>NC_137460.1:67598534-68276439 GCF_964235325.1 Thermobia domestica | reverse complement strand
ATGTTGTTATTGATCTATTTTGTTATTGATCTATTTTGTCTCAGCAAGGAATAAACTCTCGGGAGAATAATATAAACGAAAAGAAATCTTTAACGTATCAGTTATATTTTCTAGGCTATTGATAACGGTTGACAAATGAACGGCTTTCTCTCCAAATTACGAGTGTATGAAAGTAGAAAAAATAACTCCGACCCAGATTAGGTTTAAAATGACTGTGCATAGGACAGTCAGGTAGCATGTAAAGAAACATAATATGTAGTACTCAAAAATGCAAAGATCATATGTGATCAACGAGTGTACAAAGGAGTTTCCAGATACATATTGGACGAAAGTAAACTGCATTAAAGAATTGCCTCCTCGTAATATGTAATTTCGTGGAATATGATGCTTCTGTGCACAGAAGCAAGAAAAATGGACGAAACACGAGATGTTGTGCACGTTGCATAACGATACAAAGAAATGCGTTGGGACAGTATACTTAATTTATCCATTAGGTAATCTTCCAGGGATACTTTTGAAGAGCTTTTCCCTTCTCTTGGAGTTGGGGGAAAATGTCCCTTAATGATGAGCTACGAACAACTGTATTCCTATTGTGAATATACCAAAATAGTGTCGTAGTGTAGCCCACTTATATTTTGATTTTGTCACTGGTGGAACATTTTTTTTTTTTTGAAGAAAAATGTTTCTAGAAGAAAACACATGTAACAAATGGTGGGAAATATTTTTTGATGTTCTCTATGTACTTTGGAACTGGATGAAATACCTACACGGAGGAAAGAGAATGTGGGCACTTTTGCTAAGACATAGCAGCACTTACGGAATTATCGTTCCTTGTGTGTCACTTGCAAGTGGCTCGCGGAAGGCTGTATTGCAGTTTTGACGTGAAATGGCATAAATTAGTATGGCTGTGTTATAGTAGGCATCTGACGTAACTTGTGAGTGATATACAGAGTCCGATGCTCTGATGTTACGTGTGGAATTGCTGTATAACAGGATAGAAAGTGTTGCGTACAATGATAAAGTGTTGTGTCCAGGCAGGGCTGTAGTCGAGGGTCTCTGCTTAATTAGAGTGTACTTTCTGCTTTAAAGCGTAAACCACTTTCTACTTTTGCTTCGTTTATATTTATTTATTTATTTGGGTCATGATTCCAATGATAACCTGGCATCGGGATGTGGCGCCCCCATCGCCCATTTTCTTCGGAACTACAGGCAGCCACTGGTCTTCCAGGTTCGGAGTCGTGCCACGCCGATCACCCGCATTTGAAACCTACCATCGAGCACAGTGGACTGCTTTTTTTAAATGCCAACCTTGCTATGGCCTGTTTATGATAAATTAATTGGTGGTTTTAAGACGCCCGAACCCGGAATCATGGGACGGAGGAGTGAAGTGCACTTGCACCTAGCAGGAATGGATGGAATGATGCCGTGAATGGTTGATGGTAGTCTTGAGAATTGGTGTTTTAAGTAGGAAGTGTCATCAAGAAAGTAGCATAAAATGCTTTAAGACAATAAAACAGTAATATATCCTTTATATTTTAATCGAATTAATATGTGCGTTTTACACCGTTCATGAAAAATTCATTCTATGTCTTTTATGACAATCATACATGATCTCAAAACGGCGTATACCCTCTGAAAATTTATAGACTACAGCACTGTGTCCAGATATTCACGGTTGTCTAAAACTGTAGACGTTGGTATTTAAGTACAGTTAATTTTTTTAATTTGTATGTGCAGGCGCAATTGCAGATTACTCTGTTAACGAGCTGGTAGATATGCACCTCATTTATGGAGAGGTAAGGGGAAATATCCCAGAGACAAGGCGGTTATATCGTAACCGTCGCTCTCATAGGAGAGTAACTGTCCGTCTATTTTTTCCACGCCTCCATATTCGGCTTCGGGAGATTGGGTCTCTTTAACTTCCCCTATGTGAAATCGGAGGAAATTGCACCATGTGGATAGTTGAATTTGAAGACAGCGTACCGAGAATGATCAAAGACCGTCCTGATACTAGCAGTAGCCATAGGTAGAGCGTAAAAATCCACATGCAACTCTAGTGAACGATCAGCAGAGAGATTTATTGTGAGCACGCGGTGCAGTATGGTGGATAATTTTGTGGAGAACCTTTTTTATTACCGACCTGCCTGTGTGGGAGTACGTATATTTTACTTTTACGTAATGTTCTCTCTCAAAATTGTTAGAACATGTGCCCTTAAACATGAGACAACAAATGTGATTCCAGCATGACAGTGCACCTGCACATTTTGACAGGAATATGCAGACCTACTTAAATGAAACATCCCCAGATAGATGCATTGGGAGACATTGATCTGAGTTATGACCACCACTTTCACCTACCTCACGCCTTTATTTCTTATTTGAGGGTTATGAAACGCCTTTTGTATGCAACACTAGCCACAACAGGCGAAGAACTTGTGGCTCGAGTTAACATAGCTGCGCAATCACCTCCGGAATTTCATGTGTGTTTGACCACACGCGGAAAAATTTAGCCGGGACAGTCCCTTATTTTGAACCATTATCCCGTTTTTTTCTGATTCTCAAACGGGACGCCTAAATGTCCCGTTTTTAAGCAAACATGACCCAGATGTCCCGTAATTATTACTAAAAATATAAATGGTCAATGCTAATTCTAAACTCTTCGGTACCAACACTCATTCTGAAGGTTCAGCAGTGCCTAGGAACTTCTAAATATCCAAATGAGAATTGAATGTTCTGTGGATCAAGTGGGAATTGAGTGGGAATTCTGAGTGTTGAAGTAGTTAAAAGTATTTTTGGGTATTGTTTAAGTTAGAAACGCTGTATTATCATTCTAACTTGTGTATTCTGTAAATTGAAAACATTGCTGAGTCCCAACATGCAATGTGAAAGTCAGCTCTCCCCAGGAACCGATTCGTATAGGTCCCGTTTTTGACAGGAAAAGTTCTGGTCACCTTGATTTACACATAAGGTTGGTAACTTGAAAATGGTTGTGGTTGTTTAAGGGTGCAAGAAAAACTAATCTTAAAAGCATAATTTTAGAAAATAAAGCTTAAGCGTAATTTAAAATATATAGCACAATTCTTGGAAAATTGTATTAAAACAATTCTTGGAAAAACCTCAAGTTTAACATACTATATTTAATATTTTTCAAAACCAATATTTACAATGCAAAATCCTTGAGAACGTCTACAACAATGAAAATATTATTATTATTATTATTATTATTATTATTATTATTATTATTATTATTATTATTATTATTATTATTATTATTATTATTATTATTATTTGTATATTTTCGTTGTAATACTTTGACGTGGAGAAAAGAAAAAAAGAAAAGAAGAAGAAAAACTTTCCTCCAATAATGAATAGTACGTAAGAACTCCACACTATTTCGTTTTGTGTAACTCTTGAACTTGAGCATTTCTGTACTTTTTGTTCGCTTTTTTTTTTGCATTCCCGTTCTGTATATATGCACATACAGAAGTTATAAAAACTGATTCGAGTAAAGCATACCTCTTTATAGTGCATTAAGTAGAAAGTTCATTAAATATGAAATAAACTGATTGCATAAAATATTAATAGATACATCAATATATTTAGAATATTTAGTGTAAAGTAAATATTATACATTATATAAGATTAGTGTAAGACAATGATTGAGATTAACAATAAACCATAACAAAGCATAATTTAAAAGAAACAAAGCATAATTAAACAAAAAATATAGAATAATGTGGGTTGCTCAACTAATAGTATATTCCTGGTAACCAACACTGTTCATAACCGTCAATTATATTATCATGACTCTTTCTCAGAACGAATGATTAGCAGTAGTTTCTTCGAAATATTTTCCTACAAAACAAGAAACCATAAGCAAAGCAAAGTTTTTCCTTTCATTCGAGATAAAGTGAAGAATGAATAAATATGACTTTCTCACTTCGAGAAAGAAAGCAAAGATATGCCATTTTAACTATTTAAACAAGCGAAAGGATAAATTTGAATGACCTATTCAATTTAGTACCAACGACAAATGCCATTTTATCATTTTGTACTACTCAAATAAACAAAAAAACCGAAGAAGGTTCATCTTAACTAACTCAGACTTTTATACCATTTTGTACTACTCCAATAAACAAAAAATAGAGTATTTAGTTTTATACCAACCAGAAAAAAAGAAGTGAAGATTAGGTGGATTATTTTCTTTTGTACTAACTGGAAAAGAGAGGAAGAGCTACTTTAACTAGCTTGGTATTTTATATCATCATGTACTGTTTAAACAAACGAAAATTGACCATTTATGTAACTTTTGAACTACTGAAATTTTCAATTCTTGTATCAAACAGAAAAAGTCCGGAGAAGGATAATTTTAACAAGTTCATAATTTCTGTAACGAAAGAATAATTTCGATGTTCTACGTTTTATTCCAACGAGAAAAAAATGAACTACCTGAATATTTTATATCATGCGAAAGAATAAATTTAAATGACGTATTCAATTTTGTACCAATGAGGAATGCCATTTTAATTGGGTCAGAATTTGAGTGGTCTAAAAAAGGCGAAGGACTATTTTATATAATTTTAATTCAAAAATAAACAATGGAGTATTTAGTTTTGTACCACCGGGAAAAACAAAGAAATTGCACCAACTCTAAAATGGGCCATTTTAACTAGCTGAGTATTTTATACCATTTTGTATTATTTCAACAAACAAAGGAATAAGCAAAAAACGATCACTTTATATCATTTTAACTAGTCTAATAAACAAAGGCATAAATATGAGTGAGCTATTTAATTTTTGTTAAGACCAAAGAAAAAACCAAAGAAAGCCCATTTTAACTAGTTAAATATTTCTGTACAATTTTGTGTTACCCAAATAAGGTAAAAAAGGGCTATTTTATACATTTGTAGCATTAAAAGACTGAAGATAACTCGAAGAAAAGCAAAGATGATACATTTTAACTAGCTCAGCATTTCATACCTAATGTTCCCATTTAAATATGGGTATTCCAACCATTTATAACAGGCTTAAATTTTTATGCATTTTTCTAATATTTGTATCAAACAGAAAAAGGTAGACAAATAGACAAAGGAATAAATTTGTAATAACCACAGAAAGCGAAGAAAGACCATTTGAGTGTCCTATTGAATTTTGTAGCAATAAGAAAATACATTTCCAGGCCATGTTTTACTATTTAAACAAACGAAGAGATAAATTCGAGAAAGCAACCATGGACTCAGAATTTTATATCATTTTGTAATACTCAAATTTGGATGGATTATTTAGTTTTGTACCAAGCAGAAAAAGGAAACAAAGGTATAAATTTGTACTGACCAGAAAAGCGAAGACATTTAAAAAAATAAAAAAATTATTGAGATGTAATATTTCCTTTTGTACCAACGAGAATAAAGCCAAGAAGGATCATTTTTAACTGGATTAAAATTTTATACTTTTTTGTAAAATTTGTACCAAACCGAAAAAAGGCAAGGAAATACCAGTTAACTAACTAACAATTTTTGTGCTAACCAAAAAATCGAAGAAAGACCATTTTAAATAGCTCAGCATTGTATAACTTTTTGTGCTTTTGGTCTACCCAATTTCTTGACCATTTTGTACTATTTAAACAAACAAAGGAATAAATTTGCGTTACCTATTCACTTTTGTAACAAGCATAAAAAGGAAAGGACTAACATTTTGTACTCATCAAATAAACGAAGGAATAAATTTTGGTGGTATATATAGTTTTTTCCATCCTTTAACTAACTCAAACAAACGAAAGAATAAATTTAAGTGGCTTAAGCAAATAAGGTCAATTTATACCTTTGTGTGCTATTAAAATTGAGTGACCTATTCAATTTTGTACCTAGTAGAAAAAATTGAGGAATGAATAAATTTTGCACCAGAAAAGCGAAGAAGGTATTTTTTACATTTTGTGCTACTCAAATTCTACTTTCTGTACCAACCAGAGAAAAAAAAAGAAAGACCAAATTCTTCTACTCAAACAAACGAAGGAATAAGCTCAGAATTTCTATACCTTTCGTACTAATCAAATTTGTTTGACCTATTCACTTTTATAACAAGCAGAAAAAGCCCCTTTTAGTTTTGTACCAACCACGAAAAAGAAGGCAAAAAGGTCCATTATAACAAGCTCTGTATTTTTATACCATTTTGTATTACTCTAATAAATTTGGGTGGTCTATTTCATTTTTGTAGCAATCAGAAGAAAAGCTCAGAATTTTATACCTTTGTGAGGGATTAAAAGAGTTGTAGTGCAACATTTAGTATATTTTTGTGCCATCCAGATCAGTATATTTATTTCTTTTAAACAAAACAATACACTACTCTCACTGACAATTCAGTTGCCAGTAATTCAGCGTCATAATTCAATTATAATTTAAGCCATAGCAATTAGCGTACTAAAGAAAACTGATGAAGGACGACAAATCATGACAGCATGAATTGCCATTTTTGATTACAGTGCTGATAGAGGAAAAAGCAGAAGTGATCATATCAAAGTAAGAATCAGCTCATCAAGAAAAAGAAAAGTTTTCAAAGTTCCATATTCCATACCATCTATAAGGAGTGCGGAATTATTCATTCTGTTGCTGTAGATATTTAAGCAACGTTAATAATGCCTTACCTAACATTTGTATTCCTAGTATAGTGAGGGTCCTAAGGTACTGCCTATTCCTCAACGATTCAATTATATTTGATTAATGGAATTATTTTTTAAACTTTCTTTCCTCGTCTAAGGTAAATTATATGAAACTTAAGTCAAAATGACAAATATATACTTTTGCATTTATGTACTTTATTATAATGGAATATAAGTTTATGGAGTATATTTGGAAAATAATAGAACATACATCATGATGTTATATTAACGAATTGTTCTTGGAAATGATTTATTTTGTATTGCCATGAAACATATTATTAAACAGAAAATTCGAATAAAATATTATTTGTTTGTAATATAAGACGGAGAATACATAGAATGCTTTTATTGTAGGTAGATAAATAGATGTATCACACTTGAAAAATTATTTATTTGATTTGTTTTTGCTGAGAAGCAGAAAAATTACTAGCATGGAGATTGTTTACGTTTCACCTAGAGAAAAAGAAATTCAGCGTGAAAACGAAAAACCTATACTGTTAGTTCACCGAGCTGACCCCGATTTGCCAGATGAATTACGTGATAAAGTGGGAATCATATATCCATCACAAGAAATAGAAGGAGTGTATTATTTTAGACGCTATAATAGATATAATGGTGAAATACTCCCGGAAAGTGATGATGACAGTGTTTCAAATATTAACTGTTTTGAAGCGGAAGCTAATGAGTGCGAGTGTACTAGTGAAAGTATTAGTGATACATGTGTTATACAATTATTTAATGAGTACACACCTAATTCAGTATTATTATATGAAGCATGTTCTGAACATAATGAAAATGAAAAAGATCACAACTGTTTGCTGCAGTATGATTACGAATTATTACAAAAGGTGTGGACGATTTTAATTAAACGTGAAATGAGAGAGAAAATCTATAAACTCTATTTAAAGAAGCATTTGAAAAGTCGTAATATTAAGAACACTTATAATTTGGAGAAAAAAATTAATCTGGTATATGAATACATTACAGAGTGTGATTGTTATATCAAAGAAATAGTAGAAATGTTTCTAGAGAAAGATAAACAATTATTTAATTCTGTAAATGAACACTGAGACACTGTAGCATATGCATTTGATTGTGTATGAATAGAAGAACATATTAGGGTTAAAATTGCAAAGGGTTACAGAGAATTGAACTGTCAACTATATTATTTTATAAATGCAACAATTTGTAGTATTGTAATATTAAGAATTTAATAGAATACAAACATTGGACTCTGGCTTCTGAATTGTCAGTGAGAGTAGTGTATTGTTTTGTTTAAAAGAAATAAATATACTGATCTGGATGACACAAAAATATAGAAAAATGTAGCACTACAACTCTTTTAATCCCTCACAAAGGTATAAAATTCTGAGCTTTTCTTCTGATTGTTACAAAAATGAAATAGACCACCCAAATTTATTAGAGTAATACAAAATGGTATAATAATACCGAGCTTGTTAAAATGGACCTTCTTCCCTTTTTCGTGGTTGGTACAAAACTGAAAGGGGCTTTTCCTGCTTGTTATAAAAGTGAATAGGTCAAACAAATTTGATTAGTACAAAAGGTATGGAAATTCTGAGTGTATTCCTTCGTTTCTTTGATTAGAAGAATATGGTCTTTCTTTGTTTTTTCTCTAATTGGTACAGAAAGTAGAATTTGAGTAGTACAAAATGTACAAAAATAGACCTTCTTCGCTTTTCTAGTGCACAATTTATTCATTCTTAAATTTTTTCTACTAGGTACAAAATTGAATAGGTCACTCAATTTTAATAGCACACAAAGGTATAAATTGACCTTATTTGCTTAAGCCACTTAAATTTATTCTTTCGTTTGTTTGAGTTAGTTAAAGAATGGACAAAACTAAATAGGCCACCAAAATTTATTCCTTTGTTTATTTGATGAGTAAAAAATATTAGTTCTTTCCTTTTTCTGCTTGTTACAAAAGTGAATAGGTCACGCAAATTTATTCCTTTGTTTGTTTAAATAGTACAACATGGTCAAGAAATTGGGTAGACCAAAAGCAGAAAAAGTTATACCATGCTGAGCTATTTAAAATGGTCTTTCTTCGCTTTTTTTGGTTAGCACAAAAATTATTAGTTAGTTAACTGGTATTTCCTTGCTTTTTTCGGTTTGGTACAAATTTTACAAAAAGTATAAAATTCTAATCCAGTTAAAAATGATCCTTCTTGGCTTTTTTCTCGTTGGTACAAAAGGAAATAGGACACCTCAATAATTTTTTTATTTTTTTAAATGTCTTCGCTTTTCTGGTCAGTACAAATTTATACCTTTGTTTCCTTTTTCTGCTTGGTACAAAACTAAATAATCCATCCAAAATTTGAGTGATAGGCATAAAATTCTAAGCTTGTTATAAATGTTAGAACACCCATATTTAAATGGCAACATTAGGTATGAAAAAGCTGAACTAGTTAAAATGTATCATCCTTACGTTTCTTCGAATGAGTACAAAAACTTAGACTACTCAAGTTATCTTCAGTTTTTTAATGCTACAAAAAAGTATAAAGTGGCTTTTCTTTCGTTTATTTGGGTAGTACGAAATTGTACACAAATATTGAACTAGTTAAAAAGGACCTTCTTCGGTTTCTCTCTGGTTGTTACAAAAATAAATAGCTCACTCTTTTTTATGCCTTCGTTTATTAGACTAGTTTAAAATGATATAAAATGATCCTTTTTTGCTTATTCCTTTGTTTGTTGAAATAATACAAAATGGTACAAAATACTCAGCTAGATAAGTTTGCCCCTTTTAGAGTTGACACAAATTATAAGTCCTTTGTTTATTTGAATACTCCAAAATGGTGCAATTTCTTTGATTTCCGCTCGGTGGTACAAAACTAAATACTCCATTGTTTATTTTTGAATTAAAATTATATAAAATAGTCCTTCTTCGCCTTTTTCAGACCACTCAAACTCTGAGCCAATTAAAATGGCATTTCTATATGGTACAAAATTGAATAGGTCAGTTGAATTTATTCATTCGTATGATATAAAATATTCAGCTAGTTCATTTTTTTCTCGTTAGTATAAAAGTAGAACATCGAAATTATTCTTTCGTTACAGAAATTGTGAACTTTTTAATATGATCCTTCTTCGGTTTTTTTCTGATTGATACAAAAATTGAACATTTCAGTAGTTCAAAAGTTACATAAATGGTCAATTTTCGTTTGTTTAAACAGTACATAATGATATAAAATACCAAGCTAGTTAAAGTAGCTCTTCTTCTCTTTCCCGATTGGTACAAAAGAAAATAATCCACCTAATCTTCACTTCTTTTTTTCTGGTTGGTATAAAACTAAATACTCTCTTCCTTCGTTTATTGGAGTACTACAAAGTGGTATAAAAGTCTGAGTTAGTTAAAATGAACCTTCTTGTTTTTTTTTTGAGTAGTACAAAATGACAAAATGGCATTTCTTGTTGGTACAAAATTGAATAGGTCATTCAAATTTATCCTTTCGATTGTTTAAATAGTTAAAATGGCATATCTTTGCTTTCTCTCTCCAAGTGTGCCAGTCATATTTATTCATTCTTCACTTCTCCGTCCTTGGTGTAAAACTGAATAAATCACACAGGCTTTGTTTAAAGTTATTAACGCTTAAATATTTGACCTTTGACCTCGATAGCCAGTACCTTTAGAACATGTAGTAGTTGATGACGTATTGCTAGATTTGGAAATAGCACCTCAATACGTTTCTCTATTTAAGAATTATTCGCGTTTAAATATTTGACCTTTGACCTCGATGGTCAGTACTTTTGATCATGTAGTAGTTGGAAACAGCACATCGATATGTGGCTCTGTTTTTGAGTTAGACCTTTGACCTCGATGGCCAATAGTTTTGGAACTTGTAGTAGTTGATGACCAATTACTAAATATGGAAACATCACCTCAATATTTGGCTCCGTTTACGAGTTATTAGGTTTTAAGTATTTTGGCGTTTGACCTCGATGGTCATTATTTTGGAACTTGTAGTAGTTGATGACCTATTGCTAAATGTGGAAACAGCACCTCAGTATGTGGATCCATTTTCGAGTTATTAGGTTTTAAGTATTTTGACCTTTTACCTCGATGGTCATTATTTTTGGAACTTGTAGTAGTTGATGACCAATTACTAAATGTGGAAACACCACCTCAATATTTGGCTCCGTTTTCGAGTTATTAGGTTTTAAGTACTTTGACCTTTGATCTCGATGGTCAGTATTTTTGGAATTTGTAGTAGTTGACGACCAATTACTAAATGTGGCTTCGTTTTTGAGTTTGACCTCTGTTCTCGATGGTTAGTAGTTTGGGGACATGCTTGTGTCATTTCTGCTATGTTAAATTAGGGGTTGGGAAGAAATCAATGCTACGTTAAAATAGGGGTGGAATGAATACAGTTTTGTGTTCGTAGTCTATGTGTAATTTCTGCTGTGTTTAAATAGGGGTGGAACGAATACAGCCCTGCTATGTTAAATAATTGTGTGTTTGTAATCTTATGTACGCTCTGTGACATTTGACTTTGCTATGTTACATAGAAATTCATTGCCGCTATGTTGAAAGAATGCTCATAGAAGGAAATGAATCTTATGTATTTTCTGCTCTCCTATGTAATTTGTGCTATGTTAAAATAGGGGTTGGAAAATAAGCTCATAAAACACAACGAGTACACCCCTTAAAAGTGCTCATAAAAGGAAACGAATACATCTCTGCTATGTTCAATTACTGGTGGAACGAATTTGCTATGTTCCTAGTCTTTTCTTAGAGGTGGAAAAAGTGGTCATCAAAGAGAATGAATACACCCTTTAAAATGACTATCTGTAGACCGTGGGTGGTCGGTTCTGGGTGTTCGATTGTAATCTTTGCTATAACGTGCTGATTGTCTGCTATTTCTGTTATGTTAAAATAGGGATTGGAACGAGTGCACACCTGCTATGTTACATAGTCTTATGTATTATCTGCGATGTTCAAATAGGGGTGGAAAAAGTGATCATAAGAGGGAATGAGTCCATCCCTTAAAATGCACTCATAAAAGATGACGAATTTTATGTATTCTCTGTTATGTTCAAATAGGTGTTGGAAAATAAGCCATACTCTTGTATTAGCTCTGCTATTTACATCGTCTTATGTAATATGTGCTATGTTCAAATAGAGGTGGAAAAAGTGATCATAAAAGGGAACGAATATTATGTTTAATCTTCGTTATGTGTTCGTAGTCTTATGTAATTTCTGCTATGTTAAAATAAAGGTTGGAAAATGTGGTCATAAAAGAGAACGAGTACAGCCCTGCTATGTTACGTAGTCTTGTTGTTTAAATAGGGGATGAAAAAGTGATCATAAAAGGGAACGAGTACACCCTTGCTATGTTACGTAGTCTCTGATATGTGTTATCTGCTCTTCTATGTGTTTGTAATCTTATGTGTTACCTGCTATGTTGAAATAGGGGTTGAAAAATTGATCATAAAAGGGAACGAATATTATGTTTAATCTTCGCTATGTGTTCGTAGTCTTATGTAACTTCTGCTATGTTAAAATAGGGGTTGAAAAAGTGATCATAAAAGAGAAAGAATACACCCCCGCTATGTTACGTAGTCCTATTTATTCTCTGCTCTGCTGTGTGTTCATAAAATAGGGGTTGGAAAATAAGCCATACTCTTGTTTTAGCTCTGCTATGTTACATAGTCTTATGTAATATGTGCTATGTTCAAATAGGGGTGATCCGCTCTGCTGTGTGTTCGTAATTTGTGCTATGTTAAAATAGGGGTTGGAAAATATGCTCATAAAGGGAACGATTTCACCCTTTAAAATGTGCTCATAAAAGAGAACGAGTACACCCCCTAACAAGTGCTCATAAAAGGGAACAAATACACCCCTTAAATGGAGGTCGTGAAAGACCATGGGTCGACGGTTCAAGGTGCTCGATTTCCCAGGGGCTTCTGAGTTGTTCTAATATGGTCTAATATGGCCTCATATAAGCCAGATCGATCCATTTTCTACTACTCATGAAAGATAGGCGCTTTGTATCTGAACACTAAAAACTGGTTGGCTGTCGACCTCGGTAGTCGTGAAGTCTAGGAGACAAGGACATCGTTCACGAGGTTCCGGGTTTATATTCCGGAGGAGCATCGAACCCGTTGCCAGACGGGATCACGGGAGTGGTTCCTCCCTCAAGGTTAATTGACCTCTCTGGAACTGTGAATTGTGATAGCCTGTTTTTATCTATACAGACCATAATTCAATGAGTTGTAAAATACAAAGTAACAAAAAGCCTATAAGATTCAGTCTACACAGCAATTGTTACTTAAAGAATGGATATACACAATTTCGAGTATCGTAACACGACGAGAAATGTTTCCGATACTTTTCATCTCGTCTTGATTCTCATCTCTAAAGCGACCTGATAATTTGAGTTAACCTTATCCCGTCTCGAGTGTAAAATGTTAATTCTCATGTTATTTTGTTTGTTTTAGAAACAAGATGAGAAATTTCTCTTCTCGTGGGCAAAAATAAAGAAGACAGAAATATTCTTGCCATATGTCACGTTTCTTCTTGTAACTGTGTGACCGGAGCGACAATTAGCTCTTAGCTTTTAATCTTCTACGAGATAATAATAAGTATTATTATTACTTTTATTATCCCTGAATATTTGATATTTCAAGTATTCAAACATCCGAGTATTCAAATATCTGAATATAATAAAACGTGCTTCATCGTCGATCAATCGCCATCAAGAATCCTAAAGTAAAAAAAAGTGCCCGACGTGGATTCGAACTACGAACCTCACGATTACTGATCATGTGCTTTGACCACTCAACCACGATCACTACGTCGAGAATAATTCGTATTTAGTCTTGTTACGTTAGGTTTCTTTGCCTCCGCTTGCAAAGTTGTATGTTGTATTTCTTCGTTTCAGAACGTCTTTCGTATTTCTTTTATGATGATATAAGTGAATAATCTTCGGCAAAGTTTATATTAATAACTTGAGTTCCTTCTTCAACCTTTGGTTCACAAGTTTGTTTCTTCTCCACACGAAACTACAAATATGACAAATTTAATTCTCATACTTTGCACTTGCTTTCAAAGCAGTCACCATTAACTGGTAAAGCATTTTTTCCGTCCCGATTAATGAATTGTCTAACAAAAGGCGTCAAGAAATGAGTTAAATGAAGGATGGAAGAGTTGATATCAAAGTTGAGTACTGTAAGCTGATGAAATTTCTTCGTTAATACTCTAATATTTTGTTACTATTGCATAAATTAACATTCCAATTACAACCCGTTAATATGGTATAAGTTTTCTTTGTGTGTACATAGAGAAATGCAGAACACGTAGTTTGGACTTTACGGATAATTTTTAGTTCCGAAAATTTTCTTTTAAAAAAATACTATTTAGGAAATGTTGTTTATATATAAGAAATATTCATTGCATTAACAACTACAATTTTTTGCTACGATATTTTTCATGATGATGTTCACAAAAGATAGCTTACTCCAATAGTTGTGATTGCTTTTAGCAATTTCGTGAAGCTAACTAAGGCGATTTTGATCATATGTCTCAGGTTTTTCAGTAACAAACCTATGGCACAATTTCTTTATCATCAAATGCATCTACGAGGTAAATCTACGCGTTGGGCAAATTGTTTTCCTTAACATTTCCTCAAACGTGCTAAGAAGAGTATGTTCGTACCTTATGAGATATTCATATTATTCTTTACATAGCTATTGAAACAAAGAGATTCTCATAAAAGTTTCTTTAAATGACAGCTTATTCTTGCGAAGATTTTTCTTGGAAGGTTTTCTAAAACGCTTATTAATGTTTTATTCATAGTTATTAAATAAATATTTTACTAATTAATTCCAGTACAACTTGATTTAATTTAACAAATGGAGGCCCAATAATTTACTGCGATTCTTGATTACATTTTATTTGAAGGAACTTCGTGTTTTGAATGATAAGAAATATGCTGGAATTCAAAACAAAAAAAATTGAAAGTAAAGTTTCTGATTCCTTAGTCAAAATGGAAGAACTAATTAACCTGGCACAGTGCGCGTGGTGAGGCAATCCCTCACTCCTTGCTTTCCTCATGTACTACTGCGCAATGGTTATGCGCACGTGTATATCCTTCTATGTATTCAAAGTTCACTATTTTTAGCTTCGGTCTGCAACTACAACTTGTTGATGAAGAATCGTTGTTTTTGTTAGCAGTGCATTGTTAGAAGCTTTGCAATTCAGTGAGATTTTATCTCACCTTGCGCCCTGTTACGTTACTATTTCTGGCAGTGTTGAATACTACAAATACATTGACTGTAGGTAACTATATTAAACTATGGATGACAAAACTGCACAAAAAGTGTTACAATGGATGGATGAGGTGGAAAGGGAGATGAGCATAAGGGAAGACGCAGATGAAAGTGCAAGTGAAATAATGGACAGTTGCAGTGACAATAAAGGGGATAACGTTGAGCAAGTTGAACAAAGTAGTGAACGTGAGTTTTCGGGAATAGAAACAGAACCCGATGTTGTAAATTCTGACCAAGATGTGAGAGATAGACCTATATATACGGCAAAAGATGGAGTTACAACGTGGAATGTTCACTCCAGAAACACGACACATAAAACTAGGCATAGAAATCTCGTGAGACATTTACCAGGTGTCAGAGGACAAGCACGAAATGTAAAATCGCCATTGGAAGCATGGCATTTATTTTTCCCTGAAGACACTATAAAACAAATTGTGGAATATACGAATCTAAAATTAGCAGAAATTCGCATAGGAATAACACGTGAAAGAGATATTCGTAACACTGATTATGAAGAAATGTTAGCTCTATTAGGTTTGCTGTATTTATCGGGTATGATGAAGAGTCCTCGTTTAAATCTGGAGGACTTATGGGCAACTGACGGAACAGCTCCAGAATTGTTTCGTTTGGTCATGTCTCAGAAACGGTTTCGTATGCTTCTACGCGCCCTGCGTTTTGATGACATCAACACCAGACAGCAAAGAAAAGAAGAATATTTAGCTCCAATACGGGCATTATTTGAAGAATTCGTATTGAAATGTGCGGCCTACTGGACACCACATGAACATGTAACTATTGATGAAATGCTTGAATCTTTCAGGGGGAAGATGCTCTTTTCGATGTTACATGCCAAATAAACCGGTAAAATATGGCATTAACATATATTCCTTAGTGGACGCACATGTCTACTACACAATGAAAATGGAGATTTATCCGGGAACACAACAGCCGCGAGGACCATATGTTCAGGACAACAGTGCGCACGCAGTTGTCAAACGTCTCATCGAACCCATTACAAAATCTGGCAGAAATGTGACAACAGACAACTTCTTCACATCAGTTCCTTTAGCGCTAGATCTTCTAAAGAATCACGGCTTAACACTGGTTGGAACTCTAAGAAGTAACAAACTTCAGATTCCGGTTGAGTTCCTGAGTACAAAGGGGAGACCGCCATTTTCAAGCATGTTTGCTCATGGAGAAGATATGTTACTTTGTTCATATGTGTCAAACAGAAGAAAAAATGTGCTCTTACTCTCCACAATGCATGAAGGGGAACACATTGATGAAGCAACAAAGGAGCAGGCTAAACCGGAAATCATTACATTTTATAATGTGACGAAGAGTGGTGTAGACTGTGTGGATGGGCTGAAGAGTCTCTACACAGTTGCAAGGAAAACCAACAGGTAGCCGTTAGGTATTTTCTACACACTCCTTGATATTGGTGCTCTAAACAGCTACATCATATATAGATTTAACTGTGAAAATGCTGACGCAAGGAGACTATCAGAAAAAGTTAGCAATGGAACTCTGCAAGCCATACCTCACTAGAAGAGCAACAATAACATGCTTGCCTACACTTTTGCGATCACAGATAAGAAGGATCCTGGGTGACTCTCCAGCACCTGTGCACTCCGAGGAACCAGCAGGGAATAGTGATAAAAGGAAATGTGGCTTCTGTCCCAGGAAGAAAAATCGATACACCAAAACATGTTGTGCAGACTGTCTTGTCCCAGTGTGCAAGGAGCACGCACCAGCTGTTCTCTGTCGCAGGTGCCGAGGGCATGAACAACATGAAGACAGTGAGTGATAACTGCCACATTCCGAAAGGATTTTGCTCGTTTTGAATAAACTGTTTACCATTTTGTTCATTTGTTTGTTTCTTGTGATTCTGTATCTTTACTGTATTATTCAGTGTTGGAAAATTATTGATTTTATTTAATTGTGTAGTGATATCAATAAACAATGTAAAATACCCTGCATATATGACTAAAATATTCTAAAGTTGTAAATTTACAATAAAATTCACAATTAAATCTTAAACTGTGTTAATAAGAGGGATTTTTCCATTACTTTCATAGGTGAGAGAAAATCTCATCACGCGCCCACTTGCGTTCCTAGTAACCACGCGCCCGGTGCCGGGTTAAAGATTGCTTTTCCTTTTCATCAAAAAGGACACATGTTGAGTTATTACATTCTAAGGTAAAATCCTGGTCACTGTAGTTCGTATAGTGCTCTCCTAATGAAAGTCGAAGCTTAGAGTCTGTGAAAGTAGCTTGATCAAGGCTACTAGACCAGCACAAAGAGCTAAGACTCGATGCAGATGTAAAATGGATATCACTTACTTACAGTTATTGATTGCAAGTGACTTATTCAGTCATAGATGATTGATTACGTAAAAATAATAAAGTTTTAGAGGATGAGACATTTCCAGCGATTGCACATATGCAACATATATGTCAATGAACTCTCGTTGACGAAATAAACAAAACGGTACTGGAATTGGTTAAATCCGGTATATGGTACCTAACACAATTTCCGACGGTAGTTTTTTTTACAATGTTTGCATTACACGATATCTAGTTCAGTTTCCTGGGGGTGGGTGCTTCCAGATTTTGTGTACATGGAACATATATATCAACCAACTCACCTTGACAAATGAAAGGGATCGGTATCAGAATTAGTTACTTTCGGTCGATTATTTTCGATACAAGGTGTCTTATAATATTTCGGAGGTGAGGTGTTGATAGCAATTGCACATACGCCAAGACACATTTTAATCGACTCGTCCTGACAAAAGAATGAGATAGGTATCGGAATTAGTGGCTACCAGTATGTATTATGTAATATAGTTTCCAAAGAAGGATTGTTCTATGCAATTTCACACATGCAAGATATATAACAATCAACTCACCTGAACGAAAAAAAGTGCGATCGGAAATTAAAAAAAAAGAAAGAAAAAACAAAAGAAAAGAAATATTTCCGTAACATGTAACTAACAGAATTTCCGGAGTGGAATATTTCCAGAAATTGAATAGATGCAACATATATACCAATTAACTCATCTTGACATCCCCGGAAATTTTGTTGTACCTTGTATCCGAAGTGACTAATTTTCATTCCGAGCACAGTTCTTCGTCAGTGGGTTCATTGATATATATATGTTGCATGTGTGCAATAGCTAAAAACACCCTACCTCTGGAAACTGTATTAGACAGCGTGTACTGTAACTAGTTGGACGGAAATGAACAATTCCGTTGCCGATCACTTTCTTTCGTCAACGAATTCATTGATATATAATTCCATCTCTGCAATCACTGGGAATATCTCATTCCTCGAAACTGTATTACATACCGTGTGCCAAACGTGATAGACAAGAAGTGACTAATTCCGGTACCGATTGTTTACTTTCTTCAATTCGAGTTTACTGATATATATATTACATGTTTAGTAACATATATTACATGTATACATAGAGTTTACTGATATACTGATATATATGTTACATTTACTATCAATCGATACACACCACCCCCATAATACTCTATTAGGCACTATATACAAGAAGTGGTTGACTGGGCTGGGCTGGGAATCAACAATTCCGCTTTCTTTTGTCGACGAGTTGATTGAGTGGATTAATATATACATTGCATGTGTGCAGTCAATGGAAACACCCCACCATCGGAAACTGTATCAATTACCGTGCTACCGTATACCGAAAGTAGTTGGGCGGAACTGAAAAATTCCGGTTCAGATCGCTTTCATTGGTCAACGAGTTGATTGATATATGTGTTGCATATGTGCAATTGTTGGAAATACACAGCGATCGGATACTCTATTACGTATTGTGTATCAAAAGTTGTAGACGAGAAGTGACCAATTTCAGTACCGATTGCTTTCTTTCGTCAGGGCAGGTTTATCTGTTGATATGATGCATTTCTGTAATTGTTGTAAATGCACACCCCACAATCTCTATTATGTATCGTGTACCCGACCTAACCAATTTCGGTACTGTTTGCTTTATTTTCTTAACACGAGTTAATTGATATGTTAGATGTGTGTAATCGCTAGAAATATCCCATTTAACTAAGCTGTAATGGACATCATGTACAAGAAACAGTTGACATTCCGGTGTCGATTGTTTCTTTCTTCAACTCCAGTTATGTATGAGTAACTAACTCTATTACTTATGAAACCCAGAGGTTCAATGCCGTGTTCACAAAGGCTCTTCACTGACTCCCATCCTTAGCCAACTGGATCCAGTTTCCACTTTGTATTAATATTTCTGACAGATCCATATTGATAATGTCCTCCCATCTGCGCCTAGGTCTTCCTAATGGTCGTTTTTCAATTGGTCTTCCAGTTAAGACTTTGAAAGCGTTTCTAACTTCTTCCACCCCGGCTACATGACCTGTCCACCTGAGCCTCATAGACTTAATGACCCTACCAATGTTTGTTAAACTATATAAATTATGCAGTTTCTTGTTATGAAGTTTCCGTCATTTCCCATTCCCGTTCCTCTTGGGTCCGAATATTTGTCTCAGGATCTTGTTCACAAATACTTTTAATCTACGTCCTGCCCTCAGAGTACTTGACCATGTTTCCCAACCACACAGAACAACAGGCATGGTTATCGTTTTATATATTTTAAGCTTGACATTCTAAGACTGATATATATGTTGCATGTTAAATTGCTGGAAACCCTCATCACCTGAAGCTGTATTAGGTACTGTGTACAAGAATTGGTTGAGTGGAAGTGTCTAATTCTGTTACCGATCACTTTTTTTTTCTGAAAATCGAGTTCATCGATATTTATCTTCCTTGTGTACATATACTGAAAATGTACCATACCCAGAAATTGTGTTAGGTACTGTGTGTCTGAAGTGAATATTTCAAGTACCGACCTATTTCCTTCCTCAACATGAGTTGATGAATATACGTTCCATGTGTGCAGTCGCTGGAAACCTCTCACCCTGGGAAATGTATTAAGTATCGTATACCTATTTAGTGACTAATTCAGGTACTGACCATTTTCTTTGCCAAGGCTAGCTGATTGGTGCTTATTGCATGTATAAAATCTCTCGAAACACCCCACTGATGTAAATTGAGTTACGTACCGTGTACCAGAAGCGGTTGACGAAAAACGATTAATTCCAGTACTAATCACTAGTTTCTTTAACTCGAATTTATGTTTTATGTGAATTACCGCTAAAATTACCCCACGGCCGAAAATGTATTAGGTACCTTGTACTAAAAGTGGTTGGCCGGAAATTAATAATTCCGGTACCACCAGTTTCTTTCGTTGATACGAGTTGATTCTTATATATATATTGCAGGTATGTAATCGCTGGAAATGACCAAGCCAGTAAATGCATTATTCCCATCTACGTAATTATAATATATATACCTATAAATGTTTGGCCTCTTTCATGCGATAAAATTGAAGAATTATACCAAGAGAAATAATTAGTATATTTCGACATATTGTTTCTGTATTTTCCTGCTATAGTTGAAGATTTTTATGTGATAAAATTGAATTATTCTCTTTTCTCCGGCTAATTATTTTGTAAGCGTTTCAGATAAAAAAAATTAGCAAGCTAGTGCGTTTGTTCATTCTTGGAAAATCTATACTGTTTACGTAACCATAAGTCACGAAAGAGTGACTAAATACTTGCTTTGGAATATATTCGACTGAGAAGAGACATAGATGAAGCTGATGTGGTGTGAAAGCTGGTAAGAGTTTTCAACGTTCTTGGTTTTATAATTTTCCATTCATATATACATTTCAACCGTGTGTATTCGGTGCATTTCGCAGTTAACATGGAAAGAACATCTGATGTAGATCCAAAATAATATAGTTTTCTGTATATTACCCTCCTAAATTGACAGAAAAAATGATAATACTTCGAACCCAAATCAAAATAAATTCTTTGATTTATCTTTCAATATACGATAGCCATTTGAAAAGTTCTGCACACTGAAAGATATTATTTAAGTAAACAATTTATTGTTCACTATACCTTTAGAGGTCTTTAATATAATCTCCATTATTGCTCATGACAGCTTCCTAAGATTTTGATAAATTTTGTATTACTGATAGGGCACCTTCATTGTTCAGATGTCTGATCACTATGGTCACTTTACTAGAACCTTCGTCAATACTATCGAAACGTTTCCCAGGAAATGGTTCCTTCAATTTTGGAAACAATATCGTTCAAAATGAAGACACCAGCTGCAAGCATGTCAAGCCTTCTTTGACGAATTTTCGTACTAAAACATTTTTCATAAACAACCTGTAATGTATGCCTGTTTTAGACGTCAACTGTGGCACTCTATTTTTAGATATCATACGAGAAAATCATCATGAATTTAGCCTTTGATTGTTGGGATTTCTTCGGGTGTAGAGAGTGAGAACTTTTCCATTATGATAACAGTAACTTCAGATCTAGTTAAAATCTCCAATCCAGGTTTCATCAATTGCAAGTAGAGATGCAAGGGCTCGAAAAAAAAACCGCTTTAAAAAAACGGTTTTTTCTGCTTTGTTTTTTTGCTTGGGAAAGTTTGGGCTTTTTTTCAAAATTCTGCTTTAAATTTATAAATCAGATTTTGTTTCGCTTCTCTATAACACAAAAAGTCATTTAATTAGTGGCTGATGCCGATAATAATATAAAACCTCGAAAATAAACCATGAATTGCGAAAAGATATTTCATACAATTTTATTTCAATATATTTACATTATGAATTCAAAAGGATTAACCAATGCATATAATAAGATGTTTTTACCCTCCTGTATACAAAAGTAAGCAGGGTTGTCAAGAACCATGGTTGTTTTTGAAAATGCCAAAAACCCGTTTTTGGGGGGAGTTTAAATTAGTTTTTTGGTTTAAACCAGGTTTTTTGGGTTTAGATATTTTGCTTTTTGTATTTATATTACATATTGACAGAAATAAGTTTGTTTCGCTTTGGTGTTATTATGGAACAACAGGTTATGCTGGAAGAGATCACATAAGGTTAAAGAAGTCCGGTCAGTAAATTTCTTGAATTGGTAAACTCCCGCCCTAGCCACTGGGAATATCCGGTCATCCGGTCTAAATGTAAAACAATAACGGAAAAATCCTGTTATTGCTTTGCATGTAAAATTTAAAGGTCAACGTATCATAATCAGTACGCTAAAACTGAGGTATTAAATTACAAATTTAGTACATACATATCCTTGAAAGTCCAATCCAAGCTAATGTTGGAAGCTACGTAGGCATCGATAAATTTTGCCAATTTATATCAATATATTTAAGCAACCTTGACTTCTTTATAAAACAGGCATTCAGGCATGCAGAAATATACAATTTGGTTTCGTTTCGTATGTTCAGGCTTTACATCCTTACGTAATACCGAGGTTATCAAGGAGAAGACTTTCGCTTAAAGTTACATCCGAGCCGCTACTTTGTTTACATATGAAAGAAGGGTTGTGGTTCGACCGAGAATTGAACATGGGACACCTTGATTAAAAGGTGAAAAGCAAATGAAACTAATGCAGATGGTTTGATGTGTGGAAACGTCACCATGAAGTTCACACGATTCGTATTTTTCCTTCTTTTTATTTTTTTGGTTTAAACCAGTTGTTTATTGAAAAAAAAAGAAAAAATCAACTGGTGTAAACCAGCCAACCCAAAAAGTAAACACTTCTTATAGAAAATACACAAATAACGATCAAAATTCTATGTGCTATTTTTACTTCAAAATATCCCATACCCTCTTTTTGGAACAAAATAAAATTAAAATAAAACATAAAAGAAATACTTAGATTTATATGAAACACTTAAAAGACTGCACATCTAAAGTCTTTCTAGCCTTACAACAAAGTACATTTAAACAAAGCGAAACGTATTACTCCGCGGCTCACACGTGCTTCGGTAGCGAGACGTGAAGAGCAAGATCACCTGTTTACTTACTGTCGTCGCATAATTTCCAAAGTGTAAGACTACAGTTTGTTTAATTAACGTACTGACACTGACTACTGCTATGTTGGAAATATGTATGTTATTAAATGTTTATATAATGAGTTTGCCTCTGTTCCTGTTGTCCTCGTTTGTGTTTTATAACACGAGAAGAAAATGGTTTATGGCCATACATCATCGCAATGAAACTCTGCATTCGACAATAATTTTAAATGAGTGGGGTATGCGCGCGAACGCATACGCATGCGCAGTAAATACCGTATGTCCAGATACGGATGTGGTTGAAATAAAGCTACATCTGTTGTTAAATATTATATATATTGCGTTTATTATCACAAAATGCAGGATAAATTCAGACATCTTTATTTGAAATTATTATTTTAGTAGGGACTAGCAGCGTTCACCCCGCTTCGCTGCGGTCACCCCGGAACGCAATAAACTTTGTTACTTAGATAATTTTTACTTTTTCGCTTTCAAATTGCAGTAAATGTTAAAATTATAGCGCCTGTCATTTATGTTAACCCGCCGAGTCACATGGTCATGCGGGTTGCATATAAATACGTTTATTTTTACCTATGATGAACTAATAACAAAGGATTTGTACGTATGGACACTTGAATGGTCAATTATCTCAAGACACTGGTAATTAAAAATTAAAGTGATATGATAAAAACCATCTAGGGTCCAAATCCTAATAACCCCCCAAAAATGAAAGAAATTGGTTCAGCCGTATTAGCGTGATGAGTTCACAAAGGATTTGTGCGTTCTCTTTTATATATATAGATTATATTGCTGTAGGATACTAGTGCAGTGAGACCAACAACTAATCACTAGTCATCGACCTACTGATAGTCAGGTGGGTTTGTTTACATCCACTTTTTTCTAAGGCTAGAAAGGGAATAGAGATTTTGGTTCTCTATATTCTTGAATTGAAATTCTACAGTTTTATATAACCATCCTCACGGTTTATTCAGTCCTCAAGTTTTCTTATTTTTTAACAAGAGGTATTCAACATATGATGGGTGTGAGGCAAGAACATGGTAACCCACAATTTTACTATTTTAAGAAATTAGATTTTCTGCCGCACAATCCATTTTGAAAGTCGGAAAGCTGATTTTTCATATAAGACTATACACGAAGGTTTAAACGAAGCGGTATGCGTTGCTGTCTTTCTGGTGCTGCATAGCTCAGCAATTGAAAATTTGTTGGTTACCATATTCTTAGCTCACACTCTTCATATCATTAGGGAACTCTCCCCACCCCACCACCACACAAAAAAAGACTACGGAATATATTTAAGATAAGATAAATAAAACTGCACAACCTGAATAATGAAGCCTGTTCTCGAAAATTGCGAAATGTCTTAAACAAACGATATCTATTAATTATGCCTTTACTCATAAACTTCAAGCTCCTCCCAAATAAAATTAGGACATTTTAGAAAACGAAACAATCAGAGAAACCCTTCCAAACGTACTTTTCTAAATCCGCTACTGATTATTTGTATAAATTAGTATTCAAGGTTGTATGTGTAAAATTATTTCTAACTCGTTGCACAATTACAGTATAACAGAAATGTGGAGTACGGTTTGATGGATATATTGAAAAACGTACGCTTTGACGGATATATAGAAAAAGATAAGTTTAACTTTTGCGCTAGGAGCTTGAGTACTAAGTTCTTAGAAATGAAAAACGGTCGACAAACTGAAATGATCCAGAGAAAGAAATGTCGATAACTCAAAAGTTAAAAGAAAGTTAAATTGCGTCTAAAATTGCCCTCAAATACTACATTCTTTATGTTTGCCTTAATTCGTAAAACATGTGCTCCATCCATCTTGATGGTGAATTTTAGAGCGAAATATGACATTTAAATCATGGAATTCTTATCTAACTATAGAATATACTATAAGAAAGCTATTTAGATAGAAAAATCATGAAAATAAAAGAAGCCCAAATTTCCAAAATTCTCTTTTTTCCCCAAAAAAGCCGGCTTTTTATGTGCAAAAAATCATCGATTCAAAAAAGCCGGCTTTTTTGCGTCTCTAATTGCAAGTATGTTTCGTAGAAGCTGATCTTCTTCTGTTCGGTAACATTGTAGCGATTCTTTTGGAATATGCTTTCTGTTCTTCTCTTAAATCCTGCTGTACCCATTTGGCAGTGATTTTGCTCATCTTTACATTTTCAGCAATGATTCTGTAAACTGAAGTGACAGACATTGTGGGATCATATAGAATATCCTTACGTGTTGTTTGTCGATCCTCTCACTAACTGTCATTCACAATAATCTCAGAGGTGTAGTCTCTTGCAGCTGATGGTCTTCCAATTGCAGTTGTATACACTGCTTACACGACCTTCATGGAAACGAACTAACCAATGTGATACAGTGCTACACTATTTCCAGAAACCTCTCGCAAAGCATTACAAATTTCCATTGGGTTCTTCCCACTTAGAGATATAGAAACGCTGGTCAGTATGTGTAAACCGGCCTGAGTCGGGTTTTACCTTCCATTTTAACACTGAATGTCTCAGAACACAGGCACGGGAACTAGCAAACACAAACACAAACTTTAAACCCGGAAATTGACTCACAACTAACATAAAATTGAACTTGATTACACCACCGAAATGGTAGAGTATTCGCTGTGAACAAGACGTTTGAAGTGTCCATCTTAGCATCGATAGGTATTTTGTTTCTGGTTCAGTGTTAAGTAGGTGGTGTACCTATTTAGTGAATCGTGGGCACTAAAATCGATAATCAATAACTATAAGATGTGGCTTAAAATTTACTTCCTTAAAATTAGATGTTATATAAGAAATATGATATGATCTTACATTGAGATTTCCTAATGAAACCTATTGATTTGTGCTTGAAATCTGATTAAAATATTACAGAGTGACTTACTTTAATTTTTGAATTATCAGTAAATACGACATGACCCTTAATTAATTGTTTGTCTTTAACAACATAACATCAAGGAGAAGACAAAATAGCAGAGTCGAAGTTGGCAAGCAAAGCCCGGATGGTACAATGAGGGAATTTGTAAACTAACCGGTCTCTAAGACGTGCGACAAGGTGATGACAGCGGAGCAGAATCGCCTGTATATGGAACTTCACTGCACAATTTGTGAAATTACTCGGAAGTAAGAGAAATGGATGTGTCGGAGTTTGATACTAGGCACCTAAATTTCTTAGAATTCCATACAATTGCAATTCCAGTATCTAAGCAACTTTTCTTCTTAAGATGTGTACATCAAAGGATGGTTTTTCATAATACCATAAAATGAAATCCAAATTAAAATATATTTTGTTGACAGCGACCCAAGCAAAAGAAAAGAAGTCGTATAAACATGCATTGAACCGACATGATTTTCATAGGCGCAGAAATCGAGAAAGTGCTATAACAAATTACAACTAGCGTTTATTTGCGAAAACTAATAAACGGAAACCTGAAGCGGCTTGATTCTGTAACAGACAAAATAATTCTTTCTACAATTGTATGCACCTCATACTATGTTCTGAGTACAATTTTTATCAAGTACGTAAGGGACTAAAATCAAAATAAGAATTCAAGAAATTGCAAAAGCAAAAAAATTGATGTTGACTCTACATCTGTGAGTAGCCAAATAGAATTTAAGGAGGGGAAATAAAATGTGATTCCCTGTTCAACATCATACATTTCTGAATTTATATTTGATCGACTAGCAATTAATGGGAGATTAGTGGAATAACAGCGAAAACGGAATTTATTTACAGAATGATGTATATGAAAACGGGGACAAGTGGGAGAACACGAGAAAACTCACTCACTCTAGTTTGTTACACACAACACATTCATGATCAAATATGATATTTTCATTCTCCTCTTCACCGTCTCCTTTAGCCTGCCCCGTCCAACATAATCGTGGAACTGTAAGATTTCACCTCACTATTCATTTGCTAATATATCTATGTTAGGCCAACGGTGGGTTCGTGCTCCAGCGTTCACCTCTGTGCGTGGAGTCCTTCGTTTCATCCCAGCTCGCTCCAAGTGAGCTTTCTGTTCTATTAACTCAATGAGCGTGGGTTTTCTCGGGATTCTCCCGTTTCCTCTCACTTTCTTCATTTCACTATTTCATTCTCTTCATATTTCCTGAATTTGCCAATAGGAGGGCTATGCCTCTACACATTGCCTTTGCTCGATCTGCGGCCTCACACCCCTTGATCCCACATTCTATCGTCTCTTTTCCTATTACAACTATCTTAAAGATTAGATTTTGTAGCCCAAGAAAACACCCATTTAAATAGCATGTGAATTTCTTCAACCCTCTTTAGAAACCTAAAAATTAAAAATTTTCACTTTTCGCCATTTACCTTTCGGTTATTCCTGGAAGGCTACATTCATGCCAAATTTCGTCATTCTAATCCTGCCGGAAGTGCCAAAACATTTTGGGGTGTAGAAGACACCCCATATAAATAACATGGGGAAGGTATTTTCAGTTTCCCATAAAACCACTCTACTATTGGAAATATATTTCTGATAATTCGCTTAGGTAACGCTAACAAAAACGTACAAGCATACCGAAATTCAAGTTTCTATTCCGATTCTAAGTACCTGAAACATTAGATTATAGGTAAAAAAAAAAGGGACCAGTTTAAATAACATGGGGAAAATATTCATCCCTTCTTTAGACCCCTAATAATTAAAAATATTCACTTTTGACAATTTTCCTGTCGGTTTGTCCCGAAAAGCTAAATCGTGCCAACTTTATCATTGTAGCCCTATAAGAAGTGCTCAATAATTTAGGGGTGTAAAACGTGTTCCATATAAATGACAAGGGAAAGATTTGTCAGTTCCCTATAAAACCACTCTAAATTTGGATTTTTCATTTTCAATGATTTACCTAGGTAGTGCTAACATAATCGTGCAAGCATAACGAATTTCAAGTTTTTATTCCAGTAAGTACCTAAAATATGAAATTATATGCACAAAAAAGGCCCATTCTTCATCTTCACATAGGGAAATTCTTCATCCCCTCTTTGGACCCTTAAACATTAAAAAATATTTATTTTTGGCAACTTCTCTGTAAGATATATACTTAGTAACCAATAAAGAGAAGTTAAACTGTATTTTTGTCATAAAATTGAAAAACATTCAACGAAGAAAATGTAGAGTGTGTTCATATTAGTGTGTCCCAGGAGGAAGGGAAATACTTCGAAAAATAATGGTATGGGTGATTGTAAAAAAAAATCATATGAACATGGGTCTCAACTTTAACAGTTTGAGAGCTACAGGTTCTTAACCTGTTTTGATTTCATGTTCCTTATTACCCACTCTGTGTTTATTCTACAGAGACAATACATAGCGGATTTGAAATGTGATGGAATTGTCCTTCCAACGATATGCAACAAGAGACAGTGGTGTCTTTAGAAGGGAAGTTACTGAGTGAAATTTGGAAATCAGTGTTGCCCTCCAATTCCCTTACATAATCAAACTTTCCATCAACAATCCCCTTTTCAAAGGCATCACTGCCACATGTTTCATCCTGTTGAAGAGGTCATTCCATCGTCTCTCAAATCAGGTATGTCCCATCTCTTTAGAGTAAACAGGATAAACAATGCGCAACATGAAATCAAAGATCATTCACAACCTGTAGCTCTCAAACTGCTGAAATCAGGACCAATGTTCATATGAAGCTATTTGTTAACAATCAATTATATTATCATTTTTCAAACTATGGCCCCTTCCTACTGGGACACCCTGTGTAAGACTAATTAATTTTTCGGAATGGGTCTTTACATCCAGAAATGACAGAAAAAATATACGACGTAAATGAACTAATGTGTCATTTCCGAATTGCACCTCAACAAAAATTAACCTTAATGATAGAGAGAGCTTCATAACTTGACAAAGAAATATTGAATGAAAATCGAGTAAACTGAACACGTTTCTTGGTCCCTACGTTCCATTAACGCTTCTTTGGATCTGAATGTTTGTTAATTTTCAGTCCATGTTGTATGAGCTTCTGTTCCTAGAAGCTCTCTTGAATTTTCTCTTTGCCCCACGGTTAGACCCATTGTCCCTGTTGTTAATAATAGAAGAAAGTAAAGCTATACTCGATCCTCCCACAATATAATATACAGTATTTTGCAACGCTTTCATAAAATAAAAAGAAATAGAAACTAACTTTCGTTCCACGAAATGAGTGTGGAAGATTGTTAATTGTAAAGTTATACTTCAGTATTTGTTTTGAATGACGTAGCTGGAAGGAAATTAATTGAAGGTAATTTAGTAACTGAACGTGATACATGTTTCTAGAGATGTTACTAGGTAAGAGAAATATCTGATAAAATAAACGTCTCTTTGATATGGAGCTTGCTATACAATCTTTCCTTATCAAAGTTTACCTGAAGTTTTATGATTAAGTTTTATTTTAAGAACAAACGTCTTTCGGTCACTATTCTTCACTTTTCATAAGTAAAATTTGAATAGCCCAGATTTTCGTTTTATAATACTTATATTTGGGTCAGTAAAAAGAGATTAATTGAACTCCAGTCTAGATTTATAATGAACCCTTGATTTCAACTAGAACGTTTCCTTCCGTTCTCCAATAGTTTTAACCTATCAAGACTAACAACAAATGATTGTCATGCATATTGCAGGCTATATAATGAAGACCAAATGGATATAATACAATTATTTTAAGCAACAATTTCGACAGTCATGCGACAGACCGCTGTTTAGGCCTGTAGTTGCCGCTAACTTTAACTCTTAAATAATTTCAGGACATCGATGAATTATGAATGAAATATAGTCATCATAAAAATATGATATAATTAAAAATATACGAAACAATAGGAAACAGTAGTAAAGTACTTACAATGAACGGACATGAACGTGTCATCCGGACATCCGAATCAAACCTAGTCCATTCTATAAACATAACAAAGATGTATTCATGAACAAATAATTAGGTGCCATACACAAATGAAAAAATGAAATGAAATCTTTGAGTTTTACGTTCCACGATTAAGCCGGTTAGGCTAGAGGAGACAGTGATTATGAGAAATGAATGAAATGGTGGAATGAAGAAAGTGGGAGGAAACGGGAGAACCCCGAAAAAAACCCACGCACACGGTGTTTGTCCACCACAAAATTCACTTGGCGGGAGCAGTGTTTGAACCCGGGACCCCACGTACCAGAGGTGAACGCTCTACCAAGAAGTTTACTGAAAACGGATTTGCATAAGCTCTGAGCGGGATCCTTACAATCTGATGATATAAAAACCAAGGGCGAGAAAAGGTTTTAATTCTTGCCTTAATTAAGGAAGAAAATTTCACGCCCTTTTACTACTACTGGGCGTCAGCAAGTTGAATATCCGGTTCCGAAACGCATCTGAGGGTTCGTTGGTCCATGGTTAACTTAACCAATACAAAAAAGGTTTGAAAACTTGTTATATGAGCTTAATATACATTTAAACACAACACTACTCCATAAATCCCCAAAGGGTTAAATAGGTCAAATACAGAAAAGAAGCACAAGTTTGCTTGTAATTTAGACAGCATTATGTTGTTGAAGTATAATAGTTTTGTGTCATTCTTGGCAACGAGGATACATGAGACGTAGACATACAGAATAACGCGAAATCCGAATCGCTTCAGTTTTGGTAGGGAGTCAAAGTCGAACCTTTTACTTTAACATATAATAAAGATGGAACTCTTTGGAGGTATTAGCGTTTAAATATATAATTATTATAAAGAATACTATGCAAAAGTAACACGAGTCCTTTTTTTCTATTATTATTATATCTACGCTCGTTTTACGTATATAGCATCTTGACAAAGTTCCATGTATGAAGAAGTTTTTAAATCTGAAGAATTTGATCGCAAATATAGGTAAAACATGGTATACTTATGCTGTCATGTAGATTGATATATACATAAATGTAAACACGCAACCTACTTTCATATTATATATATATATATATATATATATATATATATATATATATATATATATATATATATATATATATATATATATATATATATAATATGTATGTGTGTTGAGTGTTTGCATTTATGTATATATCAATCTATATGACAGCTTAAATTAGCAAGATATTTGCTTCCAATTATAATAGAAAGGATATAATTTCGTTTAAACATACAAACCTATAACGATGAGATATTATGAGAAATGTTGACACGCAATAATCGTTATACCTTTAAATAGATAGAAAAATAACATTTGCAGCTCTACTTCAGTTTATAAGTGGTTTTGTTTAAATATTACAAAAGTATTAGCGTCAAAATTTATAATGCTTTCAAAAAAAAAAAAAAAAACATTGATATTCAAAATTCTTAATTTTGTTACTTTGAACACATGATTTACATATGGAACACGATATAAAAGTAATGATCATATTCAACAGTGCATAAAACTTGAGAGCTAACAAACCATATAAAGAAATATCTAGAAATTATAATACATTACATTACTATTGTTACTACTTCTAACTTAAGTTCCAATAATGTTAGAATCTGCTGAAGATAGTTAAGAGAACATGAGAAAACTTCTAGATGGAGCTGTAGATCACTATGAAAATATCGAACGTAAAGATTTTGGAATATATTATCGATTTATACTTTTAATAATTTAGATTTCATGAATGAAAACCAAAATTTATGCAAGACAATAAGTCAAACTAAAATCACGCTGCTTTTTGTGTAAAAATATAAAGAAAAAGGAAATGGTTCTGGTTGTTGTATAAGTTAACATATTAAATAAATGTAAGATAAGTGCTTGTTATTTAACTTCTTTCAAAAGGAATATGTTTTATTATTAAAGCCTTGCTATCAACCATCTATTAATTTGATTAACATTTTTTTTTGCTACTTTGTTGTTAAAATCAGAAATAGTATACTTTCAAATTAAAGGAAATTACGTAAATTTGATTCTTCTTTTTTTAAGTTGTAGACTATAATTCGTAGAATCCCAATTACTACTTAAAAATTCAAAACAGAAGGTGAAACCCAACATTAAAGTTCTCAAATAACACTTCCTTTTCCATTCGCAACGAATCATAGAACTCTACAAGCGTAAGATAGCTTTTTCGTACCTACATGCATTACCAGCAAGGATAAATCTAAGAAAATTACAATTTGCAGAATATGTATTATTTGTGAAAAAATTAAATGCATTTTTTCGCGGGATTGTGTTGTCTGTCTCACTAGATTCCGTGCCTGTTAGCGCTTTCTACACATTGACAGACGTTTGACCAGCCAACGGCACATTGACAAAAGTTTGGACCCGTTTTATTTTCCTTTCAGTGCAGGTTCTTCCAAGTTCTTCCACACTTCCATGTTATATGTAGTTTCCTACGCTTTCTTCGCTGGCACGGTGCTCCATGTTCTCACAAATTATCTAGTCCGGTCGATATTGGCTAATCGCCTATCAAAAGTGCAAACTCTGCCAGATGCAGTACATTCTCCAAGAGAACATTCAATGACTCATCCTGTCAATGCATTGCAGTATTGCATTATACGTGACCGCTTATAGTGAGCTCACACACCACTCACCGTCACCAGTTCTATTAGGTTGCCTGTATGTTGCTCTACAGAGCGGTTAGAGGTATTCTTCACTTGCTATCTTAGATATTAGATTTACCCATGCCAACTTCAGCTGTGTTATCTTGTTTCGGCCTTGGTATATATCAGTGTTGGGCAAATTTCAATTGAATTAACAATTAACAATTAATCTGTAAATTTAATTGTTAATTGCAATTAACAATTGAAATAAGTAATGGTTAATTGTTAATTGCAGTTGGCCATTAATAAAGGAGAATCAATTGCAATTGATCAATCGATTGAAAGTAATTGCAGTGGAAAGTAATTGCAATTGAATTCTGTAATTCAATTGCAATTGAAATTAATTGGCAATTGATTCAATTGCAATTGATTTCCACAGCAATTACTTTCAATTCATTGATCAATTGCAATTGATTTTCACTGATTAATTTTCAACACTGTAGTTCAGAGAGGGCGTGGGGTAATGGAAACTTTAGCCACGACCAATTGACTCACCACCCGTCGTGACCCACGACCCACCGTGACCCACTGTGACCCACCACCCACCATAAACCACTCTTACCCACTGTGACCCACAGACCCACCAAAACACATTGTCATCAACTCTGACCAATGATTCACGCCCTCTTCTCTACTGACTAAAGAGTTTAAACTTGTAATAAAACAAGCCTATAAAATTATCACTCATCGGAGTTTGAATTTCTACGATCAATCGCTCAAGCACCGCACTAATACAATAACGGCGGATCTGACCTTTCTAATATAAATAAAATAGAGTTTGTTCGTGTGTCTGTCTGTCTATCTTTGTGCGGCCTGTGGACGAGACGAGTGGACCGAAACTTTTCAAAATTTGGTCACGGGTAGCTTGGTCTAGGCCCCAGACGAAGAGGAATAGTTTTTTTTTAATTTCTTACTAGGGGGTCTCCAGGGACGTTTACCGGGACGGCCTGGGGACCAGAAAAGTCCACCGAGAGTTACCAAATTTTGGTCAAAGATACCTTGGTCCAGGTCCCACACCAAGGCAAAGCGTTTTCGACAAAATTCGAAACAGGGGGCCCCAGGGGGGCGTTTACCAGGACATGTAAAAGTAGTAGAAAATGAACGATATCAGTGTCGATTTCATAGTTTTCGCGGTCGCTGAGATCAATGGTGAAACTCCGATCGCATTAACTTCTAAATTCACCCTATTCGGCTGCGAGCCGTGGGTCAACAGCGGGGGGGATACCGAAACGTAAAAGTAATCAAAAATGACCGATATTGGTGTCAAATCCATAGTTTTCGCGGTTGCTGGTATCAATGGTGACATTACCATTAGCGATGACTTTCAAATTCATACACCGTTGTATGCGGGCCTTGGGTCACCAGAGGGGGGAATTCCGAGACATGTAAAAATAATCGAAAATGACCGATATTAATGTCAAATCCATAGTTTTCGGGATAGCTGCGTTCAATGGTGAAACTCAAGACCGCGTTTACTTTCATATTTAGCTCCCATCAGCTAAAAAAGGGAGGCATTATAAAGGGGATCACGAGACGTGTAAAAATAATCCACAATGACCGATGTCAAATCCGTAGTTTTCGCGGTGGCTGAGATCAATGGTGATACTTTCATTAGCGATGATTTTCAAATTTAGCCACCATTGTATGCGGGCCGGAAATCACCGGGGGTGGGGAATTGCGAGACATTTAAAAATAATGGAAAGTGACCGATATTAGTATCAAATCCATAGTTTTCGCTGTCGCTGAGATGAATGGTGATACTTCCACAGGCGTTGACTTCCAAATACAGCCCCCATCGGCTGTGGGCCAGAGGCATTGTTTTTTCAAAATTGGAATCTGAGGATTATAAGGACTTCGGCAAATGTAAAAAGTAGTAGAAAATGACAGATGTTAGTGTCACATTCATAGTTTTCGTGGTATTGGTTGGGGGTTGGTGGGGGCCAGAGGAGATTTTTTCACAATACGAACCAAGGGGGTCTGAGGGGGCGTTCACCGGGACATGTAAAGGTAGTAGAATTTGTGTCGACTCCATATTTATTGGGGTTGCTCAGACGTATAATGACACCCCCAATAGTGTTTACATTGAAATTCAGCCCCCATCGGCCATCCCAATGAAAACACATGTACGTTGTTGGATATATATTCACACAAAATATATATCCAATTTTAGAAATGTTTCTTAATTGTTCTCCCGTTGTTCAGTTTGTTTACATCGATATTTTATCTGATCCGTGCGAAGAACGGGCATAACAGCTAGTACGAAATGGTAAAGTGTTTGTTATGGAACAAATTACAATGAATTCAATTATATAGATAATAATTATAATTATAATTAATAATTATTCCTTGTTGAATTATAGATACTTTTCAGTGGAAAACTGAATAAAATTTAAAAGTCCCAAATCAACGTAAAGTAGACCAACGTAAAGGAAAAATGTATAAAATTTTCCATATAATTAAGCTTACAAACTTAAATGGAAATTTAGCTTAATTGCATGGAAATTTTTTGTGTCGTTTTGTGCGCCTATTTCCTCGTTTTCTGCGTCACCGGAAATGGGTCAATGTTATCCTACAAATATGGCGGAACAAGTTAATGCTGTTCCGTCAGGAACGATTTCGAGGTCGTTTCCTTCACATCGTCTTGTGCGTGTCTTCTACCGTTCTGTAAGCCTATTTCCACGTTTTGTGATTCAATGGTAGTGGGTCAAAATGGGCATTCAATGTGGGAAGAAAACTGATCCACTCTCCCACCAGTATCGAATTTCAAGGTCGCTTTTTTCGCATTGTTTAGTGCATATTTATACCGTTTTCTGCGCATACTTTCACGTTTTGTAGGCCAACGAAAGTAGATCAAAGGCGACCTACAAATATGGCAGAGAAAGACATATTCATTCCACTTTCAAGGTCCATTTTGACCCTCTCCCACTGATGCACAAAGCGACACAAATCATGTATAAAAAATGTGAAGGAAACGACCTCATTTGATGGTGACGGAACAGCATTAAGTTATTCCGCTATACTTGTAAGCTATTTTAAGCCATTTTCGTTGTCGCACTCAAGTGGAAATAGCAGCACAAAACAGTACAAAGCAGGCACTATACGATGCGAAAGAAACGACTTCCAAATTCGATAGTGGCGGAACAATGGCTCTATTTCCTTATACATTGATGGACCATTTTGACGCATTTCTGGTAATGCTCAAAACGTGGAAGTAGGCGAACAGAACGGTACAAAATACACACTAAACGATGCGAAAAAACCAACCCCGAAATTCGATAGTGGCGGAACAGTAAGCCATTTAACTCCCATTTTAAAGCCCCGTTTAACTCACCTCGGGTGATGCACGAGACGAAAAATAGGTGCAGAAGACTTTTTTAAAAAAGGCACTAAACGATGCGAAAGTAATGATCTAGAAATTCGATAGTGTCGGAACAGTGGGTCATTTTCGTCACACCTTGGAGGCTCATTTTGACACACTTTTGGTAACGAACAAAACGTGGAAATAGAGACACAAAACGTAACAAAACAGGCACTAGTCAATGCGAAAGGAATGACCTCGAAATTTGGTAGTGGCGGAGCAGTGGGTCATTTTCGTCCCACCTTCGAGGCCCATTTTGACCGTCTTCCAGTGACGCACAAAATTTCGAAATAGACGCACAAAAGGGTACGCGATGTGAAATTAACGACCTCGAAATTCGATAGTACCGGAACTCTTGGACATTTTCGTCCCATCTTGGAAGCCCATTTTGATCCACTTCCGGTGACGCACAAAACGTGGAAATAAGGACACGAAACGGCACGAAACATTCACTAGTCGATGCGAAAGGAAGAACCTCAAAATTCGGTAGTGGCGGAACAGGTGGGTCAATTTCGTCCCACCTTTGAGGCCCATTTTGACCGTCTTCCAGTGACGCACAAAACTTCGAAATAGACGCACAAAAGGGTACGCGGTGTGAAATTAACGACCTCGAGATTCAATAGTGGCGGAACTCTTGGTCATTTTCGTCCCACCTTGGGGACTCATTTTAACCCACTTTCCATGACGCACAAAACGGCACAAAACGATGTGAAGGAAACGACCTCGAAATTCATTGGTGGCGGAAGAGCAATAATTTTTTCCGCCATATTTGTAGGCCCATTTTGACCCACTTCCGGTGATGCACAAAATGTGGGAATAGGCGCACAAAGCAACAAAAAACACGCACAAAAGATGCAAAACAAAGTACCTCGAAATTCGTTGGTGGTGGAACAAGTTAATGACGCCGTGAGCACCAATATAAGTATATACTGTAGTTCTTACAAGGGGCGCGGTGGGTCAGTGGTAGAGCGTTCACCTCCGGTGCTTGAGGTCCCTGGTTCGATCCCAGCTCGCGCAGTTTGGAGTTTGTGGTGGGCAAACACCGTGCTCGTGGATTTTCTCGGGGTTCTCCCGTTTCCTCCCACTTTCTTCATTTCATTCATTTCCCATCATCACCGGCTCGGTAAAGACGAGTTATCGAATCGGCTCGATTGGAGCCAATGGCTCGAACCACCTCCGTTGAAACCAGTCCATAGGCTAGGTTCGAGTCAGCTTAACTGGTCCAATGGCTCGAACCGGCTCGGTTGGGGTAAGCAATCAGCTCGGTTCGGTTCGGCTCGTGTGAGCCACCGACTCGAGCTGGCTCGGTTGGATGAGCTGTTGGCTCGGCTCACTTCTCGGTTTGGCTCGAAAAATGAATGAGCTTTCAGCGAGCCGCTTGAGTCTTTGACAACCCTAAACCCGGGTCGAGCAGTTTTAAACATGTTTGGCTTGAGTCCCATAACTTCTAAATATTTTTGGCTCGAGTCCGAATACTTGCTCCTCCTGAACTCAAACCAAGAACCTCGTGACCGATGTCCTTGCCTCCTGAAGATTTCTTGACTACCAAGATCGACAGTCAACTAATTTTTAGTATTCCGACCGCCTATATTCCATGTTTACTAAACCGCCTATATTCCATGTTTATACAGGTACTCGGTGTTATAATAATAATTAGTTATAGTAGTAGTAGAAGTATCATTGATAATTATATTGTCTATGTAGGATACTTGAAGATAGTAGTACTTGGAACTACACAAAGGAATTAGCTCGAATTGGCTCGACTCGACTGAAAACTCGATCCCAATTCGAGTCGAGTTGGGGGAAACTTTTCGAGCCGAGGTCTCGAGTCGAACTCAAAGATGTCTCTCGCTCGTGCTCATTCGTATTGTATGCATGACGGGCATATAGAGTTCTTTCGAGGGGGATAGAACCATAAACATAATGTATTTAAAAAAATACTTAGTTTCACGGCTTTCTTCCCAGGGGGGGGAAAGGGATGGTAGGTATCCAGCATTTCTTATAAGTACCTTATTTGAAATATGTAAAACAGTAACAAGTGGACAATTCAATATACACACATCTTGTTATCTTCAGTTTTAATTGCTGATTTCAATTGCAATTAACAATTACAAGTTTCAATTGTCAATTGCAATTAACAATTGAATGTTTCATTTGCTCCCTTTGCAATTGACAATTAACAATTAAAAGTTTCAATTGCCTGGTGACTAATTAACAATTAACAATTGACGAAAATTCAATTGCAAATTTTATGATTGAATTCAATTGCAATTGAAATTAATTGTCAATTACAAATTCAATTGCAATTGATTTCAATTGATTTTGCCCAACACTGGTATATATATATATATATATATATATATATATATATATATATATATATATATATATATATATAATAGTGAGGGGTAGGGTGTTATAATGTAGAGCTTATACATAATCAGGAATGAAAGACTTAATTTACTGCGTGAGCTGTTTAAAAATTTATTAGTATGTAACCCATTTATCTTCCAAAGAACAAAATCGTGATATATATAGACATTACAAAAAAAATTTAATCATTCTGTAATATTAATTACCTGTTCAATTACAGCCCTCAGTTCATAAACAAATAGTGTCATAGCTAGCGATATGTATTGATCTCCGACAAGGTTATGAAATATGAGGAATTAATGTGACGGACAGTAATAAGGTAGTGCAATGGTATAAATACACTCTGGACGTGGCGAATTGGGTATGTCGTATGCTGCTGATGGAAGATTTGATGATAAAATTTTGAGAAGTTATTTCGTTTTTCTGATTATTTGAGTCTTACAAATCATATCATTGTTCAAACTGGAATAGGATAAGAATAAGATATATACATACTCCGATTTTATTTATTTTATTTATTTATTTATTTATTTATTTATTTATTTATTTATTTATTTATTATTTAAAATGGCGGAGTTAAGGCATAACCTTTTCTTCCACTCAACCATTTACAATTTTTCTTTTACAGTCGGATCTCATATTTTTTCTTTTTTCTTTTTTACGACGAGAATAAAAATGATGTACAGTTAGGCACGTTAAAGAGTTACCGATATACAGAACAATACAGAAAATAAAACATGAAAAATAAAAATGAAACTTATTACATATAAAGTAAACACTAAAACAAACAAGAGGCAATGCCAAAAACATGTTAAACTATACAAGGAGAAACAAAGACATCAATCTTGATTATATATAACATAAAATGCATTCCTATAATTCACTATCTATAGATAAAATGATGCATCTACTTAAGTGATTGTTTATAATGTATACGTTCATACACATGTATCAGAAGGGAATAGAAAAGAAAATAAGAAGAAAAAGAAAGAGAAAAAACAAACGACTACATGGTAACACAAGGAATAGTTTCGTGTGTAACAACTTTTTTTTTTTTGTTTACTTACTGAAGACCTTGATTAGAAAGATATTCTTTAAGCTGACATTTAAAAGTCAGCACTGATTTTCATCAAAACATGATGTCAAATTTTAGAATTGGCCCTATTTTTAGGTGGTAAACGTTTTCGTAACCAACAGTCAATATAATTTATCTAACGAAAGTATGTTTATATATAATTTTCCTCAAATGTCACTAGCATTCGAAATTGTTCATTAATTTTAATGTGATCGTTTGGTTGAGGTTAAAATTGTTCAGGGTCAGCCGTAAATTGTTAAAAAATATAACACGAAATACTCTACACGTTATATAACTTTTAAGAAAAGATTATGTTTTGTTGCAATGATATTTCACAATGGAAACTGTTGGTTGATTAATGATGAGAGTTTGAATTTTAAATTAATTGTAATGTATCATATTTCTTCATTTCACAAGTCTTATCCAACAGAGCACGCGTTTTCTGCGACTTTACGTTTATATTTATTTCTTCAAGTTCTTAGTTGGTAAGTGCAAACATTTTATTCAACTTATTAAAATCATTTTTATCAAAACTATTTATAGCCTTCAGAATGATGATAAAGTTTTGAAGATAAAGAAAAATCGATAAAAAGTAATACGTACTAAAATATTATTATTTTGAAGAAACAAGACTGAACTCTATGACAAACGTCACTTGTAATTGTATTAAGCGTTAATTTGTTTCATTTGTTGTTGAATTCGATCTTTATTACTGAGACAGTTAACGTATCATTGTTTTATTAAATATGTTCTATTTTTCAGCGTCTTGTAATAATTTGAAACTTTTAGCACTTTCCAAATAGGGTAATTTTTTCAAAATATTTTTACCTATTTTTTCCTAAAAGCAGTAATGTAGGTACCTGAACTGAAAGTATGAAACTAACATTTTATAAAATGTATTTACCTACGAAAATTCTTTGAAGAATATTGTTTCATAAATTAATTTACGCTCTACTCAATTTTAAATGCACATAGTTTACAGTCAAATACTGTCACCTCTTGTGGAGTTTCAGACTCTAGCTGTAAACACTATCATTAAACTCTAATTAAGTTCATGCAAAACCGCTGCTGAAGCATACTTTATTAAAACAAAAAAAAAAGATAATCAGATTTGGAGAATCTATATTGAAGTTAAGTATAAATATACACACAATGGAATATGTTATTTGCAATTTTCACATTGTATTTATTGAAATATTTCATGATCCAAGTCCAAACAAAATCTTTGAATCGTAATTAAAGTTACATGACAGGATTGAGAAACTATGTTATGTCAAGCAAATGAGCATAATTAACATTAGTGTACTTATGTCCAACTAGTGTGTTTCCATACTCACAAAAAATATGTACAGGGTGTTTCAACACAAAACTGAGAACGTTTGCGAGGTGATTCCTGACACCAAGATAAGGCAAAAGGTATAAACCGACCTCGGTGCACAAATCCTTCCTTTCGGAATTATAGTCTGCGGAAAATATGATGAAATGAATTTTAAAAGTCCATAGTTCCAGAACTATGGGATGCATCGTAGTCGGGTCAAGACTTCATTTAGGAACTAGTATGTGCACTACCCAAAAAGACATGTTTCAGAATCCTAAGGTATTCACGAAACAATTTTTATAGAGGGAGTTTGTCTACGGCCATATAATTTGAATCCGCAACCAGCTCTATAAAAATTTTTGCGGAAGTAGCGGAGGATTCTGAAACTTGGATATTTGGATAGGACACATACTAGTTCCTAAGAGAAGTCTTGATCCTATTACGACAGGTCACATAGTATTAGAGCTATGGACCTTAGAAATTCGATTTTTCACGTATTCGTCAGACTATAACTCCGAAAGGAAACATTTGTGCACCCAGACTGGTCTATACTTTTTGTCTTATCTTGGTGTCAGGCATCACTTCCCAAAAGTTGTCGGTGTTGTTTTGAAACACCCTGTATATAGGGTCTGTGTCGTCGGTTGAATTAAAAACCTATCTTTTTTGAAGTATATTGAAATGAATGTTCTTTTCTATATGATTTAAAAGAAAATTAATTTAAGAGCAGACGTCTTGCATACGCGTGGTTCCAGGATCAAATCTCCTTCAGTCTTCACTAGTAGCCGAGTTTTGTCCCTCAATTCTGTCTGACAAAGTTTCAGAAAAGCCATCTTTATAGATAGATCATGGACTCCTCTGCCCACTTCTCTACTGTCTCTATTGTTCTTATCTGTTGCTCGACAATAATAAATTAACCTCGAAGTTCCAATCTGATAATTCTTTAGGAAATGAAGTTTACGTTTTGCATAAAAATTGGACAACACTGTATTATTAAACTGCCAGGAATACTAAATAAATTAACATATCGAAATAGTTTCAAAGTATACTATCTGATATAGCAGGTGAAAGAAAGTCAATATCAGTATGAGAGTCACGCAATTCTCAGTCAATATAATATGCATATCTCATTTGGAAGTTTTCATATGCTTTTGTCGACACAATACAAAGAAAAAAATTATATAACTAATTGTGTATTCGTGGTTGAGTAATTGTTGGAACTGCCATGTCTCGCAGCTTCTAGACTGTGTATATAACTGAATACGGATCTATAATACTAAGGACCTCTATGCAAAGTAGCAAAGAGATAGTTCTTGTTTATGAGGATAATCAAGAATTATTGTAAAAATCAGCTAATAATTTGTTTAGTAACAAAATGCATTTGAACAAAAGAAGAGGAAACTCCTTAATCAAATAGCATTATTAGAATTCCTAGCTTTTGTGTAAGCTAAACAATTCCCTCTGATCATAACAACAGGTAAAATTTAAATTCGTTAAAGTTTTTTTTTTCTCTTTGATAAAATTTAATTTGTGTAGTGCTGCCTAGGTACTAGTTGTCAATTATAAGGTAGATGCTAATGAAATATATATACAAGCTGTAAAACGATTATTAAAATCAAAATAACCAACATTTTTATTAAGGATGACCAGAAAGTTCCGTTTCCGCGAGAAACCAGTTCTTGGAGACCGGATTTCAAAACCGGTTCCGGAACCGATTCCAAACCTGGAACTGACAATTCCGGCTGCGGAACCGGATTCATTACGAAAACTGGTTCCACCAGAAACCGATTCCGGCCATCCCTAATAATTACACGAATCTGTGCTCAAAAATACATAATTTCTGAGCTAGAGCCGTTCAACAGCATGGAAGACCTGCAGCAGCACCTATTATTTTGATCATTTTCATAGTAAAATAGATACATGAGGTTTGGGAGTTAATTGCAGTATCGAAATATGAAACAAAACCTGCCTATTTACGTACGTGATTGATATCTTCGCTATACCGTCACTTTGTCTTACAACTTCACAAATAAAACGTCTTGTATTTTTGTAGCGTCACCTACATTATTTCAGCTCTTACAAGGAAAGTACTTGGGCTCGAACGGGTGAATACGCACAAAAAGAAAGTGTGCATAAACTTTGCACCCCACAAGCAAACAATGATGTCCATTTTTCTACAAGGTATTGTAAGTATCCACAAAAGTAGGGCCAAGTAGAGTACGTGAAATAACTACAGGGCGTCTATAAAGTCTGACCACGTGCGCATTTTAAGGAAAAGGGATGGTGAACTGGAAAGATCGGCTAACACGTATCCCATTAATTTTAAGGGCACATATTTTGAATGGAAAAGGTGAGCCCTAGGGTCCCCCGGAGGGTTCCAAACAGGGTCCAACTAGAATTTTCATATAGTAAGGGGATCAAGTAGTATATCTTTGAAAGGTATTGTGAAAAGAAACAACACGGAGCAAGTTCCGAGTATCTACGCTCAACCTGTATAAAATGGCACACAACTAAAATGTCAATATAGTTGTCATGAAATAGTGTGGCCGGGGTTTTGGATAAGTTGCGCATTCAGTCTCGGGATTTGTTACACTTCTTCCTTTTCATAACACCTTTCAAAGGATGTGCTACTTGGTTCTTCTTACCATTTGATAATTATGAAGTGGACCCTGTATGTACCCTCCGGTGGACCCAGGGGTAACATATGTGCCCCGAAAAATAATGAGATTCTTGTGCGCCGATGTTTCCATCCACGGAACTGTTTCCGCAAAAATCGCCCGGATTCAGACGTTTTAGATGCCTTGTCGGTATGGCACGGGTTCTACTTTACCCTGGTAATGCGGACGTTTACACAATCTTAAAGAAAAGGGAACATCTCTGTTTGATTCCGGTGGGCTAACATAACACATCCTTCCTTTCTGTGCTTATTCAACCGTTACTCATACTTTCAACATCTAAGACCGTAATGATCAAAATTTTGTTGTTGGTTTCTTCGGGGCTTTCTGATTTCCTGTTGATTTCTCTATCCATTAATCTTTCATAATTAATTCTTCTTTAAATTAAATGCATAGCAATAATGTTATGCCTTTACTCAGGTATCTCCGACGTTCTCCTACATTCTTATTCGAGAGATAAATTCGAAATAATATGATTTCGTTAATCACTCAACTCATTTAATCTGTAGAATATACACTGAGAAAAATGTCGTGGCATTCGTAAATTCGTAAGTCCCATTTGAAAATCTCATAAGTTTTGGACTTAACGTACAGCAAACGTTTAACTGAAAACGCATGTTTTATAATACTTTCTGTATAAGTGTTCCATCTGTACGTACTTTCCGTATGAAGCAATATAGGCAGCCAGGATCTCACATACAAATAGACGTATATAACATATAGCTGACGAAGGAAACATATATATATGTAGGTAATATAAACAATGCTGCTAGACATTGCGCCGATTTCTTTGTAAATTTGGGGGGGCACAAATTGTACTCAAATTATGCCAAATATTGTATATTCACAAATACAGTGGGGGGGGCAGATGAACTTTGAGGTGGGCCCTTGCTCCCCCAGGATTGGCGCCCTTGGTATTATGTACTTACATGTTTTGTCTTCTTCATGAAATAGTTGCATAACGTTTTCTGCTTCCTTTTCTCCACCGCTTTACAGATATTTTTATAACTTCATTCACAGTCACCGTGTATGTTGTGTTAGCAGTGTATTTTCTATTAGAAGTTGAGCTTCTAAAGTGATGATTGAACAAGTTGCATTTCACAGTCGTTGATTTCTTCGACTTCGAGGAATCGAAACGAATCAGAAAGCGAATCTATTGTTTATAATCAGACAACTACTCTACCAACAATTACTCTTGCGCTGAACCACCAACTTATTGGACAAATATTGTTTTATCTTCTTTTGTAAACAGTATTGCCAAATCATGCGCGATTTCTTAAAATATTTTAGCAACAAAACTTGGTTGGGGGGAAGAAAAAAGGGCCACCGAAATTTAAACTGATTTTTATAGTACTCGACGAGAGAAATCGATTAGTGAAAGAATTTTCAAAATCGGCGCAGGCAAACATGGAGAAAATCGCATTTTCATGTACCGCTTGAAAATGGGGAAGAAAAAAGGGTCCGCGAGATTATAACTAATTCTTGTTGTACTGGGCAAGAGAAATCGATTAGTAAAATAATTTTCAAAATCGACGTAGGCAAATATGGAGAAAATCGCATTTTCATGTACCGGTTCAAAGTGGGGAAGGAAAAAGGGTTTGCGAGATTATAACTGATTCTGGTAGTACTCCACGAGAGAAATCGATTAGTGAAGGAATTTCAAAACCGGAGCAGTAAAACATGAAGAATATCGCATTTTCATGTACCGGTTCAAAATGGGGAAGAAAAAAGGGCCTGCGCGACTATAACTGATTCTTGTAGTACTCGACGAGGAGAGAAATCGATTACTGAAGGAAGTTTCAAAATCGGCTTAGGCAAACATCGAGAAAATCGCATTTTGATGTTCCAGTTCAAAATGGGGAAGAAAAAAGGGCCCGCGAGATTTTTACGGATTCTTGTAGTACTCGACGAGAGAAATCGATTACTGAAGGAACTTTCAAAATCGGTGCATGCAAACATGAAGAAAATCGCATTTTCATATACCGGTTCAAAATGTGGAAGAAAAAAGGGTCTGCGCGATTATAACTGATTCTTGTAGTATTCGACGAGAGAAACCGATTACTGAAGGAATTTCAAAATCGGCTCAGGCAAACATGGAGAAAATCGCACAACGTTGTGAAATAAGGACATTTTGGTCGCCCATCAATGTGATTCAATTTAAACCAGAATAACGCGGCCCTTAATTAAGCTACAAAAATTATTTTGGTATCAGTTTATTCTTTAAAGACGAAGCTTTCCGCCGATGTACATTTTCTGTATGTGAGGGGATATCAGGGGGGATAAAGTATGTGATGGATAATTACATGCTTTTACGTTTTCTGCATCAGGATTATGATAATGGCATTTCTTCTCCCTTGGGGGTACACTCAAAATATTAGCATATGAAGCAATGAGATAGTTCACTATATGGTAATAACTTGTATGTTTACTTGTTGCTTATATGGCCGGAGAAGGGTGAGGGCAAAGTTCGCCAATGTTATGAGTCTCAGTTTGAAAATTACATTTATTTTCAGGGCGGCTTCATGTAAAATACACTATAATACAATATGATGTGCACGGTTGCATACTAATAAGGATACAACAACTGAGGCCAAGTTGAAATTGTGCAAGGGGACTCACAAAGAAACTGGGTAAACTAAATGAATGTCACTAGTGGGATCGCATGATCGATATTGAGATGTGGCCAATGTGTGTGTTGATATCAACATGTAGCTAATGCACAAATGTCAACATGTCTCACTACTGTTCGGACACCGTTCCCTTGCACATTTTCAACTTGGCATCTGTTGCATCCTTATTAGTATGCAACCGTCCACATCATATTGCATTGGATTGATGGAATATTATTGGTGAATCGCCAATGGCTTTCATGTTCTTGACGCTAATCCTTACATTTCCGACGCTTTAAACTCAAGTTTACTGAGTATGAGTGAATTTCTGGGCATTTTGCGTTATGTGTTTCCACACATGTGAATCACTCTGATTAATCTCGTGTGCTCTACCGGCATTCCAGTTGTTTTTCTAGAGCATTTGAGTACAAATTCACTACACGTAATACTCAGAATGTCACTGTTGGCCAGCATCCGTACCTGGCGATTATGCAACCACACACAGCAAACATTAAGGTGTCCGCCATTTTGTATTTTTTTCAGATATCGACATAATTCAACGAATTATTGTTACCTGGTAGAAACCCTATCAATTCATATCCATTTAGACCAATTTTCATTTGGAAGATTATTCACGACTCCCTATGTTCCTTTGGGGAATCCGTTGCTCGTGCATGGTAGGACTGTGAAACATGCAAAATTCAATACAGCAGGTATGACTTCTTCAGTTAATTTCTTACCCGCCCTCTTTACCTTGGATAGTTTCCGAACTATTGGAGTGCGAAAGTCATTTTCCCACGCTTTCGGTACCTTTTAGACCCGAAACTATGTCCGACAGCCGAAAGTTCAAGATAACTTTTTTTCTTGTCTCAGTGGCAGGAGTCACCTCCCAAGAGTTGTAACACTTATTTTGCAACACCCGATATATATATAAACAAAGGGTGTTAATGAACTATACCGACAAACTCTAAGAGGTTCTTCCTCACATCAAAATAAGAGAAAAAACTTCATATTAACCTATGACGAAAAGTGCATAGTTTCAGAGCTGCAGCTGTCCAAAATCGTGAAAAGGCCAAATTTCAATAAATCGTATTTCGAATTTCAGGAACTGAGGATGGTGGTTTTTATCAGCGTAAATTAAACCACTCATACAGAATCCAAAGCTCATATTTCATCAATTGTCAATAGGTGTAGAGGGTATTCCCTACAGGGTGTAATTCTCAGATATGTTTTCAATAGAGTTTTCAAATATACCCTGATTTCAAGAAGGTTCCAAAGTAGGCAGGTGGTAAACCTTGTAAACAATGGACATCCAATTCTTCGAAAGGAAGGCAGAAGTGTTTGTAACCGACAGCTCCATGTTTCACAGTGTTCGGAATAGCGTGCAATAATATGTATTTCGTCACGGTATATTTCAAGTTTTCTTCACTTATAAGCGTGAAAGAAAATATCGCACAATGCGTTTTCAAGAGTACAAGAGACCGTGCTGCTGACGATCCTTAACACTTGCGACATCACGCTACAGGATTCCGTGTTCACTGCTATAGGGCTTTCGTTTGCCTATTTTGAACCAATCATAAAATAAGAGCATATCTCAAATTTTGGTTGATGGCTTGTCTGGGAATTTCACCCTGCAGGGAATAATCTGTACATCGATTGAATATTAATGAATATGGATTTTCGGATTCCATATGCGTGACCACCATCCACAGTCTTTCTAATTCGAAATAGGGCCTCTTGAAATTTGTCTTTTTCACGAACTTGGACAGCCCTAGCTCTCAAACTATGCACTTTTCGTCATAGGTCAATATGAACTATTTGTCTTATTTTGATGTAAGGAATCACTTCTTATAGTTTGTCGGTATAGTTCATTAACACCCTGTATATATATATATATATATATATATATATATATATATATATATATATATATATATATATATATATAGTGTTTCAATAAGAACGTACCAAGCCTATATCGCAGCTAACACTGCACGTAGAGCCTTCAAACAAAGAATTGCATGACCAATCGTAAGTGTAGAATGCAATAAAAATAGTACCGAAACTAGTGGCGTCTCGAGAATACCTCCAACGGGGGGGGGGTTCAAAATTTGAAACGGAAAGTGGTATAATTGTTGGAATCGGCCCAAACATTAAATGTTATGCAACTATTAGATGACAAACTTTTTCATATCCTTTTCCATTTAGCCGCTAGAGGCGTTGTTTCAGACTTGTATCTCACCAACCGTAGCAGGCCTTTATTTCAGCTAATAATGCACATAGAGCCGTCAAACAAACAAATGAACTGACAAATAATATGTGTAGAATGCAATAAAACGAGTAGCGTATCGTGAATATCTCCAACGGGTGTCATCTGCAGAATTTGGCATGGAAACAAGGGTTGGTTGTGCTTCCATTGAAACATACGTACAATGGAAGAGGAGACACGGAATGCGTTGAGAGGAAACACGGTCACGGAATCGTCATTGACAGCAACACGGTTGCATTACTATGCGAAATTCAGATTGTGCGAGGGTGTCTCCAGTTACACCAGGCACGTGCATACCACGCCCTGGCTAACGACCGCCGACGGCTTTGAGGGATTAACTCGGAGCCTAAGCCATGGGTAGCCCAGACTCACAATGACGTGGACGCGCGATGTATCTTGCGTGCGTACGTACAATATAAAGTATCTCACAAATCCGGGAACATGTGTTGAGGGCTTGTTTGTCGTTGTTTCGCACAGCACACTCATTTATCGTTGCCAGTGATTGTGTGGTGGTAATCTAGTACATCCAGTAGCTAACACGTACATGACCTTGCTCAAGACATAGTGTATGCGGCCTCGAAAAGGCGATTGCTGCTATGTCAGACAGAGGGCAGAAGGAGCAACGCTGTAGCCAAAACAGGTAACACAGGCGTGTAGAGTCCAAGAGTGATTAACCTCTGCAGTGAATTAAAGTGGTCCTTGTACTAGACAATATGTCGTGCATTTAATTCTACTACCTCTGTACATAAGAAGCTCTTGACGGGACGAATACGAAACTTCCACAAGCAGTGAACCCTCTTTGATTGTGTTGATGTTTGAATGTTTGTAGTAGGAAGTGTCGGTAGTAAATAACATTCATGCGATATACAAACTTGGAGGCATTCTAATCCTCACAATTTTAGGAAAATGCCTAGAAAATTATAGGGCTACAGCTCGATTATACGCTGAACGCTATCCACAGGGACAAGCTATTTCCCACAATCTGCTGCAGAGATTAGCAGCACGATTGCGGCAGACAGGCAACATGCGTGGACGTTATGGTCTCCGGAGAAGAGACGTACAAAATGAAGACGTTGCCATTGATGTACTTGCCGCAATTATAGTAAATCCTCATATATCTTCAAGGCAGATTGCACGAGATCGTAGTATCAGTCAAGATAGGGTCCTGCGTATTTTTTTGGAAATCACATTTTCACCCGTACCACCTCTCTCTACATCAAGAACTAAGTGACGCGGACTGTAATTAAGCATCTGTCCTGCAACTGGGTGGTCAATCGCGTGAGAGAACATGTTAATTTCATTTATTTCATTTTATGGACTGATGAAGCGACATTCTGCAGTGATGGCAACGTGAATCTCCACAATGCACATTTCTGGTTAGCGGAGAACCCTCACTGCATGAGTGAAGTCTACCGGCAACATCGATAGCGCATTAATGTGTGGGGTGCCATTGTAGGGACTCAGGTCATTGGGTCATGGTTTTTTGCTAGTCATTTAACAGGTGCAATATATTTCGTGATTTCTTGTGACACCATCTACAGCCGCTATTGGAAAACGTACCGCACAATATACGTCAGACGCTGTGGTTTCAATTAGGTGGCTGTCCAGTCCATAATGATGCTATGTGTAGGGAAGAGCTCAATGTTATATTTCCGCAACGCTGGATCGGAAGAGATTCCAATCCACTGTTTCCTCTGCGGTCGCCCGACCTTACTTGTATGGACTATTTTTTCTGGGTTGGAATTAAGGATCTTGTGTATGTCAACCGACCAACTACAATTCGCAACATACAACACCGCATTACAACCACATTCCGGAGCATCAACGTGGCCGAATAGGAAGCTGTTGCTCACAATTACGTACAGCGAATACATCGCTGTATTGCTGTGCGCGAACATCACTTTCAACATTTGTGTAAGCCAGGGAGCGTCGACTACACTCCGCAGAAGGTAAGCTGGTTCTTTATATCTTTACTCATCTTTCTCCAATGGCTTGATTGCAACGCCTCAGCTTTTCCCCCCATGTTTTGTTCCATGCTTTGGGAACAGCACATTCGGTTCGTCTTTCTTCGTTCCTATCAATAGTTTCTTCTTCCGTTTTCTTATAGCATCGTACATTGTACCTCACCATAGTTCTTCCCATCCACTGCGCTTCTTTCGTAGCCATAGGGAAATCATTCTCTTCAAACATTGCGTATGTCATTATTTCCCTATTTAAAGCTTAATTCAACAGCAGCAAATGTACCTCTGCTTACTATTACAGTATGTACTCTACCCGCGTCGTGGCCTCTTGCTGCAGCCATTGTTGTCGCCACATACACGGTGTGATTCCGCGTATGTACAATTGTACGTCCCATTCGTTTCAGACCAGTATTTACTCTCCCCTTTGATTCCGCATGCGGAAACGCTCGCATCAACTGCCTTTGGCCTCGTAATGCGATCACGTGGCTGCCACAGAGAAAGAAATATACCAACATGTTTCCTCTCGACGTTTCTCCCATTGTGTGTTTGTTTCAATGGAGGCACAACCAACCCATGTTTCCATGTCAAATTTTGCGGATGACTCCCGCTGGAGATATTCGCAATACGCTACTGGTGTCGCTACTATTTCTATTGACGTCTTCACACACGATTTGGTAGTTCAATTGTTTGTTTGACGGCTCTATGTGCATTATTAGCTGAGATAAAGGCCTGCTACAGGTAGTCAGATACAAGTATGCAACAGCGTCTCTAGCGGCTAAATGGGAAAGGATATGACAAAGTTTGTCCTCTTAAAGTTGCATGACATTTATTGTCCTTTCGAACGATTCCATTTTAAATGGAAGCATGGGACAAGTTACACCTCGTTCAATAGATCTTTAAAAACTAAAAACCAGTGTGGCAAAATATTTTTCATATAGGTGACCGTATTCAAAATAGTCGCAAAGATATGTTAGCTGTATCAGATATATGTCCAGTAACACTAATATGAAAACGGTTGAACATAAATGAACCAAACAAAAACTCAAATAGGAAAGCTTTGAGGAAAATCAAATGATGTTGTTGCAGTGCCTCCTAACGCCGCCTTTCATGGGGGCCCAGACCCAACTTATTAATTTTAAACGAAAACATGAGTCAAGTGATTCCTCGTTCGATAGATCCTCATATACAAAACAGTGTTGTATCAAAAGATTGTACATATGGGCCAGAATTTTCTAAATGACCGCTAAGACATGGTGCCTGTATCAGATAAAACGTCCATTACCACTAATATGAAAACTTTTGAAAATAATAACGCATGAACAGAATAAAACTCCTATAGGAAGTTATAGAGGATAATCTTCATTTTCATATTTTTCATTTCCATATAGAGGATTCATATATTCTTCATTTTCATATAGAGGATATTTTTCATTTCAGGGCTCCAAATGTTGCAACAGAGGAGAAGATTATTAGAGTTAAAGTGATATAATACAAAGAAGGAAATATAGTACCTAGAAAATCATCGTTCCAACGTCCTCCGTAAGTGGGTGAAGCAGGGCGGGAGGGAACGGTGAAATTGCAAATGATTTGTTTTTGCAAATTGTATTTATACAACAAAAGTATCTGAAACGTGTTTTTATAACAGATAGATGTCTATAATGGAATAAATGTAGGTGAGGTTCTTGTAAAATGGTAACTTCTATTTTGATTGTAGGCAATGATTTGTGCAAAAATGAATCAACAGAAATGCGAAACCAATTTGCCGAACAATGCAATTTTAGATCAACGTGTACAAAAGCTGGTTTTGTTCAAAAGTCGTCTGTACAATATTGGTTCATTCCAGTACCAGTCATTAGAACATCCAAGTGTTTTAGACAAACCATACATATTGCAAATAAAAGTGGGGTTCTCATTTGAGATTTTACCATTTATTTCTGATTCATCACTTATAGAGGGAGATAAGAAAGATAATTTTCTAAAAATTGGATTTCCTCTTTAGCATTATGTCAATTATACTTTAATAATGTTTTTTTTCGTTGGATTCTTCTCGAGGTTTGGAATGATAAATACCCTCTGTGATTTCCTATACGAGTTGTATGCTGTTCATTTATCTGCAACCGTTTTCATATTAGTGGTACTGAGCGTTTTATCTGATACAGGAACCATGTTTAGCGGCCATTTTGAATACGGGGACCAATACGAAAAATATTTTGTTACAACTCTCTTTAGTTTTGATGATCTATCGAACGAGATATGACACGCTCCATGTTTCCATTTAAAATTTTAAAATTCGGCCCTGGGCCCGCATGAAGATCGGCCCTTAGGGGCACTTCGACATCACCATTCGATTTGCCCCACGGTATTTCCTATTTGACTTTTTGTTCAGTTCATTTATGTTCAAACGTTTTCGAGATGGAAAAATTATAATGGGTCACCCTGTATATACAGGGTGTAACAAAAATGCATGTCCAAAACTGACAAGGTGATTGCAGACATCCAAACAAGAAAAATGTTCCTATAAACATGGGTTCGATGTCGCCTCATTTCCGAGATACAAGGTGTTCAAATGTCGAGTCTCTGCAGTGGCTCACTGTAAGAAAGTGAATGGAGGTGTTAAATATTACAGAAATAATACAATCAAGTGGAATTATGGCTATTCAAATACATTTACACTAACATAGATAATGAAACTAATCGACATTTGAAGTTGTTGGGTTTTCAGCGTTGCCCTTTTGCAATCATCAGTAGTTAGTATAATACTTTGAGATAATTTGAAATACCAAATTAAGTTACTTGAGATATGTTTAAATGAATACCAAAGTAAATTACGGGTAGGAATTTTTTGTCCACGAGCTTTCATGTCGAGGATGGCCTGAAACAAGGAGATGTGTTTTCGCCATTATTATTTAACTTTGTTCGAGTACGCAATAAGGAAAATCAAATATTGCAACCAGAGCCTAGAGTTGATTGGTGTTCACCAGGTTATTGCAAATGCTGATGACATCAACTTAATAGGGGATGAAAGGAGAAAAATATAAAAAATGCAGAGGTCTTATTAAATTCTTGCTGGAACGTGGGTTTAGCAGTAAATGCAGAGAAAACTAAATGCATGGAAGATCGTCGGGATTGCAATACGCCAAATTATGGAAGCGTCAAAATATTGAATAATACTTTTAACAAAATTGAAACTTTCAAATATCTAGAATCAATATTAACAGAAAAAAACATATTCACGAAGAAATTAAATGCCCACAGAAAGTAGGGAATTCGTGTTATTATTCAGTTGAAAATCTCTAGTCATCCTCAATTGTATCGAGGAATTTGAAGCTTAAATATATAAAACTATAATCATGAATATTGTTCTGTATGGTTGCGAAACAAGGTCGCTTACTCGGAAGGAAGAGCGTAGATTGGAATTGTTTGAGAACAAGATCCTAAGACCCAAAAGAAACGGGAATAGGGAATGGCGCAAACTACATTACGAGGAACTACATAATTTATGCGGTTTACCAAACATTGTTAGGGTCATCAAGTCTAGGAGGCTCAGGTGGGCAGGTCATGCAGCCCGGATAGAAGAAATTAAGAACGTTTTCAAAATCTTAAGTTTAAGACCAAACGGAAAACGGCAATTAGGAAGACCTAGGCGCAGATGGGTGGAGAATATTAACATGGATATCACAGAAATAGGAGTACAAAGTGGAGACTGGATCCAGTCGCCTAAGGATAGAAGTTAGTGGAGAGGTTTTGTGAACGTGGCATTGAACCTCCGGATTCCATAGGTCATAGAGAGAGAGAGAGAGATAAAGTGGGATACGAAACTTTGTAGTGAGTTCGATGTTTTTCTTCGGGAATTACGTTACCTCGTGGCTATATTGTTACCTACTGATCTTTGGGGGAGAGAGACCCTGGTTCGATTTCAGACAGAGATGATGTGTTTCGGGTCCCACTTTACGCTCTAGATCCACATCTCTTATAGCCTTGGTATTAGAAAGAACGATGTACTCAAATTCAAACAACTAATCGTCTACACTGAACCCAAGATCTCGTTTACCGAAGATATGCGCACTATATTTTTTTTTTCTAAAGGGAGCGTCAACGTAACTTCTGCCATTCGACTCGATCGGTACTTGTGTGTATGTGTGTTTGTCAGTCTGTCCATCTGTTTGTTCCACAATAAGTTTCCGATTTTAATGAAATTTGGGTTGTGAGTTCCTTCGCATAGAACTTTGTTCTATGGCTTGCAATCCATTAAATACGGTGCAGTGAACAGGTGTACAGTGGACCTGATGTTGGAAATTACAGTACCTCGTATAAGTTTCTTACAAGAAAACATTAAACTTCAGAGTTTGGGTTTGCAATTTTTCAAGAATGAAGAAGTGAATTTACCTTCCCCACATATAAAAATTATGCTCTATTATAATTGTCTCTTGGAAAAGATTGATGTAGTATGGTGTATATTTTGTTAAAGCTTTCAACTTATTACTCCAAGATCGAGCTCAAATCTGTGAAGAATAATAGCAGGATAGTAGGAGATGTATACCGTTTGTGTATGCAAATTAGGTCCGAAATTAACCATCTGGAGCCAAGACAAGACCTGTTGGTAGTGATTGGAAGGATGTCCGCCATTTATGACTGTCTATTTAATATATGTCTATTCTTGAGTGGAGATTGATTGTTAAATGATAATTTATGACCGTGAAGTTCAAAATTATTAGAAATTATGGATGGAGTCATGTCTCATTCAGTCGATCCGTGCTTACTTTAAAAATAAACGCTTATTCTTGTGATTGGAAGCTGTCTGCCATTTTATGAGTGTGAAATGGAGGAAAAAATCCTTGGAAGGAATTCACCTGAATTCTTAGAAATTACAATTTGACTCAAGATTTTTCGCGAGTCGATCCAATGCTAAGTTCAAAATAAAATCTTGTTATTGACTATATACGAATTCTTACAAGAAAGGGGATAAAGAACAAGCTTTCATTATTATTTTTATCGGACACACCTGTGTGTCTATAGATAGGACGTTGGTATTTATGAGAATATAGAATCGGATAAACCTTCACCCGAATGGATTATTTTTATGCTTGAAAAATAGAAATTAAGGTTGACTGTTATATTATTTAATTTTACAGTTAAGGTGAAATTTGATTCCAGAGTCACCTTCATCTGAACTGTTCTGTCATATGTGTAGAAGATGAAATGGAGTATCCTCGAAAGAATATTTGAAATATTTGGAATACAATTTGCGCAATTTAGTTTTTAACAATATTATAGACCGTAAAAAGGAGTTATGTTATGGTTTATTTTTCACCTTATAGAGACTTTTGTTGAGACCGCATTTTTTTAAGGAATGTGAATATCCTTCAAGAAAACTTTTGCTCAATTTGTTTTGCAGTTTTATAGAGAAAAGAAACGGAGGATATTGAACTTTGAAACTATGAAGCAATTCCCCATGTATAACCCATTTTTACGAAAGAGTTACGTTGTTTTCCTTGAAAACTTCATAACGTATGGAAATCCCCTTTTTTGTTACATGAATTTTGTTTTTTGTGAGTTTTTTGTTAAGAATTCATTGATGTACTTTATGGATTTGCAACGCCAGCTATCCTTCAGAATGAAACTTTAAAAAAATCTTTCTTTTATTCTTTAAGACCGTTGAAAAAGAAACGTTCGCGGAATCCCAATATTGCCGCCCAGAAATAGGGGATGGAACAGAAATTTACAGATTAGTTTTGGGGAGATTTGTACTTGTTGTTGTTATTATTGTTATTGTATGAACTGATAAACATTGAATATAGACTTCTGCGATTATTTGTACAAAACGTATATAGTAAATTTATTAACCATCACATAACACCCTTAGAAAGTGAGAGGAAACATTACAGACATAATATTGATTGACATAATTTATACATTATCCAAACTTGATATTTTTTATGAAAATATTTAAATAATTGGTGGTAGCTGGGATTGAACCAGGATGGCCAACCAACAGAGAACAACACTTTACCAGCGATCCACTGCCCTCTTAGAAAGTGAGAGGAAACTTTACAAAGATAATATTGATTGACACTTGTTTGTCTTGAGGTCACTAAAATAATTTGGCCGTGGGATTGAACCAAGGACCCCATACACTAGAGACCTCTTTACCACTGGGATATTTTGATTCTATGAAATAATTAAGTTTAACGTGCCATTCTTAGGCTAATTTATATGAGTCCATTTTGTGGTAATGTTCCCTTTATGATAAATAAAATTTAGGAATGAGGAAGAACGGGAGAACTCCGAGAAGACTCATGGACATGTTGGCCAGGGATTGCATGAGGAACCTCTCACCAGATGTGAGTGCTCTACCACTGACTTACTGTGCTCCCTGGAAGAAATGTACGATAACTTTTGATATATGATGGAATAAATTCTTATTATTTTATTTTCAATTGACTTCACTAATTTTTTGGGAAGTGGACTACATTATACAATTAATTATTTAGTTACTAGGAAAAATTTTGAGCGATTGAAATTATTATTGGAAGAATTTTTTGTTATATACGTGCGATGTGAACCACATTAACATGCATCACGAATTGAATCCGAAACGTTACATACACAATTGAAAAATTAAATTTATCTCTTTATAATGGCACGTGCATGTTATTCATATATATTTGATGGAAATACAATTATTTTAAGAACAAATTTATGGCTCTGCGAAGGACACGGTTTTTTCCCTCTTGGAGTAACCAGAAGGAGGGCTATTGTATTTTTTTTTTTTGGAAATTTTTGATTGCGTTGGCTGTTGTTATCGCTATGAGGGGTTGTGTGTCAACGACCCTATAGAATTCGAGAGAAGAGTGGGTTTACAGTCTTTCTTTACAAAGAGGAGATATATTACAACTACCTATTTTTTAGAGGATCATTTTTTATTATTATTGTAAGGAATTTCACTGAGAAAGTTGGAGTGGTTTTCTGATTCATATATATAAAACGGAGTTTGGAGGGAGACTTTCATTTGGTTTTTTGATTCCAGTGTGAGAGTTAAAGTGTTTTTTTCTGAACTTGCGTGCACCTTCCTTCATCCGTCCTTATATTTCAAAGGTAAGTGGACTTCTGTTTTCTTAAATATAAATATATACAGATAAAAGTTCATTTCTTTAATGATTACAAGATACGAAACATTTTAGTAATATTATTATTATTGGAAAATCATCTTAGAGTAATTCTAGTTGATTGTGTGAATCCATTTGGAAATCATTAAATTCTTTTTGTTTCATAACGCATATACTTTGTGAAATATTTCTAGTTGTCTTATACGTTATAGTTGTAGCATCCTGGAAATGTATAGTTTTGAGAAAGAAATGGATATTTCTTATTTCCTTAGACTTGGGACGTGATTATGAAGTGGTTGACTGTGATGTGGATATACAGAAATTGTATTATTATTATTATTATTATTATTATTATTATTATTATTATTATTATTATTATTATTATTATTATTATTATTATTATTATTATTATTATATTGATTTGTACGCATATGAGATTTCATTTATAGAAAACTTTTTTGAAATGTGTGATAAATGGTTAGTTAATGAATCAGCTAAGATAATTAGACTTTTAAAGGAAAAAACAAATGCTGAAATGGTGATGATCATCTATTTTACAAGAAACTGTGACTAAACTAACTAAAAAAACATTCTTTGTTTACACCTGCTAAACTGTTAGTTTGTTTTGATTCGGCAACGTTTCCCATTCATAACTTTTAAGGTGAAAGTTATTATCAGTTTGAAAAACAGGTTTTAGCTGAAAGCTTTCTTACTTGAATAACCCCTCATTTCCTCCTCCGCCCCTCTATGAGCCAGTTTTCAGTGTTTGGGTGTTTTCTTCTAGGAAAAGAGCTATTGTATTGGGAATTATCATTCTTTTCAAGGAAGGCGAAAGTGGTATGAGCAACTTGTAACGCTTTTTACATCATTTCTACAAGATTTGAGGGTAATCTTTGCTTTGAATTGTCTTCGATTTCCAACGTATTTTGTTCTTATAATATCATAGCAAGAAATCCTGACAGGGTTTTACAGATTCATTTGCTATTACAAGTGACGGATAAAGATATTTAGTTGAACACAAAATATACAAACCACATGGTGTAGTGTAGCACTTGTACCATTATTAAAAAAAACTCCTTATGTAGGCCTTTCGTTTTCAGAAATAAGTTTTTTCTTTCGATATTGTGATTGACTGATTGACTATCGGAAAATGGAATCGAAATGCAAATATTCTTTGGCTTCGACTCATTCATTGTTATAGAATTTTGGTTATAGTTTCATGTTGAAATCCTAAGACCGTTGAAATGAATTTAAGCCATAGCTTCTGACTCATTAAATTTTATAGGGGCAGTGCCATGATCACGTGTTTATCCTTACGGTTTTGAAAATATTGTCTTCAATTAAACGATATGACAACCCAAAGCAACTGATTGATAAGTGAAAACTTTGTTACTTAAATTATTACATTCTCTGTAAAAATAATCGAGTTTTAATGGACAAATTTATTCATTTGAAGAAATGTGGTTGTAAAGAAGAATGATGATCTCTGAAACAACCCAGAATCTTTCAATGATCCATATTAAACAAAAAGTTGAGATCCTATCACTACTTTGAGTGATTTCATAATTTTGACATTTTGTGAGAGCGTATAATATTGCGCAATGTATATTACAGATAACACGTAGTTTGAATAGAAAGTATCAGTTAAGATGTAAGGTTTAGATTTCTGGGAGTCTAGGTATCTTATGACCATTGAGAATGCTGCGTTTGAGGCATGATGTCCCTCGGAGAGCACACTATCCGGGGAAAGGGAACAAAAGAATAAAGAGGTCTGCGACCTATAAGTTAGGTACCACCATGGCATTTGCTGTAAATGAATGAGAAAAATCACATTCAAGCTTTTCACAACTTTCGACTGAGCGGAAATCGAAACCGGGACCCTTGGCACCAAAAGCAAGAGTGTTACGGAGTATGCTACGGAAGGTTACTGTAGTATTAGTTAAACAAATATACCAAGAAGGTTAACAATCGTAAAATAGCAAAAACTTCATAATTTATAGGCTCCGTTAACCAAACATTTTTTGGCTCGTCAAGTCTAGGAGGCTCCGGTGTGGAAGTCATGTAGCCAAGATGGAAGAATGAACGAACGGTTTCAAAATCTTAACTGGGAGACCAGCCGGATAACGAGGATTAGGAAGACCTAGGGGGAGATAGGAGGAAACCATTAAGGGGATCTCGTAATACAAAGTACAAAGTAGATCCAGTTGGCTATGTATAGAAGTCAGTGGATAGCTTTTGTGATTCTTTTATTGAATCTCGGGTGTTTCATTATTGATGATGGAATATAAATTATTCGTGATGAAAAGATAAATCAAGTGAAAAAAAGTAATGAGTAAGAACATACAGGACAAAAAATACTCTACCATTGAATGACTGCTGTGGAAATTAAATGATAAAGTCCCCATAAACTCTTTAGCATCGAACCAATCTGGTAAACATTAAATGATGAAGTCTCAAGTACCGTAAGTAAACACTCTACCACTGAGTCGTCATGTTAAAGATTAAATGAGAGAGACTTAAGTACCATAACTAAGCACTCTACCAATAAGACAACGTGTTGAAGATTAAATGAGGAAGTCTCAAGTGATACAAGGAATCACTTTATCACCGAATCAGTAGAACCAAAATTAAATCAGGGACTTCAATTAGCGCAACGAAAGTACTCTACCACTAAGTCAGCATGGTGGAGAAACCTCAAGTATAATAAAGAAACAGTGTAACACTAATTCAATCTCGTGAATGACCACAAGAAGCACAAGAAAACACTCTATCACTGACTCAATCTAATGGAGAGACTTCAAGTACCATAGGAAAACAGTGTACCACTAAGTCGATCTGATGGAAAGATTACAAGAAGTAGATGTGAGCAATGTAGCACTGCTCCACTGTGTCAAATGATAAACATTAATCAAATAATAATATATAAAGAGACTGTTAGAATACGATGAGCTTTGAAATATAAAGAAACAGATGTCAAATATATTCGCGCAAAAGTTAAATGTAAACTAAAAGCATGGAATTTGAGATACTATTCACTTAAAAAAAATCTCTTGTCTACATTAGCCAAGAAAAAATCATAAGCTGAAATTTTGTACATACCCTTGAGAAGGTTTATATAACAACATACTAAAAGTTATGAAATATGCATTGACGAGTTACCATATTAGAACCACCATATTAGAAAATGGCAGCAAAATAATTGTCTTTAAAGGTACTAACTGCTTCTCACGTTGATAGTTATATAATTCATTTAGTGTTGGCACTATTGATGTTATTTTCAATTAATTCGAATAACAACAAATTACGCTCACAGACCACATATTGCACTTACCAGATTACTCCACATGCGGGAAATAAAGGAGGGATTTCTTTCTAAAAAATCACCAAAATTGTCCTCCTCCCAATTAGTTTTCTTATACATTAGCCCAGAAACAACAATCACAACAAGCTGAAATTTTGCGCACACCTTTGGGAAGGTGTGTATAACAACATACTAAAAGTCCTGAAATATGCGTTGACGAGTTTGGCCGCCATGTTGGAAAATGGCTGCTAAATAGTGGTTTTTAAAGGTAATAACTGGTTCTCACTTTAATAGCTGTAACTCACGTTGTGTTTGCGCTATTGATGTTACTTTTAGTTCATTCGAGTAACAGAAGGCTACGTTTACAGACACTTACCAGTCTACTACAAACATGGGGGAAGTAACGGAGATATTGTTTTAAAAATATCCCCAAAGTTTCCCTTCTTCGGATTATTTTTCTTAATCAGTTGACAATCTCCTCCTCTGGGAGTAGAAATTAAACTTACATTAAATACACTATAATACACATAATATAACATCCAAGTTTCATTGAAATCATAGTGATAGAATTGGAATAAAAAAAAAACTTCATTAAGCACTACTCCTTGACTGCACATAGATCGAATAAGGTATTCTGTTAAGCTACATTCCCCAACTGTTATGTTTACTTCTTCAACGTCAATTGGCATATCTCCAGAGAAGATCCTTGCGAATCTGAAAAACAAATTCAGATCTATTGAATTACTTTCTAAGCATCTGAGGCTGCTGACACCTGTGTTGTTTAAGCCTTTGGAGATGCAGATACCCAGGTTGTGCGTACAACAATAGGATTCTCTCTCAAACAACCACACCCAGTATCAATTATTGGGAAAGATATTGACCTGCTTGTACTTTTGGCCCCATTAGCAAGTGAGGAAATATAAAAATAATCAAGAAAGTTATGTCGGTTTTTGTGGAGATCTGTGTTCAATTGGCCCTCACACCGTGAGTTGAACGCGAATGAAGATAAGGTGAAGATCACTTGTTGGTGTGGGTATACCCATCATGTTACCTCGTTGTGGCAGTTTTGTTACACCCTGAACTTGCGTAAGGACAGAGTGAACATCGGACCTCCACAGAGCGTCATCAGGGCACGTATACTGTACGAGTTGAAACTGGGGTCAAACGCCAATGTCGCGAGGCGGAAGATATGCCAGACCTTTGGTGAGGGTGTCGTGACTACATACACAGTGCAACGGTGGTTTAACAAATTTAAGAATGGCTATGAAACATTCGAATACGCGCCATGTTCCGAAAGACCAAAATATATACAAAATTAATATCTTCAGGCAGCAGTGGAGGCGAACAGTGACCAGACATTTCAGGAACTGGGACTACAATTCAGTGTCAGTGGAGAAACAACTCGGCAGCTCTGCCATCAACTTGGGATGCACTACAAGTTGAGTCGATTGGTTCCACATTATTTGACACCTGTGTAGTTTGCTGACTCGTCTGAGGAAGGAGTGACTTTTGGACAGTGTGTTGACATGTGATGGGAAGTGGCTCCTGTACGAGGCACCAGGGAGTGGTCATCATTGGTTAGCATCTCATGAACCGGTTCCAAAACAGTCAAAACCAGCACTGAACCAGAAGGTCCTCCTGTGTTTTGGTGGACTACTCGCGGCATCGTGCATCGGGAACTCCTACCAGCTGCTCAAAGTATCAACACTACTGTGTACTGTTAGCATTTGAGCAGTGTTCGAGAAAGAACTCAAAAGTCTGGAGCCAGCACTTTTGAATCGCAAAGGGGTCCTCCTGTTATAGAACAACGCTAAGCTGAACGTGGCTAAGATGACCCGGGACACCATTCTACGCTTTGAATGGGAAACACTATTGCATCCGGCATACTCCCCGGACATTGCTCCGTTCCATTCCTTGGACAATCATTTAGAGGACGCCAGTTCAAATCCCTGGTAGAGGTACAAAATGCACTTGATTCCTTATTCGTTTCATGGCCTACCAAGTTCTACTGCGATGGAATTCATGGCCTTCCAGAACGATACCAAATTTTGTTCAGTCTATTACCTACATTTAAACATTGAACTCATAAAGAATACTGTCCTTGGAAGCAAAACATTAATGCGTATATCTGTGATTTCTACAATTTCAAATAATGTTTTCTTAATGAATATTTTACTTAATGCACGGTTATTTTTAATTTATTTCATAAGAGTGCATTTTATTTAGCCTATTACCTATTAGCTTTCATTTGTAAAAGTTTCAAAGCAGATAAATTTTGGTCATATTTCTCATTAACTTCAGTTATGTTTGTAATTATAATTCTTATTATAGATTTAAATACTAAATTACGGTAAAAATTTTAATGTATTTTAATGCATTTCGATTCTTTTGTAAAAAAAAGTTTAAAGTAAACAGATAGTCCCGATAATCCCGAACATAGGAACATTTTTAAAATATCTCACTGATTTCTTGAAAAATTTTGCTCTTAACTTTCCTCTACACTTTAGTAAAGAGGAGATACTCCAAGCTTTCTATACTCAAGAAATCTTAATTTTATCTCTAAAAACAAAAGAGTTGATTATAATCAAAGCTTAAGTGTTCGTAAATATCCCGGTCTCTCTCATATATATATATATATATAAATGGGTGCTCCTTAAATAAGTGAAAAAAGTGTTTTTCTAATATTCTTGGGGCACCCTGCCATTTTGAACTACCATATAAAAAAGAGTTGTAATTTTTGGATTTTTAAACTAATTTTTAGGATTCGCTGCAACCATGCAAAGAGATTGCTTCCCGCATAATGCTGTAGCACCCCATTGGGAACAATAATGATATTGATATATGTTGTAGCGCGATCAATTTTGCGTACGATAATACCACATGTAAGTACGATGACCATCTGGATCATACCTAAAAATCGGTTTGAATTAACATGGTGGTCTATGGGAAGAGCGAAAAAAGGAGTTTTTTTTACGATATTAGGTACGTGAACATCGGAAATGTTTAACAAGAAACTAATAATAAGAAACTATGGACAAAGAGCTTTCTGAAAATGTATATCTTATTACTGGAGAAAATCACGTGACATGAAAATCGGTAGCTGAAAAAATGTATATGTGCAGTTGTTCCTTTTTTATATTTACATATTTTTTAAGTTGCATGACTTTTTTGGAGTTTTTTATTTTATTTCTTTTTTTGGATTTTCGTATTTTTTCGTATTTTATGTTTTTTTTGGATTTTCGTAGTTTATTAAATTCGTGTGGATTGTCTTATTTTTTTCGTTTTTAGTTTGTTTTTCATTATTTACACTATTTACATCCTAGGTTCATCGTCAGGTTAGTATGGTGGCATTGCACTTCCGTCGAAGTGCCTATTTAGGAAGTCTGAATGAGCGTGTATCGTTTCGTCAGTGTGTCTATAGTACCCGAGATACCATATTACTGCCATTACATGTGCGCAGCTACCGGCAGTTCTTGCACCGTTGTTCCAAGTACAGTAGTGTGCTTTGATGGCTTTGTGTCCATCTAAGTCCAAGTCAAACAGAATTTACAGCATGTACTGCTTACTGCTCGAATGACGCGTTTGCCTTTTGACTCTTACAAGTATTGGAATTGCTGGCATATGTTCAGCATAGTCAGGATGATGATTATCTTTTACTAACGAGAACTCATATTCTGCATTGAACGCGTGGTCGAAGTAGTATGACTTGTCTAGACTTTTGATGTATGCCGAGCCTAGTTCGTTCATGTCTCGTTCACTCAACTCTGGGAATTCTGGTATTTCATCAGCTGTCATCTTTTGGAACGCTGCTCTCACTTTTTTCATCGGCTGAACTAACGGAGCTAGCCAGTTGCGTTCATTGATCAAGCTGAGTAGCTTCTGAGCCGCCTGAGCTTCGTACTTTCTGTATCTTCTCTTACCGCACGCGTTGTGCATGGCGGCTACAATTGTCGTGTCTCTAAGTAGACTTTGTATCATTCTACGCCTTAACTGTTTAGCCAAGTACTTATATTTATTAAGGTCTTGATTCGTGTTTTCGATTACCCAACGGACAGCTGTGCATTCTCTTAATTTATTTGCCTGAATGTCATCCAACTGTTTATTTCTTTGGTGAGATACGGGTCTTTTAACTACAAATCCCTTTTCTTCAAGCTCATTTGCTACATGGGGGAATCCTCGGTCTAGTACGAACACATAACCTGTTTTGTACATCTTGAACGAGGTTTGATTCATTATCATGCGGAGAACTGCTCCATCGGACGAGTTTCCATCCCAGAAGTCATCATCCGATTTTCCTAGTACGGACTGTATGTATCCATTCGGAGCATATATCACCATTGGCTTTACACAGTTTCGCTTTTTATGTCCAGAGTATGACATTCTTTGATATCGAAAATTCAGGCGTTTATTCAAGTACAAGTACGTATCATTAAACACCGTTATTATCGATTCATCGTTAGTTCCGTAAAATGTATTTGCGAAAATTGATTGGTTAATTTTGAGATTAGCTCGAAGAGCATCTGCACCTTCTTCTGTTTCTATTTTTACAGTGATAAGTTTTGGGACAAAGTTCATCCACATTCACTGACGAGCATTCTGAGTACATCTATATACACGAGTCTTATCCATTTTATATCTTAGTCCAAGTGATCTTTGGTATTCACCAGTGTACAGCATTGTCATATATACTCCAAGCTCCAAGCTATCTTATTGCATTTTGATTATCTAACTAAGTCATCAAACTGAGCTTTAGTTCTACCTGTAGCTAGTGACATTTCCACATCTGACATTTTCGAGAAGGGATCGTTTGCCTTCTCATGTACTGAACTATCGATTCTTAGTCCTGTGATGAGGATTACTCATTCATTTACTGGCAGCTCTGAGTCCTCACTGATCTTGTGTTGAACCACTTTTTCAAATGCTTCTTGCTTGAAGTTGTCATCTTTTTCGAAGTGATCATGACAGAACCTTGTACCGATAGGAACGACTATGGTCTTTTCAACCATCACTTGGGTTATTGCCTCTTTTGTCATGTTTCGTAGCGGTTTTCCCTTACACCCTAGTAAGCACTTTGATTTCGTCTTTGACGTTCTAGAGAATGGTAGCTTTACAGTTTTCTCTTCTTCCTTTTCATCCGCACTAACCACATCGTCACTTTTCCAATCTGTGTCCGATTCAGTGCCTGACTCCGAACTGGGTTCTATTTCCGAACCTGCACTTGAACCTGATTTGGAAGCTGATCTCGATCGGCTTCGAACATTGTCTCTTCTATACAGTTTCATAGCATACAAATTACAGAAAAACTGACCATTCAAAAGTCGCTTTTGTGCACGTTTTGGCTTATCGATACGTTTATTACAATTAGCACAATGCATGTTTGAATGATGGCACGATCGGTGGCCGCGAAGCTTCCTCGATGCCTTCCGTATGTGCGGGGTTTGACCTCTGTCAATGATAGCGACTCATGGTCGCGCGTCGTCGGAACTGCCCCGAGCGGCCACGCCCATGCTCCATGTTCTCCACGTGTGCCACGGTAGGAAGTTAGTCCCGTTAAATGCTCAATCGTTACTCATCGATGCATCGGTCCGCAGACCTCGGTCGGAAGGGGGGGGGAAGACCATTATTACGTGTCTACAACAGCCAACTGAGCCAAGCTCACTCACTAAATATTCGTATATTCTCTATAGACCTTATACTGCCTCAGTGTATAAGTTCTATAGAAAATATACATTGGGGTGCTGCCTATGGCAAGTGAGGCACTCTCTTTTCATTAAAATACTAGGAATGAATTAATAAGAAAATTTAGTTACAAGAGAAGTTGTATTTAATAAACATGTATATACATTGCTACTATAAAGAACTTTAAATAAAAACTTCATAAAATACACTGTAAGGTTTTACTTGATCTTAAGAGATCAAAGTTGATTTCTTCGAGTCCGGATAATTGCTTCAAAATTGCTTAACTAATAAGAGTATGTACTGCTTTTGTTCTTCATCTTTTGTATGAAGTTTGCTGTACTCTTTAATCAGGGCAATCCCATGTTCAGCTACGTCAATAATAACTATAAATAAACTAGCTATTCCCCTGCTTTTCTTGTAGAATTCTTTGTCTTTCCAGGCTGTTACATCTGTTTGCAAAAAAATCTGATGGTAGATCCAGAGTTTTGAAAAACCTCATGGTGTTACTGGATACAAAATCTTGAAAGTCCTTTGTAAGAATGACATCAGGATCAATTTGGACATGTTTCAATGGTTCGTCACTGTCTTCATTTTTAAAAGCATTTTCCTTTTAATTTTCTGAGAAGCCTCTTCATCAAAAAGCGCAAGCGCAACAAGCTCTACTGATATGTACCTCAAATGTCGGAGAAACATTTCCATTACACACTTTGAAATTTCCTCTTTGACACCATCATATTCCTTTAAATTTCTCAAAAGTTGCAAGTCATTTCTGGTGGCAGTACAAGCAGATGGTTCTTGAAACCAGCTGGTAATGTAAAATTTCACAACAAATTAGCAAATGTTAAGAATTCCTGTTTCTTCTTGTTTGGAAAGTTTTAACTGATCTCTAAATAAGTATATCTTTACCGAGTAAATTGCCTTTGCCATCCATCGGTATCGATGCACTCCGCCTGGAGCTCTAAAATGTATACCTCTTTTTGGAACTCTCCAAGAAATATGATTGTGAGCTTTATAAGTTAATTTGCAATATTCTGGTGATTGAAACTCCTGAAGGTTATTATTATTTTTTTACCAAGGTCAATGAAATTTGATGCACTGTTGGTAACATTTTTATGAATTAAACCGTCAGATCAGGCGGGTTTGAAATTACAGTAGTTAATTGAGTTCCACAAACCCTTAAACCGCTACAACAGCAAGATGTCAGGCCCTTTTGAAGCTCCAATTGACTTAGTAGCAACTTCTCCAAGCATAATTTCGAGGATATGATTTTGGAAACCAAATAAGACATTTCTTTTTCCATCTTCTGCTCTAGAAGAACACATGCTACACTACGTTACCCAGTAAGTCATTTGCTGATGTTGTATCAAAAGACAAACATTTCACTTGGTCTATAACTCTCCAGGATTCCAACGTTTCATTAACAGCACAAACTATTGTTTCCCCTTTTCCTGGTTGAAGTTTTTGAACAGCTAGTTACTGCTCAATGCCGTTTTCAGAAACAATAATTGCTAATCTATCAATCGTTTCACTACCTGAACCTTCAAACGCACACTAACTGAAAATTCACTCTTTAAGTCTTGAGCTCTCTTTTCTCTGATTCTGATCCTAAGACGGTGAATAGAAAATTTGTTTTCATTATACTCGGAAGGGTCGTATTCCACACTTTTAGTATGCTAGTCAAAACAACAGCTGCTTTCCTGTCACTTAAGTTTGCTGCAGCAAGGCTTGCAGCTCCGTTACTGTCTAAAATATTCTTTCTACCTCTTTGGAAGTGGATCACAAGATGATACAATTTCTTTACGTATCGAACTACATTCACTTTCATTTGAACTCTTTTCTCGCGTGCATCTGGAGGAATTGATGTGCGTTCAAACATTAATCTTTTATTTTCATCTTCACCTCTTTCATTTCTCCAAACGTGCTTTAATCTCTGTTGAATTTGCTTCTTTGTTTACAAATTTCATATCAACATTTCTCATTTTACCGGGTCGTCTTTTTCGTCTCTGAGCGATGAGAACATCTTTATCTTCTTCTATTTTCATCATGCTGAGACCATTAGAGTGGGCAATATCGAAAAAATGTTCCAATCATCTTTCTTCTTCAAACTTGGTGAGCGCCCGACTTTGTTGCCTTTTTTTTAATTTTTCAGTTTTTGCCACTCCTTAAACATATTTTCAATTTTATCAAACACATCTTTCTTTTTTTTTTAATCTTCTTAGCCTTTTCCCAAATCTGAATCACATTACTAGCAGCACAGTGAGCTGAGTCCCTTATGTTTAAGTTTATTTTTGTAATGAATGAAAACACGAAGAAATTCTTTGTATCATTCAGTGATGTGGAGGTTTGACCAACAAGCCAAATATTTGTAGATGTTCTCGTTGCAATGGTCTTACTACTACTTGCCATTTTAAAATAACTCAAAGTCCAAGCACGAAACAGCATGAAATAATTCCACATTCACTTACTTATTCAATCAGTCACTGCACTTTTGTTCTAAAGCATACAACTCTTTGGACTCATAACTTATCTTTTAATAAACTTTAGTGCTTGCAAAGCAATGAGATAAAGTAGACTTTAGCGAGTTAATATAAAATGAAATAATATGTTTTTGCAAACAATGTAGGCTAATATATTGTCTGTAGGAATAACGTAGAAGAAAATATTTTTGTTAATACACACACCCATACACCCACGCGACTGCATAAATACTCTTCAAAGTATAGTAGCTAATAGGTAACTGAGTTCTCAATTTGCGCCAGTATAGTACTTCGAAGCGGGGCAAGTCTGGATATACAACACTTCTTCTCAAAATCAACGTTGGTGTGACTATCCAAACATTCCCGACGTTAATAATTACTTCTTTGTAGGGCGGTGTGTTTATTGTCAGTAACCTTTTTTGACAATATTTAAATTTTGCTATTGTTTAAAACAAGAATGTCAACGTTCAACTTTTGAAGGAAAATTTTCCGTGTGTCACAAGAAGCACAATACTGCTTCAACATCTTCATTGGTCTGAGCCTGACTGCCAGAGTATCCTTGTATGAATTTAATTTAAGCAGAATTACGGAGTAAAAGAACACTGAAACACATAATTAAAGGTTACGTTCGAATTATTGCAGGCTGTAAAGTATTACAAAGCTGAACGGGTCCACATGTACTTTTCTCCCTTGTGTACTTACGTATTTGGGCCCTCCACTTATTTAAATAACAAAATATTCGTTATTAGGTGCAAAAGAATGTTCACGCATCTCTTTTGCACACGACATCCGTAGCCATGGGACCTGTGCGGTCCATGGGTGGCGGCTGATTGGTTGGGATAAAAATAGAGGGTAATGTGCTGTCCTATTTTAGTAATTTCATTGATAATCATGTCATTTTTGTGTTAACAAGTCTGATTAATTTTAATAGAAATTGCATTTTAAAAAACTCGATTATGCTGAAATTTCAAAACGTGGTAGCAACACCTAATTATTTCTTTTAATCTTAAAATTTTATGGAAGTTTTTTTTTCTAAATAGTGGATCAATTTTAAGATCAGGTAAATTTTAAGAGTTAATTTCTAAGGACTACCTTAATGTATATATACAAAGGTAAACAAGAAAGATTCGGTCGCTTATTGTGAAGGTCTAGGTTCCATTGGCCTTCACCCCGTGAATTGTATGCGAATGGAGATAAGGGAAGGTCAGTTGTTGGTGCTGGTATATCCATCATACTACCTGATTGTCGCTATTCAGTTACACCTTGAACAGGTAAACCCTGCTGTAGCGGAGCGGAAGATATACCAGTCTTTTGGTGAGGATGTCATGACTACACGGCCAGTGCTGCGGTAGCTTAACAGTGTAAGGACAGTGACGAAAGACTTGAAGACGCAGTACGTGACGAAAAAACAACACATGTACAGAATGAAGATCTCCAGGCAGTAATTTAGGCGAACAGTGGTCAGACACGTGAGGCCACAATTCACTGTGAGTGAAGAAACCATTAGGCAGCATTTCCATCAATTTGGGAAGCACTACAAGTTGAGTCGATGATTCCCACATAATTTAATTCCGGGCCAGAAGACAACATGAGCAGACTCCTGTGTTTCTTAACTTTATCGTCTGAGGAAGGAGCCATTTCTAGACAGGGTGTTGACATGTAATGAGAAGTGGGCTCTATATGAAGCTCCTCCGTGCCGTCATCATTGATTAGCATCCCATGAACCAATTCCAATACAGCCGAAACCAGCACTGACCAGAAGAAGGTCCTCCTGTGTTTTGTGTAGTGGTCTCGGCATCGTACAACGGAAACTGCTACCAGCCGGTCAGAACATCAATGCAATTATGTACTGTCAGCAGTTGAGCCGTGATCAAGAAAAACTCAAACCTCTGGGGTCAGCACTTCTGAATCACAAAGGGTCCTCCTGTTACAGGACAACGTTAAACCCCACGTGGCTAGGATGACACGGGACACCATTCTACGCCTTGGATGGGAAACATTATTGTACCCACCATACTCCATGGACATTGCACCATCCGATTATAACCTGTTACATTTGTTGGACAATCATCTTAGAGGACGTCAGCACAAATCCCTAGTAGAGTTGCAAAAAGCAATTGATACTTTCTTAGCTTCACGGCCCACCAAGTTCTACCGCGATGGAATCCATGGCGTTCCAGAACGTTGCCAGAAGGTCGTCGATGCTGATGGGGGCTATTTTTGATCTTCCAGGTACGTCTTCGGTGAGATCGATTTTTGAAGGTGGTGGATGAAAATCCGACAGAACTTTTTTTTAACTTTATATATACCGTACCTTGACGAGTGTAACATTAATCTCAGTGGCGCCAGATTTTCACTAATATCGGTTGTTTGCGATTACTTTTATATATCACGCCCTCACACCTTCTCCCTCATGTGCCAAAGTCTGCGAAAACCTTAAGTGATGCCATGTTGTATTCATGTACGAAAAATAACTAAATTCGGAATGACAAGAGTTCGTGAACAAAAATAATTCCATTCATATATAAAAAAGAATGTGCCAGTAGCCCCCTTATAATGCGAAGCCTTAATAATGCTGAAACATGATATGTGAATGAATAATTTCTATAACAAGTTTCACCACCTTAAGTTGACAACATCGTGAGATACTCACTTTTTGCAAGAATTTTGATCCCGCTTTCTCTCCTTTAGGATATCAGTTTAAATAAGTAGTATACTTAAAACCTAAGCTGAATATGAACAATCAGGTACGTACAAAAGAATAGAGCTTGGCTCACGAATTGCTGCCGCGATTCTAATTCTTCATTGCCGTCATTCGCGGCAGAGATTCGTGGGCTAAGCTCTACTAGCCTTCGGATATATGGGGACTTCCCGCCCAGGCCTCCAAATTCCAGGTTTCGAATTACATTATTATTATTATTATTATTATTATTATTATTATTATTATTATTATTATTATTATTATTATTATTATTATTATTATTATTATTGGAATTTCCATCCTTTTCTCCTTCTTATCCTATTTTCTCCCTCCTCCCCCAAGAGAATTGTGACAAACGTGTTTAGTTATTTTAAACGAAAAGTCCTTATTTCAAGTATTATATCTCCAACGTTCATGCCTCTAACCAAGATATGGACAATAGTCATTACGTTTGGATCAGGTTAAGGAACCCACAAACAGTTGTGATGAGTTATTCATCTAAAAGTCTCTGCAAGTTTAGAGATATAGTAACAATCTAATAAGAACCAATGGGCTGACTATAGATTTTTTGTTCAGCTAAAAGTTGTTTGGTAGACCATAGTTCGGCGCTGTGATATCAGGGAATTTTATTCTTCTTATTATTATTATTGATGTTGTTAAATGAAATGCAGGTTAATGTCATTACAAAATTGGATGTTGAAAAAATAATCCTAAAATTCAAATCAATGAACCTACCAGTAGCCTTTCCTTTGGGAGTTGAATCTCGAATCATGTGAACGGGAAGTACTGGCTCCACACGATCACAAAGTTATATATGCCTCTTCGTGAAGATTTCGTTAGGAATATTGGACCTTGGCATTACGAATGTATGAAACATTAAATTTAATATTTTAAATGAACTATCCAATAACTCATGACGCTTGGATTAGTTACCCAATAGATTGACCGATAATATAATATGTCTCTGGTGGAAGAAAGAAACAAGTGTTTATATCATTACATTACAAATGATTGAAAAGAATGTAATTTCGTCCCTTAAACAAAGACTGTGTGTAGAATCGTACTTACTGTATGCTTGAGGAAAATTTTTATGTGAAGCTCCCTCAGTGGCGTTGATCCTGAGAAATAGTCACGGTACTGATGTAGGCATTAAATCGCAATAAACAAATAATTACATATGCGAAGCTTCCCGAAAGAAACGTCTTAATACACGTAAAAAAATATCACTGACAACTGCTGGTACATAACGTATGGGTCATGTATTCGAATGCTGAGTTGCACTTTCGTGTGTTTGTATAGTGCAGTTTTGTGTTTTAAAACACTTTCCGCTTCTTCTTTTTGCACTCTAAGCTTTTGTGCTCGCTAAAGATGAAGAGGATGGCAGAGCAATTGAACGGAAGCGGTGTTGCTAATTGTAGATTTAATATTTTTGAACAGATTTACTTAAACTATAATGAGAATTATAATTTCTTGCGGTGTCCAATCAAGAATAATTGAGTAGCACTGTTTTTTTTCTTTTCTTGTGAACAACGTCGTTAAATGCTCGCTTTTGTTTGACAGGAACTATAAACAATCTTTTTTGGATACACTTTCTGAGCAGTGATGGTTAACTTCATTTTTTTTTTTTTGCCGTAAAGTTGAAGCGAATCTGAGTAAATCCAAAACAGATACCTCTCAAATCAGAGTTCAAATTTTCTTAATGATACTTGACTGCTAATTTGTGTAACGCTAGACATTAAAACCGACTTATAATATCTCCAAAAAGATATTTCTTACCCCGGCTGCCTGAACTAAGCAGGAGGTAATTCGTTTTGAAAATTTAAGAAAACAGAACAAAGATTTTCACAAAATTATTACCCAATTAATACAGGAATGTTGACACCAAAATTTCTGAACCTTTACTATAAACTCATGGATTACTAAAATTGCTGAAGTAATTCAATAGTCCATTAATTTCATATGCCCAGTTTTATACATGTCAATATTTTAATATTTGAGACGTAATACATAGTTATAACCTATAATCATTATAATGTAATAAAATGAGAACATGTATTTAATTCCTACGGAAACACAATTTTTGAATTGTAAGTAAACCATTAAAAGTAAAAATATTTTAAACATACCATTTACGCTAATTACTAAATTAACAATATAATTAAGTTATTACTTAGTTTTAATGAGATGGTTCAAATTATCCCCTTTACATAGTTTCTCGATTTCAAAATGCAATGTGAACCGGCAGCTTCCGCCTATTATTAGCAATTCCTAGTGTTGATACTCATACTTCTTTACGCGCATAACCGCCTCTAGATAAGTGCCAAGGTGACACTAGGATAACTCGAGAGCATCCCTACAACAAATTATTATTAATTATGCGTACATCTTCATACAGCAGACATTTCCTACTGAATGCTTCGTGACCCCAACTTTGCTCTTTCCATTCCGAGTAAACCTTTCACAAAGAGTTAGGAAAAGACATTAAACCTGTCGTTGAAGGAAGGACAGTAGTGGCAGGCAAGCAAAACGTGCTAGATCGTTTTGCAGTTATTCCATTTATGGATGTAATACTAATCGAACATTGCCAATATTGTTTTATTCCATTCCACGTACCTCGTTTGCTCTGATTTTTTGCTCAGTGTGTTATCTTTCTGCTGCCTCTAATCATAAAATCCAGTTCCTGTGTTATACATTCAGAAGTTAGAAGTGACTAATATAGAGTACTAATGTTACTAAGATCATAGTAGCAATCCCTGTCCTGTCAGTAGAATTGGCTCAAATTAATTTCTCTGTAAAACCAAGAAAATTGTTCTTTGGAGTTCCTAAATAATGCAAAAACAATAAGAAACAAAATTCATTAAGTTCATCATAAAGGATTGAAAAATGAAAGGATGGGACGATATTATAATCAGTTTATCTCGCATATCCTATCTGCATCTTCATTGATTGAGAGACAACATCGCATAACCTTTGTGTAGTTCGATCATCAGTTTCGTTATAAAATCTCTATGTATAAAGACATCTGTCATGCGGCAAAATTGTTATTTTCAGGAGAAAAATTAGAAACAGAACATTTTCATGTAAATATCTGAACAAATTGAGAACAACAATTTTTTTAAATCGAAGGTGCAACACAATTGATGAAACAACATGCAATAAAGCAACAGTTCAATTAATTTAACAAGAAAAGTACTAGAACATGATTACATTCGGGCGGCCATAGAAGAATGATTAGTGTTATACTCATAGAAACATATGGGTATCGTGACTAGAAAGATAAATTCAAACTCGATACAGTACCCTTTCTCACATTTCGTGTCTCCCTATAAGCTCAGAAAGGGATTGTAGTATGTATGTACGTCCCTCACTTCCGATGTAAGTATACTTTTGTAGAGAAATATTGTTAGTAGTAACCAGCCAACTTTTAAATTTAATGATCATTCTTTCCCGAAAATTCCCTACACCAGAAAAATTGGTTATTTAATGGATGTTGAATATTAATATTTATGATCTCGTCAACTACAAAACATTTTATTACTATTTCATAGATCAATATTCCATTAAGAACACGATAATATTGTATAAGTGTTTCTTTTTCTAAAATGCAGAACGAATAATTTAGATTTTTAAGGGAATGTTCATTTCGGACAATTTAAAAAAAATCCTTAGGAAAGTTTGTTTATACAAGGTGAATGGTAATTCGATGCATTCCTTCCAAGAGAATATTCTATAAGTACTTTGGAACATTTTGATCTATATGAACCGGGGTTCGCAGATCAATAGTTTCTGAGTAACTTGCACATGTGTGATTTTTTTGAAATTTGCCAGCTAACGAGAGGTATGCGAGAAAGTTTTACCTTGAACCACTTCCACATACCGTAGAGCGTTGAAGTTTTGTGTGTGTAACTCTGCGTGCCTTTGTAGGCCAGGTGGTAATGTATAGCTCGTAACTCTGAACCGTCATTGTGTTACGGAACCGAACGTGAATTAAGGTGTAGTGGTCCAAAATCCATTACTGTACCTACAAAGTAGCGTGACAACATGATTGCATGTTTGGGAAGAGGTGAAACGAAAATGGTTTGCGGACAGCAAAAGAAAACGTGAGCAAGAGACAAGTACTTCTGCGATGTTGCCGCGCTGCTTTCTGAGGTGTAGTAATGAATTCTGGACCACTACACCTTAATTCACGTTCGGGTCTATAACACAGCAACGGCACAGAGTTAGAGCTGTGCGTTACGACATAACCTACAAAGGAACGCAGAATTACACGTAGGAGTGGTTCAAGGTAGAACTTTCTCGCGTTCCCATCGTTAGCCGGCAAATTTCAAAGAAATCACACATGTGCAAATTACTCAGAAACTATTGATTTGAGACCCCCGGTTCATATAGCTGAAAATGTTCCGAAGTACTTGTAGAAATCCTCTTGCAAGGAATACATCAAATTACCAGTCACGCTGTATTTATCAGAAAAATTTATTGCATTAACAACTACAGTTTCGCACAACGTAAGGTGTTTATATATATATATATATATATATATATATATATATATATATATATATATATATATATATATATATATATATATGGTTACGGTGTAACATTAGCCTGGTCTCGAAACTAGGGTGAAGCCGCCACTGATTTATTTCGGCCACTACTGACATGAAGTGACCCTACTCTTGAGGAAAGTCGGTAGAGGATCGTTATTGAACTTTGGTTCTTGTAGGCACCATGCCAACGTGATTGTTATTTTTTATTGTATTTTTAATTCTCCCACGCCTTTGGAAAAGGTAACACAGAAAGCCACGATAAAAGGATTGACGTAAATAAGAAGCCGATGATAAACACGTATTAAATTATGCGCAAACAATTCCGTGAAGTACGTGACGAACAAAAGTCAGAGCGTTTCTGAGATCTCTATTCTACGCAATTAAGAAAATTACGGAATTGAGTTCTCCTGAAGTATGACGCTCAGAATTATTCTACATTCGTCAGTGTCCCTGCACATCCTAGAAGTCTTGGGTTGCGTTATTTTTCCAAAGGAAGGGAATGACAGTGTTTGATAAAATTGTGCAGCTTTATCTCAAAACCAAAAAATAAGAACGGCTTCTGCCGACTCAGTTTCTGAGTGGGTGATCTTACGTCAGACGGCGCATATAAAAATTAAAAACGGAAAATCTCGTGGTGATTTGGGGGTGAGTCTTGTGTGGTGTTCGCCTTGTGCGGGTCTTGGTTCAACGTCGTCGCACGGAGTGTCAGTCAACACTTAGTGCTGAAGCTTCTTCAGGTATGTAAGAAATGAATTTTTAATATTTACTACTAAAACACGGCAAAGAAAGTGCAGATATGAAGGTTGTGAGGCTGAAACTTCGGACTTTAACAACTTTCCGTCATTCAGATCATTAACTCTAGCTTAGTAAATTATTTTCGCAATACTTTCCTTTTTGGGACGTAGGTAGACTACCTTACAGTCGTGAGATAGCCGGTGAAATCAAGGATATTCAATTTGGTGTTTAATATTATGAAAATAAACTACATAAATGATTAAAATACGATATCGAAGACGACTCTTGTAAACCTCAATGAAATGCTGAGTTACTTTGGAATTCTTGTTTTGTAATTTTATTGTATAAATTATTTTAACTAGTCTTGTAATAAATGTGCTAGCTTAAAAGGATTATTTCATTTTTTATGGATTATTGTTCAAGAGTTAATGACTATTATCAGCTATTTGGAGGATTAGTCGATAGACATATTATGCTACTCGATCCCGTTAGTGTATTATAGCTAACGTTCCCGTTTTCTTTATAAGTATCCTGTGAACGTGGCGCTGATGACAGAAGGTTTTCTCTAGGCCGTTTAGATAGCTGACTACTCACTATCTTATCCAAGGGACATGATACTGGGAGTTGCTTAAGCAAGTACTGAATTAGAGTGTGAGACGCCGGCGTGAACGAAAGGTGTGTCGGAATCGAACCTTCTCTATGAGTCTCACTCTTCTTCAATCTTATTCTTCCGACACCTACTCTCTGTGCATTCTCAACAACGTAAGACTTGCTTAAGGAAGATTCGCCTAGAGGAACAGTCTGGGACCAACCTCGATAATGGCCTCATGGGAATCTAATACCCATATTTGCTAAAGTAAGTATGTTTCTTTTTCAGGATCCTTCTAGGAACCACATAACTAGTGTTCTGCATACTTACGTAGTAACTAAATTAGGGTCGCCACTTGACTCTTGCCAACTCCCTCAGATTTAGTGTAAAATGCAGTGTGTACATACACACACAAATATATATATCGTAATAACTTTGGTGGAGGCTTTTCCGGGTAGCATTTTCAGTGTCTTGACGCTTTTTCTCCGATCCCTCCCTCCATACTCTGGATTTTTCTTTGCCAAAATATTGTTGTAGGTAAAGTGAATATATATAAATTTGTTTGAGACTGTATTTATGTTTGTGTTTTAGGTTTAGTATTTTGTCTAATATTCTTTTAGTGTGATGTTGATATTTAATGACTATTCAGTGGTGTAGCTAAACATTTGTTTTGCGCGAGCGGAAGTTTTCTCTTGGCAATGCTAAAGAAAATAATATATCTAAGTTAAGGATTAATTTTATAGAAATAAAACTTGATTTCTGTTCGGACGTGGCCCTCGTCACTTTTTGAATACCGGACTACACCCAATCATCTGAGAATTGCAAAACTGAACAAGTTCCGGCTGGTAATAGAAATCGGATATCTTAATGTTTCTCTTCAACCTTTTAAATGAACTCTAATACGTGTACACGAGTTACTTTTATTTTGTTTAACAAAAAGAAAGTCTGGTCTATCGGAAATGTAGAAAGGAAGGAAGTGGTAAAAGATAATAGCAGTACATAATTCATTGTTTTAAATAGGTTACTATGAGAGGTAGCGGATAAGAATATGATAGCAATGTCAAGAAAAAATACTGACGCCCACGCAACATACAAATAATACAATATGAGTTTTAGTAAAAAGTTCAAACAAGTTCTCCGGGAATTAGGCTTTCGACAATTCCCATACTCACCTTTTCCCGATGGAAAGCATTGCATTATACAGGACCGATTTGGAAATGTGTACTGCATTCATTGTGATAAGAGGAAGGCGTTAGGAGCAAGACGTCCAGAATTTGGTCGCTGGGTGGAGACTGATTCGAGAGAGATATCTGATTCCTGGAATCGAACACAGTACTTAGACCCACCTACGCCGGTTTCGAACTCTAGTTCCACAGTGCAGGACGCACCACGGACAGGTTGTAAAGATACCCCGTTGGCAGCATCCAGCCCCCTGTGCTCAGCGTCGAACCCAGAACTGAACGCAGAGAGACGACCTGAGAAACCAAATCCCTTACCTAGAAAAATGTTTAACATTGAGGGACTTGAAGAAACTCCTCTTGGAGAAAATAGTAGATCTTATCGAAATTCCCTAAATTTACAAGAAGAATTCGAAAAAGCCCTAAAACAGAAAACAGTGGAATTTGATTCAGACCCAATCTCTACCATCGAAGTAGAATCTGATATCTATGGCGAAATGATGAAAGAGTCAGTATCGTTAGAACCACGGATTATGCCAGAATCATACATCAACGATTCGGCAGCCCAACCTACTAGGGAAGATGACTTAACGACTGGGCTTGTTGGCCCTATTGCAATTTATCTTCCCGTAAAATTCGAAGTATCTGAAGGAGTCACACCGCCTGCGGCAGAGCAGTCGGAGTTCCAACTTCAGTCCTTCGAAGTAGAATTAGCAAGAAAATCCAAAGGAATTGTAAGCCCCCAGACAGACATAAGAATAGATGAAGCTAAAATTGCATCAAGCTCAAGCTGGTAAAACCATTAATGCGGAATATGGTGAATAAAAAGGTTCAAACTACCGTGATTAGAAGAACTGAGGTCGGTTGTGAAAAGCTTGGTATTATTTTCCAGACCGACCATCCGGACCTATCCGATATACTATTGCCATCGGACGCTAAACTGCACAAATTTGATATAGTAATTCAAACAGATCCAGTTACGAATACAGAAAATATTAGAATTCAGAAAGATCCTGATTTGAAAGTGATATCGTCTAAGACAACACAGACCGTACCTTCCGTGTTTAATCATCGACTTCCGTTAGAGGATAAAATTGTACAGCTCGAAGGGGTAGATAATTTAATTAGTATACCAGAAGCGTTATCGCAGTCCCATTCGGGGACCGATGAGCAAGATGAGAGAGACGAGGAAGCTATGCGTAGGGAAGCGCTGGAATATGAACTACACCTGTTAGCCGAGGGTCGCTTAAGTTCTAAAGACTTCTACGAACACTCAATAAGTAACACCACGGAATTTGAAGACTCCAGGCCACCCCTGGCCAAGAGTCCGGAGGGGACAATTAGCCCTTCAGACTGGAAGACCGCTGTCGCATCAACCCCGCGCAGGATCAAGGAGGGGACCACTTTAGAAGCAACCAGACGATCCCCTTCCAGATCACCGACGCTACCTAGCATTCCTGAGGAAAAAGAAGAAGAAACAAAGGAGGAAGAACAGGAGGATGAAAACGGAGAAGAAAATGAAGGAGATAACCAGCGTTGGACCGAAGAAGCAATAAATCGTAACATCGAGCGGATTTTCGAGTACGCTGAGTTTGGAAAATCAGTCCAATTCCTGCAAGAAGTGGTGATAGAACATAAGTCATTGCCTACCTCCGCTCAAGATCGCACTTCGGACTTTAACGAAACTTCGTATGAAGACAATTATAGCTCAACATCGGCGGAAGAAAACAGCGCAGAAGAAAGCGAATCGGAATCCCCTGCTACTAAGGAGATGCAGAAGTATGGGCGATTTATAGGACCAGGGAGGTCGGGAACTAGTTCTATCCCTTCCTCTGTTGTTTCCCACTCAGGCGAAGTTGCTGAGAATACGTCCGTATTAAGCCGACACAGCCTGCAAAATTGGAGTGGGAAAGCCCCCCAAAACATCGAAGAAGATTATAGCAACAAGTCAAACAACGGACGAGGAAGTCAGGCACATTTAGTACTTAACGAAGAACAGCCTGAGAATCGAACCCGATTCTCACAAGAAGAAAAATTAGATTGTAGATATAAGAATCTAGACAGGAAGGATTTAGTTGCAATTAAGGAGGAAGTAAAGAATAAACTTGCCTCTGTCCTAGGTACCAGCTTAAGACCTTGCAATTTTAAAAAGGAATTCTCGTCTCAAGAAAACAGCTTGACAAAAGAATCGAAGGGTATGCAACCGGATATGAGAGAGAAAGATGGAAGTACTGGAAATAAAGGAGATAGGTATCTGAAACGAGATCCTCAAGGAGATAGAGATCTCTCTAAGAATGATTTTTTTTCTGTCCCGCTCCATGTCTACCCGAACGTAAACATACCAACTTTCAGTGGCGATAGAAATGAATCGGTGGAACATTTTTTAGAAGAGTTTGATACAGTTGGACGCATTTATGACTGGACGGATTTTGACAAAGCATGTTATTTACCTGCCTGTTTAAAAGGTTCTGCGCAAGATTTCTATCAGGTGGAAGAGCCACAGCTAGCAGGCCTTGGATATAAGGAATTGGCTGCTCATTTGCGCCAAGCACTACCATCGATTGAGTTCCGAGCTCTATTGGAATTTGACTTAGCATGCAGAAGGCAGCAGGTCAATGAAGATAGTATGGCATACGTATACGCCTTACAGCGAGACCTGAAACTACTCAATGGAAGAATAGAGGACACAGAGTTATTAAGTAGGATGCGAATGGGATTGCTCCCTGAAGCCTTATATTATTGTTTATCGACTATTGAGGAAGAAAATGATTTGGAAAGCTGGTTGGAAGCTCTGAAACGATTTGAAGCAGCCAGGAGAATGTTTTTGCGGCGTAACATGCCCGAGTCGATTTACCGTAGTACGAATGCCAGCTCACTTAACATCCCGGAAAACCCTGATTTTGTCAGTGTTGGAATTTGTAGCACGGATCCAATAGAGGCGGGGGAGGAACCAAAACCCTATCGCCTTAGTTACTCTAATAATTTTGGCATAGGGTTGGGAGGAGGACGATTGTTTACCGTGAAGATTAAGGTTGGCTCCACCTGGACTTCCGGTCTTATTGATTCTGGGGCTGAGATAAGCCTTATCAGCGATAGATATCTCTCATATCGATTCCCGATCGCTGACCGATTGAAAGGTTATGTGAAAATAAGGGAAGTGGGAAGTAAACCCTCTGATTTTCTTCCAGTGGTGCGATTATCATTCTATCTTCGGGACCACTTGAAAACCACCTCGAGGAAGTATATGGATATGGCTATAGTTAGTGCTAAAGATTGCGCTTATGACGTAATCTTAGGAGCAGATTTCCTCCACCGTTATTGTCTTTCAATACATTCGCGGTACCTATCGTTGGCTGATAAGGATGGAAATCATGCTGGAGACCTCTGGTTGGAGATCCCCAAGAGTTACAGAGGTTTTCATAGGCGTACGATCAGTACCTTAGACTTGACCCATGTAGAGCGATTTTCACGAGGAAAGCAAAATCATAGGCTAGTATCCTACGCACCCAATAAAAGCCTTCCTTTATCAAGAAAGTCAGATGCACATAGGGCATCGAACCCCAAACGCAGTAGACAATGTCATACCACGAATGTAAATTCACACATCCCGTTTCGGTCGATTATAGCAGAACAAAAACCCTTTCAAATAGAAACGAGCAAGAGAAGCGTCTCAATCATCCAAACTGACAGTGTTCATTCTATGAGAAAACGTGGAAGACGTTACCAGACACCCCATCCTCCTAGATTTAAAGGACGTAACTTAGAAAATTTGAGGAATCTTCCCGCTAAAACGTCCATAGAAGACGCTAGCGAGAAGCATTCTGCTACTTCCGCTATAAATCCTCCTGCTCAAGAAGATAAGGAGGATAATTCAATCATACTTACAGATGGGAATCCCTCCCTCCTCAGTGTTGAAGGCACCCTCCCTGAGGACTCCCTAGAAAAAGATCCTGGTCCTGCTAGAGATTGTTTAGGATTCGGTACTGAACTCAACGAACTATATACTGCCTCATCTCATAAAGTGCACCTCCCCACTAATGTTCGGGTGCCAGCAAAAGCGCATTATGATGTGGAAATTCCAATTCCGCATCCGGGAGTGACCATTTGGGAATTCACCCCCTCCCGGGGGATTCCTTATTGGTATTCCTGTTTTATACCTCCTGGACCAGTTTTGAATGAAACTGATAAGATCATAATTACAATCTTTGCTTCCTCAGATCGGTAAAAAACACATCCGAAGAACCTCTATATAGGAAAGTTGACTCCATGTCTCCAGACTACTCCAACCCACCCCAAGGAGGAAATTTGCAATATACATCAAGTTATTCGTGTCACCAATAAAGATGAGGGTGATAATGAGATACCGGATGCTCCCCAGAAAATTCCCGAAACGTTAGAAGAGCTAGATAAGGCATTGAATGTAAGCAAAGATTTAGAGCCCGAGGAGAGGAAACAACTTCTAGATTTACTTATGGAATTTCGGGACGTAGTGGCCTGGGATAAATCCTGCCTCACAGCCGCTACTGACAAATTTATGTGTCCTCTGGAGGTTACTACCGATATTCCAGTGGCATCTCCTCCGTATCGGGAGACACCTAGACAAAGAGAAATAGTAGCATCAGAGGTAAAAAAGTTGCTGGAAAGTAAGATCATTCGGCCCTCTCGTAGTCCATATAGCAGCCCGGTCGTGATTGTTCCCAAGAAAGATGGCTCTATGAGATTTTTTGCGGATTTTAGATCTTTTAATAAAATTTTAAGGCCCCACGCCCATCCAATTCCGCGAATTGACGACATTCTGACATTCCTAAATGGAGCTAAATACACTAATACATTAGATTTACTATCAGGTTTTCACCAAATGAGAATTAGGCCTAGCGATGTAGAGAAGACAGCCTTCTCCTGCTCGCAAGGACAGTTTGCATTTTTGCGACTACCTTTTGGACTTAGTATCGCGCCCGCTCTCTTTCAAAATATGATGGATGTTATTTTTGCAGATATAAATTGGAAATATCTGATAGTGTATATCGACGACCTCATCTGCCCTTCTTCGTCATTTCCTGAAATGCTAGAGAGGACTAGAGTAATCTTATCATGACTAAGAGAAGCTAATCTAAAACTCAACCCTAAAAAGTGTTTCTTTGGGTATGAAGAAGCCAGTGTCTTGGGTCATATTGTAAGTTCCAAGGGAATTAGAGTGGATTCTGCAAAAATAGAGGCTATTAAGCAAATTCCATACCCGTCTACGGTTAAAGAGGTTCGAAGTTTTATAGGATTATGTTCTTTCTATAGATCCCATGTGAAGGATTTTTCTAAAATCGCTAAACCATTGACAGCGATGACCAAAAAGAACGCTAAGTTTGAGTTTGGGGAAAAAGAAAAGAGGGCGTGGGACACTCTAAAGCAAAGTCTTATAACCTCTCCCATTTTGGCACACTACGACTCAAGAGGTCATAGTTTACGCGGATGCAAGCAGAGACGGGATTGGTGGCTATATCGCGCAGGTAAAGGAGGACAAGAAGGAACATCCTTTGGGTTATTTTTCTAAGTCATTAACTCCTACTGAACAGCGGTATTCGACGCCTGAACTGGAATCTCTTGCTATAAGAAAAACAATTCTCCACTTCCACCATCATTTGGCTTCATCACCACCATTTAAGGTTAGGACCGACGCCTGTGGTATATGTTACTTAAGGAACAATAAAATGCTTAACTCCAGGCTAATGCGCTGGGCTATTCGTTTACAACCCTACCAATTCACCATTGAACATGTCAAGGGGAGGAATAATGTGACAGCCGATTTCCTGTCAAGATGCCCGTTGAAAGAGGAAATGCCCTCCAAATATGGACAAGAGGAGGATTGTGTGGATATTTGCACTCTTAGCATGAGCCCAAAATTGGATATGAAACGCTTGCAACGCGAGGATTCACAGATTGCGGAACTAATTAGCGAACTGCACACTGACCCAGGGAGTAAGGCGGTGAAACCTTACAGATTTGAGGGAGATCTCTTATACAGAGTTATGAATGGAAAAAAATAAATTAGTGATACCCAAGAAAGACATTCCCGACATTCTAGAAGAAGTTCATTCTTCGCCTTTGTGCGGAGGCCATTCCGGGTTCGCCCGCACTTACTCCAAGGCAAACGAACGATACTATTTCCCTCACATGGGGAACATAATTAAAGAATATATACGCACTTGTGAAGAATGTCAAAGGGTAAACATCCCTCGTGAGAAGAAGCAAGGGTTTCTTCACCCTCTGCCTGTTAAAGACGAACTTTTTCATAGATGGAGTTTGGATATTTACGGGCCTCTCCAGCAGAGTCTCGGATATACCTACATATTGGTAATGGTAGAGTACTTGAGACATTTTGTAATTCTGGTGCCGTTAAGTAACATAAGAGCTCCTGCCGTGGCTAAAGTCATATTGAACGAGCTTATCACCAGGTATGGCCCTCCAAAGACCATCCTAACAGATCCAGCTTCAAATTTTTGTGGATCGCTGATGACAGAATTTAATAATCTGTTCGAAATAAAGCACGTTCGCACAGCATCATTTAAGCCTTTTACTAATGGCTTATGTGAACAATTCAATACAGGTATCTCGCAGTTTTTAGCTAAATATACTGCTAGACAACCTACAAAAGGGGCAGAATATGTGCGGTTGTGTGCCTATGTTTATAATATTTCCACCTCCCCTATTAGGAAGTTTTCTCCCTTTGAAATTCTTTTTGGTCAAAAGACTAGGTTCCCCAATCAAACGGCGGTCCAATATAAGTTTCACAAGATTATGGAACACCAGAAACAACTTCGTTTGATACGCAAATTGGCCCAGAGGGCCATGGAGAAAACACAGGCAAAAACAAAGGTACGAGTGGATCAAACTAGGCAGCCTATTAAGCTAAAGGTTGGAGATTTAGTCTTACTAAGAGATTATATTCCGAAAAAGAACGTTAGCCCTAAGTTAGCCGAGAAATTTATAGGACCTTATGAGTTACAGGCTATCCATGCTAGTGATGCATGTAAAATAGCACTGGCATCAGATCCCAATAAGACTCAGATAGTAACGATAGAAAGACTTAAGAAGTACTATCCCCGTTCAACACCGATCTCTGGTGACGAGAGCGATGACAGCGACATAGACTAAGGTAGAGCTACTAGAAGGGAAAGTTTTTTTTATCAAAAGCCGCCTCAAGTATGATGAACAGGCGCCTATATCCCACCATATGCGAAGCCGACTGCACAATCTAATACCTCGTACAGTAGGACGTTTGTATTCCAAATTAATCCATTCCAGAAATATCCTGGAATATTGGATACTCCTACGCCTAGGGAAAAACGGAGGAAAGAAATTTATCGCACAAAAGTGAGCACCTTGTCTGTTACAGAACAACGAGCCTGGTTCGTTAAGACTGGTAGACATCTTCAAATGTAAACTCCTAGTGTGTTGTTTTCCATTGAATAATAGAGGTAATATTCATAATGATAAAAAATACAAAAAAACTAAGGTGGAGTCCATCTATTAAAATGATAGTGGTATTTCAGTTTTTGTTTTTTTTACAATTTCATTTCATTTAGTTGCGAGAACTGAATTGTGTAACGATTCCAATTTCCTTTTTTTTTAGTTGAGTTCTGAAGAAACTCAAACAAGAGTGCAGTTTAAACTTTTCAACTTACGTAGGCAGGGCGAGAAACAGGAATTACAAGTATACAGTGGGCAATGATTAAACTAGGAAGCATACATTTCCTTCCTTGCAGTTGCTCGATAAGTAGAGAACTTAATTTTACTTCAACAGAGTCACTATGGTGTAACTTACGATTTAAATATGAATGATACGTTATCAACGGATGTATTGGTTCCGTATACACTTAGTAACGTAGCTGTGGTGAGAAGCACTATCGCCGGAAATAGGTTGATTGAGTGCATTTCGTAGGAGATAAGCCGCGCGAAAACGTCACTGAAATAGTTCATGACTGTTTTAAATAATCTAAGTAAAATTTCATCTAAACAACTTATAGTGCTCTTTAACCGCAAAATTCTCCTGTGTTATAAATTGATGACCCCCAAATTGTAGTATATAGCTGAGAGACAAAAGGAAGCACTATTATGAGTCCGTTACTGGACGCTTGAAAATAATTTTAGAATATCACGTGCACGAGAAATACCCCTTGGTAAGGTTCAATTTTACATTATACTCTTATTTGAGGAATTATTATCCCTACCTACTTAGGCAACAAAAACTTTCCTTCTCGTCATATGATTCCTGCAGGGTGGCCAACCTACTAGGGATTACAGCTACCTGATAGATTCCATAATATTAATAATAATAATAAACGTAATAAAAACAGGTTTATCGATTCTAATGTTAAACAGGTTTTCTCGAGGCCGTTTAGATAGCTGACTACTCACTATCTTATCCAAGGGACATGATACTGGGAGTTGCTTAAGCAAGTACTGAATTAGAGTGTGAGACGCCGGCGTGAACGAAAGGTGTGTCGGAATCGAACCTTCTCTATGAGTCTCACTCTTCTTCAATCTTATTCTTCCGACACCTACTCTCTGTGCATTCTCAACAACGTAAGACTTGCTTAAGGAAGATTCGCCTAGAGGAACAGTCTGGGACCAACCTCGATAATGGCCTCATGGGAATCTAATACCCATATTTGCTAAAGTAAGTATGTTTCTTTTCCAGGATCCTTCTAGGAACCACATAACTAGTGTTCTGCATACTTACGTAGTAACTAAATTAGGGTCGCCACTTGACTCTTGCCAACTCCGTCAGATTTAGTGTAAAATGCAGTGTGTACATACACACACAAATATATATATATATATGTATGTATAGATAGATAGATAGATAAAGAAGTTCGCAAAAGGTAGTTTACTTCCATGAGTATGATTGCTTTGCGCAATTTCCTGAATACAACTACGATAATTCTGCTCATATGTATTAAATGTGATCCTTCAGTAACAATCCATATAATTTGGTTCTACATTTTAAGATAAAATTCGGAACACTATAGTTCATTTAGTAATATCCCAAAGAGAATCGAAACCTAGATTTTATTTACGAAAGTAACTTGAGATAGTCACTAGACCACCCAAAATAGCTAAGATTGGATGAAGAAATATAGTGGATATCCTTTACCTACAGCTGGAGGTTGTAGGTGACCTAATCAGTCATAGATGAATAATTATGTGGGAATAATAAAGTTTGGGTGGTTAGGGTATTTCCAGTGATTGCACACATACAACATATGTATATGAATCAACTCGTGCAGAGGAAAGAAATTAGTCCAAGAGCCCAGACACATTTATTTAACCCAACGAGGCCAAAAGGTTTGAAAGTCGATTCTAATGTGAAAAAGTCTCTGGAATTCGAAAATGTAACTCTTACAACTGTAAACCAGTCATGATACGGGCTACAGGGTGTTTAAGAAGTAAAAGTGTTACAATTGTAAGATTTCACCTCATATAATTTAAAAAATAATAACTTCATTATCGTTCAAGATAGAAACTTCTTTCTTGCTTTATTTCCGAGAATATACTCCAGATCTCAATTTCAATAGTAACAACTTTTTTATATGGCCGCCATTTTAAAATATGGCGCCTGAAAACGGAAAAAAGTCATTTCTGAACTATAATTCTTGTGTTTCAGGACTAATAACTAGGAAACAACTACGTTTTCAAAAACAACTTGAAGTAAATGTAATTAAGCATTTTAAGAGCTTGCAAATGACACCTATATCATTGCTATATCTTTAAAAATAATTGAGCTAATTAATTTTATGTAGTGTTATGTGTATTTGTTTTTAACTTAAATGTGAAAAGTTTTAGGAGATTTATAGCAAGAGTCCATACACATTTATTTAACCTAAGGAGGCCAAAAGGTTTGAAAATCGAATATAATGTGAAAACGTCTTATTAATTCAAAAATGTTACTCTTACAACTGTAAACCAGCCATAATTCGCGCTACAGGGTGTTTAAAAAGTTAAAATATTTTTAAAAAATGACGCTCTAAGAACATTTATTTAGCGCAAACTGTTACTTGAAACTGTAAAAGTAATTCCTAATAGAGTCATGTTTCAAAATTCTAATAATATTGTTTTTACACAATATTTAACTTTTTGTGTTATACAGGGTGGTTCCAAAGATGCCTCGTAAAAAAGTCGTACTGCACTTTAGTGAACTAAGAAATCTAATGTATACTCCCACAATGCGAAAAATATTTTTTAAGATGCATCAAATTTCAAACCTTTTGGCTCATGTGAATATAAGTAATTTGTTTAGGTGTACAGTTTACTTACCGCAATCATTTGTACAAAGAGGTATTAAGCAAAATTTTCATTTTTTTTCATTTCAGGCCCTGACATCAAGTCTATACAATGAATGAAAATCCTTCACAAACTCTCTAATGTGTGATTCATATTCATGAACAGGTTACAACTGAACCTATTATTCGATTTGACGAGAGGACGTGGATTAAGGTTAAAGAAGCAGCAAATCGTCGACATAAGTGTTTCAGTACAACGAAATATGCAGATGTGATAAAATCGTTATTGGTCGCTAGTGAGGCAAGTGTTGTTTGTGGTTACCATCTTTCATGCTACAAAAACTTCACTGCAGTCGGAAAAGAAAAAAATGTTACTAAGGAAGAGCAACCTTCAACATCAAATAATTTACGATCTCAAGGTCATAACATCCAAACTTCAAGTACGGGAGTTTTTAAACAGGTATGTGTGTTTTGCAAAAGAGTACAGAAAAGAAGCAAGGGCAAACTCGAGCTACTGGGAATCTGTGAGGATTTTAATGCCGAAAAACGCATTAAAGCAGCCATTAAAGTGTTGCAAGATAACGTTCTAGACACACAACTAACACATGTTGATTTTGTAGCCAAAGAAGTACGGTATCGTCATAGTTGCAGAAAACAGTATTTAAACAAAGCAGAGAGAGTAGTAACAAAGCAATCTCCAAGTGTACCAACCAAAGAAATATTTTCAAGACGAGTTCATGAAAAAGCCTTTCTTCAGTTGTCTGAATACGTACAAAGTGAACTTATAGATGGAAAACGAGCAGAATTTCTCACATCCCTTCATACTCGTTATATGTCATTGGTTGCTGCAGAAGATGCATCTGACATCGAAAGCTATACAACTCAAAAACTTGAATGTAAATTACTGAATCGATTCAAAGATATATTATCATCTACAAAACTATCAAACAAATGTGGAAAAATCTTATATCCAATCGCTTTAGAGAAAGAGGAAGCCATAAAGCAAGCTCTTAGTGATGCAGATTCGTCAAAGTGGAAAGTAATGGAAGCAGCAAGAATACTTCGTACTGAAATCCTTAAATTAAGGTCATCAGGATGCGATCTAACATCACCAGTAATTGCAGAGTCTATAGCAGAAGGTACAGCTAAACCTCCAGAAATTCTACTCCAATTCTTCAGAACATTGTATACTGGAAGAGCGACTGGAACTGAGGAGTCTGAACATGTAGAGAGATTTGTACAATCATCTTCTGCAGATGCCCTATTTGCAACTACCAGAGGTCATATTAAGCCATCTAAGCATCTGTGTCTAGGATTGGGTCTTAAAAGTATGACTGGAAGCAGAAAGATCATTGATATGTTAAACAGATTTGGTCATTGTGTTAGCTATCACATCGTCGAGTCCTTGGAAACTGAAATGGGGTTCGCCATATCTGAAAAAAATTCTCTACTGCCAGATGGCCTTCAAGCAGAAAACAATCTATCCACCTGTTTAGCATGGGATAATTTTGATGAGAATTCTGAGACACTCTCTGGAAAAGGAACATTACATGATACAACAGGGATTTGCTATCAAAATATTTCAGTCAAACCTGAAGAATCGGAACATACTAGTAGAGAGCACCGACAAAAGATAACCCGACTCAGGAGAACATATACCGCAGAAGAAAAAGATCTCGAGCCTTACAGGAAGAAGCCTAAAATAACTGCATTCAATTATACAACAAAAAGCATGATTGATCCAATTACGTTTCAACTTGGGTATAAGAAGGACGCTCTTTGGATGATGTTATTTGATTGTGTTTCAACAACACCTATGTGGATAGGTTGGAATTCCAGTTACTCTAGAGACAATCTTCCTAGACAGGCAATCGGATATATGGAAAATATAACGGAACCTCCAACCAGATTAGATGTGGTTGCAGAAACTTTGAAGATAGCCCAGAAAGTTGCCAATGAATGTGGTCAAGAATATGCTGTTGTCACATACGACCTCGCTATTGCTAAACCAGCAATGCAAATTCAGGCTCAAGAAAAACCTTTGTACGACAACATATTCATATGCTTCGGTGCATTCCATATTTCAATGACTTTCTTTGCATGCCTTGGATATATAATTGATGAATCTGGATTACCGGCTTTGATGACTTCCGTTGATATTCTTGCCCAAGGTTCCCTGAAAGGTTTCATAAACGGAAAGCACTTTAACCGTTGTAAACGTTTGCATGCCATCATAATGCTTACGATGTGGAAACTACACTTCAAACAGTTTGTACAAAGCAATGAGGCTGCTGCCAGCTCAGTTAGACACCAACTGATCCAGCTATCCTCAGATCTAAGTGAGGAATCCATTACCAATATTTTTGAGTCTGAGACAATGAGTAGTTTCCTTGACAAATACGAGGAATACACTGCTAAAACAAGATCTGGTGAACATGGTGAAACAGCACAGTTCTGGTTTATGTATATTGATCTAGTTCAGCTATACTTCAATTTCAGTAGAGCATATCGAACTTGTGATGTGGACTTGTTCACTTGTTGTTTGGGCAAGATGTGCTATGTATTCTTTGCAGTTAACCGTCCAAACTATGCACGATGGATTACAAGATACTTTCTAAATCTGCTTAATATGGACACAACACACCCTGGTGTCCGTAAAATGCTAGAAGATGGTGGCTTGTCAGTTAAGAGAACAGCAAAGGAGTTTTCACGTGTCCCAGTTGATATGGCATTAGAACAAACAGTGAATGCAGATGTCGCTTCTCGCTTCACAGGAATCTCAGCCTTTTCACAGTCCATATCTGCACGTAAAAGATGGATGGTTACAAGAGCAATGAGAACTTCTATTGTTTCAGTGTTGATGGATATGGTTGGACTGCAATGCAAGGAAGATGTTTCACAAGAGTGCAAAAACAATAGAATACAGAGAGACCACCAAGATGTTGATAAACTATCTGATGTTATAAACAATAGTATGAATCCTTTTTCAGAGGATAATGTAAAAACTTTATGCAATATATCAACTGGAAAATTTGTATCTTCTGATGTCTCGAGAGACCTTCTTGGATGTATGGAAACAGGACAAAACTGGTTCGATAGCTTTACAACGGAATGTTTTGAAGATCCATCCAGATTTGAAAAACCCCTGAAAAGAAGGAAAATTAAGAATTTCACAACTGATTCAGTGAAATGTAGATTATCAGTGAAAGATAAAAAAATCTTAGAACTCAAATGCACTCGTGACCTTCTTGGAAGATTACTTTTCCTTGCCTCAACTGCAAATATTGATCTGGAATATATGTTTACATATCCTCTGACACCAGTGCCTCTTACATTAGCCCAATGTGATGGATCATTGAATAAAACAGACAAATCAAAGTTGGTTCATTATCTTGAGAAAAAGTACGAAAGCCAGCCTCCCATCCACATTGATGTGTGTCTTGTAGATGCAATGTTTTTTATTCATTCTCAGACTAATTTACCATTAACGTATTCTGAGATTGCCAAGGTATTGTTGATTCGTCTGTGTCAATTAGCACCTTGTGTACACTTCATTTGTGACACATATCAAAGTCCTTCCCTTAAGGATGTAGAAAGAATAAATAGAGGCTCGTGCTCTTCATTATTTTCTGTAACTGGTGGACAGCAAACACGACCAAAAGATTTTCAGCGAGCTTTAAGATCACCACATTTTAAGGAATCGCTGTTTACATTTCTTTGTATGGAATGGGGGAAAAATCAGTATGCTACAATCCTTGAAAACCATATTCTCTACTAGCAATACAAGACACATGTTACGAGTTTTCTTCCAACAATGGAGTAGTAACTAACATCATTAAGCCAACACTGTTGTGCCAACATGAAGAGGCTGATACAAGGCTTATTTGGCATGCAGTGTATGTATGCAAAGAACTAGAGAAACCCAATATAATTGTGCGCTCGTCAGACGCAGATGTTTGTATTCTGCTGTTGTTTCATCAAAAACATCTTGAAGGTTACATTTGGTTAGATGCGGGACACAGCAGTAACAACACAAGGAGGTACATAGATATCAGTGCCATTGCCAACATACTTGGACCTGATCTTTGTAATGCTCTTCCATCATTCCATGCTTTTACAGGATGCGACTATACTGCATCTTTTATGAGAAAAGGTAAAATTCTGCCCATGCGCATACTGGAAGCTTCAAATTGTTTTAAGCAAACTTTCGCCACTCTGGGAAATTCGCAGGACATCAGTGATGACGTTATCAGAAATTTAGAACATTTTGTATGCTCCATGTATTCATTACCTAAGTGTACTTCTGTTAACAAAGCACGATTCGATTTATTTATAAGAAAGTATGGTCCTGACAAAGGTAAAAACCCTCTTGGTAACATAAAAGGAGTTGATCAGAGTTCTATTCTATTCTATTCAGAGTTCACTACCAGTCTTAATGCAAAAAATAAAAAGAGCAAATTATGTTGCAAGTTTGTGGAAAAATGCCAACATCCAGAACCCTGTTCTCTTTAGGCCTGAAGACAATGGTTGGTGTATAATTGAAGGAAATTATGAATTTGTGTGGTTTGAGGGCGAACAAATTCATCAAAACATACTACACCAGTTTTCAGCAGAACATGATGATTGTGACTATGATACAGACGAAGAAGTTCAGAGTGGATCTTCCAGTGAGGAAGATATTAAAAGTGAAAGTGATGAAAATTAAGAAAAAATTACAAGTCTGTCAATTGTTTTAACACATGTCTGTCAACAGTTTCAATATGTATACTCTTGTATGATCCTACAGTTAATTTAGGTATTTATAAGAATTTGTATTAAAATGGCCAGTTTTGAACCACCCTGTATAACACAAAAAATTAAATATTGTGTAAAAATAATATTATTAGAATTTTGAAACATGACTCTATTAGGAATTACTTTTACAGTTTCAAGTAACAGTTTGCGCTAAATAAATGTTCTTAGAGCGTCATTTTTTAAAAATATTTTAACTTTTTAAACACCCTGTAGCGCGAATTATGGCTGGTTTACAGTTGTAAGAGTAACATTTTTGAATTCCTAAGACGTTTCCACATTATATTCGATTTTCAAACCTTTTGGCCTCCTTAGGTTAAATAAATGTGTATGGACTCTTGCTATAAATCTCCTAAAACTTTTCACATTTAAGTTAAAATCAAATACACATAACACTACATAAAATTAATTAGCTCAATTATTTTTAAAGATATAGCAATGATATAGGTGTCATTTGCAAGCTCTTAAAATGCTTAATTACATTTACTTCAAGTTGTTTTTGAAAACGTAGTTGTTTCCTAGTTATTAGTCCTGAAACACAAGAATTATAGTTCAGAAATGACTTTTTTCCGTTTTCAGGCGCCATATTTTAAAATGGCGGCCATATAAAAAAGTTGTTACTATTGAAATTGAGATCTGGAGTATATTCTCGGAAATAAAGCAAGAAAGAAGTTTCTATCTTGAACGATAATGAAGTTATTATTTTTTAAATTATATGAGGTGAAATCTTACAATTGTAACACTTTTACTTCTTAAACACCCTGTAGCGCGTATCATGACTGGTTTACAGTTGTAAGAGTTACATTTTCGAATTCCAGAGACTTTTTCACATTAGAATCGACTTTCAAACCTTTTGGCCTCGTTGGGTTAAATAAATGTGTCTGGGCTCTTGCTCTAAATCAGTCGGTACCAAAATTAGTCAGATCCTGCCAAATTGTTCCAGTGAAACGTTCCTAATGCAGTTTCTACCGGTGAGGTATTTCCAGCAATCGCACATGCAGCATATGAAACAGTGCTCGTTCCTGTACTGCCACACAAGCGTTAATCGTCAGTTCGGTTGGGAGATGTTTGACCATCCGGCGTACAGCTCCGAATTAGCACCATATGACTATGTAATCCTGGACCTGAAGCGCGAGCTCGGCGATAAGTGCTTTGAAAGTGAAGATGACGCATAAATTGCTGTGGAGATATGGTTGTCTTCAGTGGAGGGATGTTTCTTTGAGGAAGGTTTGAACAAGTTGATCACACGTTATGACAAGTGTTTGAATATTGAAGGAAACTATGTCTAAAAATAGTTTGAGATATGCTCTTTCATGTAAAACTAAATTTTACTTGTCTTGACACCTCACCCAGGAAATTGCATCAGGACTTATACCGGAAGTGATTGACTGGAAGAAACTAATTTCGGTTCTTATCGCATCTTTTTTCACGACAAGTTGATTGATAAATACGATATAGGTCTATTTGTGCAAACTCTGAAACTATCCCATCCCCGAAAACCGTATTAGGTAATTTGTACCGAAAGTGGTTGACCGGAAGTGACTAGTTTAGTATCGACCGATTTTCTAGATCAAGACTAGTTGATTGTTATATATTTTGCGTTTTTGAAATCGCTGGAAATAAAGCACACAAGAAATTACATTTTTCCCAATTACGTAACTATAATACTTGTATATAAAAGTTCAACCTCTATATACGTAAAATAAAATTAAAATGATTATAACAACAAAAACAAAAACTATACTTCGACTGCTTTTATACTTGACGTGCTATAGTTGAAGATATTGATGTGATAAAAATGAATTATTCTCTTTTCGGACTAATTATTTTGTAAGCGGCATTGCTTCAAAACAGGAATCTATTATCTGCATGCCAATTATGAAATCTATACAGCTTGCGTAACCATAAGTCACGAAAGAATGACTAAATGCGCACGTTTGAATATCTTCGATTGAGTGGGAAAGCATACGAAGTTGATGTGGTGCGAAAACTGCTAAACAATTTCAACGTTCCTGGTTTTATAGTTAAACGAATAAAATTCGTCGACAATGTCAGATTAATAAATGTCTTTATGTTGGGAATGAGGGTTAACTAAGTGGTTAGATTTCTTTGGTAAGTAAATTGCATGTTTCGTATGCGATAATCATAAGTTGTACTTGTATTTTTTTAATGTAAAAACAGGCGATGAAGAAAAATATACAGTGTTAAGATACAACATTTTTTTTTTTTTTTGAAATTAGTCCTTACATACAGAACTAACAGAAAGTATATATACCGACGTATACACACAAATGCGTCATTTTAAAGTTAAAGCTCGGCGAAAATTGGCCATTACGTTACAGAGCTTCATAACTCCTAAAGAAATGTTAAGTGAAATTCGGGTAAGAAAAAGAAATACGTTCTTTTGTCTCTAGGTTACATTAACGTACCATTGCTTAAGAATGTATGTTAACTTTCTGTCGCTGATGTATCTGTTTACTTTCGTAGAAGTCGTCATGAATTTTCTCTTTGCTCCGCGGTTATCCCTCTTGTCGCCTCTATTCTACATCTAGTAGCATATTAGTGTAACCTAGCTCGAGATGAACATTGTTATTTTATGGGATCTCAATTTGAGATTTCGTTCCCTAATTATGACCATTTTCGGTTTAGTCCTGGACCCATCATATAGTCCTATAAAAAAGGAAGCCAATTTTTGTGAATTAGGGCTATACTAGATTATTCTTTTCTTGGGTAGACATTTTAGTTTTGGGACGCTTTTATAGTGGGCACCATTTTGTTTTTCTAAATGACAGAGACGGAAAATGAAATTTTGAAAATTGGCTTAAGATGATAATCTTAGTGTCGAAATACATGTTTCTGAGGATGGAGGGTACTGAACAAATATTTTCGCGGTCAGAGAAATAGTTTTCAAAATATCCGCCATTTTCCAAAATGTTACATGTTTATAGAGATGTAACTAGGTAAGAGAAATGTTTGATAAAAGAAAGTTCTTGTCGATGATAAGCTATTTTTACCACTTTTGTTTATCAAAAGTTATCTGAAGTTTTATGATTACCTTAATATAAATTAAGAAATATCTTTCGGTCACTAATTTGCATTGTTCATAAGTAAAGCTTGGAGAGCATCGGCAATAGGTCAGATACTCATTTTATCATAGTTACAATTGGATCACCAAAATAAGATTAATGGAAAAGGAGTATTGCTTTATAATGAACTCTTAATTTCAACTGTAACGCATCATTTCTACTCATTATGTTTTTATCCGAACAATAGAAGTAATAAATGATTGCCATATATATTGCAGGTGATATCATGACGATTTGCAGTGAATACAATTCAATAGTTTGTGGCCACAATTACGATAACCATGCGATAGACGACTGTTTTGTCATATAGTCCCTACTAGGTTTAGGTCCGAAATAAATTGATATTTTATATTGATTGATATTTTAAAAGATACAGTCATCAGAGCAATAAAGCATATGTGAATATACACGAAACAATATAATACATTTATAAACTGTGAAGTATCCACTAGAATAAAATAATCACAAATTGTTATATTCAGTATTAGTGATGCATCATTCTAATTTCTGATATCAAAATCAACAAGTAGATACAACCTTACTTTAAATTAACATTCATGGTATTATTAATTGATAACATTTTTCGAACACAAGTTACCATCATTTGATCTACTTTCCAAGTGTCCCGAAGAATTGATGAGATGGAAGAGCTAATCACAGTAGAAGAAAGAAAATTCTAATTTTAGAAGAACCATCACGATGGAAGAGTTAATTCTATCATGAAAAGTCTCCAGATGTCTCACGTTAAATAGAATAGAATAATGATAGACCAAGACAGCAGAATGGTTTCAAGAAATTTTCCGACAAAGGTAAGTATATAGGAAGTAGTTGCTGTAATAATAGGGTAGGATTTAGGGAAGGGTAGGATATAATTGGATTTTACATTAAATTTAGAAATTAGATTATCTGAATTTCAGCAGAAATAAGTATGGCGTCAGAGTAGCAAATATAGAGATTCTTTAGATGTTACGGGTAAGAATCTCTGAACAGTAAATATAAACTATGTTTACATTCAAAATGATGTAACTGATACGATTGCTGTATAAAATAGTTTAAGATAGCTAAATTAATACGAGACTTTTCAGTGCCCACAGATATATTCCGCTTGCTAACGTGAGTCTTAGAAACTATTGATAGTACTCATTCATATGAAAATAATTTCTAATTTGCCTGATATTCAATGCGGATAGCATCAAATAACTGAATTTATTTTGTTAACTCATTAAATACTTTATCGTATTCTTAAGTTGTATTATTATTGTATTTAATTTTATTTCATTTTTAGTATTATCTATCAAATTATTTCTTTATATTTATTTACTTCATAAGATATCTAACTTGTTCCTTTCATTTAACATTCCATTAACTCTTACATATAATTAATTTACATTTCTTTCACAACTACGTGAACAGCTAGAATAAAATTGATTTGAAGTAACGCGTTTAATAAATATGCAATTTCGATCAATGGTTCATTACTGAACATTTGCTTTATGTTTGATCTCAAAATGGACACTTGTGTACAAGAAGTAAATACTTCATCGAAGTAAGTTATAAGAAAATATGGTTTGGAAGTTCTTACTTAAATTTAAAACTTTGTTCATTAAATCAGTAGATTAAACTCCTAAGAATACATATAGTTAGCCTTCCATGATAGTCATTTTGCTAACATCTTTTAAAATACTTCATGCAGAATGATTAACCCTTTTAAATTTTATGGGAACTATAGTTCCCGTGGAGCAGTGTCTTCTTTTTGGGCTTAAAAATGAACTAATAAAGCTTTTTTGTGGTTTCTCAAGCATAGAAGCATTGTAGAATATGCTTCGTGGGGGATTTTGCATTTCGGGATAATCACGTCATGAGGAGAAAAATAAATATTTTGGTTACACATAAGTTACACCTAATATTTTTTGGCTGGCTTACTTTTGGAGCTAGAAGATTGAAATTTTGTACATTCAGTGTATACCATAGCATTTACCATATTTTTTCAGCTCAGAATACAAGTTGCTATTTCCTGATTTTTTCTGCTGTCTGCGTTAACACAGGGACGGCTCCAAAGGGGGAAAATGGGGGAAAGGGATTTTTCTTCAAAAAATTCCCTTTCCTACCGATTTATTCGCTTTATGTACACGATGGAGAGATGCAAATAGTACCATCTGAAAGGTTGTTCTATTCTGAAAATAACGAGCTTTGAACCAAGATTTTAGGTTAATTAGGGACGTCTCAGAAAATTTTTATATTTCATCCGGGTCCTTTAATGTAAAATGGTTTATTGTGGGGAAATTAAAAAAAAAATCATTCCCTTACTTTTCAAGATACGAGCCTAGAATTTTGTACACGCAGTCAGCATACCAGTAGCTATTTCCTGAAGTTTTATTATGTGTGCGTTAACAAGGGGTTTCTCCAGAGGGCCCCAAAATTTTAAAAAAGAATGATTTCTTGAAGAAAAACTAGAGGATTTCTGCATTTTTTTTCCACAGGTACATCATAGGGACATTTGAATAGTACTTTTGAAAAGGCAGCTTTATTCTCAAGCGAAGGAGCTATAAACCATAATCCTAGGGTAAATAGGGACGTGTCAAGAAATTTTAAAGTTACGTTTCGTGTTTTTAGGCCTATTTTGGGTGCATTTTTGATGCTTTCCCACAGAGGTAAAAAAATTCTCTCCTTTACTATTCAACCTACGAGAACAAAATTACAGTTGTTTCATACACTAAGTAATATTTTTAAATGAGTCTTTTGCGTAGACTCATGTGGGGCACAAACATCTTTAAAAAAAAAAAAATATCCCCAGAATCCCGATTTTCATTCAAATATTTCCTCTCCGTTACATCATAGAGACATAAAGGCTGTTCCATTCTGAAAAGAAAAACGAGCTATGAATCATGATCCTAGAGTAAATAGGGATGATGCTGTCGCTGCTTATCCGAAACACAAGTAAAACGCCAAAAAAGGCCAGAATTTAAAAGGGTTAATATATACAATTAGACTTTACGGAACTCTTAAAAATAACAACAGTTATCGTTATTTTAAATTGTAACTCCATTCATTAGAACGAGCACGTTTTGCGAACCTCACTCTTTTGCACACGCGGCACATAATAATTGGAAAAGAACTCAAATCAAATAAGCATATTACATATACAGGGTATTTGAAAACAAAACCGGCAACGTTTGAAAGGTGATTCCTGACACCAAGATAAGACAAGAAGTATAGACCAACCTGGGAGCACACTTGCTTCCTTTCGGAGTTATAGGTTGCCGAAAATATATATAAAAAGAATGAACTTTCAAGCTCCATAGCTCCAAATCTGTGGTACAAACCGTAGTTTGCATCAGGCGTATAATTTGAAGTACTCACCGACTACCTCTATAGAAATGTTTTGGTAGTACCGCAGGATTGTGAAACTTGAATATTTGGATAGGGCACATACTAGTTCCTAAGTGATGTCTTGACCCAACTACGGCAGATCCCATAGATTTGGAGCTATGGACCTTTACATTTATTTTTTTCATATTTTCTGCACCCTATAACTCCGAAAGGAAGCATCTGTGCACCCAGGTTGGTTTATGCTTTTTGTCTTATCTCGGTGTCAGGAATCACCTCCCAAACGTTGTCGGTGTTCTTTTGAAACACTCTCTATAACTAAATTAACAACATATGGAACATATTTTGACACAGCAAGCAAGTAAAATTAGATGAGTTGTGATGAATGACTACGACAGACAGAAAAAGATGATTTGTAATCTCAAATAATGACGTGCCATTGCACAGTAATGTTGCCAGGTCCCCATCTCGAAAAGTCGCTACTGTGCCGTCAAAATTCCGCCATGTTCCGCTATCTTTACTGAAATTCCGCTATTTTCCGCTACATTATAAAATTAAATTTAAACTTTAGAAATTGAAAAAGGTATTAACAAAACTGCAAGAATTTCACAAATGAATATTAGGCCTAAATTCTAAATGGAAGGCCCTGCTTTATTGCTTCACAAAATTTTATGAATTTAAAAAAAAAAGAATTTTACTCTTATTTGAACTAAAATTACTGAAGTAAAAGTCACGGTCAATGCTTATTATTCCTTTATCATAATGTTCTTTATTAACATATGAAGATTTGTAACATCAGTTGTAATTGTAAACATCTTTTTTCTTTTAAAAATAGAAGAAATGAAAGAAAAGGAATATATATGACTTGTCCGTTTCCAAACAGCATCTTCCCCAACAAACAAAAATTTTCAGAAATCGAAAAAAAAATGTTCTAGAGCGTCAAATTTTTACTAATATGTGCAATGTTTTATAGAATTGTTGATTAGGGGCAAATAAATGTTTACTGAAAATTTGGACAAAGTCTATGCAATAGTTTGAAGGAAATATGAAAAAGCAATTTGAACAAGAGTCGTTGTGGAACTGTTTGGAGGACAAGATACCTTTTGGAACTGTACAAAGCCATTTTGTGATGATGATAAGGCGTTTCGGAAACAAAAGTCATATAATATTGTAATGTAGTTATTTGATGGGCACAGGATAAAAGTGATAGCTATAAAAGAAATTATTGTTATAATATCTGAAATAAAACGACTTATTTATAAACAATGACAGGCGTGAGACATTGTTCAAAACAGGAGATACTATTATTAACAGCGAATGAGAACTCCTCTTAAAACTTTACGAAACTGAACTCAAAAAAGGGCCGCCTGATCAAAGCGTGTTTGCATGGTAAGCAACAGTTTCTAATCATGATAATGTGTGTGAACCATCATCTCGTTGTAAGCATGCTGTATATCAAAATTCCTCCATTCTTTGTGTGGATAATCATTTTCTGCTAATTCTTCCTCTCTAAGGGAATCGTCTGATTTGATATCCATATAAAATTTCAAGGAAGGAATATCCTGATAATCCGTTCCAAAATGTAGTTGAAGCAATCGTCTGATATCATCTGTTCTTACCCGGTTACGATGTAAGATACTGTCCTTAGAACCTACTGTATTATCTTATTAACTTATCTGAATGTAGCTGTGACTTGTGGACGAGAGTCGCTTTGATTTTTTTTTTAATTTATTTATTTACACACTGCACATGTCTAAATAATAAGCCGTTTTTGTCTGCAAATAACAAGATTTTTCCTCCGCCATTTTGGTTTGTTGGACGTGGACAAGAGCCAGTTTGCAACTGTATGACAACATTTTCCACATTTGAACGTAATTTTCACCGCTTATCGGATTTTTTGAAATTATAAACCATGTATCATATGAAAGCTATCAATACCATAGACCCAGTGGTGCCAATATCTCAAAATCGAATTTTCGTGCACAAGATATCGTTTGGAAATGGAAGATTCAATGTGTTTTATTCGTTACTGCGTACAATAACTTCTAAATTATAATGTGAGAATAATTACAATTATATCATTTGACAACAAATTAAATAAAGATTAGTGTGCAAATAATGTTCATACCTGTATCAAAGATAAAATTTATAAAATGTTTTATTATTACTTTCAAGAAAACAGTATTTTTTCGTTTAATGCTAATTTTTTAATTTCTCTCCCCAAGGTACTACTATAAAATATTATTTATCTGCATAAAAAATCCCAAACTTCTGTCTCAACAGTACTTCTAACTTACAACATGTTGACCCTCTCTCCCTAAAATAATATTCTGATTAAGGTCTGGACAAGCGTTAAATGCACAAGATAGATTTGGCTTTGTGCAGACTCGTTTTGACGTATGAGTAGCGTCATAGTAAAGGTCTGACTAATGCAGGAGGCATATGTTGGTCGAACTTTTTAGTATGGCACTGATCACGCGTCAGAACGTCTCTGCGTAAGGCCCGAATTATTTAAATTTTGTCACATGTTTTCTAACCTAAAATAAATGTTTTGTAGCCTAATTTGTTCACTACTTTGAAGCTATGACGGAAAGTTTGAAGTTTCCAAAGTCGCTATATTTTTCGTATTTTTTGTCCGTCGCCACTTTGTCGCCACGGCAACGAAAAGTCGCTACGCGTAACGGAATTCCGCTACGGTTGGCAACACTATTACACAGTTTGTTCGCTGCTATTCAAGATAACATTAGCACTATTTTTCTGATCATGTCCAATAATGTCTTGAGTTATGTTAAACAATATTATTTTTCAGAAAGTGAACCTTACGATTGAAAAGAATATGCTAATTTAATATTAAAATTATACCAGCTTCAGTGTATTTCAAGTTGAAATTTAATATATCAGTTGTAGTTATGTAGACGTTATTATTAATAATTCGATAGTCAATATTTTATGTTGATATATACTCAATCTAAAATTTTCTTTACGGTTTACTTCATATTTAGTTATTACTTGGAAATACTTATTTCTCTGCACGAGAAGTTTTGGCGAATTGAGAAGACATTATAAGAAAGTCAATATTTGTTATTATTAAATTTGAGGCCAAATGTACTGTAGAAACAAAGTGTAAATATCCTTGTATGTTCAAAGGTACTATTATGTTTTTACATTATAGTTTTCCGTCTCTTTCAGCGGATAGGCTACGAGAGACGTAGACCTATAGCTTAAAGTAGAATCCGTATCACTTGTGCTAGCGACGCTATTTTGAAATATACCGTCTTTTTTTTCTTTTAAGTAATTTAGCTTTTTCGGAATCAAAATTAAAATCTATTCGGAAAAATATACCAAGGTAAAAAAAATGCTTTCTATATAAAAATGCAAAGATAAAATGAAATAGCTTTGTTTTCGTGCAGGTTACACTATTCTTGTAATATATATAAATAATGTTAATGCAAGCTAAGTGCTTGTTACCTAATTTTTTCAAAATTAATGTATTTTATTACTAGCATCAATTACCCACTTCGCTGGGTTAAATTAAGAAAAAAAAGTGATATGTTTCGTTAGTCAGTCAATTTTTACTACTACTAAAGCGCTCTTTGGTAACGGTCACTTTCGATCATTTATATATATCGCCCATTTTAATCTTTCCACGGAAATATCTCGAAAATGGTTGAACATAAATGAACCGAACAAAAACGCAAATACCAAATGCCATGGGACACGTTGCCATCGTGCTCCTCAGGGCTGCTCTTTATGGGGCCCAGGGCCCAACTGTAAAATTTTAAATAGAAACATGAGTCTGGTGATTATACGATGGATCTTTAAGAACTATAAAGCGTTTGGCAAAATATTTTTCATATATGTCACCGTATTCATAATGGCCGCCAAGAAATTGTGCCTTTATCAGATAAAACGTACAGTACTACTAATGTAAAAACGGGTGGAGATAAATGAACAGAAAAAAAAAACTGAAACAGGGAAATGATATGGGGCATGTCGAATGATATTGCGGTGACCTCCATAGCCGACTTTCATGGGGGCCCAAGGCCCAATTTCGAAATTTTAAATAGAAATATGAGTAGAGCGACACCTTGTTCGATAGATCTTCAAGCACTAAACCGCGTTGTGGCAAAAGATTGTTCATATGGGTCACAGTTTTCAAAATGACCGACAAGACATGCTGCTTGTATCAGATAAAACGCCCAGTACCACTAATATGACTACGGTTGAAGATAAATGAACAGAATAAAAAGAACATGACATGCAAGAAGGTATAGAAGGAAAAGAATTGAACGAGTATTGTTCAGAAGACGGTTGAACAAAACCAACGTTTGTACACATTGCCCTAAAAGCTGGATTGTTCGACAATTTTGTTTCACATTTCAGTTGATTTATTTTGGCATCAAATCATTGCCTTTAGTAAAAATTGAGGGTATCATTTAACACGAATTTTACCTACTTTTTTTCTCATTACCGAGACATTTAACTTTTACAAAAATACATTTCAGATAATTTTCTTGCATGGATTCAGTTTGCAAAAACTAAGGTTCTTTTATGCAATTTCACCGTTTCTCCCTGCTTCACTCACATACAGAGGGAGGTTGGAGGGATAATGTTCTAGGAATTAGATTTCCTCCTTTGCACTATGGCATATTTAATCTAAACATCTTTTCCTCTGTTGCAACATTCTCGAGCCGTGAAATAAAAATTAGCTCTATAATTTCCTATTCGAATGTTTGTTCTGTTCATTTATTTTTAACCGTTTTCATTCTATTAGCTTTGGACGTTTTACGGAGACATAATGCCATTCTATGAGTAATGGATATAAAACTTTTTTTTTTTTGTTACTGATACAGGTACCGTGTGTTAGTAGTCAGTTTGAAAACAGTGACCCATATAAACAAAATTTTGCCACAACGCCCTTTGGTTTTTAAACATCCCTCGAACTAGGTATTACTCGATCCATTTTTCTATTTAAAATTTCGAAGTTGGCCATGGGGTCCCATGAAAGGCGGCCCTGGAGATCACCTCGACATCATTCGAGGTGCCCCATGTCATTTTCCTGTTCCACTTTTTGTTCTGTTCATTTATCTCCAACCATTTTCATATTAGTGGTACCGGACGTTTCATCTGATAGATGCACAATGTTTTTGCAGCCATTTTGAATATGCTGACAGATATGAAAAATCTTCTGCCACAACGCTTTTTAGTGCTTAAAGGTCTATCGAACAAGGTATCACCCGACCCATATTGCTTTTTAAAATTTGATATTAGGCACTGTACCCTCATGCAAGGGCACGGAGATAACACCATTCGATGTGCCCCATGGCATTTCCTATTTGATTTTTTGTTTTGATCATTTAAGTTTGTCTGTTTATAAGATATTTTCGTGGAAAGATTAAAATGGGCCACTCTGTATATATATATAATCCCAAGCTGTGGGGTTGAATTTGGATTTAAACAGCATCGGAGGTGTCACTGTTCATCTCAGCGACCCCAAAAGCTATAGATTCGACACCAGTATTGGTCATTTTCGATCATTTTTAAATCTCTCCCCCTCCCCCTTCCTTAAGTTACACCGTCAAAGTGATATGACAAAAATCATCTCAGGTTTGAATTTCATATAGGTGGTTGAAAATCTGATCAAGATTGGTCCGGTGGTTCAAGAGTTAATAAATCTTATTTATGTTTATGTGTCTCCTCCTCCCTCCCCTCCCCTAAGTTTATCGTCAAAGCAAAATAATAAAAAGCACCTCAGGTCCGAACCTTTTCTATCTTAAAACTTTGGTCGATATTGATCGTTTGGCTCAAAAGTTATTAAGCTTTATTTATTTTCGTTAACTCTTCCTTTCCCCTCCCCTAAGTTCTATCATCAAAGTGAATACAATCCCAGGCCGAACCTCATCAATGTTGAAAATTTCGTCGAGATGTGTCGGGTGATTGAAGTGGATGAAGTCACAAAGACAGTCACTTTCATTTTTATGTTTTACATATGTCTCCCCCTCCCCCTCTCCTACGTTGCAACGTCAAAGTTAAATGATAAAAAGTATCCCAGGTCCGGACGTCATCTATGTTGAAAATTTGATCGAGAGCGGTTCGGTGGTTCAAGAGTAAAGTTCTATTTATTTTTATATATAAATCTCCTTCTAACCTCCCCTCTCCTAAGTTTTACTGTCAAGTGATATGAGGAAAACCACTCCAGGTCCGAACCTCATATATTGAAAATTTGATTAGGATCGGTCTGGTAGTTTAAGCGTGATGAAGTCACAAAGACAGTCACTTTTATTTTTATTTTTTCTAAATATATCTCCCACTCCTCTTCCCTATATTGCACCGTAAAACGGAAATGACAAAACCATCGAAGGCCGAACCTTATCTAAATTTGAACGAGATCGGTCGGGTGGTTCAAGAGTTATTAAGTTTAATTCATTTTCGTTCATTTCCCCTCCTTCCTTCCCCCTCCTCTAAGATCCACATGGAAGTGAAATGAAAGAAAAACATCCTAGGCCCGAACCTCATCTATGTTGAAAATTTGATCGAGATTGGTCGTTAGGTTCAAGAGTTATTAAATTTTATTTAGTTTTTATATCTCTTCCTGCCCCCTCCCTAAATCAAAGTGAATAGATAAAAACACTCCCAGACTCGAACCTCATGAATATTGGAAGTTTGATAGAGATCGGTCGGTTGGTTCAAGAGATTAAGAGTCACAAACATAGTCACTTTCAATTTTATAAGATAGTTTAAAGCTTTGCAAACAACCCTTTATTAATTAGATTATTATTTTCTTGCTTGTTTATTATATTCAATGAGAGATATTGTACTTCCAAAGAAAAGGAATTATGTCTATTTAACTTGTTTTCTTCTTGAGTTTTAAATAATAATTCATAGGGTCAGTTGATTACCAGACTGCCCTGTTACTAATTCCAAACTCAAAATACAATTTCAAAATGAACATTAACGGTTTACTTTTTTCTTCTTATTAGAACATTGAAGGTTCTCTATTTACCCTAATATGTGAAATACCCTTGTGTAATGGTACTTAACGTAAGATCCCATATTTTAGAAATGGCGTAGGTAAAGAACGGAATGTGAATCATTGGTGACTTTCTGCTTACTATAAAGGTAACCAAGAAAGTTCTGTTGCTTTTTCACCCACTAACTTCGAACATCCATATTTCACCTAAAACGTACCTGGAAGATCAAAAGTAGTCTCCATCCGCATCGACAATCTTCTGCCAACGTTCTGGAAGGAAGTAGATTCCTTCGTGGCAGACATTGGTGGGCCGTGAAGCGAAGAAGATATCAAGTGCATTTTACAACTCTACTAGGGATTTGAGCTTGCGTCCTCTAAAGTGATTGTCCAAGGAATGGTCCAAGAAATGTCCAAGGAATGATACTCTAACGGTGCAATGGGGGCCGCGGTGGCTCAGTGGTAGAGCGTTCACCTCTGGTGCTAGGGGTCCCGGGTTCTATCCCAGCCCCCGCCAAGTGAACTTTGTGGTGGACAAACACCGTGTGCGTGGGTTTTCTCGGGGTTCTCCCGTTTCCTCCCACTTTCTTCATTCCACCATTTCATTCATTACTCATCTTCACCGTCTCCTTTAGCCTAACCGGCATAACCGTGGGACGTAAAACTCAAATATTTCATTTTCATTTCTAACGGTGCAATGTCCAGGAAGTATGGTGGATACAATGGTGTTTCCCATCCAAGGCGTCGAATGGTGTCCCAGATCATCCTAGCCACGTGGAGCTTAGCAATGCTCTGGCCTGCTGGTAGCAGCTTCCGATGCACGATGCCGCTAGCAGTCTACCATCCACACAGGAGGACCTTCTTCTGGTGCAGTGCTGGTTTCGGCTGTTTTGGAACTAGTTCATGGGATGATAAAGGACATCCAAAGACTCATATTATTGATGTCTTGCAGTATTGCAGTCGTTGTGACCACTTATTGTGGGCTCACACGCTAGAAACCGTAGCCATTTCTATTATGCTGCCATCATGTTGTACTACAAAATGATTAGTTTAATCATTTGCTACTTTTACCATTAGATTTCTGCCTGCCAACTTTATTCTTGCTATATTGTTTCCATCCTGTAATATTAACTATCTGTTCCACCCCAGCCTTCTGCTCATAACCAATAGTGTGCAGGGTTTGATTCCCGACGGGAGCTCATGCGATTCGGATTGCACGTTAATCAGTATGTCCTGTCTCATATAGCTTCGCTGATGAAACGGACGTTAAACTTAAAATCAACTCAACTCAAATAGTGTGCAAGCTAGAGATTTATCTTTGATAACGCGCTGAACAGCAACGACAGTATTATTAGCCTAACTGTAGACTATTGAGAATTATCTTGACGCACGGTAATAAGGTACTGCAATGAGATAAATAACGTTACATGCTTAATTTCGAGAATTGTGAACGTTGTATGCTGCTAACGAAACATTTCATGTTTACTTTTGATACGTTATTCCATTTTCTTTTCTCTGAATTTTACAATTTGTTAAAATAATTATATTGCAACTTTTTAATAATTGTTTGAAACTGAAATAGGCTAAGATTAAGATATTTATACATATCCTCTAATTTTCATCACAACATGATGTGAAACTTTAGAATTAACTTATTTCTTAACTGGAAATCGTTTTGTGAACAAAGGTCAATTTAGATTATATATAGGAAATATGTTATATATAGGAAGGAGGACATCATTTTACGTATTAAACAACACCACACAATGAACAGTGTTGCCATCCCAGTATAAAGTTATATTTTTTCAAGTGGCTCTATGTCAGAATATTACATATTTCAAATCAACATGTTAAACGAAAACTTAAAATATCACATTTGTTATTCAGTGTTGCAAACTAAGGATGTTATAATATCACAAACATCAAAGGTTTGGAAAAACCTATCACACATACAACACAACGGACATGGACAAGACAATGAACATCGGAAGTACTTTACTGTTGGATACTATGGTCATGATATGACTTGTTTTAAATGAATAGCAACGAGATAACAATGGCTTGAAAATTTGATTTTTTTCAAAAGACTATTTCGAAAAAATGCTTAGAAAGTACGATATTTAGTTGCTTGTGTGGTTTGCAATTGAGAAATAAATTGTGACATTTTGCTGTTTACAGCATTTCGATATCTCAAGCAGTTCCGGAATATGATAAACATTCACAAAGTTCGCAACACTGCTGAAAATAAAGTATTTCTGAACAATATTTAAACTGATTATTGTTTCCCTTCTCTTTTAAAGCATTGTAGGAATAACTTTTAGTAGATGTAATTACACCAAACCCTCGCAATTACATGATTTAAGCAGTTTGCAAACTTCATATCATAATATCTTCGCGCTTACTGTCGTTTTCTTTATCCCATGAAACATACTCGTAAATTGTTTACATTAGTCCATGTGAATATTTACAAATTGGCTGAAGTGTTTTGAATATATGAGTTAAATAAACAGATATGGTCTCACAGTAATGATAACGAACTAGTTACAGTGGTTTATCACTGAACAAGATAAAATGAAATTTCTACTTTTATATTCCATGAATATGTCCTTTAGATAATGATAGACGGATAATTTGTGAGAGTGAATGATTATAAAAGAATTTGGTGGAATGGTCATGTGTGAGGAAACGTCTAAATCACGAGAAAACCACGGACACGATGTTCTCCACTACAAATTCATGTGGCTTGAATTCGAACCAGGGACTCCTGACACTAGAGGTGAGCGCTCCGTTATTGATCCTTTGATAATGAATGTTTGTTATAAGTCATGACGAGTAGTGAACACAATATTCTGCTCCGGTGAGTGAAACAATGTAAAAGAAATCAATCTAATGGACGAAACTTATCAAAGGCTGAACCGTTCAAACGTTTGCTTTTATGACCATTTTTTATTATTATTACTTGTGGACCTCGAAACACAAAACGCAATACTTTCAGAATATAATCTTTTGCGAATATACCAAAATATACCAAATATTAATCACCTCAGAGCTGAGGGCAGGCTTGTACCCACCCCAAAAATGTAGGATTGAAACTAATGCAAGCATATTATAGTTCATCACCATGTTATAGTTTATTTGCAAACCTACCGTGAAAAATTTAGGGGAACAATAAAAATTTAGGGGGGCGGCCCCCCGTGGATACGGGCCTGGCTGAAGGGGGAAAGAATATAAATAACCTTATGTTTGTATACTTAGAACATTATTTTGTGTGAGGTTATTGAAAAGAAAAAGCTGAAGTTTCAAACAAGTAACAACATATGTAAAACATAATGAATTTCGGACAATATTCCCTCTTGTTCAGGCTCGGATAATCCTGAACGTCAGGTAGTCAAGGCGATTGAAAATAGGAGTCTGACTCCTATATAAGTTAAATCCAAAATAAAACTATGAAAGCCCATGCATGAAATTGTATTATTATGGTACCTAGGTTTGAGAACCGGCGCCTAAGTTACAAGAAAACTTATCTTGTTTGTAATGGTCTTTCGGCAGACTAATCATCTGTCTGCCTCTATTCGCTGCAGCTTTCTTCAGCTCCAAATCACTGCGTTGACCACAAAAACATTTCTCTTGTAGAAATATACTAAGAAAATAAGGCGCTATATAATACGATTCTTGTAGCTTTAAGATAAGAATAGTTGTAGCAATGGTGTGTGGTGAGCAATTGTTAATATGCAGAGTAAATAGTAAAAAAAAATAAATAAAAAAATAAAAAATAAAGGATGTAATATGATACGAATAATTTTAACGGGATTAAGAGCTCTTTGGTGCATGAAGTGCTCATTTAGAGCCGAAGTATAAAAGCATGGAGATTCACGACAAATCTTCAAAATAAAGAAAAACTATAATATGGTGGCCTAGATATTCTCAATCTGCACATGGCTTAATTTGAACTGATATACTGCTTAAACTTCTAATGTTTTCGGGGTAATACAATAGTAAAGTAATCCTGCTAAAGTGCACAAGTATCTAAAAATTTGTAATGATAGTACGTTACAAATGACCATTACCTAGGTAATGTATTTCAAGCTAGGAAAAAAGGTCTTATTAACACATTACGTTTATATACAATAAGTGTATTCCTTATTTTGCCTCATTTCCTTTCACTATTCTACTAAATTTATTTATAGTTTGTAGTAAGAAACTGTAATATAAAAAATATTCCCTGAAGCTTCCAATGCGACTCTCAGAGCGATACGGACCTGTGACGTTACGTCAAAACCGCTGTTTGTGTTGCCGTGACGTAACGTCATTTTTCCATTGTTTGAAGCGCCATATCTAAGTAACGAAGAAATATTTTTCTGTGATTTTTAATATGTAGTATATTGAAGACCAGTTCTTCTGGTGGTGTCTTTAAATTACAACCCTTGGTCAAAAAGGAAATGTCTATTATGCATGCACCCATCTTCTCTCTATAATTTCCTTTACTTTCTCATAAATTTCCTCAATTTCTTCAGTTTTTGCTAGTGGTTGGTGCGTATGTTTGTATCCCTACTAGACCCTTTAAGCCTTAACATAATAACACTATCATCAGCACATTATAAATTGACTATTTTCTCTTTTAGTAGCTTATCAAGAATTATTCTTACACCAGTATAACCGCCCTTACCATTACCTGGGTGAAACATTCTATATTCTTCGTTATACAAAATTCCGTTATCTTCCCATCTAATTTTATAAATTCCTATCAAATCTAGATTATTTTCTTAATTTCCTCTTTAAGATTTTCTAATTTACCTTCTTGTAAACTGATACGTACATTCTATGTCCCTATTCTAAACTTTTTGTTCTTGCAATTCTTTACTGGCCTGTTTTCCTTACGTTCTTACTTTCTCATACAATAGTGTTTCCCAAACAATCCCCTTCCCAGAAGATCCGAATGAGTGGATACTTTACATTTTGACCTGCGAAATAACATTGCACATATATTCTCTCTCTAAACTAGGAAAATATACAGTGGTGGTTACCCGTTGTCTTTCTCCCAGCAGAACTCCTGCCAACAAAGTCACTCTGACAATGCCTAAAACTAACGTTCAATTTGCAGTATCAATCACTACGATTTCCGCTAACTTGACTACTGGAGAACTTCTGCCTTCTTCCAGAATATTTTTCGTCGTGTTCATTTTGACCAACTCGGTGATGGTGGAATTTTTGGTAGTGAACTACCGTCGAAATAGCTCTAAATTTCACTTTAGTACGCAATCCTCTCCACGAGACACTGTCTTCGTAAAGGTGATGTTTATTTTGGATGTAGAAATTTACCATTTTCTCGTAAATTAAACTGACAATTTTGATACTGATTCATAAATCGATATTTCATTAATATCTCGATAATATTGTATATGCTTTTCTCCTTTATTGAGCAATGCAGAAGAGATATTTTACATTTCACGGACAATGTTCATTTCGGACAATATTCGATAAAGAAAATAACTACTTAGGAAATTTTGTATATATTTCAGAAATTTATTGTGTTAACACTATAGTTTGTCATAGTGTACTTTCATAGAGAAGCTCACAAAAGATAATTATGTTCAATTGTATTGTGAGCAATTTTCTCAAATGCAAGTCAGATGATTGTGCTCATATTTCTTAAATAGGTATTTCAGTAATGGCTCTATTATAAGGGGCGAGTATTGTTTCCTAAAATGCCTCTACAAGGGTTAGGGTATGAGCCAGAGTGATTGTTTTTCTTATGACTTTTCAAACCTGCTCAGGGGAATATGTTCGTATTTCATAATCAAATATTCATACTACTATTTTTATATTAAAAAAGAAGTGCTCATGGAAGAGTCTATAAAGGTCAGCTTATTCTAGGAAGAGTTTTCTTGGATGTTTTTCGAAAGCCCTCACTAATGATTTAATCATATTTATTAAGTAAATATTCAAGTATTTAATTGCAGCAACAAAGAATAATATAAAAATGAATGACCAAAAAGTTTGTGTCATTTATATTTTAATTGAATGAACTTTGTGATTTTAATGATATGAAACATGCCAAAATTGAAAACAAAGAAGACTGATTAAATTAAAATAATATATGAAATTTAAGGTTTCAAGTTTTTAGTCAAAACCTAAGGGCTAATTAAAATTTTGTATATTAAAACTTAGCATTCCTTTTCATCAGTAAGGTCATACGAGTATCATGCAATCCTACATTTTAAGGTAAAATTCGAATCAGTTTAGTGCGTTTCATATTCTCCTAACGAAAATCGTAGCCTAGACTACTTACGAAAATCTCTTCTGCTAGCCACTAGCCCAGCGAAAAGAGCTAAAGCTCGATAAAGAAATATAGTGGGTATCATTTACTTACAGCTAGTAATTGCAAGTGACTTAATCAATCATAGGAAACTACTACGTAATTTATATTTACCCGGTGTATATATAAAATTTTGTCCTCTTTCATGGAATAAGTGGTAGTGTGTTCACATCCGGTGCATGGGGTCTTCGGTTCGATCCCAGGTCGCGCCAAGTCAAGTTTGTGGTTTGCAAACAACGTGTAGGTGTGTTTTCTCGGGCTTCTCCTGTTTCCTCCTACTTTCTTCATTCCAACATTTCTTTCACTTCTCATCATCACCGTCTCCTTTAGCCCAGCCGGCATAAGCGTGGGACGGAATAAATTTGCAGAATTATACATACGAAAACATAGAGTATATTTCGACACATCGTTTCAATACTTGATGTGATCTAACTGTAGATATTGATTTAATACAAAGAACTTTCAGCCGTTTTCCGGCTAATTAGTTTCTAAGCGCTTGAGTTTCGAAATAGGAAGCTAGTACATTTGGTATTGAAAAAATCTATACATTTTACGTTCTCATAAGTCACGATAGAATGACTATACATGTTTATATGAATATATTCGATTGAGTAACGGAACAGTTGAAGCTACTTTGTTGCGGAAGCAAGCAAACGTTTTAATATTCTTATTTTTAGTTAAACGCATTCAATTCGAGGCTAATATAAATGTATCAATGATAGTAATGAGAATCAGTAAGTGCTTAGATGTCTCTGGTAACTAAGATGTATACTTAGTAAACAATAAACATAAGTTGGAGAAGTACTTTTTGATTTTAAAATTTAGTAACAAACAATGAAAGAAAATATACGGAGTGTTGATATGCAAAAATGACAGAGAATATGCAGGGTATATCAAAACAACACCGACCACGTTTGAGAGGTGATTGCTGACACCAAGATAAGACAAAATGCATAGACCAACATGGGTGCACAAATGCTTCCATTTACAGTTATACAGAGGTTGTACAGTCTATATTTGGCCAATTTCGACTTACCTAAAAAATTAGGAAAATCCATGGCGCCAAGTCTGTAAATGCTCCATGTGTTTCCCTTTGTTCCTAACAATAGACGGATAGCGTACTTTCCACTGTAATAGGCTTCTCTGAAGAACTGGGAGGGGAAACTTTTCCCATTCCGTTTGTACAGCTTCCCAAAAGTCCTTCCACAGTTGTCACACGCCGTTTTCCCAAAGCCCGCTTCAGCAATCCAAATCCACAATACTCCATAGGACTTGAATCTGGAGAGTTAACAGTACCCCATTGAAATGTATAACTGTATACCACTTGCCTCCTCCATCTCACTGTAGAATGCGAGGGACGATCGTGAGGTATGTGATGAGGCCTTGTCCATGTGATGCACACCAGATTGGCGTTATTTGCGTACATTTTTGGAATCTAATGTTCGTAGATCGGCCGCATGATCTGGTCCTGAAAATACTGTGATTTTTTTCTGCAGTTCTTCGCCACCCTAATAATCTCCAGTTTACCTGGGTAACAGTAGCCAGTAATAACCATGAACCCTTTTGGGAAGGATTCTTTACAGACACGGCCCTATCTTTTGAAGTTCTTGGCGCCTTTCTCTCGGTACATGATGGCTCTCGGTTTGGTAAATCCATGCTTCATCGGCCGTTACGACGTACATCTAACTTTGTTTTACCAGATGAAATTCGTACAGCTTCCGGTTGATACACTTTCGTTCCGTTTGTTGGGCATCCGTGAGCTTTCATGACTTTTTCCAGCTTGACTTAATGGTGTAACGTACTGCTCACAGTCCCCAAAGACCCGTCAAGACAATTAGCCATAAAACTTTGTGAGGGATTTTCTTGCATTGCCATTTTGCAAAGTTTCCTCTGCATGGTAGAGGTGGCCTTGGTGCATTCCCGCTTCCTAGGCAAATTCGTTGGTGATCGAAATGGTAGAGCTTCGTTGCCCTTGTACTTTTTATTTTTTTTTATTCCACTTAAATTGATGTTGCAACCATTCTTCTTGCACTGTTTTCTAATGACAGAAACACTAAAGTGGACGTCATAAAGAGCCGCAACATAGCCTTCCAACCCGGCGTAGTTTGGGCGGCATTTTGGTCACAGAGCGGAAACCCACACACTTGGAAACAAATTTAACATATCACTCACAACAATGGTCCTTTTTTTGCGTTATTGTCGTCCGAGCGAAACAAACAACTCCATTCCCAGCAAGCCACTGCACAACACTGCCGGACGCTACGAGCCAGGTCGGGTGAGTCCATTCTGCACGGGAGGGGGAAGGAACGAAATCGGCCAAACGTCGGCTGAACAACCTCTGCAGGCTGCCAAAAACAAGAAAACATGAACTTTAACGACCCATAGTTTTAAAAAAAATGTGGAACCTACAGTAGCAAGGTAAAGACTTTAGTTAGTATGTTCCTCTCTAAATATCCGTTTCACAATCCTGCGGTAATTCAGCAACGACTTTTATAGAAGTAGTTGGTGAGTATTTCAAATTATATGCCCTTGTCCAACTCCGTTTATAAAAATTGTTGCGTGAGTACCATAGGATTCTGAAACGTGAATTTTTAGAAAGGGCACATATTAGTTCCTAAGTGAAGTCTTGACCTGACCACAGTACTCAAAAATTATATGCCCGTATCCAACCTCGTCTATAAAAATTATTGTGTGAGTACCTTAGGATTTGGAAACGTGGATTTTTGGACAGGTCACATATTAATTCCTAAGTGAAGTCTTGACCTGACTACGTAGGTCCCATAGTTTTGGAGCTGTGGATGTTTAAAATTACTTTTTCATGTTTTCGGCAGGCTATAACTCCGAAAGGAAGCATTTGTGCACTCAGGTTGGTTTATACTTTTTGACTCATACTGGTGACAGGAATCAGCTTCCAAACGTTGTCGTTGTTGTTTTGAAACACCCTGTATACCAACGTACATGTGCACATGTTTGGAACGATAGCGAGACCAAAATAACTCGATAAAGAAATAACAAATGAAAGTGAGGTAAATAAATTACTCATTTCTTTCATCGCTAGATTCATTGAAGGTACCAATGTATATGAATATTTGTTAACATTCAGTCCATGATCTACTAGTTTCCTTTCGTAGATTAGTTTCCTTATACATTTTTCTTTGTCTCGCGATTAGCCGTGATGTCGCCTCTATTCCACCCCCAGTAGTACACTAGTTTAATTTAGATGCGAGATAAGTATATGTCGTTTTACTTTATTCTCTTCTGATATTTTGTTTTCTAATTCTGACTTCATTTTCGATTAATTTTAGCATCGAAGTGATGATTTAGTTACCAATGTTATTGCAGTTTTCTATGTTTTCATTTGAGGATTAATTTTCGGTATTTCCTGTTGTTGCTTCTTAACACTATAATTCCACACATAATTAAATTTACATTATTACTTACTTAAAATGAGAAAATTTGCTTGTTACTTATTAGTTGCTGACCAACACCTTCTTACCAACTCCCTAATATACGTTAAGAAACTCGAACAACTTAGAATTGTCCCGTCTTTTTATCAGTATTGAGTCTACCTAAGGCACGTTCATGAAGTTTTGTTTACTTTCTACTGCGCTGATGATGTTCTACACACGTTACCCTGTATCCATTCATTTATTCATATAATGCATATAGGTTTTCAAACTACGTTCAGTGCACTTCTCATCTGCCATAAAAGAATCATCTGATGCAGAACCAAAGAAATGTAAGTTAAGTGAGTTGCAATCATTGGCTCTAAATAAATGGTACCCACTATATTTCTTCAACGAGCCTTAGCTCTTTTCGCTGCCCTAGTGACTATCCCAGCTATCTTCGTAAACTGAGTCTAGACAATGATTTTCAATCAGAGACTACTAATCGCACTACAGTGTTTAGGATTTTACATTAAAATGTAGGGCGTCATCATATGCCCATATTGCCGACAAGGGATGCTAAGGTTTAACATACAAAACTTTAATGTTTTCCATTGTAAAAGCTTTGCTTTAGTAGACTTAAATCCAATTAAAATTACTCGCTGAGTAAAAGAACACGTTTATTGTAAAAAATAGTAACGTGTAACAGTTTCATCAACTATCCACTTGGCTTCACCAGACACTATAAATACACAGGTAACGACAGGTTGTATATATATAAGAGACAGCGAAACAATTTCTGAATGTTGGTTGGCTACCACAATCTATTTTGGCCAATCCCCTACAACCACAAAACCAGAATATAAAAGAGAAACAAACTTCATTAATTCCGTCTCTCCCACTGTTGACATCATACACCTGCATATCTAATGCACAAAATAACCTTTCAACCAACTATTAAATATAAGTACTAAATAACTACTAAAGAATAAATAAATGATATATAATAAATAAGTAATATAAAATAAATAATATAGAATAAATAAATAAATAAATAATACTGAAATTTACAAAAATAATAACCTGTACAATTAACATATTCAATCTTTAAGGCTCCTTAACAATTTATTCCACTGTTCATCAATTTAAATCCTTAGTTCTAGTTCATGACCCTATCTCCTTGTAATTCAATTAATCTTGCTTCCTTCCATTTTCTCAGTAACCTTCCCTTCTCTTGGCCCAACAATTTTACTTCACTCCAATTACCCGAATGTTTCGTGTCTCTTATCTGCTTATAGACTGCTTTTCTGACTCTGTACAACCTAACTTCATCCTTATGTTGGTCTATTCGTTCCTTTAAACGCTTTTCCGTTTCCCCAATATAGCACATATCACACTAACTGGACTGGATCTTATATATTACTTTTTCTTTCTATATCATTCTTTCCACCTCTTCTTCTCCCCTCTTTCTTTGCTTATTCCTTATTACTTCTAGCAATCTCTCGCTTCCTTTTCTGTACGTGGAAATACGTTCAAATTTCTTCAGCATTATTTCGATGGCCTCTGTCTCTTCCCGCACCACATTTTGCTTTCTTCTTTTTTTCTACCAACCTTCGTTCTCTTTTTCCTTCTTTCTTTCCTCTTTTCCTTTTGAACCTAGTTTATTTCTATCATATCCATTTACTCCTAACTGTTCATGAAATGCCTCTATTATCTTCTCTACTTTCCTTTTCTCTCTGCTCGCCTGCCTGATTCTTTCCTCCATGTTACTAATGAAGTTTAGTTTCGTCGAATAATTCACATCACTCCTGGCATGGTAGTAGATTCCCGACACACAACATTTTTGGTACCATTCCGTGTATAAGACTATCTTTCCTATATTCATTTCTAACAACACTAATTTCTCTTCAGTTTCCACTTCAAATCTAGTTCTATGCCTTTTTTTTCTATCTTCAATGTATTTTACCAATTTCTCCAATTGTCTTCGTGTTCCCTTCCATGTTCCTATACAATCATCAACATATCTACTAAAAATAATAATTTGCCACCTCCTTTAGATTTTATTTTCTTCTCCCAATTAGTTCATGACAATTTCTGCCAATGCCGGACTCGACCTGGGCCCTATGCTTAGTCCCTCTTTAATATTAACCAACCTATCACCTAGGTGCCGCGGTGGCTCAGTGGTAGAGCGTTCACCTCTGGTGCTTGGGGTCCCGGGTTCGACCCCAGCCTCCGCCAAGTGAACTTTGAGGTGGACAAACACCGTGTGCGTGGGTTTTCTCGCGGTTCTCCCGTTTCTTCCCACATTCTTCATTCCACCAATTCATTCATTACTCATCATCACCGTCTCCTTTAGCCTAACCGGCATAACCATGGGACGTAAAACTAAAAGATTACATTTTTTCCAATCTATCGACCTATTATGCAGAAACTGTACCTCCTCATGAGGCTTAGGGATTCTCTCAGACATTCCCCACTCCATCTATTAAAACTTCTAATATCTTTCATTTGTTCTGTAATCACCTTCATTATGTTCTTTCTTCCTAAACTAGGGAACATAGTTTCCACATCAACACTAAACATGATGCCTTTTACCCTAATATGACCTATGTCTTCCAACCTTCTCTTCAGTTTCACCGAGTTCTTCACACTAGTACTTTCTTGTTGCTCCTTTATTACCTCTAAAACTTTCTTTATCATTTCCTTTAGTGGTTTAAATATATTTCCTCTGCAATGCAACACTGGTCTTAGTTAATATTTTCTTTATGAATTTCCGGGAAACATTTCATAACTATTATCCTTCCTTTTACATTTAGACCTTTCTTATACCTTTCTTTAGTAAACGACACTACCACTTTTTTAATTGTTAATTGGAATAAATTGTTAAGGAGCCTTTAAGAGTAAATATGTTCATTGTACAGGTTATTATATTTGTTAATTACAATATAATTTATTTATTTATTTATCCTATATTATTTATTTAATCTTTACTATTTATTTAGTATTCATATTTGAGTTAGTTGAAAGATTATTTTGTAAATTAGGTGTGTATGTACACTAGGTGATCAAAAGTATCCGTACACCTGCTGGAAATGACTTACAAGTTAATGGCGCCCTCTATTGGCACTGCTGAAATTTAATATGGTGCTGGCCCACCCTTAGCCTTGATAACAGCTTCCACACTCGCAGGCATACTTTCAATCAGGTGCTGGAAGATTTCTTGGGGAATTGCAGCCCATTATTCACGGAGTGCTGAACTGAGGAGAGGTATGGATGTATGTCGGTGAGGCCTGGCACGACGTCGGCGTTGCAAAACATCCCAAAGGTGTTTTATAGGATTCAAATTAGGACTCCTGTGCAGGCCAGTCCATTACAGGGATGTTATGCTCGTGTAACAACTCCTCCACAGGTCGTGCAGTATGAACAAGTGCTCGATTGTGTTGAAAGATGCAATCGTCATCCCCGAACTGCTCTTCAACAGTGAGAAGCAAGAAGGTGCTTACAACATCAATGTAGGCCTGCGTTGTGAGAGTGCCACACAAAACAACAAGACGTGCAAACCACCTCTCCCCCTAAAAAAAAACACGACCACACCATAACAACACCCCCTCCGAATTTTACTCTTGACACTACACCACGCTGACAGATGACGTTCGCCAGGCGTTCGCCATACCAATACCCTGCCATCGGGTCGCCGCATTTTGTACTGTGATTCGTCACTCCATACAACGTTTTTCCACTGTTCAATCGTCCAATGTTTACGCTCCATTGCAATACACCAAGCGAGGCGTCATTTGGCATTTACCTGCGTGATACGTGGCTTATGGGCAGTCGCTCGACCATGAAATCCAAGTTTTTTCATTTCCCTCCTAACTGTCATTGTACTTGGAGTGGATCCTGATGTAGTTTGGAATTCCTGTGTTAATGTCTGGATAGATGTCTGCCTATTACACATTACGACCCTCTTCAACTGTCGGTGGTCTCTGTAAGTCAAAAGACGAGGTCGGCCTGTACCCTTTTGTGCTGCACGTGTTCCTTCATGTTTCCACTTCACTGTCACATCAGATACAGTGGACCTAGGGATGTTAAAGAGTGTGTGGAAATCTCGCGTACAGACTTATGACACAAGTGATACCCAATCACCTGACCACGTTCGAAGTCCGTGAGTTCCGCGGTGCGCTCCATTCTGCTTTCTCACGATGAAGAATGACTACTGAGGTCGCTGATAATGAGTACCTGGCAATAGGTGGCATCACAATGCACCTAATATGAAAAACGTATGTTTTGGGGGTGTCCGGATACTTTTGATCACATAGTGTATATGGTGTCTACAGAGGTGTAAAGAGAATAGGCGAAGATTTTTGTTTTATATTCTGATTTTCTTTTACTATATTCTGGTTTTGTGATTGAAGGGGATTGGCAGAATTAGCTTGTAGTAGCCAATCAGAATTCAGGAATTGTTTCGCTGTCAATTGTATATATAACCTTTCGTTACCTGTGAATTTATAGTGTCTGGTAAAGCCAAGTGGATAGTTGGCGAAACTTTTACACATTATTAATTGGTACAATAAACGTATTGTTCTGGTCAGCGATTAGCTTTAATCGGATTTAAAATAAAACTTTAATTAGCCTTTCAGCTTTGACTAAGAAATCAGAATCTTTAATTTCATTTATTATTTTAATTTAATCTGACTCTTCTTTCTCTTTTATTCTGACATATATCATATCATTTATATCACAAAGTTCTTTTAAGTAATGTAATGTATGGACTATCTCTCTAAAATTGTTCCTCTCCATTAATTTCTTAAACTAAATCAAGTTATGCTGCAATTAATTACTGAATTATTTATTCAGTAATTTTGATCAAAACATTAATAAGCTTTCCGGGAGGAAAACTGACTTTTATACATATTAGGAACAATAGAAGAGGAACAATTTTAGAGCGATGTCCCATACAGTTTACGTAAAAGAACTGTGATTTAAATGATATGAAATATGCCATAATAGGAGAGAAAGAAAAACCAAATTAAATTAAAATAACAAATGAAATTAAAGATTCTGATTTCTTATTCAAAACTGAAGGGCTAATTAAAGTTTTGTTTTAAATCCCATTAAAACTACTTGCTCTCTCTCTCTCTCTCTCTTTCTGTCGTGAGAGCCTGTGTGTGTGTGTGTGAGAGAGAGAGAGAGTATAAGTTTCGATCTTATCTACATCTCAAAATATTCATATCGCCTTGCATTTGGAGGCACAATTTTCAGGATAGTTTTGTTTTGGTTTCATGATATTCTTGTAAAGATTCCCATCATGTAACCTTTATTCTTTTACAATCGTCAATTGGAGTACAAAGCCTGAAGAACAAATAGAATACATTTCACCATAGAATATCTGTGGATAAGGAAAATATATCTATGATGCAACAAAATCGATATATGTAGGCGTTAAGAAGGAATATGTGAAAGGAAACGTTTTAAAGTAAATATCTAATCAAATCGAATATATCAATTTTCTAGATCGATAGTGCATAGGAATTGGTAAAATTAGATGCAATAAAACATCATTTGCATTTGTTATTACAAGGAAAAACATTACAACACGATTATTTTTATGCGGCGATAGAACAATAAGAAAGTATTGTATTGGTGATTCGAAAAAAATCAAATTCAATAGTTTAACATACATTTTATGCCTCCCTACATGCTCAGAAAAGTATTCCGGTATGCCTGTCTGCCCGTTATTTCCGATATACACCGTATAAATACTGTTCTGGAGAAATACTGTTGAAGATAACCGGATAAAAATTTTAATTTAATATTTTTCTTTTAAAAATCATCCAGGCTTTTGTTCCGAAAATTACGCTATGCCACAAATAAGGGTAGTTTAGAGGAGGTGAAAATAAATATTTACGATTTCCCCTTAAACTGCACCAACAATTTTGTTGCTAATTCATAAATCAATATTCCATTAACGACTTGATAATAAGCGTTTTGTGGGGGGAGAGAAGGGATACAGAAGGTTAGTCAGGTTAGTTTAGATTTTAGGCAGAATGTTAATTTTGGACAACTGTCTTTAAAAAGAGTACTTAAGAAATGTTGTCTATATTTCAAAACTATTTAGTGTATTAATAACTATAGTTCGGCATGTGGTATTTGTCTTATGAAGATGTTATCAGAAGGTAGTTTACTTTCATGGATGTGATTGCTTTGAACAATTTTCTCAAAAGGAATTGAGGTGATTCTGTTCATATATTGTAAATAAGTATTTCAGTAACAATCCTATTTTATAGAGCAAGTATTTTTTTATTCTGAAATGCATCTACAAAGCTTAATGTATGCGTTGGATTGATTGTTTTTCTCATAATTTTCTCAACTCTCTTCAGGACAGTATGTTCATATCTCATAATCAGATATTCATACTATGCGTGTCGTATTTCAATAACACATATAAAGAATTCCTAATGAAGTAGTGTATAAAAGCCACCTTCTTCTTGCAGAAGTTATCTTGGAAATTTTTCGGGAACCCGTATTAATGTTTAAATTAAACTCATTCCATAAATATTTCATGAATTAATTGAAGTACAACTTGATTTAATTTAAGAAATTACTGAAAACCAAAAATTGTAGGGCGATGGCTCATACATTTTATTTAAAGGAACTTTGTGATTTGAATGATATGTAGTGTACCTGAATAAAAAAGAAAGAAGAGTTAAATTAAATTAAACTAAAAAATGAAATTAAAGATTTCGATTTGTTAGTCAGAACTGAAGGGCTAATTGAAATTTTGTACGTTAAAGCTTAGCATCCTTTTTTGACAATGTGGTCATATGATGAGGTCCTACATTTTAATGTAAAATTCTAAACACTGTAGTCCGTTTACTACTTTCTGAACGAAAATCAAAGGCTAGACTCTGTTCACAAAGGTCGCTTTGTCAGCTAATGATTGCAAATGAGTTAGTCAATAAAAGAAGACTGATTACGTACTGTCTGTCTCTCTCTCTCCCTCTCTCTCTCTCTCTCTCTCTCTCTCTTTATATATATATATATATATATATATATATATATATATATATATATATAATTTTGACCTCTTTTATAGAATAAAACCGTAGAATTATACCAACAAAGCGCTAAGTATATTTCGACACGTTATTTGTCTACGTGACTTGCTATAGTTCAAGATATTTATATGATAAATGTGAATTATTCTCTCTTTCCCGGCTAATTAGCTCATAAGCGTTGTAGTTTCAAAATAGAAAAGTAGTACACTTGTGTGTTCGTTATGAAATCTATACAGCTTGTGTGACCATAAGTCACGAAAGAATGAGTAGATACGTATATATGAATAAATTCGATTGAGCAAAAGAGATTAAGCTGATTTGGTGCAAATCCTGGTAAACTTTTCCAATATTCTTCACTTTATAGTTAAATGCACGAAAGCCGTGGAAGATGTCATATTACTAAATATTTGTTTGTTAGCAATGAATGTGAAGGAAGTAATTACATTTCTTTGGTAAGTTGATACTTATTAAAGGCTAAACATTAGTTGAACGTGCAATTTTCTTAGAGAAAAACAATTAAAACTAGACAATAAAGGGAAGTATACAGAGTGTTCAGATACAACACTAATTATTTTGTTTTCGAAATGAATCCTTACATGCAAAAATTACAGAAAATAAATTACAATGCACAAGTATTTGCACAAATGCTTTATTTCGTAGTTAAAGCTCGACGAAAATTTGTCGGAATGATATAGAAATCTTTATAAATAAATACAGAAACTTTGTATGACAGTCTGGTAAAAAGAAAGAAAACACGTTTCATTTGTCCCTTGATTCTATTAACGTGCCATTGAATATGAAAATTTGTTAATTTTCGGTCGTTGATTTAACAATTTCGTAGAAGTCCTCATAAATTTTCTCTTTGCCTCACGGTTTGCCCTGTTTGGCCTCTATTCCACATGCAATAGTATAGTAATGTAATGTAGGTTCGAGATGAATGTTTTTTTTTTTTTAACCGATCTTAATCTGACATTTCATTATCTAATTATGTGACCCTTCATTTTCGGTTGGTTTTTGCACGTAACTGATGTTTTTTGGTACCGATGTTGGTTTATGTTTCCATATTTTCATGTCAGGATTAATTATCGAAAGTTATTTTTTGTTACTTCCTAACACTGTAATTCACATATTAAAATTCACATTATTTCTCTGTTAAAATGATTTTTTTTCTTTTTTTGCTCGTTACTTTGTAGTTGCTGATTCAAACTCTGCAACAAACTGGATTTTATAAATTAAACATTTCCACCAATTTAGAATTTTCTCTTCTAAATTCTTATTAGCATTGAGTGAACCTAAGACAAGAGAAACCTCCACGAGGTTTTGCTTACATTCTACTGTGATAGTGACGTTCGAAATACATTATCATTTATTCATTCGTTTATTCATATAATGTATGTCCATTTGCACCATGCAATTATAGGGCGCTAAACAGCTTACATAGAAGGAACATCCGATGCAGAACCAACGTAACGTACTTTTCTGTATATTACCCTCCCAAATTAATAAAAAATATAATGATTCACATCCAGCCAAAATAATTTCTTTGATTGATCTTTCAATACAAAAATCGATAGCATATATTATTTCTGGAATCATGTTTTTCAAGATGGAGCACCTACTCTATGGGCACAACAAAAGATTAGCATTAAACATAGCATGTTGATTAAGGTAACTACTTTCAAGTTAGAGGACATTTGATAAACATGGTACGATCTTGAATTGAGATTTGTGCTTCAAACCCCGTTGATTTGCGCCTGAAATCTGATTGAAATATTACAGGGTGACTTACTTTCATTTTTCTGTTACTAGTCTATCATCATTTTTTAATCTATTTTTCATTTTTCTATTATTTTATTTACGACATGAAACGTAATTTATTATTTGTCATCAACAACATAACATCAATAAAGAAACAAAAATGCAGCGCAAAGTTGGTAGCAGAAACCGGATGATATAAGAAGGAAATAATTAAACTTACCGGCCTCTGAGGCGCGCGACAAGATGGTGACAGCCGAGAAGAACTGGTGATGCCTAGTGTCCTATGGGCCCAGTATGAAGGGGTCAGAACGGGTAAAGCTCGGAGAAGCATCAACAGAATTAACACTTGGATAATACCATGTAATGAAAAGACTCTAAGAATACCGTGTAAAATTCAAAAGATTAGCAGAAACGTAGTTGTCAGTCGTGAGAAAAATCCGAGTTTCATCCACAGTACTAATAGATGTCTCATAAAAGAATGTTAATACCAAATGAACTAACATAGTATACAATAACTGATTATCTTCATAATTGCACAGTCTAACCTCATTAACACTAACATACAATGGAAATACAAACATTTGTCAATCTTTCTCGTGATGATTCTTCCTTATGGGTTTCAACTTTTTGGATTCAGAACATTTACGTCTTAACTATAACAGCAAATATCCCATATAGCAACACAGTTTAAAATAATTCTGCCTTTGATAAAATTGCTTCTAAAGATCTATGTATACCACGGCTAATAAAAACATAGAGAGCGTTATCGTATGCAACTACTTGATTTACATAAGATTTGCATGAATCATTTACAAATGGCTTTCATATGAAAGAGTTCCCATGCTTTTCTCTAGTCATGCAGGGATAGATTCATATAAAAACTTTACATATATACAGGGAAGGATTTAGGAGGTGCATCAGAGTTCGTGGACCCCACTTCGTTGTAAATATACACTATCTAAAATGACAAGCTACATTGAAAATAGCAACTCTTTCCGAAATTTTTTGTTGTCATGTTTCCGTTTGGGGCTTGAAAGAAAGCGAAGTTTTGGAAAAGCAATTGTTTAAGTCGAATTTCTGAAGATTGAAGGCAAAAAATTCACACACACACACACACAATATATATATATATATATAGGGTGATTCAATAAGATTCTACCAGGCCTATATCGCAGCTAATACTGCACGTAGAGCCTTAAAAAAATTGCATTACAAAATCGCATGTGTAGAATGCAATAAAAGCAGTAGCGAGACCAGTGGCATATCGTGAATACCTCCAACGGGGGGCAACTTCAAAATTTGAAATGGAAAGTAGTATAACTGTTGGAATCGTTCGAAAGGACATTAAATGTCATTCAACTTTTAGAGGAATTTTTCCGGTTCCCGAAAGCTAATTGGAAAATTGTAATTTGTTGCTTACCAACTTTCCTCTACAGAAATTCAATTTTGTAGCTGAATGCGCACTTAAATATAGTGGAAAATTTTCCACCTAACATCACTATACCTAATATCCAAAATTGTCCGGCTTATGAAAAGTTTTTTCCACTTGTTTGTACATCGTTATGAAAATTTTCCGATCTATGAAAATTCCTTTCACTTGTTTCTACAGAGCAATAAAACTTTCCGATTCACAAAAAGTTGTTTTACTTTTTGCTTCATAATGATGACAATTTTCCGACTCATAAAATGTTCTTCAATTTTGCCACATAAGACAGAAAATATTTCGATTCATTCCTAAAAAATTGTTTAGGTTGTTCCTACATACTACTGAAAATTGTCTGAGCCATGAAAATATTCAGATTATTTAAACAAACTTTCACTTTTTTTTTTACATTTCTTTACATGAATTCAACCAATCTTATGATTGCTGAGGAATTGTTACTTGATTACGTATATTTTTTTAGAACGGAAAAATTTCCGGAAAAATATAGCGGAAAATTCTCCGCGGAAAATGTTCCACCTCACATCACTAGTTGCAGCGAACCGAATGTGCTGCTGCCAAAGCATGGTACAAAACACGGGGACAGAAAGCTGAGGCGTTGCAATCAAACCATTGGAGAAAAGTGAGTAAAGAGCTAAACAATCAGATTTCCTTATGCGGAGTGTAGTCGACCCCCTGGCTTCACAAATGTTCAAAGTGATGTCCCCGACCAGCAATAAAGCGATTTATTCGCTGTACGTAATTGTGAGTAACAGCTTCCAACTCGGCCACGTTGATGGGCCGTAATGCGGTTGTAATGCATGTTGCGAATTGTAGTTGGTCGGTTGATATACACAGAATCCTTAATTCGACCCCAGAAGAAATAGTCCATACAAGTAAGGTCGGACGACCGCGGAGAAACTGTGGATTGGAACCTCTTCCGATCCAGCGTTGCGGAAGTAGAACATTTAACTCTTTCCTACATATGGCAGCATTATGGGCTGTACAGACATCTAATTGAAACTACAGCGTCTGACGTGTTTGTAGCGGTACGTTTTCCAATAGTGTATATGGTCTTGGCTGTATATGGTGCCGCAAGAAATCACGAAACATTGCATCTGTTAAATGACCAGCAAAACACCATGACCCAAGGACCTGAGTTCCTACAATACCACCCCACACATTAATGCGAAATCGCTGTTGCCGATTGACTTCTCTCATCCATTGAGATTTCTCTGGTGCCCAGTAATCTGCATTGTGGACTTTCACGTTGCCATCACTGCAGAATGTCGCTTCATCAGTCCATAAAATGAAGTGAATGAAATTCTGTTGTTCTCTCACGCGATTGACCACCCAGTTGCAGAACACAAGCCGTACATTACAGTCCGCATCACTTAGTTCTTGATGCAGAGAGAGGTGGTACGGGTGGAAATGTGATTTCCACAGAATACGCAGGACACTACATTGACGGATACCACGATCTCGTGCGATCTGCCACGAAGATACATGAGGATTTACTGCAAGAGCGGCAACTACATCTATGGCAACATCTTCATTTTGTACTACTCTTCTGCGGACACTATAGCGTCCACGCATGTTGCCTGTCTGCCGCAATCGTGCTGCTAATCTCCGCAGCAGATTGTGGGAAATAGCGTGTCGTTGTGGTTACCGTTCAGCGTATAATCGAGCTGTAGCCCTATAATTTTCCCGGCATTCCCCTAAAATCATGAGCATTTGGAATGCCTCCAAATTCGTATACCGCATGAATGTTATTTACTACCGACACTTCCTACTACAAACACTCAAACTTCAACACAATCAAAGAGGTTTCACTGCTTGTGGAAGTTTCGTATTCGTCCCGTCACGAGCTTGTAATGGACAGGGGTAGTAGAATTCAATGCACGGCACCTTGTCCAGTACATGGACTACTTTAACTCATTGCAAAGGTTAATCACTCTCAGACTCTACACGCTTGTGTTACCTGTTTTGGTTACAGCATCGCTCCTTCTGCCAGCTGTCTGACATAGCAGCAATCGCCTGTTCGAGGCCGCATAGACTATGTCTTGAGCAAGGTGATGTACCTGTTAGCTACTGAATCTACAAGAGTAACACCACACAATCACTGGCAACGATAAATAAGTGTGCTGTTCGAAACAACGACAAGCAAGCCCACAACACATGCTCCCGGATTTGGGATTTATTTCATATTGTACGTACGCGCAAAAGATACATCGCGCTTCCGCGTCATTGTGGGTCTGGGCTACACTTGGCTTAGGCCCCGAGTTAATCCGAGTTAAATATGATTTGAGCTATCATAGAACACATGCATAAAGGTCCTTCGAATTGGTGTTTATCGGCATAGGAAAAAGGTCAACAGTTTCGTAAAAGGTCAAAGGTCACGCAGATAAAATTTCATGTTTGATATGCTAGCAAGTATGAAACTGTGACTTTTTAAATAAGGAAATGAGCTTTCACAAAACAAATAGAGAAATGCCCTTCCAAAGGGTGCACATGACCATAATGAAAAGGTCAATATTGCCATAAGGTGAAGAAGCCTAATTTTGTAATTAAGGTACATCAGGCAATGGTATGTATCTCTTTTTGTGATGTTTAAAACAATGAATAGAACATAGTGTGCGTTCCACCTTTCGTTAATTACTTAGCTTTGCAAAACTACATTCGAAATTTCTTTTTCTTATTGAAACATATTAGTAGGTACTTACTACAAAGAAATGTTTGAAATATTGTGTTACCTGTACAACAAACACTGACGTTCTTGTAGACTGTAAATCTGTTCAGTAGTTCGCAATTTATTCCACATGACCTCCGTGATATGCTAAACATAAGATAACTTTGTGTATAAGGATCTTTGTGAATTTTTTTTAAAGAGTGTCTGGAGTTATCTGTTTAACGGCACGCTGTATCGATTGTCAAAGTTCTTCAAGTGTTGTTGAAGGAGTGTTATAAACTTGTTGCTTAAGAAAGCCCCACAAAAAGAAGTCACATGGGATTAGATCAGGACTTCTATCTGGCCACTCAACATCAGAACCCATACTTGTTAAACGGTTTCCAAACCTTCTTAAAATTTGTAATGTACGATGTGCTGGAGCACCATCCTGTTGAAACCACATATCATTGTGTGGATCAAGATTTAAGTGATCAAGTTCAGGGAAAAGAAATTCTTGCAACATATTTTAGTATGTAAGTTGATTAACGTTTCATTCGAAGAAAAACGGTCCTATTACACCAGTTGCTGTTAGTCCCATCGACATCATAATACCCCTTTGATCTGCACAGCGTTCAATTCTAGTGATGAGCGCAAGAGTCTTTGTCTTGCAGTTTTTGCAGGAGTCTCGCATGCAAGGTCAAGACGAAGACAAGACCATAGCTACAAGACCAAGACTCTTGCGCAAGAGTCTTGCATAAGTAAAGGCTCAGTAGTAGAGCGTTCACTTTTGGTGCTGGTATTCCTGGTTCGATCCCATCTTGCACCATGTGAGCTTTTTGGTGGATAGAGACCGTGTGCGTAGGTTTTCTCGGGGTTTTCCCGTTTCCTCCTACTTTCTTCATTCCACCATTTCATTCATTTCTCATCATCACCATCTCTCTTAGCCTTGGTGCATATTCGTGGCACGTAAAACTAGATATTACATCATTTCAAAATATTAATGGTGTTCTTCTTCTAAAACTAAAGAGAAATGTAGTATTGAACATCAGTAATTCCGTACACCATAGGTGCCGGCTATATGAATATGGCATTGGCTCCAAGGATCAAGCATCCATTAGAAATTTTAATGTGTGCTCAAAAAATTAATATCGAAATAAAATTTTCATGACATTGACAAAAACGTGTGTATGTCACCGTAAGTTTGATTTCATGGGAGGGTGCTTATACGTTGAATAATTGTTTATAAATATAACTTTTAGCCTCCTCAGGCATATGACTTACAAGGATTGAGCGACATAACATTATACAACTATAAATAATCCATATATATCCGAGTGAGAGTGATTTTGTACAGTTATTTCAAATAACATGGAGTTTGATGCTGTGTTTTGTATTTTTAATATAGGTCAAAAGTATTTGTATAAGTTGAGTTTACACAAAAGACATGGACAGTTGAGTCGTTTTAAGTTTTTACTCAAGTTATACTGAAATATTAAGAGGTTTGATGATAATCGATACTATTCTGCCATTATTGGCAGGTCACTTGTTGCAACTCAGAAGCTTTGATATACGGTGGTCCTCAGCTAGTCTTTTCGTATTGACGTAGTAATTTTGTGTTTTAATACCTTCCTTCAACTACAGTCTCCTTTGCCCCCTCCCTGTTTTTCCTTCCACCTTATTCTCTAGCATATCCCTCATAATAAAGTTCCTCCTCAGGCAATGTCCCAACCAGTACATTTTCCTCCTCTTAATTACATGTAAAGATATTCTTTTCTTTCCTACTGCTACTATTTCTAACACCTTCTCATTTGTTTTCCGTTCCACCCAGCTAATTCTCTCTCTTTTATCGAAAACCTCTAATAATATTTTTTCATTGCTTTTGTGTAATGTTCATGTTTCTGTTCCATAGAGTACATATTGGAATCAGTAAAATAAAACCTCAATATTTAATTGGAAGTTTGTTCAATATAAAGATTAGCTAATCTTACTTGAAAATAAAAAAAATATATCTGACGCCTTAGAGTATAAAAATAATTTAGCAATTTAAGGTATTTTAGTCAGCTGTACCGTCTTGATTTTCTTTCATGCGTCTCCCCAATTTGGGAACCACTAGAGTATTGAATGTGTTAAAAATCATAAAAAGACTACGAAACGTTGTAATTTATTTTATAAGTAGTGAAGCGTGGGGACCCATTGAAAAAAAAATAAAGGTTATCACCTATGTTGTATACTATCATCATACTTACACGAAGGTAAACTATATTTTATTTAGAAAGATACATTGTATTTCCATTACTATTGGTGCATTGTAGAAGATACCCAGAGTAAAATTTACGTATGAAAAACATAAGATTTCTTAAAAGCAAAACCTGCAAGATTCTTGCAGCAAGAACAAGACCAAGACCAAACTCGGATGTGTAAGACCAAGACCAAGACCAAAGATTCAAGTGCAAAACCAAAATCAAGACTAGATGTGCAAGGCCAAGACCAAGACTGTATGTGCAAGACCAAGACCAAGACCAAGGCCAAGACCACCCGGGTCTTGGTCTTGGTCTTGCATTTGTTCATCCCTATTCAATTCTTTCCGCCGGTGGACTGGGTCCCCAGAACCGTGCATGTGATGAAGATACCGTTCCATTAAAAAATAAAACTTAGCTTCATTTAACATTATAATTTGAAATAAAAACATGGGATTTTCATTTAATTTGTTCATCAACCAGGTACAAAATAAAATTCCGGCACCGAAATCATCGTCTTGTAATTTATGTACAATCGTCATCCTGTACGCCTTAAACTGAAGCGCACGCAATATCCTAATCAGCGAACTTATTTTAACGTTGAGTGCCACACTCCGGCGACGGATTAATTTTCTTGGTGAACTAAGCACAGAACGAACCACTTTGCGTGTAGTGTCCTCGGTACAGATCCTTACATGTGGTCCTGCCTTTCGTTGTCGCTGAGAAAGATGTTCCTTGCTAAAGCAGTTATTTCGAAATTGTTTTAAAGACGAAGAATTTGGGTATTGCTTACTTTCACACCCCATTGTGCAAACGCCTTTCTCCGCGTTTTTGTAGCTGACTTCCTACTAAGAACTTAACACTCAAGTAAATCGGTACGTTGTTCCTTTGTTAGAGTATCCATAGTGACTTACACAATTACACACACACACAAACTTCGAAACACGTTGGCCTATGAGTATAAGGAAAATAAGAAATGCAACAGTTTTTATTTTCTTACACAATCATAAGAAACATAATATTCACTAACTCATTTAATTTTAAGCTCAACTCCACACTCTACTGTAACACTGCCTCTGTCCAACCAGACGATCATTAGAGCAACATCAAACCACCCCTGTGAATGAAACGAACTGACTATTTGATGTGAACCTAAAACATAAACACATCGTGTTGATGCTTCAGTCACGAAAGAGTATAAATAAGCGATAAGAGTACGTCTTTCTCTATATATGGGGAAGCAATTTATTTCCAGTGAAGTTATTTTTATTTTCTTCTCAATTTCCTGTTTAACCATCAAGGCAATATTAAGGCTGCCATCTTTATTTTTTCTGATAATACGGTGCATCCTTGTTCTCTCAAACTTCTCAACACATTGCATTGCGTGGAAACAGTTTATTTTCAATGCATTATCCTATTTGATATGGATACAAAGAAATAACGAACAATCTGTAGAGCAGTCTGTTCTCAAGATTTTTTTAGAACTCCTGATTGATTTGTATTTGCATGTGATATTTTCGTTGAATTAAGCAAACAAGTATTTACTAATATAAACTGTCATCATTTAGAAATCCTAATCCAGAATATTAGTGTCTTATAAGTTTTAGAATATTAAAAGATGAATATATTAACAAAACTGTATTGTCAGACTCCCACGACAACTTATTATAAAGGTAACCTAGAAATTTCTGTTGATTTTTGTGGAGATCTGTGTTCAATTGGTTCTCATACCGTGAGTTGAATGCGAATGAAGATAATGCCAAAGTCAGTTTTTGGTTTGGGTATATTCAACATACTACTTGTTTCTGGCAGTTCACTTACACCGTGAACTTGCATAAGGACAAAATGAACATGGGACCTCCACAGAACGTCATAAGTGCTTGTATGGTGTACAAGTTCAAACTGGGGTCAGATGCCAATGCAGAGGGGCGGAAGATATACCAGGCCTTTGGTGAGGGTGTCGCGACTACGCGACAGTGCAGCGGTGGTTTAGCAAATTTAAGGACGGAGACGAAACACTCGAAGACGCCCCACATGCCAGAAGACCAACACATGTACAAAACGAAGATCGTCAACCAGCAATTGAGGCGAACAGTTTCAAGGCATATGAGGAACTGGAACTAGAATTCAGTATGAGTGGAGAAACCCTTCGGCAGCACCTCCATCAACTTGGGAACTACTAAAAGTTGGGTAGGTGGGTCCAACATGAATTGACTCCTGAGCTCTTTCGTAGCTAAGTGGTTAGCGTACGCGCCTTTAGCGTGGAAGACCCGGGTTCGATGTCGCGACTACGCGACAGTGCAGCGGTGGTTTAGCAAATTTAAGGACGGAGACGAAACACTCGAAGACGCCCCACATGCCAGAAGACCAACACATGTACAAAATGAAGATCGTCAACCAGCAATTGAGGCGAACAGTTTCAAGGCATATGAGGAACTGGAACTAGAATTCAGTATGAGTGGAGAAACCCTTCGGCAGCACCTCCATCAACTTGGGAAGTACTAAAAGTTGGGTAGGTGGGTCCAACATGAATTGACTCCTGAGCTCTTTCGTAGCTAAGTGGTTAGCGTACGCGCCTTTAGCGTGGAAGACCCGGGTTCGATTCCCAGCGGAAGCTCATATGGTTCGGATTCCACATTAATCAGTAGGTCCCGTCTTATATAGCCTCGGAGCTGAAAGGGACGTCAAACTCAAATCAAATCAAATCAAATGAATTGACTCCGGGCCAGAAGGCAACACGAGCAGACCCATATGTTTCTTCGTTTTCTCCTCTGAGGAAGGAGCCATTTCTGGACAGGGTGTTGACATGAGTAGATAGGGGTCACTTGGCGCAGTTTTTTTTCCTACTGCGCAAGCGCAAACCCTTGACGCTGATTGGCTGGCGCAGATCACGTGACCCCGCCACGCCCCTTGACGCTGATTGGCTGGCCACGCCCCTTGACGCTGATAGGCCACGCTCTTTTACGACCTCCTATCTACTGCGCTGACTGGCCGGCAGCGGACCCCGCCCCGTTCATGCCGATTGGCTGGCGCGGGACCCCCGCCGATTGGCTGGCGTCGGACCTCGCCCCCTGACGCTGATTGGCCGGCCACGCGCACGGTCCGCGCAGATCGGCTGGCGCCGGATCACCGTCCACCCACATGCCGCATAAGATTCGTTCCCTTTTATGAGCACTTTACGAACACATAGCAGATCGATAACACAAAGCAGAGGGTACTTGTTCCCTTTTATGAGCATTTTGAACATAGCAGATTGATAACACAGCAGAGCTAATAAAAGAGCATGGAGACTACGAACACATAGCAGAGCAGATAACTCGTTCCAACCCTTATTTTAACATAGCCGAAATTACACTGAGACTACGAACACATAGCAGAGCACATATTACATAAGACTATATAGCATAGCAGGGGTGCACTCGTTCCCTTTTATGAGCACTTTTAACATAGCAGAAATTACACAGAGGCTACGAACACATAATATAGCACATATAACATAAGACTATCTAACATAGCAGGGGTGCACTCGTTCACTTTTATGAGCACTTTTTTAACATAGCAGAGAATGGAGACCCATTTTTGACCTACTGCGCATATGCGCAAAACTGTTCCGATTCCGCCGGAGCAGAACTGTCGTTCTATTTATCAATGGTACCAGAACACACACACACAGCAGACCGCAGATTGTTCCAGTTTAGGAGCAGACTACGGCTATGCGCAGAAACATAAAATAAGACATAACACCCCCGTTCTCTTTTACGAGAACTTTATAGCAACATAATAGAGCAGAGAATAAAAAAATAACAACACACACACAGCAGACCGCAGACTGTTCCAGTTCAGGAGCAGATTACGGCTATGCGCAGAAACATAAAATAAGACATAACACCCCGTTCTCTTTTACGAGCACTTTATAGCAACATAATAGAGCAGACCGCAGATTGTTCCAGTTCAGGAGCAGACTACGGCTATGCGCAGAAACATAAAATAAGACATAACACCCCCGTTCTCTTTTACGAGCACTTTATAGCAACATAATAGAGCAGAAAATAAAAAAATAACAACACACACACACACACACACACACTTGATTGCTTATGTGCAGTAAAATTAAATTTCCAATTAATTACACATTGCACGCATGCGCAGAAAAATTACACTAGACTACAGACTGTCCCAGTTGCAGTTGTGGTCCCTGTTCAATAGAGCAGACTACGTGCAACAAGCAAGTTATAAAAGACTATGACCTATTTTTCATCCCCTAAATAACATAGTATAAACCCACACTTGGTTGCGTATGCCAAATCCGACTTAGTACAAATAACACGCATGCGCAGAAACATTTACATTTCCGATTCGACCATGCTGGTAAAGAATACCACACTTATTTCTACCAGGGTCTTATAGTTTATGTGGCATACGCCCTTTCTACGACAATTTTAACCGATTTGGATGAAACTCGGTATATGAGGGTTTTCGAACATGCTGATTACGAATATCATACTTATTTTTACCTGGGTCGTATGGTTCATGTGGGATACGTCCTTTCTATGATAATTTTAACCGATTTGGATGAAACTCTGCATATGGGGGTTTTCGAACATGCTGAGTACGAATATCATACTTATTTTTTAACTGGGTCCTATGGTTTTTTGTGGCATACGCCCTTTCTGTGACAATTTTGTCCAATTTGGATGAAACTCGGCATATGGGTGTTTTCGGACATGCTGATTACCAATACCACACCTACTTTTACCTGGGTCTTATAGTTTATGAGGGATACGTCGTTTGTATGACACTTAAAACCTAATAACTCGAAAACGGATCTATATATTGAGATGCTGTTTCCAATTCTGGTAATTGGTCATCAGGTACTACAAGATCCAAAACATTGACCATCGAGGTCAAAGGTCAACATACTTAAAACCTAATCACTCGAAAACGGTGCCACATATTGAGATGGTGTTTCCAAGTCTGGTAATTGGTCATCACGTACTACAAGATCCAAAATATTGACCATCGAGGTCAAAGGTCAACCTACTTAAAACCTAATAACACGAAAACGGATCCATATATTGAGATGGTGTTTCCAAGTCTGGTAATTGGTCATCAGGTACTACAAGTTCCAAAATAATGATCATCGAGGTAAAGGTCAACATACTTAAAACCTAATAACACGAAAACGGTGCCACATATTGAGATGGTGTTTCCACATTTAGTAATTGGTCATCAGGTACTACAAGTTCCAAAATAATGACCATTGAGGTGAAAGGTCAACACACTTAAAACCTAATAACTCGACAACTGAGACACATATTGAGATGGTGTTTCCACATTTAGTAATTGGACATCAGGTACGACAAGTTCCAAAATAATGACCATCGAGGTCAAAGGTCAACATACTTAAAACCTAATCACTCGAAAACGGTGCCACATATTGAGATGGTGTTTCCACATTTAGTAATTGGTCATCAGGTACTACAAGTTCCAAAATAATGACTATCGAGGTCAAAGGTCAACATACTTAAAACCTAATAACTCGACAACTGAGACACATATTGAGATAATGTTTCCAAATCTAGTAACTGGTCATCAACTACTACAAGTTCCAAAATAATGATCATCGAGGTCAAAGGTCAACATACTTAAAACCTAATAACACGAAAACTGAGCCATATATTCAGGTGCTGTCTCCACATTTAGTAATCGGTCACCAAAGACCACATGTCTCAAAAGTATCAACCATCAAGGTCAAAGGTCAAACTCGAAAACGGAGCCAAATATTGAGGTGGTGTTTCCACATTTAGTAATAGTTCATCAATCACTGCAAGTTCCAATATAATGACCATCGAGAGCTCGTAAACGGAGTAACGGATAAATTTTGTACAAAGCAGAAAAAGTGAAGGAGGAATAAATTTGAGTGGCCTATTGAATTTTGCACCAACGAGCAATCTAATCTGTAACTAGCTCAGAATTTCTGTACCTGTTTGGGTTATTCCAAATAAACGAAAAAAATAATTTGGATGGACTAACGAAAAAGAAAGCAAATATATGCCATTTTAACTAGCTGAGATTTATAGGTCTTCTTGTACTAATTAAATAAACGATGGAATATTGCACCAATGAGAAATGTCATTTTTCTAGACCATGTTCTAATATTTAAACAAACAAAGGGGTGAATTTGAGTGACCTATTCAATTTTTGCACCAACGAGAAATAACTGCGTATTTTAAACAAACAAACAATCGGATACATTTAATCGGCTCAGAAGTGTACTATTTAAACAAACGAAGGTCTCTTGAGTGAGATTTCCAATTATGTAGCAAGAAGGACTATTTTCTAACTAACTCAGAATTTCATTTCATATTGTAATACTCAAATTTGGATGGAGTGTTTAGTTTTGTTCGAACCAGAAAATTTGATTGGATTATTTCCTTATGTACCAACTGGAAAAAAGTGAAGGAATAAATTTGGGTAGAATATCTAGTTTTGTACCTAACAAAATAAGAAAAAGAAGTGAAGAACAAATAAAATTTGGATGGACTATTTTCTTATGTACCAACAAAAAAAATGGAGCACCAGCGACAAAAAAGAAACCGAAGGAGGAATAAATTTGGGTGACCTAGTCAGTTTTGTACTAAGCAGAAAATTTGTTGGCTTTTTTAGAAAGACCATTTTATCTTTTTGTGCTCTACAAATAAACGGAGGAAAAGCAAAGAGAGACCATTTTATGTGCCTTTTGTAACGAAGAAACAAATTTGAAGGAGGTTCATTTTAACTAATCCTGCTGCGATTAGATCAATTAGTACATAGTAAAAAAATAAAACAATGTGGTATTATTGCGACTTTCATTTTCGAATAAATACGAATTAGGCCACTATGGCAAAAAATTCTACTCTCTCCTTATGCTTTAGAAACCCGCTAGTAGGGCGTCGATTCAGTAATCCATATTGGAGTATACCTTTTATACAACAAACAAGCTTCTTAGTCCCACTCCTGAAATTAGAAAACAAATTCTTTCTTCTACGGTCTTCGGCACGCATTTTAGACCAAGGGCAGCAAGCCAATAACACTTCTGCTGGATAGAAATCCGATTCTCTCGATCTTCTGCTTTACTTGGAAATTATCCACATCTTAGAATTTATCAGGTTACATCTAGTAAAAGAAAACGAATAGATAATTTTGAGACAGTTCCATATGGGTAAATACAGTATTAGTAGAAACGATAGTTTTTAATTAAGTAGAGATAAGGAGAGAGTGAAAAAAATGGAAAATTAAATTTTAAATCATTATTATTATTATTTTAGAGGTCAAAAGGAAGAATAAATGAATTTGAGTGGCATATGTACGGAATTTAGTTTTGTACCGGGCAAAAAAAATTTGAATGGAATATTTTATTTTGTACCAGCTGGGAATTTAGTGTTGTACCATTGTATCAATTTAAGTATTTTTGTACTATTTAGTACCACCGAGAAGGTGTAGAATATTTAGTTTTGTTGGCTTCTTTATTTTGTATTAACGACTAAAACCTTTAACACATACTTGGTTGTGTGCATTACAATGGCCGAAGTTTTTCATTTCCCTGTGGTACAACGTAATGGTCGCCCCGCTTATTCTAGGTCTACAGTTAGATATTTACGATTGGATAATGGTATAAAGCCACGTTTTGTTGAGCACAATGCCCACTATAACGATGTGGTAGACAATTATTTGATGGATAGATATTTGTTTAATAGTCGCTATAACAAATGGTATATGGTAGAATTTGTTAAGCATTTATCGCTGGTAGATATTAAGACAGTTCTCTTTTCCAATCAGCTACCTTTTTTGCCATGAAAACTAAGGGTAATAGTTATACTGTGACAGCTTTCTTTCGCTATGGGGGAACGCAGGACACTTTGGATGAGTTATTAAAGTTTTGGAATCATGTGTGCGAGTTCAGGCCAAGTATCCAGATTGCAGATTTACTTGGTTGCTTTACACGATGTGGTAAAACTGGCCTTTTTGCGGTATCTCCTGATTCCTATCTGTTGGACCTCGCGGTATTTGGAAACTTGGTGAAAAAGAATAACAAATGTTTTTTCTCACAATAAAGCTATACATACAGAATAATCCATTATGGCAAAAAAAAATACTACTTTCTCCTTATGCCTAGTTGGAGTAGACTTCGATACATTGTGTAAGAATTTCCAAATAATAGCGGTATTGCACTGTACTTATAATAGTCTGTAATAGTGCAGTTTATTGTAGTCTACCAGCAATAATGATCTCTAAGAGAGTTATTAGGTAAAGATAACAATTACACCGCCATTCTGCGAACAAATTTATAAGACCATATTCTGCTACTCAAACAAACGAAGGAATAAGCTCAGAATTTCTATACGTTTTGTGCTATTCAAATAAACCTATTCACTTTTATACCACCTTTTAGTTTTGTACCAACCACAAAAAGGGAGGAAGGTCCATTATAACGAGCTCACTATTTTTATACCATTTTGTATTACTCTAATCAATTTGGGTGGTCTATTTTGATTTTTGTAACAATCAGAAGAAAACAGCTCAGAATTTTATACCTTTGTGGTGTTACATTTTGTATATTTTTGTGTCATCCAGAGAACAATTTAAATTGACTCTCCCTTCACTATTTGGGAATTGACGTGTGTTTAGCATTTTAGCTCTAACTATTATTTACATGTGCTAGTCCAATGTTTCCCGGTCACTAACTAAATTGCGTCATAATTCAATTATAACTTAATCCATAGCAATTAGCGTACTAAAGAAAACTGATGAAGGACGACAAATCATGACATCATACTTGGCCATTTTCGATCACAACAGAAGAAATCATATCAAAGTAAGAAAAGTTTTTAATGTTCCTTGTTCCACACCATCTATAAAGAGTGCTGCAGATAATTACGCAACGTTACGAATGCGTTACCTAACATTTGTATTGCTAAGGTAGTGCCTATTGCTCAACGATTCAATTATTTTTTAAACTTTCTTTCCTCGTCTAAGTCCAAAAAGACAAATATATATTTTTGCATTTATGTATTTTATTATAATGGAATATAAGATTATGGAGTATATTTGGAAATAATAGAACATACATCACGGCGTTATATTAACGAATTATTTTGCATTGCCTTGAAACATATTATTAAACACGGAGAATGCATAGAATGCTTTTATTGTAGGTATATAAGTAGATGTGTCACACTTGATTTGTTTTTGCTGAAGAGCAGAAAAATGACTAGCATGGAAATTGTTTATGTTTCACCTAGAGAAAAAGATATTCAGCGTGAAAACGAAAAACCTATACTGTTAATCCAGCCGTCTGACCCCGATTTGCCAGATGAATTATGTGATAAAGTGAGAATCATATATCCAACACAAGAAATAGAAGAAGTGTATTACTTTAGACGCTATAATAGATATAATGATGAAATACTCCCGGAAAGTGATGATGACAGTGTTTCAAATATTACCTGTTTTGAACTGGAAGCTAATGAGTGCGAGTGTACTAGTGAAAGTAGTAGTCATACGTGTGTTATACAATTATTTAATGAGTATACACCAAATTCAGTATTATTATGTGAAGCATGTTCTAAACATAATGAGAATGAAAAAGATCACAACTGTTGTTGCAGTATGATTACGAATTATTGCAAAAGGTGTGGACGCTCTTAATTAAACGTGAAATGAGAGAGAAAATCTATAAACTTTATATAAAGAAGCATTTTAAAAGTTGTAATATTAAGAACACTTATACTTTGGAGAAAAAATTTAATCTGGTATATGAATACATTACAGAGTGTGATTATTATATCAACTAAATAGTAGAAATGTTTTTAGAAAAAGATAAACAATTATTTAATTCTGTAAATGAACACTGAGCCCACTGTAGCATATGTATTTGATTGTGTAAGAATAGAAGAACTTGACCTGTTAACTATATTATTTTATAAATGGATCAATTTGTAGTATTGTAATATTACAAACATTAGACTAGCACATGTAAATAATAGTTACAGCTAAAATGCTGAATTACCGGCAACTGAATTCTCAGTGAGAGTCAATTTAAATTGTTCTCTGGGTGACAAAAAATATACAAAATGTAGCACCACAACTAAATGAACCACTCGTTTTTTTTAATCCGTCACAAAGGTATAAAATGTATCATCTTCACTTCTTCTGGTTGTTACAAAAATCAAAATAGACCACCCAAATTGATTAGAGTAATACAAAATGGTATAAAAATAGTGAGCTCGTTATAATGGACCTTCCTCCCTTTGTTGTGGTTGGTACAAAACTAAAAGGTGGTATAAAAGTGAATAGGTTTATTTGAATAGCACAAAACGTATAGAAATTCTGAGCTTATTCCTTCGTTTGTTTGAGTAGCAGAATATGGTCTTATAAATTTGTTCGCAGAATGGCGGTGTAATTGTTATCTTTACCTAATAACTCTCTTAGAGATCATTATTGCTGGTAGACTACAATAAACTGCACTATTACAGACTATTATAAGTACAGTGCAATACCGCTATTATTTGGAAATTTTTACACAATGTATCGAAGTCTACTCCAACTAGGCATAAGGAGAAAGTAGTATTTTTTTGCCATAATGGATTATTCTGTATGTATAGCTTTATTGTGAGAAAAACCATTTGTTATTCTTTTTCACCAAGTTTCCAAATACCGCGAGGTCCAACAGATAGGAATCAGGAGATACCACAAAAAGGCCAGTTTTACCACATCGTGTAAAGCAACCAAGTAAATCTGCAATCTGGATACTTGGCCTGAACTCGCACACATAATTCCAAAACTTTAATAACTCATCCAAAGTGTCCTGCGTTCCCCCATAGCGAAAGAAAGCTGTCACAGTATAACTATTACCCTTAGTTTTCATGGCAAAAAAGGTAGCTGATTGGAAAAGAGAACTGTGTGCGGTTAAACGAGTAACCAACGACAAAAAGTCTATCTTAATATCTACCTGCGATAAATGCTTAACAAATTCTACCATATACCATTTGTTATAGCGACTATTAAACAAATATTTATCCATCAAATAATTGTCTACCACATCGTTATAGTGGGCATTGTGCTCAACAAAACGTGGCTTTATACCATTATCCAATCGTAAATATCTAACTGTAGACCTAGAATAAGCGGGGCGACCATTACGTTGTACCACAGGGAAATGAAAAACTTCGGCCATTGTAATGCACACAACCAAGTATGTGTTAAAGGTTTTAGTCGTTAATACAAAATAAAGAAGCCAACAAAACTAAATATTCTACACCTTCTCGGTGGTACTAAATAGTACAAAAATACTTAAATTGATACAATGGTACAACACTAAATTCCCAGCTGGTACAAAATAAAATATTCCATTCAAAATTTTTTTTTGCCCGGTACAAAACTAAATTCCGTACATATGCCACTCAAATTCATTTATTCTTCCTTTTGACCTCTAAAATAATAATAATAATGATTTAAAATTTAATTTTCCATTTTTTTTCACTCTCTCCTTATCTCTACTTAATTAAAAACTATCGTTTCTACTAATACTGTATTTACCCATATGGAACTGTCTCAAAATTATCTATTCGTTTTCTTTTACTAGATGTAACCTGATAAATTCTAAGATGTGGATAATTTCCAAGTAAAGCAGAAGATCGAGAGAATCGAATTTCTATCCAGCAGATGTGTTATTGGCTTGCTGCCCTTGGTCTAAAATGCGTGCCGAAGACCGTAGAAGAAAGAATTTGTTTTCTAATTTCAGGAGTGGGACTAAGAAGCTTGTTTGTTGTATAAAAGGTATACTCCAATATGGATTACTGAATCGACGCCCTACTAGCAGGTTTCTAAAGCATAAGGAGAGAGTAGATTTTTTTGCCATAGTGGCCTAATTCGTATTTATTCGAAAATGAAAGTCGCAATAATACCACATTGTTTTATTTTTTTACTATGTACTAATTGATCTACTCGCAGCAGGATTAGTTAAATTGAACCTCCTTCAAATTTGTTTCTTCGTTACATAAGGCACATAAAATGGTCTCTCTTTGCTTTTCCTCCGTTTATTTGTAGAGCACAAAAAGATAAAATGGTCTTTCTAAAAAAAGCCAACAAATTTTCTGCTTAGTACAAAACTGACTAGGTCACCCAAATTTATTCCTCCTTCGGTTTCTTTTTTGTCGCTGGTGCTCCATTTTTTTTGTTGGTACATAAGAAAATAGTCCATCCAAATTTTATTCGTTCTTCACTTCTTTTTCTTATTTTGTTAGGTACAAAACTAGATATTCTACCCAAATTTATTCCTTCACTTTTTTCCAGTTGGTACATAAGGAAATAATCCAATCAAATTTTCTGGTTCGAACAAAACTAAACACTCCATCCAAATTTGAGTATTACAATATGAAATGAAATTCTGAGTTAGTTAGAAAATAGTCCTTCTTGCTACATAATTGGAAATCTCACTCAAGAGACCTTCGTTTGTTTAAATAATACACTTCTGAGCCGATTAAATGTATCCGATTGTTTGTTTATTTAAAATACGCAGTTATTTCTCGTTGGTGCAAAAATTGAATAGGTCACTCAAATTCACCCCTTTGTTTGTTTAAATATTAGAACATGGTCTAGAAAAATTACATTTCTCATTGGTACAATATTCCATCGTTTATTTAATTAGTACAAGAAGACCTATAAATCTCAGCTAGTTAAAATGGCATATATTTGCTTTCTTTTTCGTTAGTCCATCCAAATTATTTTTTTCGTTTATTTGGAATAACCCAAACAGGTACAGAAATTCTGAGCTAGTTACAGATTAGATTGCTCGTTGGTGCAAAATTCAATAGGCCACTCAAATTTATTCCTCCTTCACTTTTTCTGCTTTGTACAAAATTTATCCGTTACTCCGTTTACGAGCTCTCGATGGTCATTATATTGGAACTTGCAGTGATTGATGAACTATTTTAAATGTGGAAACACCACCTCAATATTTGGCTCCGTTTTCGAGTTTGACCTTTGACCTTGATGGTTGATACTTTTGAGACATGTGGTCTTTGGTGACCGATTACTAAATGTGGAAACAGCACCTAAATATATGGCTCAGTTTTCGTGTTATTAGGTTTTAAGTATGTTGACCTTTGACCTCGATGATCATTATTTTGGAACTTGTAGTAGTTGATGACCTGTTACTAGATTTGGAAACATTATCTCAATATGTGTCTCAGTTGTCGAGTTATTAGGTTTTAAGTATGTTGACCTTTGACCTCGATAGTCATTATTTTGGAACTTGTAGTACCTGATGACCAATTACTAAATGTGGAAACACCATCTCAATATGTGGCACCGTTTTCGAGTGATTAGGTTTTAAGTATGTTGACCTTTGACCTCGATGGTCATTATTTTGGAACTTGTAGTAGTTGGTGACCGATTACTAAATGTGGAAACATTATCTCAATATGTGTCTCAGTTGTCGAGTTATTAGGTTTTAAGTGTGTTGACCTTTCACCTCAATGGTCATTATTTTGGAACCTGTCGTACCTGATTTCCAATTACTAAATGTGGAAACACCATCTCAATATGTGGCACCGTTTTCGTGTTATTAGGTTTTAAGTATGTTGACCTTTGACCTCGATGATCATTATTTTGGAACTTGTAGTACCTGATGACCAATTACCAGACTTGGAAACACCATCTCAATATGTGTCTCAGTTGTCGAGTTATTAGGTTTTAAGTATGTTGACCTTTGACCTCAATGGTCATTATTTTGGAACTTGTAGTACCTGATGACCAATTACTAAATGTGGAAACACCATCTCAATATGTGGCACCGTTTTCGAGTGATTATGTTTTAAGTATGTTGACCTTTGACCTCAATGGTCATTATTTTGGAACTTGTAGTACCTGATGACCAATTACCAGACTTGGAAACACCATCTCAATATATGGATCCGTTTTCGTGTTATTAGGTTTTAAGTAGGTTGACCTTTGACCTCGATGGTCAATGTTTTGGATCTTGTAGTACGTGATGACCAATAACCAGACTTGGAAACACCATCTCAATATATGGATCCGTTTTCGAGTGATTAGGTTTTAAGTATGTTGACCTTTGACCTCGATGGTCATTATTTTGGAACTTGTAGTACCTGATGACCAATTACCAGACTTGGAAACACGACCTCAATATGTGGATCCGTTTTTGAGTTATTAGGTTTTAAGTGTCATACAAACGACGTATCCCTCATAAACTATAAGACCCAGGTAAAAGTAGGTGTGGTATTGGTAATCAGCATGTCCGAAAACACCCATATGCCGAGTTTCATCCAAATTGGATAAAATTGTCACAGAAAGGGCGTATGCCACAAAAAACCATAGGACCCAGTTAAAAAATAAGTATGATATTCGTACTCAGCATGTTCGAAAACCCCCATATGCAGAGTTTCATCCAAATCGGTTAAAATTATCATAGAAAGGACGTATCCCACATGAACCATACGACCCAGGTAAAAATAAGTATGATATTCGTAATCAGCATGTTCGAAAACCCTCATATACCGAGTTTGATCCAAATCGGTTTAAATTGTCGTGAAAGGGCGTATGCCACATAAACTATAAGACCCTGGTAGAAATAAGTGTGGTATTCCTTACCAGCATGGTCGAATCGCAAATGTAAATGTTTCTGCGCATGCGTTATTTGTACTAAATCGGATTTGGCATACGCAACCAAGTGTGGGTTTATACTATGTTATTTAGGGGATGAAAAATAGGTCATAGTCTTTTATGACCTGCTTGTTGCACGTAGTCTGCTCTATTGAACAGGGACCACAACTGCAACTGGGACAGTCTGTAGTCTAGTGTAATTTTTCTGCGCATGCGTGCAATGTGTAATTAATTGGAAATTTAATTTTACTGCACATAAGCAATCAAGTGTGTGTGTGTGTGTGTGTGTGTTGTTATTTTTTTATTTTCTGCTCTATTATGTTGCTATAAAGTGCTCGTAAAAGAGAACGGGGGTGTTATGTCTTATTTTATGTTTCTGGGCATAGCCGTAGTCTGCTCCTGAACTGGAACAATCTGCGGTCTGCTGTGTGTGTGTGTGTGTGTGAGTGTGTGTGTGTGTTGTTATTTTTTTATTCTCTGCTCTATTATGTTGCTATAAAGTGCTCATAAAAGAGAACGGGGGTGTTATATCTTATTTTATGTTTCTGCGCATAGCCGTAGTCTGCTCCTAAACTGGAACAATCTGCGGTCTGCTGTGTGTGTGTGTGTGTGTTCTGGTACCATTGATAAATAGAACGACAGTTCTGCTCCGGCGGAATCGGAACAGTTTTGCGCATATGCGCAGTAGGTCAAAAATGGGTCTCCATTCTCTGCTATGTTAAAAAAGTGCTCATAAAAGGGAACGAGTGCACGACTGCTATGTTAGATAGTCTTATGTTATATGTGCTATGTTATATGTTCGTAGTCTCTGTGTAATTTCTGCTATGTGCGCGTGGCCGGCCAATCAGCGTCAGGGGGCGAGATCCGACGCCAGCCAATCGGCGGGGGTCCCGCGCCAGCCAATCGGCGTGAACGGGGCGGGGTCCGCTGCCGGCCAGTCAGCGCAGTAGATAGGAGGTCGTAAAAGAGCGTGGCCAATCAGCGTCAAGGGGCGTGGCCTGCAAGGACCAATCAGCGTCAAGGGGCGTGGCCAGCCAATCAGCGTCAAGGGGCGTGGCGGGGTCACGTGACCTGCGCCAGCCAATCAGCGTCAAGGGTTTGCGCATGCGCAGTAGGAAAAAAACACGCTCAAGTGACCCTATCTACTGACATGTGATGAGAAGTGGGTCCTGTACGAAGCTCCACAGTACCGTCATCATTGGTTAGCATCCCATGAACCGGTTCTAAAACAGCCAAAACCAGCACTGCACCAGCAGAATGTCCTCCTGTCTGTTTGGTGGACTGCTTGCGGCATCGTGCTTCGGGACATGTTACAAGCTGGTCAGAGAATCAATGTAACTGTGTACTGTCAGCAGTTGAACCGTGTTCAAGAAAAACCCGAAGGTCTGGAGCCAGTACTTCTGAATCACCAAGGGGTCTTCTTGTTACAGGACAACGCTAAGCCCTACGTGGGTAGGGTGACCGGGACACCATTTTACGCCTTGCATTGAATACTATTACATCCGTCACACTCCCCGGACATTGTACTCCCGATTATCACCTGTTCCATTCCTTGCACAATCACCTTAGAGGAAGCCACTTCTAATTCGTAGTAGAGGTGCAAAATGCACTTGATACCTTCTTCGCTTCACGGCCCACCGTGATGGAATCCTTGGCCTTCCAGAACGTTGGCAGAAGATCGTCGGTGTTTATGGAGATCATTTTTGATCTTCCAGGTACGTCTTAGGTGACATAACGATTTTAGAAGGTGGTGGTTGTAAAAGCGACATACCTTTCTTGGTTACCTTTATAAAATGTGTACCCCTGAAATGAGTTTAAATCTTATCGCCTAGAGGTTTAAGCTGATAAGAACTATGTCAAATGAGTAGAAGAAGCGTCATATGCATGAGCAAAATAAAATGGGATGAACTAGTAAGGTGGAACTATTTAGGGAACAAGGATATATTCTGATGGAAATGATATGATACGTCTACCCTGAAATCAGATTTAACCGGGAAAACCTACTTCAGTATGGCCGACTGCGGTAAACCTTAAATCTCATGATTGCCATGCAATGAGGTTATCTACTGTGCATGGTTATATTGTAGAGAATGCAGAGGTTGGCAAGCCTTATTACGCATTTAGACCACAAATTTCTCAAGTCGGCTAATAGACCACCAAGATTCCGCCAATAGACCATCTCAATCAGCAAATAGGCCACTTTCATAAAAGTAGATAATGAAAAGTGGTCTTTTTGCTGTCATTGTGACTTGACAATGAGTTTTCTGTGGAAAACCTCGCCCAATGCAATGGTTTTGAAGTTTTCATGTAGTATATCATCCGCATGAACGGGAAAGTAAATGTGGGGTACCAAACAGTGCCTGAATTCAAGGATATCGGAGAGTGCTGTTTTTGACAATGAAAGCAGTGTTACCAACATCACAAGTAAAATTACACTCATGTTCTCTGTGATACTCATATCTAGGCATAGGCCTACGGGGACTTCTCGGATACCCTTTATTTAGTTACAATGCCAATATAAGTGTAAACCTGTGGATTATCCGGAATAAAGATATAAAAACAGTGAATTTTTTAGAGTGATGGTCAGCAAATTATTATACATTCTCAAGCAAAGTAATATATTAATGAATTACTTTCGATTTCTATATTTCGAAAGTGTTTTGAACTGTGAATCATTTTTTTTCGTATAATTTAAATAATCAAGTACAAAGGTACAACTTTAAAAAAAATGTGCCTCGTGTAACTTCTTTATCTTTATACATTAGCAACTGAAGAAAATGTGTGATATTGCAACTTTGCATGTACCAGCATTATTTAATGTATTGAATCAACAAAATATTGCTTCTCATTCACAAACAACGGTCCCCTTCTTGTGTTTGTCATAAGAGCATTGGAAAATTCAACAACCAGTATAGAGTTTCAAAGTAGTGTTATTAATTGCCTAAATCTTAGAATAAAATTACGGGGAGTTTAAAATCTGGGTGAATAAAATTTAACCTTTTCTTCTGTATCACTTTTTTTTTTTTAAACAAAAATAATTTCGTAGCATTAACAAACATAGTTATTCTGAAGTGGATTGCAAGTAATGTAGAATAAAGCTTTATAAATCTATATCTTGAAAAATACATTTCTAAAACTAGTAATATAATTTTAAAATATTGGTTGTTATATGGTTCAAAAACTAGCACTTTAAAAGTTGTGGAATTTCTGAAAAAAAAAACTGACATGTCTGTATTTCTAAACCAGCTGGGTTTACCAAAAGTCTTTAATGTTTGCTTTATCCGTCCATCCTGAACACAAAAATATTTCACGAGGTTTTTGATTATTCATCACCAAATTTGGTTCGAATATACAGGATTACATGTTAGGAATCGAATTCCCTTATGAGCCATATTCAAACGAAAGCCATCCAAATTAATAATTTCAGGTTTTAACGTTGATCATAACGGAGCATAATCAGTAATAGATAGAGAGAAGTGATTTCCTGTAATAGATTTATCGTACCAGGAATACATTACATGTCCACCACTTAAATTTTGACTATAACCGGAATTTGTAGAAGTAAATTCAACCTCCGTTTTCAACATTTGTTTATATAAAGCAAATGCGATAACAAATAGTGAAAAATAATTTTAAGAAATAGATTTAGTATTCTGAAAGAAAATTATCTTCTTTTTTAAAGTTCTATTCAAACTGGAACTTCCGGAATTAAACATTTTGCGATTTTAATGTGTATCGTCACAAATGAAAGCGTAAGAGATAGTGAGAAGTCTTCTTCTGTAAACAATTAAGCATCCTAAAATATATTCCATTTTCACTCTAATATTTCTATTGAAACTAGTATTGCCAGATATCACCCACTTTAGGTTTTAACGTTGATCGTTACGGAGTGGAAATCGTAATGCAAAGCGAAAAGCGGTTTTCTGCAATCAATGAAGTAGTCCAAGAACATATTTCACCTTCTCTCTATTCTCTCTACATGCATTTTGCACCTCTACTAGGAATTTGAACTGGCGTCCTCTAAGGTGATTGTCCAAGGAATGGGACAGATGATAATCGGACGGTGCAATCACATGGAAGTATGGCGGATGCAATAGTGTTTCCCATCCAAGACTTAGAATGCAGTCCCGGGTCATCCTAGCCACGTGGTGCTTAGTGTTGTCTTGTAACAGAAGACGCCTTTGCGATTCAGAAGTGCTGGATCTAGAGTTTTGAGTTTTCTTGAACACGGCTCAACTACTGACAGTACACAGCTGCATTGATGCTCTCACCAGCTGGTAGCAGTTCTCGATGCACGATACCGCGAGCAATCCACCAAACACACAGGAAGACCTTCTCGTTTTTCAGTGCTGGTTTCAGCTGTTTCGGAAATGGTTCGTGGGATACTAACCAATTATGACGTCACCGTGGAGCTTCGTTAGGCCCCACTTTTCATCACATGTCAATACCCTATCAAGAAATGATTCCTTCCTCAGTCGACTTTGTGGTGGACAAACACCGTTCTCGTGGGTTTTCTCGAGGTTCTGTTTCTTCCCACTTTCTTCCTTATACCATTTTACATTTATTTCTGATAATCACGATTTCCTTTAGCTTAACCGGCATAACGTGGGACGTAAAACTGAAATATTTAATTTCATTTCATTTTCCTTTCTCAGACGAGGCAGTAAAGAGACACAGGTTTCAGCTCGTGTTGGCTTCTGGCCGGGAGTCAAATCATGTGAGACCAATCGTCCCAACTTGTAGTGCTTCCCAAGTTGATGGAGGTGCAGCCGAATGATTTCTCCTCTTATATTGAATTGTAATCTCACTTCCTCACAGTCTGGCTACTTCTCGCCTCAATAGCTGCCCTGAAAATCTTCATTTTGTACATACGTTGGTCTTCCTGTACGTGGTGCGTCTTCGACTGTTTCGTCACCGTCCTTAAACTTGTGAAACCACCACTGTATTGTCCGTGTGGTCAGGACATCCTTGCCAAAGGCTTGGCATGTTTTCCGTCCCGCTGCAGTGGCGTTTGTCCCCAATTTGAAGTCGTACAGCATACACGGCCTTATGACATCAGTAGAGGTCCCATGTTCACTCTGTGCTTTCGCAAGTTTACGATGTAACTGAAGTGCCACAACCAGGTAGTATGTTGGATATGTCAACACCAACAACTGACCTTCGCCTTATCTTAATTATCATTCAACTCACGGTGTGAGGGCCAATTGAACACATACCTCACAAAAAGCGACAGTACTTTCTTGGTTACCTTTATAATTAAAAAAAATACACAATATAAACCAAAGTCTACTACATGGTGTACATGTGACGTGCTCAATTTTATCTTTTTGGCTTACATCGCTTTATCTGTGGATCACTAAATCTTTAAACAATAGCGGAATGTGGTAACCACTTACAAATTATATGTCAGCCATCCTCAGTGTATGTACAGTTAATTACAAATTTATATTTCAGTACATGGTTGGAATGATTCAGGCTACTTGGAAGTAAATTGAATGTAATTTAGTAACAGAACGTGTTACATGTATATACAGATATTACTAGGTCAGAAAAAGGCTGGTAAAATATAAACTTCTTTTTAGTGATGAGCTTGTTTTAGCAATTTTGCTTATTAAAACTTATCCGAAATCTTCATTGTTAGGATTACCCTACTTTTCTCTACCTATAAATCATCTTGTGTTCACTATTTTACAATATTCAGATGTAAAGTGTGGAGATTAAAGGCAAAAGATCAATTATTTATTCTATTATAGGCACATTATAAACAGTAAAAAGAGACTAACTAAAACGTAGTTGAGCTTTGTAATGAATTCTTTATCCCAATTGCAATACTTCCGTCTGGACAATAATGCTATTATTCTAACGAAACTAGTAATAAATTAATTCCATTCATGTTGTTGGCGATATAATGAACACATGAAATGAATAGGCTACAAGACAACTGTTTAAAACCACTATTTCAACAGCCGCGCGACTGTTTTAGCCTGTAATCGCCACTAGGTTTAAGTCGTAAAATAAACATTACTGTCACATTAATGTTCCTGGAAAGAGATACAGTCATCCGAGATATAAAATATAGGTAAAGATACAGGAAACAATAGAAAACATTAGTAAACTACGAAGTACTCATCATAATAAAAAGTCGCAATTGTTGAATTCAATTTTAGTGGTGAGGTATTATGCAGCAATTCTAAATTCTGATATAAAAATCTATTATACAATATAAACTAAAAATATATTAACATTCAATAGTATGAATGAATTAGTGTTCATTCATAGTATACTTCGAATATAAGCAATCATCAATTCTTTGAATTTTCAAGTGTTCCGAAGAAATGTCGAAATGGAAGAGCTCATTCCAGTAGAAAAAAATGGATTCAAATTCTTGAAGAACCAACAGCGGTTGAAGAGTTTACTCCATCAGAATAAAGAATACTTCCAGATGTATACTAAATGCAGTGGAAGCATGATGTCTTCAAGACAGACGAATGGCTTCAGAAAGATTCCCCACAAAAGTATGTATGATGTAGTTGAAATAATGTGTATATATAAGGAAGTATTTTACATTAGATTTAGAAGTAACATTAGATTTGAAATTGTGTGAAAATGATGAAGATACTAGAGTGTTACAGTGCCGATATTTGACAGAATTAGTAAAGGAAGGGTTAATGTAACTGTAATGGGATATATGTACCATTCACTTGGCAAGTTATGTATGTTGTATGATCCTAATGGAATGTTTGATGATTAATGTTGAAATATTATTCCATTTTTTTCTTCGACTCTTGCAAATCATTCTGCTGGAAACGAAATAGGATAAGAATATGATGCATTCATACACATCCTCTGAGTTTCATTACAGCTTTAGAATTACTCATATTTTTTAAGTGTAAACCGTTTTGTTGAACAAGGGTAGATTCAATTCATTTTAAATAAGTATCTTTATATCACATTTCTTCAAATATTACTGACATCGAGAGTTACTCGTTCCTTTCAATCAAATCTATTGGTTGGGGTTAAAAGTATTAAAGAGGCAAGCTACGAATTAAACCATCATGAGAATATGTAACGATAAATATCTTTAAAATGATATGACTCTTAAGCAAAAATGATGTAATATTGCATTGAAATTTCCCAATGGAGCATGCTGATTAATTAGTGAGAAGAGTTTGAAGCTTGACCGAATTGTATCTTAGTACCTTTCTTTTCATTCTACTGGGATCATTCAATATAGCAGAAGTAGTCTGAAGCATTACAATTATCTCTATTACTTGAAGTTTTGCGTTAGTAAGGGCATACATTTCATTCAAATTATTAAATCCTTTATATGTAAGAACATTTATCGACTTCAGATAGACACTAAAATTTAGAAAGTAAATATTATATAAGTATACAATTTAAGACTAAAACCATAGCATTTTGAAGAAAAAAATAAAATCTGTGGCAAGCTAAACATACTGTCTATTAATATTAAACTAAACTTTAAATGATGATGTTCTAAGGCAATAATTTCTCCCGCTTGATATTGAATTCAATATTTATTGTTGAGAAAAGTAAGGTTTTAGTACTATGATTTGTTTCGTTCTCAGCGTTTTCAATATTATTTACTAAATTTTAGCAGTTTTTTAATGTCGGTTAATACTTTTTTTTAAAAAGTTCATCCTTCCGTATTTTTTACGTTACACTAGGAGTTTAATTAACTCTACTAAAGGTAGGACACCAACGTTCTACAAAGTGTATCCAACTATGAACAAGTATTTTTTTCTTTAAATCAGCTTATACAATTCTACATAAACATAACTTAAGTCAATTACGTTATTAACACTATCACACATTGTGGAGTTTCAGAGTATAGCTCCGAAGACTGAGATTAGATCCTAATTAAATTTACCCGAAACCACTGCAAAACACACTCTTTTTCAAGTTATAAAAGATCGTGAAAATCTGATCATCTACATCGAAATTATCCGTGAATATGCGCACAATGGAGGTAGGTATTGCGATATTGATATCGTTCCCATTGAGATGTTTCTTGATCTAACTCTAGAAAATATAATTAAATTCTAAAGAAAGTTACATGGGACAATACAGAAAATAGATTGAATCAATGAAATGAGGTTAATAAAAGTTGGTGTATCTATGTCCAACTTATGAGTAAACATACCTCCGACATATATACATAAACAGCCTGTGTAAACAAATCAGATGGAGAACCTCCTCCTTTTTGGAAATCGATTAAGAAGAATGTTCCTTTCTATTGAATTGAAAAAAAGCAAATAGTAATCGAGGTGGCATAGCCTTATCATTAGTATTCTTGTGTTACATGCGGGAGGTTGCAGCATCTATCTCCTATCGTCCTCAGTACTACTCAAGTTTTTAAATTTATCCCTTAATTTCGTGAACAAAAGTTTGCACAAACCATCCTCATAGATAGATGATGGGCTACTCTGCTTCCTTTTCAACTGTACTTATTATCTTTGATTACTACAAGAACAATTAATTAACCTTCCAGTTAATCTGAATATTTCTTCATCAAGGTATGTTCTTTTCTCGTCTAAAATATGAACAATATTATTAGAGTGCAAGGAATACTAAATAAGTTGTCATTAAGAAATATTTTGAAAGAGTGCTATGTGATAGCATCTGTAAAAGAAAGTCAATTTCAGTCTAACGCTCACGTGATATTTCGTGATCGTAATGCTAATATTTCAGTTCGGAGTACTGACAAATATTTGAAAAAACAAACAAACAAACAAATACAACATGTTTATTTAACGATTTACGTAGTGGCGGTTGAGAAATCGTTGGAGTGGTTGAGAATCTCTAGTAGCTCCTACACTGCGTTTTTAACTGAATATGTGTCTGTAACAGTGACAGGGACATCACCCAATTGTCCGGCTCCGATTTAAATGACTTTTTTGGATGATAGAGGACATGTTTGCATTATTTGTTATGAGAGAAATTTATGCCCTGGTACATGTTTTCTATTTTTCTATAATTTTTAAGAGTTGTGGTGTGGTTATTAGAGATTGCTGCAGAAGTCCCTTACTACCCTTTGTAAACGGAGTGTTAAGGAAAAAAACATGTAGATACATATAAAGCTTAGGGGGAAGTCGTATGGTAGGTATGACCTTGACGGTAAGCATCTTGAAATCCGCCATTTTGAATAAAGGTCGAGTTTTTGAAATGGGAAAAGGGTAATGCGATATATAATTTCGGGCTAGAATTTAATCAGGAAGACAATGGTGAAGTTAGTTTTATTGGGAAAAGTTACAGGCATATTAATTGTTTATACTTACTATGTGCGCAAGTCCCTTACCTCCGCTTCTAACCCGCGTATTAGTGGTAATAAGTGAACAAAAGCTGCTTTAATACATATTATGCCTAGAGGGAAGTGATACGGTACGGGTATTCATGACGGCAGCCATATTGAAATCAGCCATTTTGAATTAAAAGGAAGTTTTGAAAAATGAAAACCATAGTATGTGACACCTCACTTTAATAGTAAATTTTCCCGAAAAGCCAATAGTATGCTTATTTTTGTTCTATATCTAAATAGTATGAATTCAGGACTGCTTCTAATGTGCACCAAACGTCCATTATTCAATCTTTTAAATTGGCAACACTCTTAATTTTCACCGCATGTTTTTAGATTTCAATTGGCACTTTGCAATTTTTGCCACGGCTCATGTTTTCTAAATTTATTACATATTTTAACAGTTGCGATTTATCAAATCGTGAATAGTATTGGAATAAGCATCGAGCAATCTTTCTGAATTTTGAAGACTTGCAACGGAATTATTTATTTTAAACCAGAATACATGAGGAACCTACCGGCCTATGTGACGTAAAGAATAACAAATTAAATTAAAACAAATTGATGTTGTACGAACACAAAATTATCAAGAAATTTAACCTACAAACAATATAGTATTTTAATAAATACAACTTTAAGGGATGAGGAGCAATGATAGAAAATATCAAAGAGTCATAATATGACTGTTCCCAACACACTGTTTATAGCATGAACATAGTATGAAAAAAATAACTTGTTTATAAAGAGGTGTAACTTAATCGAGTTCCCAATCAATACTGATTATAAATCTTACAAACATGAACCATCTACAAGAATCACTAGAAAACGAATGACCTTTTTGTCTGACTAGCTAAAAAAATGCCAGAGAAAATAAACAAACATACAATAAAGAAATACATATAAAACGAAACAAAAGACCATTGATTTACAAAACAATCATACGTATATCGTTTCTTGGGTGAATTATCATTTGATTTCTCGTCGTATCTACTATCCATTACAAGTTACGTCTCCGGCATGGGCGCCCGCAGAACTTTTTCCAAGGTGGGGCAACACACACACATATATCATATATATATATATATATATATATATATATATATATAGCGAGATATTGACACTCAGGAGATCTCTACACTTGTAAGGTCAGGCAAAGCTATTGATCATACAAGCACGCAACAGAAGAAATATTCAGTACTTGGAAGGTTAGTGTCGGTTTTCAGTGACAAGTTGCATATGCAGAAAAGTTAATTTTGTGTGTTGCATTGGAAGTAGAAGCCTCTAAATTAGGTACATAAAGCTTTATTTAAGAAAAAATGACCATGTTGTAAGTTTCAGTTAGTCAAGAATAAGGTATAGTGGTAATATATGTTGATGATAAGAGTCAAAGGACTTTTATTATGATAGAGTATACCGTCTGTATGCATATTTGTCAGGTTGACACACGTTGCTTGTTAGTGAGAACTCGTGCCAGCTTTTGTTAATCAATGCATTTAGGGAATAAATCGATAGTGATTGTTCGGAAATTTCGACATGTAGTTCCTTTGTCATAAGGAAAGTCATCCGATAAATGGCTACCTACTCTCTGGTTCATCTCAGTGTATACATCACAGGTTTGGTTTATATAACAAACAAGGTTACTCAGTTTCTGGGACATTTATTCTAACGGTAAACATTAGCCTAACCGTAAAGTACGGTTGGTTTTATACGAGAATAGTACACGTGTCACAGATCCTGATATATTAAAGGAAACCTCTAATGCTGGTATAGAAATGTGTCTCCCATTACACGATATTAAAATTTGTTAATCTTTAATATATTCTCACGCAGTTTGAAAAACAATTTCAAATTATGATAACTTTGTTCGTAGAAACCTTGGCAAAATGTGAAAGACTATGAGAAAGTCAGCTTCAATGGAATAAATCAGCATCTGTTGGATTCTTGTCATATGAATTCCAAAAATGATTGTGTTACATTATGATATTCGATTATTGATTAATGTGGGTAGCAAATACTGAAAGCAATATGTAAGAAAACAGGTGTAAAACAAAGTTCGTTTTTAACGAGCTTACATTGTTTCAGTGTTCCTCGTGTATATCAACTCATGTTGTTGGTAATCGCAACGAAGTTTGCAAATAAGCCATATGTAGATAGTAGCAACCTTACATCTATTATTTCATTGTGTTTTATGTTTCTTGCACTCCAAAGATATGAAGGATTTCATTGTTTAAGTGTGGACATCTTCCATAGTAAGTATCGATTTCTCCCACAAAATTTCCAAAAGCCGCTAATCCACAGCAGTCCGTTTATGTGTTCTACTGTACTTTGAAATACTACATTTCAGAGGAAGCTTTTGTGCTTCCTAGGTAGCTCAACGATTACTGTCAAGTATTGTCGCTTTTGCGGAATAAAATTATCATCACGTTCAGAGTAGTATCGACTTGTTTCTTAACGTGTCAAAATGTCCCTAACTGAATCTATATTCCACTCTCTCAGAATCACCTAAAGAGACGTGTGCGCATAATCCTTCATGCCAAACTGATCAATTATTTTAGCATATAGTATAGCTTCATTATTTTAGCACATAGTATAACTTCACGTCTTCAAAAGAAACAACAAAGAGCGAAATTATCTTTTCAACTCAACTGACGAATACTATAATTCAAAGTACTTTGCCATTGCGTTCATCAATCTGAATACAATCTTTACTGAAAAAAATAAAACATCACATGGGGGAGCGGAGTAGGTTAAAATCTTGGAGATGTGTTCGACTATATTTTGTTACTCCTAATCATTTATTTAAATGTTGATTTTAAAAGCAAACTTTCGTCACCAGAAGAGCCTATAAATTTAACATCTTTCGAAAATCCAGGAAGGGGCAATTGCTCCCTCTTGCTTCCCTCTGTGGGCGCCCATGGTCTTCGGTATTGCTTGAATGCAGAGTTGGATTTCTTTTGTTGTGCGATGATACATGTCAGTAAAAGAGTTTTTGAAGGGCGGGTATGGGAAATAAATACTTACATGACCAGTCTTGAAAATTCAGAAAGATCGTGGGATGCTTATCCCAGCACTATTCAACTCACAAATCGCAACTCTTAAAGAAATGTAATAAATTTAGAAAACATAAGTCATGCCAACAATTGCAAAGTATCAGTTGGAATCTTAAAACATGCGGTGAAAATTAGGAACGTTGACAATTTGAAAGATCGAATAATGGGCCTTTAGTGCACATTAGAAGCAGTCCTAAATTCATACTGGTTAACTATAGAACAAAAATAAACATACTATTGGCTTTTCAAAAAAAATACTATTAAAGTAAGGTGTCACATGCTATGGTTTTAACTTTTCAAAACCACTTTAATTCAAAATGTCAGATTCCAATATGGCTGCCGTCAAGGATACCTTTACCGTATCAGTTTCCTCTAGGCATATGTATTACCGAAGCTTTTACCCACTTATTATCATTAATACGCGCGTTAGAAGCGGAGGTAAGGGACTTACGCACATAGTAAGTATAAACAATTAATATGCCTGTAACTTTTCCTCAAATGCGCGTATCTTAAAACTAACTTCACCATTGCCTTCCTGATTAAATTATATCCTGAAATTATGTATCGCATTACCCTTTTCCCATTTCAAAAACTCGACCTTAATACAAAATGTCGAATTTCAAGATGGCTGCCGTCAATTTCGCACCTACCATACGTTTTCTCCTTAGGACTTACATGTATCTGCATGGTTGCTTTTTCTTTAACACTCCGTTTACAAAGGGTGGTAAGCGATTTCTACAATAATATCTAATAACCACATCACAAACCTTAAAAATTATAGAAAAATAGAAAACATACAGCATGGCAAAAATTTCTGCCATAACAAATAATACATACATGTCCTCTAACAGCAAAAAAAAAAAAAATCATTGAAATCGGAGACGGACAATTGGGTGATGTCCCTTGTGAGATCTACTGTGGAAGGTAAGAGAAGGGTAGTTCTTTTTAAGAGACAATCAAGAATATTTGTGAGAAACAATAGAACTTACTTCTTAGGTAGTAAATACGTTTGAGTAGAAGGAAAAGGAACCGCTTAACCAAATAGCACTATGCTAATTTTTGTTCAAGTTTTAAAAAAATCCTCTCATGTTACCAACAGATAAAGTTTGAATTTAGTAAGGATTTTCTATTGATTAAAATTTGCAGTTTGTACACTGTCGCCTAGATTGTGAGTGCCAAATATATAAGCGATGTGCTAATGAACTAAACCGGCAAACGGTAGGAGGTGATGACTCACATCAAAATAAACAAACATGTTCAAATGGTTCCGTGAGGAAGCGTACAACATTTCAGAGTAGGGCCGATCAACAGCGTGAAAAATATAATTGTAGCAGCGCTGTTTCTTACATTTTGATAGTAAACTACATCTCTGTACACTGCAGTTTCTAAATATGATTTACTACTTACTTAATTACGTGATTGATATCTTCGCTATTCCATCAGTTTGATTCACAATTTTACACAGAAAACAACTTGTATTTTTTTGGTGACGTAACAAACATCCTTTTACCTCTTAGGTTAGTTGATGACAGCGGGACTCAGGTTTAGAGTATCTCTCTGGTGAATGATATTCGTACTTTTAACATCATGGTGATCGAAATTTCATCGTGGCTTTCCTCTGGTTCTCCGATTTTCTATTAAATTCTCATAAAAGTAATTGTTTCAAAATCATTTGTTATCAATAACAGTACTTTTTATTTAGCTCAAAGTGCACAACAATAATGGCATGGCCTTTTCCAAGGCCCTCTTACTTCCTCCAATATTCTTATTTCAGAACTACAGTGAAAATTATGTGGTTTCATTAACCATCCATTCCCTTTTATCTGATGGGTATAACCATAGAACGTTACCAATTGCTTTGAATTTGTGGTAACGCTCACGACGATTTCAGGTATTTCGCCACAGTTTAAGTAATCAAAACAGTGAAATATTTCATTTCTATTGATGATTGTTCTTCTGATTACACATTGCTTTGAATATTCTTTACGCTGTATAACACAAGAGGTATCGGTATGGCTACAAGGCCAAATAGTTTAGCGAGTCGGAGGTTTAGTCCATGGATATAGAGTACATATCCTGTAAAAATCAGCGGATTTTTCAGAGCGCAATTTTCTACCTAAACAAGCTTCTTTGGAAGTAGTAGAAACACAAGAAGCCATGCATTCTAAACTTTTCAAAATTTTGCCATGTAACAGAATCTCGCAAGAAGTATCAATTACAACTTCGCAATTATATAACTCAGGAAATCTTGAGTTATTTATTTATTTATTTGTTATTTACAATGGCTGAGTTAAGGCATAACCTTTTCTTCCACTCAATTATTTACATTTTTCTTGTACAGTCGGATCTCATAATAGAGTTTTTTTACTACGAGAATAAAAGTGATATACACTTAGGTACGTTAAAGAGTTACTGACATACAAACAATACAGAAAATAAAACATGAAAAGTGAAAATGAAACTTATTACGTACAAAACAAACACTAAAATAAACAAGCGACAATGCTGAAGACGTGTTAAACTATACAAGGAGAAACAAAGAAATCAATCTTGATTATATATAACATATAAAATACATTCCTATGATTGACTATGTATAGATAAAATGATGCACATACTTAAGTGATTGTGTATAAGGTATGCCTTCATACACATGTATTAGAAGGGAATAGAAAAGAAAATAAGAAGAAATAGAGAGAGAGAGAGAGAGAGAGAGAGAGAGAGAGAGGGAGGAAGAGAGAGGAAAAAAGGGTTACCTTCAGTTTTAAGCCAAATATTTAAGGTTTCTATGTTAAATAATGATAATGGTAAACTAATCGTTTACTACTTTCCATTCCTTGGAAAAATAATGATGAATAAGCGTCGAACTCAGTTATTCGCAGTGACCTTATAATTGCGATCTGGCCTGAAGGATTAGTAATTATTGCGTACCTCTGTCAAAATAATCTCTGTTCGGAAACCTAGTCAGTTAAAAAAGAAGAAACAACAAAGAATACCCTGAGTGTTCGGAATATTGAACATTTTGAATAGCTTGACCACCAGATTCATCTTAACAAATCGATGGTAATCTAACAGCCGGCGAACCACGCAGGTTACATCTTAACTTCATCCCGCAACAGAAAAATATAAATTCCCGTTCTAGTACATCTTAACTATATATCTGTATAAGATATAAACGTTCAACTCACTGTGCAATGTTCAATTGGCCTACAAGAAAGACTGGCTTCATGGTGTTGTTGTATCGACAAAGTACAAGCATAAACTCCCACCAAGAATTACAAATTTTTCACAGCGTTAGATTTGGGCGTTATCAGTAAATCTGGAAAATCCTGGTGTTAGTACTAGCCTTTAAAAAATTTTACTAGAAGGCTTAAGACAATCAATATAATACACTGCTCCACAAAACTTAAGCAACTCGAAGAAAGTGGCAGAAAATAAAACGACACGAACACTGAACCAAGTATAATGAACAAACAGAGGGTCCAGATGCACAATGCAACACAAGTGAAGACGAACAATACAGTTAGGATGTACAGAGTGACAAAAAAGTTCAGCACAACGATACCTCAACAGGTGAAGCTGGATTGTGTGAGGGCATAGGCAGTCAGTATGGGGTGTGACCACCACGAACGCTATACAGGCACGACATCTGGCCTCCATACTGCAAATCAGAGTGTTGATCAAGTCTTGCCTCAGATGGCGCCACTCCTCGAGGAGAGCTGTTTGCAGATCAGGGAGAGTGCGTGCTGGTGGACTGCGCTGCGCTATTCGCCGCCTAAGAGCATCCCACACATGCTCGATGGGTTTCAAGTCCTGCGAATATGCAGGCCATACAATACCCGTAATATTTTCGCACTCCAGATACTCGGACACAAGATGTGCACGGTGTGGGCGGGCATTGTCATCTATGAATAGAAAGTCTGGGTCAAATGCATGGGTCAATTGCGCACATGTGTATTCAGAATTTCATCCCGGTACCGTTGTGCTTTCAAAGTGCCATGTTACACAATATGGAGGTCCGTTTTCCCATCCAGCATAATTCCACTCCACACCATAATGGAACCACCGCCATAGGACGGCCGTTCAGCAATGAAGTTTGGATGATAGCGTGTTCCTGGCTCTCTCCATACTAAAGTCCGACCATAATAAGACGACAGGCTCAACCTCGACTCATCGGAGAACATGACATGCCCCCACTGGTGTTCCCCCCACGCAACATGTTCCTGACACCATGTGTAACGCGCACGTTTGTGCTCCAGTTTCAATGGCATACACAGCACAGGCCTTCTTGCATACAGTCCTGCTCTATTGAGCCGCCAACGAACAGTTTCACGACTCACGCATTGTCCTGTAGCCTGCAACAACTCATTGGCCAGTTGAGAGCACGAAACTTGACGGTTACGTTTGGCAGCAATTGTGGGAAATCGGTCATCGACGGCCAACGTCTTCTTCGGACGGCCTCTTCCATGACGTCTATTGACTTCAACTCCATTTTGGGAGCGACTCCACAGCCTCGACACAATTTTTTGTTCACGTTGAATTCCTGCGCCATTTCCACTTGTGATCGGCCCAATTCCAACCGACCAATTATTCGCCCGCGGTCAAAGACACTCAAATGTCATCTACCAGCCATTGCACGGTGTGTACGCTACACAAGAACCACTAACTCAATGCTTGGGGCCTCGGACACTACTGGGCTGTGGTGTGCGTCTCATGGCATAATTTGTTCGCCGCGCTTGCAACGGTGCTGATTATGATATAGAGTGGGTGCTCGCCTTGCTTGTGTGTCTCTTCTGTATGTGCATGTCACTAACCAGTGTTGAATGGGCCCCACTCGTCACTTATACCACGTTCTCTCGGGTTGCTTAAGTTTTGTGGAGCAGTGTAATATTGTAATCATTCTTAGGCAGAAATGGTCAGCTTGAGCAATACTAAAAATCGCTTCGCGCTTTTGACTCATGAAAAAAGAAGAACAAAATATCATGTTTTCGGAATATTTTAGCATACGCGTTTCTCACACAAAATGAAACATTTTATAAAATAGCAAATCCTGGATAAAATGGATTGTATGCTAGGGTAAAAACCATGTAACGATGGACCGGTTATATTAAATAAACGGTAGGCATAAAGACGTATCAGGACTTGTGGTAATTGAAAGTCTAGCTCAGTTCCCAAAGGGCACCTTTTCTAGTGTGACAAATGGGTTTTATGACACTTTTTACCGATTAAATAAATACACAATCTATACAGTGGGTAGAAACCAATTATCTCTTCATTGGATATTGCAGAGCAGTAATGGATAAAGAACGACCTTTGAGTATGTTTCATGCGGCCTGCGAATAGAACTGAGCCTGTATGATTTCTTCTTTCTTACTACTTCGTTCTACCACAACAGACTGGCTATCACAAAATACCTCGTGTATCTGGCTGTCACAAATACCTGAATCAAAACTTGATTTCAAATGTGATAATATTCTTTTTAAGTTATTGTGTCTACGGCGATTATATAAGGGGCGATTGTAGTTTATTGCCTAGAAACCTCCAATTTCGTAGCGTTAGTTTTAAATCTATCGTAGTTTAAAACCTATTTGGACATATCACATGAAACAAAAAACAGGATACATACAGTATATTAGAACTAATATTTTTTAAAAAATAGATTATCAATATAATAAGTACAGAAGTTGTAATATTAAGTCAAGAATCCTTCGTATTTCTAGTTTTGTACACTCCACATCAAGCAAATTCGACAGCTAACGCCGTGCAGTTAGGCCACCCAATACACACCTTCCAATCCCATAATCGTGTCAAGTAAAGAGACCTCCTCTCTCTCCTCCTTTCTTCTCTTCAATACTAAAACTAACTAACAACATGAGCGCAATTCTATTCCAAACTACACATGTATTAGTTTCGCTAAAACGAAATAATAAAACCGAGACGAAAGAAGATTCAGAAGTTGAGGTAGGGAGAAACTGAAACACACACAATGAAAAATTGAAACCAATAGATATCTATTACACAGAGACTCAGAAATGAGGCACAGAGAGAGAGATTGAGATAAGAGCAGAGAAGAAGAAAACGAAAAGGGAGAACATATAAAAATGTGGACTTCAAACATAGTAAGAAAAGAACCTAACATTCTAAATTTCCGTTTCCAGAAATCCAATAGTAATATTGAAATAATTTTTGCTTTTACATATTTTTCAGAACTATTCGAATATATAGAGTATGTTTTAAACATCCATTAAGTGACTTTCATAAAGGATAGCATACTCAATTTCCAGTAGAACTGTAGATCTCCGAGTCACATCTAGGATAATGTCAAAAGTTTAACACACATGCTTTGTTTCCGCGTGGTTCGATTGCAAATTCCGTAGCGTTAATTGAACGTACTGATCCAAAATACATTCTAATAAATCAAGTAGGTAGCGTTCGTCATATCCTCCATTTCAGACTACTAATGCAAACTGAACAAAAAAATGAACGAAACGAAAAGAAAGAAAAGAAAAAGAAAGGAAAAGGGAAAATTGAATGAGTGCTATTTTACTGCTAAATTTCTATCAGAAATACCCTATATTAAAAGTTCGACCTGCATCGTAATGAAAAGTTACAATGTTCGAAAGGAAAAGCTTATGTTCCTCATAGTCAACGTGAATAAAACACATTGAATTATAGGATGGAAACAAATTTTGTGTCGTATACTTGACGATCAATCAATTGTCATGAACCGGTGCTCCATTATGCTTCATGATAAGAATACGCTTTGTGTCCAAAGGAAAATTGTCTAATTTATCCATATAATCATTTTGTATGAAATCAAAATATCGCTGTGCATTTGTGCGTTCATGAAGGATTAGAGGCTTAACAAGAATGTCGCCAACCAGATAGCTTTACGTGTACATGAAAAATCTGTCTTTTTACTGTATGACAAAGTTAATGTTTTCTTGAACCCAATGTGTTTCTTGGTTCTATTATTCAGAACGATACGGATGAAAATCGATTCATCAGTAAATAAAATATATAGTACTTGTATTACATTATGAAAGCATTGACAAAATTGAAGACGGTAAGTATAATCAGCAGAATATAATTCCTGCACCGGTTACTTGTGAAATTGATGCAAATTTACCACATACAGCGTCCTTCAGATACATTTCATAACCACAACATGTCGAAAAAGAGATTTTCGAATGTGCGTCTGTCGGTTTATTGCTGGGATTATACATTCATTTAGAGCCTATATCGTTCAACGTAAAATACCAAATGTTATACTTGTTATCCAATATGTTATCCTAGGCAAATTTGAGAATTTCCTTCCTATTCCCCAAAATAAGAGTACTTTGTTGTACACGGAAAATTTTTAAAAAATGCGAATATCATAAAATCGTCCCAAAGAGTTTCTTTATATTTTGTGGGTTCAATTCTTTTCATACGATTTTCACGAAAACGATTGCAATGATTGTGTTCATATCTTATAAATTTTCACTTTCTTGTGTTTGGAACTCAATAGATTTCCATTAATCAAACAACTTTATAAATTACTAGCATCAATTACTCGCTTCGCTGGGTTAAATTAAGATATAAAAGTTATATGTTCCTTTAGTCAGTCACTTTTTACTATTACTAAAGTGCTCTCTTATATCGGTCATTTTCGAATACTTTTATATTCCTCTCGCCTCCTCCACCCCATGTTGCATGGCTGAATTTAGATTTAAGCGGCATCGGAAGTGACAACGTTCATCGTACGGACCCCTCAAACTCTAAATTCGGCAATAATATTGGCCATTTTGGATGATTTTTATATATCTCCTCCTTCTCCTTCTAGGGATGGGCAGGACCGAGTTCGAGCGAGTTTTCTTTGAAACCCGACTCGAGTCGAAACAGACATCTTTGAACTTGACTCAAGAACTCGCCTCGAAAAATTTCCTCCAACTCAACTCGAATTCGGGTCGAGCTTTGAGTCGATTCGAGCCAATATGAGCCAATTCGAGCAAAACCTGTGTGTGGTTCCAAGTACTCTCTTCAAGTATCCTACATAGAAAATATAATTATCAATGATACTATTACTACTACTAAAACTGTAACTTATTATTATTATTATTATTATTATTATTATTATTATTATTATTATTATTATTAGTATTAGTATTAGTATTAGTATTATTACAATACCGCGAATAATTATGAAAGGTAGGGTGTTTGTATCCGAATACTGAAAACTAGTTGACTGTCGATCTCGGTCGTCTAAAAGTCTTCAGGAGGCAAGGACATCGATCATGAGGTTCTGGGTTTGATCTTCGGCGAAACAAATATTCGGGCTCGAGCCAAAAATTGTTAAAAGTTATAGTGCGCCGGCTAAACATGTTCGAAACTGCTCGGCCCGGGTTTAGGGTATCAACGGTTCGAGCGGCTCGGCTCACAGCTTATTCACCATCGAGCCGAACCGAGAAGTGACCGGAGCCAACAACTCACCTAATCGAGCTGGCTCGAACCGATGGCTCATCTGGGCTGAACCGAATCGAACCAAGCTGATTGCTCACCCAACCGAGCCAAGCTGAGTTGAGCTGAGTCAATCCAAGTCGATGGACTCGTTTTAACGGAGCTGACTCGAGCCGATGGCTCACATGAGAAGAGTCGATGGTTTGTCCCAATCGAGCCGATGGCTCATTCCAACTGAGCTAGCTCTAGCAGTTTGCTCGGTCGAACCGAGCCGAGCCGTTTGACATAACTACACGGGCTGACTTCTGCTTGGGCTCAAAAATTCGTTCGTGCAGGTCTCAGCCTTGGCGTTAAGAACTACATACTTATATCGATATATACTTATATTATTGTTCACGACATTTGAGGCTCTCTCGTTATAAAAATCTATTGTCATCTCATTTTTGAGGCGAGACGAGACACACTAAAAGTGCCCCATAAGATGCACTAAAGGTACGAGATGAGTTGCACCATTATCGTGAGCACCACTAAACGTATTCACATTACTCCCAACATTTCTCATGGCTTTCGCTTTCCAGTCTAATCAGGCAATGATTTCAAAACGAGGTAAAACGAGCTGAACGAGCTAGCCATTTCTCAAACTCAACTCGAGCCGAAACTCGACCTTAAAGCACGGAGAAATTTTACATTTGACTCGACTCGAAACTCGAGTCAAATTCGAGTCGGGTTTTGAGTAGAGTCGAGTTTTGGCTCGACTCGTACCCATCCCTATCCCCTTCCCCATGTTACAGCATACGGGGTCGGAATTGTTGTTGTTAATCTCAGCTAAACGAAAAACTATGGATTTGACACTGATATTGGTAATTTTATTCATTTATGTATATCTCTTCTTCCCCTCTCCCAAGCTGTGGAGCTGAATTTTGATTAAGACGAGATCGGAAGTGTCACCGTTCATCTAAGCGACCCAGAAAACTATGGATCCGACACTACTATCGGTTATTTTTGATCATTTATAAATGTATCTCCTCCTTCTGCTCCCCTAAGTTGCACCGTATGAGTGATAAGAGAAGAACCTTCTCAGATCCAAACCTCATCTATGTTGAAAATATGATCGGTGTTCGTCGGCTGGTTCAAGAGTTATTAAGTTATATATATATATATCCCTCCCTCCTCCAACCCTAAGTTATACCGTCAAAATGAAATGATAAAAACCACACCAGTTTGAACCTCATCTAGTTTGAAAATTTGATCGAGATGAGTTTTGTTGTTCAAGAGTTATTAAGTTTTATTTATTTTTATTTGTATCTTTTTCTCCCCTCTCCCTCCACTGGTTTCTCAAGGTGAAATTTATAAAAGACCTTCGTGCCTCGAACCTCATCTGTGTTGAAACTTTGATTTTGATCGGTCTGGAGGTTCAAGGGTTATTAGGTCACACAGTATTCTTATTATTCTTATTATTCTTATTACTCAAGGGTATTATTCTTATTTATATTGATTTTTGTATATCTCCTCCTCCTCCTCTTCCCTTACGTTGCTGCGTCAAAGTGAAATTATATAATATCCCTTAACAGGAAACGTAATTTTTTCTCGCTTACAGGAAATGTGTGTCTGTGTTACACGGATATGCATAAGGCAATATCTTTTTTAAAAAATCATATGTGTGATGTAGATTAATTAAACTTTATATTTTGTACTGCGAGGAAAATATGATAAACAAGAATTACATACATTAATTCGGTTCTATTGGCATATAAGTTCAGAAAATATTTCAATATCTAAATAAAAATAGTACATAAATTTAAAACAAGTGGACAAATTTTAAGTTAGTATAATTCTACACATTACTACCATGCAAATATGCTATTTGTCCACATGTAGCTACCCTGTCCAAATGTGCTATTTGTCCAAAAGATCTTGGAAACGTTTTACGGACATGGTAGATCTAAATAGAGGTAGTCCGAAAGTGTTTTGAAAATGGTGAATACATGTCTTCATATCCTGATTTACAAATAGAACAGAACATTAGGATAGCAATAAGAGCTTTATTTTCAGATAAGTCAGTAGATCTGTAGTTTCACTTTATTCTACTTCAAATTTGTTTCGACCTTCTTCCAACTTCATGTTGAAATCTTTTCAATTATATCATCACATAAGGTAGACCAAATATCAACTTTGCTTGGATTTTTTCTCCAAATTTCTTACATGGGTGGTTATACCAGGCATCCCTCTTACTACGTTTTGATGAAGAACCCTTTGGTTTCTTAGTGGTTCATTTGAATTCCAAACAAACCTGTTTTTATCTCTGTATCTAAGGCTTTCATTATCACATGAAACTTGAGTAGGGCTGCTCACATTGACACTTCTGTTACTACTTGACGTCACACCTTGCACTGTACCAGAATTAGTATCGCCCTCACGGTCAGTAGGTAATTCTTGACTTTCAGGGAAAAAATGAGGGTTCTTAATCAGAATCTACTGAAGACAGTAACATAAATTCCTCCTCCGCTTTCAGCATTTTTGGAATTTTTGCCGTAGAATAACGATCTGCTGTATTTACAGTTTCTTTCTTACATTTGTTTCTCGAAGTACTAGGTCTATATTTTGCAAATTCACAAAATCTCATACAAACAAAATAGTATGTTTAAAGAGTTCTATAGCTTCTCTTTCATGGTAAATAAAAGTCAACCACAAAACCTTTTGAAAAAAAAAACTATCTCTTCAGGAAATGTGTGTCCAATAGACACGCAAAAATATAGACGATAACGGAAATGCGTGCCTCTCAGACACCGTAGGTTTTCTAAAATCATCTATAAATGTTCACTCAGACATTAACGCCAACAATGAACTATTGCAACACACGCACAACTAAATAATAGGAAGGTACTGAGAAAACCGATACATTGAGTGAATCAGTGTTGCCAATGTAATAGAAAGAAAAACCATACGTGTCTGACAGACACATGCTTCCTGTTAAGGGATATATATCTCAGGTTGAAACCTCATCTATGTTAGGAATTTCATCGAGATTGGTCGTTTAGTTCGAGAGTTAAGTTTTATTTATTTATTTATTTATTTATAAATCCCCCACCTCCCTCTCCCCTAAGATCTACCAGGAAAGTGAAATAATAAAAACACTCGTTTGACCGAACCACATCTATACTGAAAATTTGATTGAGATTGGTCGGATGGTTAAGGAGATCAAGAGTAATAAACATAATTGACAAATTAAGAGTTACACTTTCAATTTTATACTATAAGTTTCGTAAAAGTGTATATGAGCTGAAACGTTTCATAAGGGGCAGAAATTAAATAAACTTGCCGGTTGGAAACATATCATACATTTATTAATTTCAAGAACTAACTAAATTACAATCCTTGTCTTCTATTACACGTTACGATCATAAGTATGTTCGTATAAAGAATTTTCTACCCCTAGATATGATGTATTTTCGTAATTTATATTCTTAAATGGGCAGGAGTTGGTACACGCATCGTTTAAAACGTTTCAAGATCAACATTTATTCCATTCCATTATCAAAATTTATTCCTTGAAGCTACAATGCTTTCTGTAGATTTATATAACTATTGAAAATAATGTTGATTGTTACACGAAAGCGGAAGGTGGTATTCGTATTTTTTTCATACTATTAGTAATTTCAGCGTATCTCTACATTAAATTTACGAAATTACTAGCGTATATCTGAAAAAATGTAAGATAGTTATATTTAAACGCTTGGTTTTCGTGCGATTACTCAGAAAGAAAACAATTGGAAGTATGAAGTACATTTTTCGACTGTGGGTATTCATATTGAAGGCATATTGCAAGTGCCTCATGGAATAACTCCCTAATGAAATTATGGTGGTCATCACGGCTAGAGCATTCTAGAGTAGGGTGACAATAATTTTCTTTTCAAGGCACCTCGTGTGAAATCATTCAATTCACCCCTTAGGTCTCAGAGTTTTTGATAATTAAAAAATAAGTTGTAGACGATTACTGACAGACATGTAATCTTGATAAATAAGCGATTTTCTTAATTATAGTATAGCTAATTTAATACGCAATTTTTGTTAATAAATAGTTAAAAACTAGTTGTCTGTATACCAGAAACTACTAAACAATTGGGAACTAATTACTATTCTCAGCATACTGAGAAACAATGTGAAAACACTAATGATAACAGAACATTCACTGAAGTTAAAACTGAAAATATATTTCTATTATGAGATTATCAAAATTGACAAAATTTTAAAAATGATATTGACTATTCAAGGTTGATGCTTCATATGATTCTAACGAGAGCTTGAAAAATGTATGTTTATCCAATTTAAGACGGACTATAGAAGAGGGACCAAAGAATTATAATTTAGAATTTCGTGGAAATTCAGCATGCTAAAAATGCGCAACTTACATATACTGTACTATAATTTCATATACATTTAAATACAACCTTAACCTGCTCTAAGAAATTTGTAAGAGCAAACTATATTAGTAGAAATACCTTGACTGATAGTAACAATATATTTTGATTATTTAGCAAGAAAAAATAGTACGAAATATAAGAATGCTTTCTTTCAGAGCAATATATTATTAGATTGTATTTGGAATAGATAACTAGTATAGTTTCTACTTCTGGTCACATAAAATGAAAAAAACTCTGAAATCAATTTCACAGTTTAGATTAAAACATGATGTCTAAAAATGATTAAAACATCTCCACGCAAGGTATTTTCTCCACATGTCGTCAAAGAGTGAAAGACAATAACTTGCATGATATATAAAATAAGTAGATTATCTGAATTTTGACACTAAATAAGATTTTAATGTATATGCACATAAGTTGTGACATTTAAAGAAAAAAAAAACAGAAAATGTCTATACTGTAGGATAGATTAAAGAGAAAGATAGAAGGTTTAAGATCAAAGAGATATCGATGACAAAGATAGTAATCTCCATATACATAGATTTCTGTCTTATTAGTACGGCCACGTCTTACTACTTACTGATATGTTCGCTTTGCGATGGATTCTGAACTTTGGTTATGAAATATTATTTAATGTTTTGTAAAGAATATGCAGTTCTCAAGGGTTTGTAATGAATATAGGTATAAGTTCCCACGACATAAGTATTTTTTCAATATGTTCGCTTTAAGTTTGACACAACTTCATTACTATAACTTTTGTTTATATTGCAGAAATGTAAGATATACCGAACCAGATTTTTTAAATGATTTCCTATATTGGAAATGTATTTTCTCGGACAAGCTTTCATGGACTTCTTTATGTTACGAAGAGGGAACATTCCTTGATAAGGTATTGACTTTCTTTGCTTTTCGAGTATAATTAACTCATGAAGGTGGTGTTAAAGTTTAACCTTTTTGTATAGATCAGAATCGTATTTAGTATTAAACGAGATACTGAACACGCTACTGATCTACACAATACACGCATGTTTTGTTTCAAATAATTAATATATGGTTTTGCTCTAAGTGTGTAAATTAGGCAATTGTTTTCGATTACTGGAATTGTATTGAATGAGCTAAGCAGGAACACAAGCTATGTAAAAGTTGAAAATAGCTATTATAAAAAATCTACGAGAATGATACAGCCTCATTTACTCACATGTATTCAAACCTAAGAGAATACAAATAAAATGTATAATAGGTAATGAATCTGCACGTTACGCTTCACATACCTCTAATGGGTTGTAGCACAATTTACGCTATTGACAATACAAATTTGAATGACCATGTCGTCAAACCCATTTTTGGAAATACTGTTCTACAGTCTATTATAATTATTACGGAAATACTCTATATATCACAAACAAATTAAAATATAAATCACAAAAGTTCCGGAATATCTAACAGAGTTCTCTGAATGATACAAATTATTCAGTGTAAAGGTAGTGCAAGAGTTCACCTAAAGTAGTTTTGTTTTATTGCAAATTAGTTAGTAGTGGTGACTACAAATATAAAATTGCATATTCTAAAATTCACATAAAAACTGTTGGAAGCTGATCTGCATCAAATATTGGAAACCGATTTTCCCCATTCTATTCCTGAAGTTTAAGACACAATTTGGCACATATTTACTGCATACAATGGAAATTATTTTATTATATTTTTTGATAGTTTATTATCCAGACTTATAGTTTTTCATGATATTATGTTTCAATTATATATTCTACGTTTTCATGCGAATTGCACGAAATGTTAACAGACCGCTGGTGAAATGTTCTCAGCTCTGGATCCTGATGAACAAGAAATAAACGATAACAAAAAGCAGAACATTTCACACTATAATTTTTAACAAAAGGTTCTACAAATAAACAAATTTAATTTAGTCTAAAAGTCATATATGTTTACAAAAAATTTACTTTGAAATGATATATTATCAATAAAATTTTAAAAATAACCCAATTTAAAATGACAAAATTATAATATAAGATGAAGGTAAGAAAGAAATTTGGTTCAATTACTTGGGATATGCTATGTTCAGCCAAGATTACACATCTGTGAGTTTATGTACGAAGAAGCATACTTTCTGAAATACATTTTCCATGCTAAGCATAAAACTATATTTTTATATCAATATTCACCTAACATTAGCCTGACTTAACAAATATACATTAAATTAAACGAATAATAAGTTAAAGAATCTAATTGGTGATAAAGCTACATAATTACAAATTACGAATACAACAGTGGAGCTACGAAGGAAAGCATAAAGGAAAGAAGAGAAATAAAATTGTTAAATATATACTTATTTGATACACTGAATAGAAATATGCAAGTGGACATAGTTCGAAAAACATCTCGTAGCAAAACGAGAGGAAACCTCCCTGAGAATAACGTAAATGACTAAAACATGAACAGAAAGGAACATCTTAACATATCAATTATTATATACGATATCCTTGTAAACCTAACATATATACGTACATCATTTGTTCCTTAATACTTATCACTTATATATCTAATAAAAACATAGGTGTATATATATTCCTGGTTAATTTCTTAAATATTTTCCTTTCTGGCGAAATATTCAATACGATTGAAGATACGCTTTATGCCGTGATATAATAACGTTATCAGTGTTTACGTGCATGAACGTTATTCTCGATTACTCTGAGAGTTTGTACTTAATCTAACATTGCAAATATAAGCGGATCGTGCATTGCAAATTTTATTGCTCTTACCATTTCATATTTTTTAAAAAAGAATTTCTATACTAGCTCTTAATAAACACTATGTTATCACGGTGCCTGTTAAAATCAGTAAAATGATAGAACAACGCCTTCTGTGCAATCTCTACTCACTCAAGAACTTGGATATTACAAGTAATGCAAATATATCCTTGTCATGTATATCGCGCTCAATCTAGTTACCTCCGTCGTCAAAAGAACGATGTATCGTGGTGTCGTTTGCATAAGAAAGGATACCTGTTAGAAGTTAGTTAATATTTCCGACGTTCAAACTTCTTATGGCGTTACAGATCTGAGTTCAGTGTATGGTGGAAGCGCACGACATAATGTACACGCACATAGAGAGATAGAAAGATAAAAATCGTGTGTGTAGATGAAGAGGAGTCTACGTACACAAGTACCAACATAATTTTTCTTTGTAACTTAGATCGATGCATAAATTAATTGATACTAAAAAAGACATTAACTGAGTATTATGATAAAATGAGCACAACTATAACTTGGTATTTTGAGCCTGTATAGGTGAACCATGTAATATTATTTGATGGAATAGAAAGTAAATGAAATCTTTCAGTTTTACGTCCCACGATTATACTATTTAGACTAAGGGAGACAATGATTAAATTAAGTGAATGAAGATGAAAGATTGGTGGAGAAAATTAAAATACCCCGTGAAAACCAAGGACATGATGATATCCACTACAAACTTATTTGACTTGGGATCGAACTAAGTACTTCACGCACCAGACATAACTGTATTATTAATCAACCGCCGTGTCCGCGAATAAAATAAAAAAATATTATGTACACTAACTGAAACATTTATTGCTCTAAACCTAGTCAATCCTATCTATCCGTGGTGCTCCTTAATAGTATGTTTCTAGCTTCATTACTAAGTCTGTTTTCGTCTGAAGATTTATTTTATTACGGAGGGGATACTTATTCGAGTGATATATATATATATACATCCTCACGGCATTGTCAAGGCTCTATATTTGTATTTTACATTTAAAATTGCAACCGGGTGTTTCTGGCTACCATATATGGTAGCCCGATCATCACCCTTGTTTTTCGCGCGCAGAGTCATTCGAAGAACTGAAAACGTACTCTGTACACAAACAGTTTATGGTTGTGAACTCGGAAAGCCTGGTACTTCTGCTTGTCAAGGTCAAAAAGTGAGAGAAAAAAGGATGTGTAGAATGTAAAGAGAGTGCAACAGTGACTGATACTTGTAAGAAGAATATTAATTTGTAGTTCGTGCACATTCCCCTGTACACTGAGAAAAAAAATGTAGGTGGCATACTTAAAAACGTAGGTTACATTCGTAATTCCTGTAGTTTCTGGACTTAACGTACAACCGTATATAGCATCCTGCAGCAAACGTATAGCTGAAAAAGTATGTATTATACGTACTGTCTACATAAGTGCAATGACGTCATTCGTGTGACGTCATCTACAGTAACAAGTATATACGGAGGTAATATCTAGCTTTGTGACGTCAGGATCGTATGTAGCATGTGGGTTAATAATGACGACACTCACTGACTATCAGGACGGATCGTAATTTCAAGAAGTATGCAATATACGTTCTGTACGTGTGTTTCTTGCGTTCAACCCCGAGACAGCATCTATATTGTACTTGTGCCCCGTACGTACGACTAGATACAGTGTACGTATTGTACCTATGTATTATACAGATTTTCCTTATGTCGCACACAGCTTGTCCCGATACAGCATACAGAATATCCGTATGCACCATACAGAGTGCACATATGCAGCTTACAGACTGTCTGCATGCGGCATATAGATTACACGTATGTCGCGTACAGGCTGGCCATATGTAATGTATGGATTGGATGTATGTAGCTTATAGATTGTCCATATGAAATATACGGATTTTACCTGTATCGCATACGTATTGCCTTGTTGTAATATATGAATTGGACATATTCAGGATCTAGATTGTACGTATAGTGCACCATTATTGAAGTGCTGCAACATACTGAGAAATGCATGATACATTCTTACTGTAATGTTGCCACATATTGTTTTTCTCTGTATGGAAACAAAAATAGCTTAAAATATGGTTGATCTCGTTTGTGCCAATAATAATAAAATTAAAAATACTACATTTTTCAATCTTAGTTTGGAGCAGTGAAACTGTCCAGAGAAATGTATTTATCTGCAGGGTGTAAGCTTGGACTTCCTGCTAATTCTTTGGAAAGCTACTGCAAAGCCAAGTGTTGAAAAGTGGCACAAGAGTTAATTTTAAAATTATTGGCACAAAGGAGGGTAACCATATGTTAAACTATTTTAGTTTTCATACAGAGTAAATCAATATGTAACAACATTACTGTAAGAATTTATCATACCTTTTGCAATAACTTAGTTGCAGCACTTCAATAATAATGCAAAATGCACAGCCATGTACAATCCTATGTTCAAACTCAAAAAAGACTTACGTACAGTCATTTATTAAGCCGTTGTCATCCATTGCTTGTACAGTCACGAAAGAAAATATTCTTCAGTTGACAAAATTTGTTTTCCTAAAAACTCAACAATAAATTAACCTATCAGAGTACCGACTTTGGCAGGTTGTCAAGTTATAACTATTCGAAGAATAACAACAAAAAGATCCAAATTAATTAATTTGTTGCCGACCTATTGGCAAAAGAAAATTTGTCAACTGTCAAATACTTTCTTTTCCGTGTGTACTATATAAAGACGACTTTACCTCATTCTTTTCCTTAATAATATCCTCTTCCAAAATGCAGAAGTTGTTACCACAAGAGGCATGAATAGGATTTTCCAGAAATAACTTCTCTGCACGTTTTAATTAACAGATAAGTTATTTTTTAAATGACGCTATAATTAAAAACATGGTGTCAGCTGAAAACGTTTTCCCTCACAAGATGATTCCTAAACAGTACTCGCCATTAAAAATGCAACTTCAAGGAGACAGGGTAGCTACGCCAAATTTCCCAAGCCGATATCTAATAGTAAGTGGGGTACTAAGCGGGGTACTCTAGGGACCCCAGAGAGTGATATTTGGTGATACTGCCGCAATTATAAGAATCAATTTATTCTCGATTTTTATATGTATCCTGCAACCCTTTGAGATATCAATTACATGATTAGATCAACGATGCGTTTCTTTAAAAAATACAAAAAAAAAAACACTTCAAAATGTAAAAACTCCATTGTTAAACCTGTGTTTCAGATTTACGAACACAAAAGTATGAAATTGTATGAAGAACTGAATAGTGTTCAAATATACATAATATTTGACGTCAACAATGTTCATTTAACTTAAGTATGCTTCTAGACATCCAAAAAATAATAGTTGGAGTAACCCTCTGCAATACTATGTTGAGAAATTAAAATAATACTTGGGGTCCCCAGAAGACTCCAGCTTGGTAAACAACTTTGACGACTTAGGCTTGGTACGTTAAGGGTTAACTTACCGCTGTATTCGCTGTGTGACTACGTGGTGATAGCAGAGCAGAACTGACCCAACATTGACAACCAGAACGACTTTAACACAGCGAGACATCGAGAGGATGTTCTCTTCTAGTATGGTAAGCCATGCGTCTTACGATCCAATGCCACAGCTCATCAACTGTAGCTGGCGGAGTTCACAGGTATGAGCAGCTGTGCAGCCATCGACCAAACATATTTATCCTTCCCTGCTCTATACATTCTGCAAATTTGGACTTTCCTGGATGTATCCTCCTTAGTTCAACATTTTAAGTAACGAGCAGTGTAATAGTCTCATACATTATTTAAAGAAAGAGCGATGATTCTCAGAATTACTCGGAAGTTTCTAGTTTACAATTATATACATATATATATAGATAGATAGATAGATATAGATATAGCTATATTGATAGATAGATGTACAATAATTTAAAACGGTTATATAAAAGTTTGCATTCAGAGCACAAAAAGAAGTATATCTCTCGGAACATTGATTTTAGCCAGATAATACCACTAGTAAACTCAACCACACTCAGTACCGTTAGTTGCTTGGTAGTGTCTATGAGGCAAAGATCATCGTATCTCATTGCGTGTAGATTTTGGTATTTGTTTAACACTAAAAATTGTTTGTCGCTAATCGAACCCAGTAACATATATATACCGACAGGACGTACGTTAGTCACAAGGTTACATGAGTGAAACACTAAATTATTCGATTGACACTTGCGGCCTTGTCAACACTAGAGAAAGGTACAAAGTGATTAAATAAATACGAAACATAGTACATACAAAATATAGCGATGTATGAAGTCTCCTTTTCATACGATTTGGAGAAAGGATACATCTGTAGAGAGCAACATAAATAATATCTCTGGATAATTTGGATTAGTCCAGAATTCGAACAAAAATAATTTTGAAATTCGTTAAGTCCAACATTTTTTCTTTCTTTCTTCGGATTCTCAATAAAGTTGACTACTGAAAAGCTGAGTTACAGATTTTATGTTAAAACATATTCACTATACCATTGCCTTATTCACAGAACAATACATTAGTTATTAATGTATGACTGAAATATTAGTGCTTCGTGCAGATTTACTTTATCCAATCGGAATTGCACAATGATAAAAAAAAATGTTGCAAGGTATAATGTTCTTATTTACAGAGAAAAAGAGTTGAAAGGACTTAACGCTAACAAACATTTTCTTTAAACAGACATACATTTATTCTAATTTATGAAAGAAAGAAATAATTTGCGGAGCAGTATTTATTAAGGTTACATATTTGTACAAAAGAATGTAAATACAATCGGGTCTGTCTTCAGAAAGGACGTGCTTTTAGCCACAAATTACACTGCTTCTTTTCGCTGTCTTTCATGCAGAATCCTGGTTTTGTTTTGATGCATGAAATACCTGAAACAAAAATCCAAAAATATTTAAAATGTTACATTTTAAAATATTTAACATTTTTTAGATTAAATGGACAAAATCTGTTCGGTCAGGTATGGACTTTTGGGTTTCATGTAGAAAAATGATGAATTAAAAAAAAGTGTTGGTTGATACTGAACAACTCGAAATGTATTACTATGCAAAAGTAAGTGGGTACCCACTGGCGTTTGAGGTACCATGGGGTACCTAATATTTCTGCATTTTTAGATATGTGGAAATATATGTCTCTAAAATGTAAAGAACTGATATCTGTTTAGTACAGAAAACCGCAACTCGGTAAGCCTTATGGATACCGAGGTATGGGAAAATAAAGGACAACACCATAGAAGTGTGAGTTTTGCGTACTAGATTGTGCAGTTTCGAAAACGTAATTACTGAGGGCTAACAACAACCTCAAAAGTAGTTTCAATTCAATACACTTCACACACGTCCTTATGGGGGTTTTCGGGTACTATGGCATTCGCAGACCTTCCATTTCTAAACATTCTAAAATATATCTTAATAAACTTATAAAGAACGTTACAGGTGTGTGTTTACCGAAACCGCAAGTCGGTACGTTTAACAGTTACCGAAATATGGTGAAATAAATAGGAACAACATAGGTATGTGGGGCTTCCATACTTGACAGTAGTTTGGAAAATTAATGAAAATATGACTAATGGCTATCAAGATATTGTCAAATAAAGGGAGGACCTACACAGTTATGGGGTTTTCGTGTTACGTGGTAAAATTTCCGAAACCGATCATGAAATCTGAATAAGCACCAGTAGCAATTTCATCCTAAAGTAACTGGGTATTTCCATGGGGTTTTAGAACATCATGGGTCTAAAAAGATTAAGTTTTAAAAGCTTTGGAAAATATAATTTGACATTTGTAAAGAGTATTAGAAAAGAGAATAGAGTTACCCAAAACTTCCAGCCAGTACATCTTACAGCTAGAGAGACACCGTGAAATAAAAGAGTATTAGATCTTGAAATTTCATAAAACAACTTTTGGTCTTAATAAAAGTTAAATAAGATGGTACTTATATGGGTTAAGTGAGTACCTCACACTCGTCAGGGCAATTCCGATCGAAAGATTAATTCAGCTCGAAGTTTTCTTCGGGTAAATCCAAGCGTGATAATTCCTAGCGTACAAAAAGAATGAAAATTCTTTGTCAATATCTAATATAGCAACCGAGATATAAATAATTATGTATTTTACGACGTCGTAAAAATGGAGACCCACATGGATTTGTACTGTTGAGTCTTTGCTGTAAGAAGAAGAAATTTCAGAAAACTACCGTATATACCTTAATAGACAATTAAATGGGTGGAGGCACGGTGGCTTAGTGGTAGAGTGCGTACCTTTGGTGTATTGGGTTCCTGGTTTGATCCGTGTCCAAGTCAGTTTGTAGTCGACATTGTATTCGTGGGTATTCTCGGGGTACTCCCGTTTCCTCCCACCTTTACACTCCATCAATTCTATCATCAACATTCACTTGCCTTAATTTCATTTTAAGATTAAATCGGCAGTTAAGTGTGATCGTATCTCTGTGGATTAAGTGAATATTCCAGTGTAGTTTCTGCAAAACATACTAGGTACACACCCCACCACTAAGTTACTGTGTCCTCACTGATTTAATTGTATATTAAGGTATATACAGTAGGTTTTTGAATTTCTTTCTTATAGCAAAGACCCAGAAGTACAAATCCTTAAAGATCTCTATTTTTACGTCATAAAATAAATGACTCGTTATATTTTGGTTACTATATTAGATATTCACAGGGAATTTTCACTCTTTTACACAGCTCGATGAACCTTTGGAACTGCCTGAAGAAAACCTAGAACTAATCTTTCCATCGAAATTGTACTGAGGTACTCACTTAACCCATAGAAATACCATCTTATTTAATTTTGTTGGGACCAATAATTTTTCCGAAGTTTCAACATCTCATACTCTTTTATTTCACGGTGTTTCTCTATATGTTAGATGTACTAGCTGCAAGTTTTAGGTAAATACATATTTCTAATACTCTTTACAAATGTCAAGTTATATTTTCAAACGCTTTTAAAATTTAATCTTGGTAGACTGTAAGATGTTCTAACACCCCATGGAAATATCTAATTACTTGAAGATGGAATTGCTACTGGTGTTTATTAACTTTCCATGACCGGTTTCGGAAATTTTATCATCTAATACGAAAATCCCATACCTGTATTGGTCCTCTATTTATTTGACAATATCTTGATAGCCGTTATATTTGAATACATTTTCCAAATTGTACCTTCAAGTATGCAAGCCCCACATACATATCGTGTCGCTCTTTATTTTCCCATATCTCGGTATCCGTAAGGCTTACCGAGTTGCAGTTTTCGGTAAACAAATATCAGTTCTTTACATTTTAGACACATGTATTTCCATATATCTAAAATGCAGAAATTAGGTACCGCATAGTACCCCTCTACCCCATTGGGGTACCCACTTACTTTTGCATACCAGGGCAAAAACACCAGTGGTCGTTACTTTAAGGTTGAAAACATACTCTTTTGTCTCTTCTGTGAGCACCGTGAATCGGTCGGAGCTGTACCATAGTTGGAAAGAGACACTGATCCTTCCTATATATGACCATGTAGTCAGAATTCAAAATCGAATAGCCGTTGAAGGAAAAACAATATTTTAAAATTCCTTGTATTGCACCGGTAGTAGTCATCTCAAAATCGAAATGTTCCAGTGGTAGTTAGGGTTTTGTACCAGTGTTCGTCACTCAAATAACTTGACATAATTTATTCAGAAACGCACTGTTTATCAGTTTAAAATTAAGAATAGAGTATAAAGTACTAATCTTAATAACTCTGCATCACTTTTGGCACTCAAGAAAGAAAAAAAAAAGTTTTTACATACTTTTTAAAGCAATTTCAGTAAGAAAAATGTTAACTGAATTCAAAAGTTAACTGTATATTATTTTAACGTTAAGAGTACAATATTAATTACTATGTTTAATAACTATAGTGACTTTAAGCACTCAAGAATGAAAATAAACATGTTTGTACATACATTTTTAATACAATTTGAGAAACAAAATAAGTTAACCGAATTCAAAACTTAATTATATATCACCTTAAGATTAAGAATGGACTATAAAATACTGAGGTTAATAATAATGCATTACTGAAGAATGAAAACAAAAATGTTTTTAACTACCTATATTGTATTTACATGTTGTTATTTCTCATTAACATGCTTTTTGATAACGCACGATATGGGCTAGGGGTACGCACGAGAAATGATTTGAGACTGTCACCTCTCGCAAAGGTGTCGCGAAAGTTGTCTCGTCTCGAAAACTGTATCTGTTTCTATTGGAAGAGCTATGTCTCGTCTCGAATTTCGTAACAAAAATTCGTTACACATGCAGTTTTGTGTAAAAAGTGAAATGTATAAATACAGGAGAGAAAACATTGCAAACAAACATTATGTTAGTATGTTGAACATACTTTTTTGTATGTGGTGCAAAATATCTTCATCTATGGGGTTACTTTGCACCAAAGTTTATATGAAATGAAATCTTTGAGTTTTACGTTCCACGATTTTGCTGGGTATGCTAAAGGAGACTATAATCATGAGAATGAATAAAGTAGTAGAATGAAAACTGTGAGAGAAAACGGGAAAACCCCGAGAAAACCACACACAGTGTTTGTCCAACACAAAGCCCATTTGGCACGTGCTGGGATCGATCCAGGAACTCCACGCAGGAGAGGTGAACGCTCCATCACTGAGCTACCACGTCCCCAAAAACACAACCTCAGAATATACTTCATATAGAGTAGAAATGAAATGAAATCTTTGAGTTTTACGTCCCACGTTTATGCCGGTTAGGCTAAAGGAGATGGTGATGATGAGTAATGAATGAAATGGTGGAATGAAGAAAGTGGGAGGAAACGGGACAACCCCGAGAAAACCCACGCACACGGTGTTTGTCCACCACAAAGTTCACTTGGCGGGGACTGGGATCGAACCCAGGACCCCAAGCACCAGAGGTGAACGCTCCACCACTGAGCCACCGCGACCCCTCATATAAAGTAGAAGTAACAAGATGTAAAAAGAAAAAAATGGCCCGTCTGGAGGACATGTAAGCTAAACACCAATACAATTGTTACAGATTTATTTACTTGCACTGTTTAGGCTGAACATCGCAACACCAATATCATTATGTCACATCCTTTCAAAAAATATGCTAACTGCAACGTAGACCTGCTTTGCTTCGTAATGTCCAAATAGTTGATTACTGTGCTCGAAAGCAGGCAAGTAGCATACAAATTTATGATGTTGAAGGCGTTATTTTTCACAGCTATGGAGAAAAGACATGAAAACGAAAAATAAAAAGAAATTTTTGTTTTACGTCCTACGGTTATGCTATGTATGCTGACAGTCACAAATGAGTATTGAAAATTGATGATCTTGGAATACGATTTGGTGGAATAATGAGGGGGGGGGGATAGACATTGATTAAATATAAAATTGAAAAGAAATAAGGGCCTGACGCTCAAATATTTATCTATCTGGCAGCCATGTTGATCCCTCTAAAATATCATGAAGTACTTGATTGATTCTAAACCCAATAATAGTAATAGTAATTATAACAATAAACACAGAATATACCTAGATATAATTTACGCACCTTGAAGTGTAGAAATTAATGATTGCAATCCTCAGCATTCCAATAGTTCTTTGGTTTCTCCAAATGAAGATTCGGACATCGGTTTTCTTCTCAAGCAATAATGGGGTACAATAATCAGTTGCAGTCCAAAGCCAAGTCACTAAGTTAAGCATGAATATAAAAGATTTTGTGTTAAATATTTCAATGTAAATTTCATGAAATAGAATTCATTAGTTAATTACATATAAACTCTTACGCATGTAAGTCAGAATCTACTTGTAATAACTTGTAAATTTAAACAAACTAAATTATACTACAGTTATAGGGACATCAAACATATATTCCATAAGATATATAGGGTGTCTCAAAAGTCCCCTGACATAAAGTAACTCGATTATTATCAGAGTTACAACAAAATGTAATTGGGAAACCGTCTCCAAATATGATGTTTCCAATGTAAGTTGAAGGAATTTTCAAAATCGGATGAGCCGTTTGGCTGTACACTCTTTATCGTCCAATGTTAAATGAAAATGCGACGTTGCCATTTACCTGAACCCACAACATAAGTGAATGAAGTTACTGATTTTTACGCTAACATGTCGATGGCTAGCCCCCATTTCAAAGAGTAACTTCATTCACATATGTTGTGGGTCCAGGTAAATGGTAACATTGCATTTTCATTCCACATTGGGCGCATAAAGAGTACAGCCCAAACGGCTCCTCCGATTTAAAAACTGTTCACTTTAGATTGAAAACAACATATTTAGAAATGGTTTTTCCTCTTACGTTTTGTTGTAACTCTGTCAGAAGACTTTCGAAACACCCTGTATACATCATACGAAGTTCCTTTCTAAATTCTACACGGGTGTAGTTTAATTGAATGTGAGATGGGTGATACACATTAGGCCGTTTGGGAATACTCTCACAGACGGCCGCCATTTTGGATTAAATTTGTTTGTTATAAACTGGTGGGTAATGTGATATATATATGGCCACGGGCTAGAATTTTCTCAGTATGTCAAATATGCAATCAGATTCCATGGAGCTTAATTTGGTGAAAAGTTATTGCCAATGGAACGTTGTATTTACCTCTTTCTTCTAGATGTAGAACCATACCGTTAGCACGTGAGGAATGCATCGAAATATTCAAACTGTGGAGCGGGAGGAGTGCCTGTACAGTGGTTACCGATTGCAAACAGAATCATCCACAATGTGACTGTGTTACATGTTGCACTGTCACAGTAATTAACTAAATTTGAGGAGACGGGAACATTCGTGGACATACGTCGTAGCGGACGATCGTAGACAGCTACAGATGAAGCAACGCCTACGGCAGTGCTGACTTCTTTCTCGATGTGGCCCCAGAGGAGCACACGTCATTTATTAATGCAATGTGGGTTGAGTCATAGGGTCTGCGCGTGTATAAGTGCATCCGTACAAGGTGCAAATGAAGCAACATCTCCACGAGAACGATGTTGATCGCCAAGTGCAGTGAGTAATTATGGTTAACATTTTTATGCAAATACTCTTTTCAGATGAAGCTGACCTCTACGTAAATGGGGAGGTTAATAGGCAGAACATGCACAATTGGTCACCTGACAACCCCGCGTGCAAGACCCCTCCAACATGACCAGCGCAAAGAAAATTAATTATGATGTTGGCAGACAAATGAGGAATACGTCTAATCAGTCACTTTTTCATTCCATAAAATTAACTGCGGAATAATACCTCACGCTCGTACAGGGATAGATATTGCGAGCTGCGATGCCCGAGGATGGTACATTCTCGCAGTTTTTCAACAATATGGTGCTTTCTTCATTATGGATTCGTATTGCGTCACTACTTGAACAATTCTCTAGAACATGGGTTGATCGACGAGAGGCAGTTGAATGGCTGCTCGATCACCGGACCTAACGCTGTTCAATTTCTAGCTAAGTGGAAGAGTTAAGGCTATGGTTTGTGCAGTAAATATTCATAATTTTTATCATCTAGAACAAAGTATCGCCATCGTCTGTGCACAAATTTGACCCTATATCCTACTTTGTGTCCACAGCAATTGGAAGAAGCTTCTGCAAATGTTTATTGCTCAGTAGGAACATGTGGAACATATACTATAACCAGGGGTAAAAGTGGACCTGAAAAGGTGGGGGGACGGTAGGTAGCGGCATCACTCCACGCCGTTCCTCCTGCCTATCTCTGCCCATTGTACCAATTAGGATCTGGGGGACGCCCTACATATTTTTCGAGGTGGGGAACTGCGTCCCTCGCGTTCCCCCTCGCTTTTACCCCTGACTATAACAGGGAAATGTGTTCGAAGTGGGAAAAATCAGAGGCGGTGTGTTTTATTACGATTTTGACTCGATATATCGGCTATCTAAATGTTTAAATGCAGTGAGGCGTGAAGCCTACAAGATTGCATTTCTATTTACATAATGTCTGAAAACCACTGGAAAGCTTCTTTTAGTTACGGAGAAAAAACGGAGAGGCTGATCCATCCATCGTGAACAACTTTCTGGAAAAAAATAAATAAAAATAGCCCTTACCTTGTATCAGAGAATTATACACGAAAGTGCTCAAAAACCGACTTTTAATATTAACAATTTCCAGCGGGAAAACTCCTGGACCACACACTCGAATGAGGGGTATTTCAAACTCCCGTAAGATCTGCCCCCACAGCAATCCCCTAAATCCGCCCATGCTCAAAACACGACGCTTATAAGAATTCAGACAAGACGACACATACATACATACGAAAGAAACAATTCAATACGGCATATCAAAATATAAACTAGATGAACTTCTTTGAAAACACCTCATTTTACAAACAAAAGGTAGAAAAAGGTAAAAATGTCAGTATTGTCAACTTAGAATCTACATAAGAAATAAAATCTTTTTATGTGCAAAGCTATTCGTCAATACGTATAAAAAATGGATTTATTAATGGTATTTAGCATTTATTCTTCCGTGAAGGTATATCTTGATCACTAAAAAACCAGAAACGGTATGTCTCTATCACTGGAAAAAAAAACAGAAGGGTATGACATACCACTACATATAGTCTCACTTGGTTCACTGCCAATAACATTTCACCAGAATAAGTTACATGATATCTGATTGCATATTTGACATCCTCAGAACATTTTAGTGCATGGCCATGTATCACACTACCCACTCATCGTCCGTATTACAATTTCGAATCTAAGATGGCGACCGTCCGCGTGATGTAATCCGAAAGTATCCCTCTGGGCCTAATGTGTATCTCTTATCTCGCAGTCAATGAAACTACATCCCTGTAGTTTTCAGAAAGGATGGCAAGGGATTTCTGATGCATCCTGTATATAATAGTTGTATCAATAATGACGGGTATACCGGCTAGGCTAAAGGAGACGCTGATGATATAATGAATGAAATGGTGGAATGAAGAATGTGGGAGGAAACGGGAGAACCCCGAGAAAACCCACTCACACGGTGTTTGTCCACCACAAAGTTTACTTGGCGCGAGCTGGGATCAAACCAAAGACCCCAAACACCAGAGGTGAACGCAATACCACTGAGCCATCGAGGCCCGACAGGAATATTTGTTGAAGTCTACTGTCTTCTTCAGTACCAAGGTTACACAAAAATGAGCCTATGGTTTTGATGGAATTCGAACCAACATTATATGTATACTCTCTCAGCGAGAATCAAAGCTGGCACCAAGTTTACATTTGCGCGCGCATTGTATTTTACTTATATAGCTCACACAGCTATGGGCGAGCAAGCAAGGCACGTGCCCCGGGCGTGTGGTTGGAGGGGCTACTAAAAGAGAGGTTATATATTAGTACTTTTCCATTTTGGTGTTTAATACTTTTCATCAGAGTGCGAAATCATGAAATCAAAGTGGGGGAGACTGAAGGACTGAAGAGAGCGAGAGAGAGGGGAAAAAGAAGCTGTGCAGTTTTACACTTCAAAGAATTGTAGTGAAATGAGAAGGTCAGAATTCAAGATGACTTTCGGATGCTTGGCACGAAGAAAAACATTGCAAGCAATTAAAAAAAACTTAAATAATGTGATATATTTTGTAGGCTTTGGATATGTATGTTTTAGTTGGCATCAACAATTATTGGTGTGTTTTGTCACAATTGACAGTTTAGCGAGAGACTAGGCTAACTGACAATTTTAACTTTCTGAAAGAAAAGGAAACACATGAAAACAGCACGTTACAAAGGATACGTCTGATATTCATAGTTTGGCTTAGTATACAACTGGGGTGGATCCAGGATGGACTACTGGGGGGCGGTGGGTTGTAATGCCACTACTTACAAGATAGAGCTACTTTTAAGAGATTCAACTCTGGGTGGGTTTTATTTTATATTAAAATACACAAAGTTTCCTCTTCTTGGGGGAGATAGACCCTCCCTGGATCCGCCCCTGTCTCAGGACAAGCCACACAGACAAGTGGTTGAGGCAAAGGTCAATTAATGACATTAGTATACTGTTCCGTCAAAATCTCAATTTGACCTGGATGTAAGTTAGCCTGGTCTCTCACTGAACCCCTCAATTGAATGTTTAATATGTAAATTAGGCACTTCTACATCACAAACAGTAAATATAACCTACCTTATTCTACGTTTTTAAATGCATTTCTACAACTGATTGTAACTTTAAAGGTTCTCGTGAAGATTAGCTGGCGGAGGTTACCTAACATAGCCATGAGTTATCAAATTAACAGTTGTGCTTCGTGGGTGATGATAATGATCCTGAGGTTAGATGTTAAATTGGACTCGAGAGCGGAACAAGGGCTGATCTTATTCGTGTCTCAGAAGGGGCATGGAATGGAACGAATATGAAAATAAGGTTGCTGTAATAGTTTTTCATAGGGTTTGTAAGATTTTCGAAACACATGGCAATTTTTTTTTTTATCAAGACTTGAAATTTTTAAAAAAAAAAAATCAAGACTTGGCAATTTCAAGTTTCATCCCCCTCCCAATCTTGTAATGCTCGCTACGCCGCTGTAAGCAATACATATTTTCGACAATATTCGTTGTTCATCTGTTTCCGCTGGGTTCCAACGTGGTGAGCTGCATATGGGACTTTTAATAGTGTTATTATAATGAGAAAGAATTGCAAATTATGTTGATGTTCCTAAAAGAGGGAAATTGAAAGAGAAATTAAATTAAAAATAAATAAGGTAGAGAAAAGTAATTACTTGAAAATAAAAATAAAGTCTTTGAGTTTAATGTCCCACGATTATGCTGTTAGGCTAAGGGAGACGGTGATTAAAGCAAGTTAATGGTTATGGAATATTTGGTGGAATGAGAAAGTGGGAGGAAACCAAGTCCCCGAGAAAACCTACAAGCACGTATATGAAAATGAAGTAAAACATACACTGGACTATGCTTTCTTTGTCTAGCAGAGTCATAGTTTGGAATCGAAAATGTGTTTTGAATCCTTGTATTTAGAGATTGAGAGTGTAAGTAACGAAATCACTTAATACATCCATTAAGATTTCGGAAAGCGAAATCTAAATTTAGGTAAGCTAACTCCATGTACTAACTGCTTGCATCCGCTTCGTACATTGTTCGAAGGGTCACGAAACAAATCACCTCATTTAGTCTACACATACCTAGTACTAGCGTTAATTACCTGCTTCGTTGGGTGAAAATAAGAAAACCAGTAATATGTTACGTTAGTCAGTCACTTTTTTTGCTATTACGAAACGCTCTCTCATATCGGTTATTTTCGATCATTTGTAAGATCCGTCTCCCCGCTTTCCCTCCCCAAGTTGCTTGGCTGAATTTTGATTTAAATAGTATCGGAAGTGTCACTGTCCATTTCTGCGCCCCCAAAAACAATGGATTTAGATTAGGATTAGTTCATTTAACTTAGTAAGCCTACACAGCTTTGGCGCGGCTCGACTTGTTGGAAAGCAATCCAAAATCTAAACAAATATATCGATGTCATTGGGGTTTAGTAAAGTGTATCGTAAGTCAAGAAGATTGAGAATCACTGCCTCGATTATTCCCTTCAATTAATCATCAAACTCCTTTAACCTGAAGTACATAATCGTGGAATGTTTAATTAAAATTATAATTTTATGGCATCTAGAAAATGCACATAATATCGTACATTACGTTACATTACCATTCAATCGCAATAGGTTATTACAGACGTGTGGTTGGCTTGAAGCTTAGCGTCCTATTCAGCGCCAAGACTGTGTACTACCTACACCTACAGCATAATATGGAATCCTACTCGCATGATCTTCGATCAAGATTTGAATCAACGGGAGGATGAAGATTTTCCCTCTCGTCAAGTAATTTCCCCAACTCGCCAAAGAATTTCTCCCTTGCCGGGAAAATATTTTCCCTCATTTCATATTTTACATATTATATACTATATATTATATCTTGCATCACTGAGAAATAAAATCCTTGGATTGTATATCTGAAAAGTCGCCCCGCAGGCACGTAGCCACGATTTCGCAATACGGGAGGTCCGTGACGAAATACTGTGGTTATGACACCAGAGGTTCGATCAATCTAAACTATTTTACTGACAACATATCCATATTGATTTGTTAGGACAATAAAATGAGGATATGTTAGTAAGTATTTTAATTAAAGAATTATGAAGAAATCTTGCGTAAAAGAATAGAAAAAAGTATTGACAAAGACATAGTCTTCCGAGGTCATTCGAACTCGGTTCTTCTCGTCTTCTTTCTATTTCTCTTATCTTAGTTCAATGCCGTCAAGAATAGCAACGAGATCTCTTTCGGGAGTAAAGACATCCTATAAAATGGATTAGTGTTGCCGCGAAATTCAAAATGGTTCATATTATTGGTAATTCTGGGCATTGCTTAAGTTCTGACAGGCTATCTGAAAGAACCGGTTTATCGATCGTCATTTGTAGTCCATAGGGTTACTGGCGCAAATCCCGGGGGGATGAGGACATGTCCCCTCCACTCTTAGAACTGGGGGGGACTTTCCCCTCAATAATCCGATTTGAAATGCGTTTTTTGGAGAGAAATGTGATGATTTGCGTCCGATTGCCACAAAGGAAAGTAAGATGAAATTGATGTCCCCACCCCAGAATAAGCCTTAAATCTGCCCGCCTCACAATTTTGAAGACAACTCTGCTCCCCCGATCCTCCGCAGCATTGTTTTTCAACTTCATAAATATTTTGAACATCCTTAAAAAAAATTATGAGAACTGTCTTACCCGTCCCTCCCAATGTTGAAGACAGATTTGCGCCGCTGCATACGGTTAACATGGAGCTAGATGGAATTCGGAATGTTCCGTTACAATAATATCCAATTTCAACTTGATCCGCTCCCCCCCTCCCGTTTCCCCCACACAAAGCTCCTCGTAAGAAAGAGTAACCAAAACGCTTATTGTAGCTTTATATTTTTGAGGCTGATTCATCTGTTTCTTTCTGTTTCATCTTTCCTTAATATTTTTCATTTCTGGATCCGAAGGGGGGGTCTGTACCCACCCCTTGGCTACGTGCCTGCTTCCCGTAAAAAGCTTCATTCGAACCCTGAATCAAACAACTCCATCTGTAAAGCAGTGCTGAGTTGATTTTAATATCCTTTTCTGCAACGAGGCTGTATGAGACGTGAACTTACTGATTAACATGGACTCCGAACCACTCCCGCCGGGAATCGAACGCGGGTCTCCCACACCAAAGGCGCGTACGCTAACCGCTTAGCCATGAAGGAGCTCATATCTAAAGCAGTGTAAGCAACAACAACAACAACAAAAAGAAACACACACACATACTAGAAGTTTGCGCAATTGGGGATCAAAACATTCTCAATGAAGTATGAGAAATAGTAAACGTCAATCAAAGTGGGCTTCTGCTTATTCTTTACTTCGTTAATACTTAATTCCTTCTAGAAATAGTGAAACAATACTATGAAGACACAGTACTTAAACATAATCGAAAGAATAAGACAAGGAAACAGAGTAATTTCCGACTAATTAAACTAGTCATATATACTATACCTAACTGTTACATTATATTTCTTACCATATTACGAAAGCGATATAACTTTTTTACCAGCCATAGAAGCTGGACGCAATCCAATACTGCAATTTAGACGCTGTAACGAAAGCTGCAAGTCAAATGCCTGACACTCCTAACTCTTCAAACTGTGTAACAGCTGTTTCAAGCGGCCTACAACTTATGACCTTGAAACTATGTGCTAGTAGCCAAATTAATGCCAAGGTACGATACAAACACCCCAACTTGCCACAATGACGTCAGCACAAGGAAAAAAAGAAAAACATCTAATTTTTGGTTCGAAAATTATGAAACAATAATAATAATAATGTAATTCTCAGAAACTCAAACATTAGTTAACTAGAGAACATAACAAGCAAAACAAAACAAAAAGAACCTTAATCGTGAGCTCTCCCTGACTGCTGTTTTTAAATTTCAGTGAGGCTGTAAAATATGTTTTGTTTTATTGTTAAAAAACAAAAAGAAAAAGAAAATAAAGAAAGAAAGGAAATAAATTTTGTTGCAAATATCCTAGTAAAAATAGGTTTCCTAGACACAAGTGGCTCCGCGTAGCGTAGTTGCTAACGCTCTCGCCTTCGGTACGAGCGGACCCAGGTTCGATTCCGGTAGGGGCACTCGGTCGAAAAAGTATCAAAAGCTTTTAAGTCCAGACATCCTGAATGAGGCTTTCTTGGGTTTTCCTCATTTCACACCAGGCAAATGCCGGGTGGTACCCAACATATAGGTCCCAGGCCGTTTGCTTCCTTCCCTTTCCCCGGATAGTGTGCTCACCGAGGGACGTCATAACTCACATGTGACGGGCTAACAAGGTCATTGATGCCGAAAGCCCAGAAATCTAAAGCCTAAATCTTCACTACACAAGAAAATGTTCGCGCTGAAAACGGTTTCTTAGCAATTATGTTAAGCAGTCCTGTAGTAAATCTCCATCAAGTAATAAACCGTCACATATAAAAAGGAAAGAATAAACACATAACATTCATTTTGCGTACCTTGAAATGTAAAAAGTTACAAAACATTAATATTCAAAGATTTCTCAAAATTCAGATTAACCCATTTCTTTCTCCTCAACCATTAACGAGTTACAATAGTAAGAATTGTAGTCATAAATAACATTACTTGTTTAGTACTATATTAAAGCAAGTTATACTAAAGGAATATATAATTAATGGAATATTTAACTAAAGTGATAATTTACTATTGCACTTACCCAGGCTTTTGTTTCCTTCCGCTCTTCTTTTCCGTTTGTAAACAACCTCGTTTATAAACCAGCTCGCAAGCATACGACAGTTGTTTCATGACGTCATCTATGGTGCAAGAAAGAGGTGTCTATAGGCGGTCAGGACCTCACACACAGATGGACGTATATAACATATAGCTGAAGTATTTAACATACGTATACGTATATAAAATACGGAAGATTGTTAGATGTCAGACATCCTGCAGCGACATGATATAACATCCAAGCGCGTTAAAGGCAGTAGCTGTGTAGCATATGGATAAAGTACGCTCCGTACAGATTTCCTTTGTAAACATAACGAATCCTTGTATTTGTACAATATACCGCTGTCCGGATAATGGATTTTTCTCAGTGTAGCGCTACTGTGGCACAATGTATATTGTAACTGTATAACTCTTGTACACCGCTAGTAGGTGTATTTTCGTAAGTGACGACCGAAACTATGTTGTCAGCTCTGACTGCGATAAGGCACTGTTGTCCTGCTTTTGCTTTTCTTTTTCCTCCTTTGTCATTTGTGAGATGCCAAACATATTGTTTTTGCTTGTTGCACGCGCTGAACGGGTTCCTGCGGAGCGAGGTATTTAAGAAGTTGACTACATATACTTGATTACGATAAAAATATGATAACTACTTTAAATTATAATACGGTTTTAAATTGGTCAACAGTTGCAAAAATGCGAAAATAAAGCTGTAATTGTAACTGTATCTTAGTCGAGCACGTGGCTAAAAACAGTGTTGATTACAGATTTTCTCGTGGAAGAATTTCATTACACTAGAGGTGAAAAGCAGACGTCAATTTAGACAGCTCCCCTCTTATCTCTTCAGACTCAATCGGAAATGGTCTCAATCGTTTGCACAGAAATGTGCAGGCAAAATTTTCGTTTGTATACAATTAGGGGTGCAGCCAGAACGAAAACAAAGTGGGGTCTGTCTAAATGGTACCCCCCCCCCCACCATGTCCAATTCAATCACAAATCGTCGCAATCGTCTGTACGCCGTTTGTACAAAAATATGCAGGCGAAATTTTCGTTTGTACACAATTAGCGGCGCCGCCAAAACGAAAACAAAGTGAGGGCTGTCTTAATGGTAGCCTCCCACCATGTCCAATTCAATCACAAATTGTCGCAATCGTTTGTACATCGTTGATACAACAATGTGTAGCGAAATTTTCGTTTGTATGCAATTAGGGGCGCCGCCAGAACGAAAACAAATTGAGGGTCTGTCTAAGTGGTAGCCCCCACCATGTCCAATTCAATCACGAATTGTCGTAATCGTTTGTACAATGTTTGTACAAAAATGTGCAGACGAAATCTTCGTTTGTACTTAATTATGGGCGCCGGCAGAACGAAAATAAAGTGGGGGCTGTCTTAATGGTGCACTCGCACCATTTCCAATTTAATCACAAATTGTCGCAATCTTTTGCACATCGTTTGTACAAAATTGTGCATTCGAACTTTTTGTTTGTACACAATTACGGGCGTCGGCAGAACGAAAATAACGTAGGGGCTGTCTTAATGGTATCCTCCCACCGTGTCCAATTCAATAAAAAATTGTCGCAATCGTTTGTACATCGTTTGTACAAAAATATGCATGCAAAAGTTTCGTTTGTACACAATTAGGGGCGTCGCCAGAACGAAAACAAAGTGGGGTCTGTCTGAATGGTAGCCCACCATCATGTCCAATTCAATCACAAATTGATGGAATCGTTTGTACATGGTTTGCACAGAAATGTGCAGGCAAAATTTTCCTTTGTACATAATTAGGGGCGGCGCCAACACGACAACAAAGTAGGGTCAGTCTAAGTGGAAGCCCCCACCATGTCCAATTCAATCACACATTGACGCAATCGTTTTTTACATCGTTTGTACAGAAACGTGCAGGCGAAATTTTCGATTGTAAACAATTGGGGGCGCCGACAGAACGAAAACAAAGTGGGGGCTGTCTAAGTGGTAGCCCCCCATCATGTCCAATTCAACTACAAATTGTCGTAATCGTTTTTACATCGTTTTGTACAGAAATGTGGAGGCGAAATTTTCGTTTCTTCATAAGTAGTGTCGCCGCCAGAACGAAAAAAACGTGGGAATCTGTCCTAATGGTAGCCTCCCACCATGTCCAATTAAATCACAAAGAGTCGTGATCGTTTGTACATAGTTTGTACAAAAAATTGCATTCGAACTTTTTGTTTGTACACAATTAGAGGCGCCGGCAGAACGAAAACAAAGTGAGGGCTGTCTTAATGGTACCCTCCCACCATGTCCAATTCAATCACAAATTGTCGCAATCGTTTGAACATCGTTGATACAACAATGTGCAGGCGAAATTTTCATTTGTATGCAATTAGGGGCGCCGCCAGAACGAAAACAAATTGCGGGTCAGTCTAAGTGGTAGCCTCCACCATGTCCAATTCAATCACAAATTGTCGTAATCGTTCGTACAATGTTTGTACAAAAATGTGCAGACGAAATCTTCGTTTGTACTTAATTATGGGCGCCGGCAGAACGAAAATAAATTGGGGTCTGTCTTAATGGTGCCCTCCCACCATTTCCAATTCAATCACAAATTGTCGCAATCGTTTGCACATCGTTTGTGCAAAAATGTGCATTCGAACTTTTTGTTTGTACACAATTAGGGGCGCCGGCAGAACGAAAACAAAGTGAGGGCTATCTTAATGGTAGCCTACCACCATGTCCAATTCAATCACAAGTTTTCGCAATCGTTTGTACATCGTTTGTACCAAAATGTGCATGCGAAATTTTCGTTTCTACACAATTAGGGCGCCGCCAGCACGATAACAAAGTGGGGTCTGTCTAAGTGGTAGCCACCCGTCATGTCCAATTCAATCACAAATTGATGCAATCGTTTGTACATGGTTTGTACAGAAATGTGCTGGCCAAATTTTCGTTTGTACACAATTAGGGGCGCCGCCAAAACAAAAACAAAGTGGGGGCTGTTTAGATGATAGCCCTCACACCATGTTCAATTCAATCACAAACTGTCGCACTTGTTTGTACGTCTTTGTACATAAATGTGCAGCTGAAACTTTCGTTTCCACATACCGCCGAAACGATAACAAAGTATAGACTGCCTAATTGGTAGCACCTCCCCCACGTCCGATTCAAAAGAATATTATCTGAATCATTTGTACATCGTTTTCACAGTAATGCGCAGACGAAAGTTTTGTTTCTACGCTATCAGGTGCGTTGACAGAAGGAAAAGAAAGGGGTGCTGGCTAAGTGCTTACCCCATCATGTTCGATTGAACCACAAATTGTTGCGATCTTTTATACATCGTTTGTGCAGAAATGTGCAGGTAAATTTTCGTTTGTACTAAATAATATACGGATGTGAGTATTTTTAATATTTGACCTAGAATTGAAGAAAAGGGATGGGGATTGTAATTATTATAATCATGTATATATCTCGGGATTGCTCAAAGTTAGATATATGAAAGATGTTATTTCGACTTCTCATTTCAAATGTTAAACCAGTGTATCGTGTTTTAACATTTTTTGATACTTAACCTAGAAAGTAAGAAAGGGGGTGGGGCTACATCTATGTACTACAGTTTTGGCTGTTTAGCGATCAACGTTAACCGGTTTGAATAACGGTTGCTGAGATTGAAAATGGTACCTATTACACTAGTCGACAAAACAAAAACCTTATTCTCTGGCACACGGAAGAAAATACCTGGTTCCAATAGAAATTTTCACGTAGAATTCGAATCTGCAATCAGTTTTTCTGCATCATCCACAGTTTTCCCGCGACAGAGGGATTTTCGGAAAATTTTCCCTCAAATTTCCTTTTTTTTTTTTTTTTATCATTTTCATACCTGTAGCTCGGGTACCTTAGGTATATAAATGCACGTATTATGTGTTATGCTAGCTTGATTTATACTTAGTATGCCTTCTAAGTTTCATAAGAATAGCATTATTCTTTCTAGAAAAATAAACATGTTTATATAAAAAATATGCTATGTGTACTGTTCATTTTACAATATTCATTAGTGCAGAAAAAAACACATATAACTTCCACGAAAATTACAATATAAGCACGGTTTATAACTTATTGGATTTGAAATAAAACATATTTTCAATGATGTATACATCGTGTCACCATTTTATATCTACTTAATAAATAATACAATAGATGTGTGTGGTATCTTCTTAATCAATGAACACATACTTACCTCAACTAATATGTTTTAGTTGTCGACTTTCTTCTGTGTTTGGCTTCTGGAACCTCTCTTTTGAGTGTCCAACAGTAATCAGCTAGCATTTTGAACCTCACTCTCACTGGTATCTCTTCTCCATGGAGGAAATGTCCTGATGAAAACATTCTCCATACTCATCACTAACAGCACCAAGGTTTTCAGGAAAGAAATGCAGGTAGGAGTCTAGAAAGTGAACTTTAAGGGACATGTTGCAGCCCATTTCTTTGAACGATTGCAGGAAATCACTCAGAATTTTACGGTAATTTGGGGCTTTCTTGTTTCCTAAAAAAATTCTCAGTTAAACATTTAAATGAACACCAAGCTGCTCTCTCAACCAGAGTTAAGAGATCCTCACATTTTTGGTCACGAATCAAACATCTTATTTGGGGTTCTACAAAAATCCCTAGCATCACTAACCCGAGGAAATTTGTCCTTGAGGTAACAAAATCCTGCATTAATTTTGTATATTGCCTTAACAAAATTTTTGAAGAGCTCCAACTTTATGTAAGGACGAGGTAGTATTATCTAATCAGGGCTCACCAGTGAGGAATAAACAGCATTCTTCTGTCCAGGAGTTAATAAATGCGTTGGTCATTCCTTCTTGATGTAATGTTCCGCTTTGTTCCTGCTGCCCCATTCGCAGAGGAAACAAAAATATTTCGTATAACCAAGCTGCAAACCCATTAACAGAGAAATTACTTTTAAATCACAGCAAACGGTCCACTTGTATTTCTCATACTGAATTCTTTCTAACACTATTTCGATGTTTTCATAGGTGTCCTTCATATTAGTTGCATAAGCGAAAGGCACTGAAGAAATTTGTTGCTATTGTACAAAAGGACAGGCTTAAAGCTAGTTTTGGAAGAGTCAATAAACAATCTCCTCTCTGTACTTATATGTGCATGTCAAAGTGTATCCATCACATTATTACAATACACTAAATCATTTTCTTGAGAATAATAGTTTTGAAACTCTGTATGAAGGTTTCGAAAATTACACACTTTAGTGTCACGATGGAGCAGATTCCAGCCTTTAAGTCTAAAAGCAAGAAGTTCTGTCTGTATCTTGAAGAGTTTTAAATCCCGTACGAGATCATTTAGTTCACCCTGAGTTATCAGATGGGGATCCAATGTAGATGTGCTTCCTACATAAGTAGGATCATCTACTTCATTTGGAACTTCAGTAGTTGACTGACGTACGTAATCCTCATTTACCGTAAGATGAGGAGGAGGTACTGGTACAGGTAATTTTGCACTGTTTGCAACTGGCCTAATTGCTAATGGCAAAATAGGGTACTGTACTGTGTGCTTATATTTACTGGTTATTTCTTTTATCTGTGTCATACAAAAGTAGCAGTCTGATGAGTGATCTTTTGTTTCCCTCCAGATCATTGGTACTTCGAAGTTCATGTTACGTTCATCATTTGTTCACCCAGTCAGACGTTTCACGCAAGTACAAAAAATGTAGTGAGGAACGAAATTCTTATCTTGGTCTCCTACACAGCAACCAAAATATAACTGATAACACTTCCTCACAAGTGGAGTAAAACATCGACGTTGCGATTTAAATGTCAGCTCCCCACATACATAACAGAAATTGTCCGGTTGATTTACACACTTCCTCGGCATCTTATATCCTGTAAGGTATCACACACACATACACACAGGAATCTACACTCCATCAAAACCACAAAATCCATCTAGAAATTCCCCCATACAAAAATGGTGACATGGTGTACACATCATTGAAAATATGTTTTATTGTAAGTCCAATGAGGTATACACCGTGATATATTGTAATTTTCGTGAAAATTATATGTGTTGAAGACCGACCCGACCCGACCCGTGACCCGAATTGACTAACCCGACCCTGATTCGACCCGATTGACCCGACACGACAACCCGACCCGACAATCCGACCCGATTGACTCGACCCGAGGTGGCCCGATTGACCCGTCCCGACAACTCCACCGAGCTGACCCGAGTGACCCGACCTGAAGTGTTCCGACCCGAGGTGACCTAATCCGACAACCGACCCGAGTGACCTGACCTTACAATGTAACCAGTTTAAGAGAACTAGAACCCTACAAAGGTGCCACCAGAAAAAAAATGCTGGTCAATTCGTGTGCATAAAACATTGTTTCGGCTTTTTTATTTGTTGTATAATTATCCTCCTCCTCCTCCTCCTCACTGTTCTTTCATTAACGACAGGCCAGTTTCCGTGAACTAGGTAAGAAGCTTCCATTTTTGCGATTTCCCGCTAATATCTTCCTCGCAACCCAACATAATGTACCACCCCCCTTATTACAATCTATCAATTGCAACCTTCCCACACACTCTCGCTCTCCTGATATCACCCCCTTTACTACATCTCTCAAAATGCAATCCCTTAGCAAGATCGAAACTTGTGATCCGTCCATTTTTTCGCTTCCTTATGTCTTCCAATATTGCTCTCGTGTCTTGCATTTTTCAGAATATCCTAATTTGTTTTCCTCTCTATCCTGCTAACCTTCTCTATTTTTCTCCACATCCAAATTTCCAAGGTTAAAATTTAGGCAATCAACTTAGAAAGTCAAAACAAAATTTGAAGTTCTGAAGACAAAATGATTTTCTAGTAACGAATGTATATAGAACTTCTTTTAATATTTTTTGCTGTGTAATAAACAAAAATTTCATCACGTTAACATTCCGATTTTTCCATTTAAAAACAGCGTTGCTGTCTGATAGAATCATAAGGAACTAATTGCACTGAAATATCATTCTGTAGGGAATTACATTTTATTTTTTTCTTGATTAATTTATCTAGAAGATATTTGCAACGTTATATAAAATCAGCAAGTAATTTAGTGCCGAGAAAGTCAAATCACTACCGCAGCAATAATAATAATAATAATAATAATAATAATAATAATAATAATAATAATAATAATAATAATAATAATAATAATAATAATAATCCGAAGGTGACCAAGAAAGATCTGTCTCCTTTTGTGGAGGTCTGTGTTCAATTGGCCCTCACACCGTGAGTTGAATACGAATTGAGATAAGGCGAAGGTCAGTTGTTGGACGAGACGAGACACAATTTTCATGAAGTGGTACGAGATGAGACAGAGCTCTTTCATTAGGAATATGTACTTTTCGAGACATGACTACCTTCACGACACATTTTCAGGACGAGAATGCCCCAAACCTGGTCTCGTGAGCAACACTAGTAAGTATATCCAAAATACTACCTGGTTGTGGCTGTACAGATACACCGTGAACGTGCGTGAACGTGAAGTGAACATGGGACCTTCACAGAGCGACATAAGGGCTTGTTTGCTGTGCGAGTTCAAATTGCTGCTCCGCGGGGTGGAAGATATGACAGGCCATTGGTGAGGGTGTCGTGACTACCCGGAGAATGCACCGGTAGAACGGTTTAAGGACGTTGACGAAACACTCGACGAAGACGCACCACGTGCCGAAAGACAAACAGGTTTTCAAAATAAAGATCTTCAGGCAACAATTGAGGCGAAGACAGACATGTGAGGAACTGGTACTACAATTCAGTGTGAGTGGATAAACCATTCCGCACCACCACAATCAACTGGGCAAGCACTGCAAGTTGGGTTGATGGGTCCTACATGATTTGACTTGGGGCCAGAGAGCAAGCGAGTAGACACTTGTGTTTCTTTGGTGTCTCGTCTGAGGAAGGAGCAATTTCTGGACAGGGTGTTGACATGTGATGGGAACTGGGTCCTGTATGAAGCTCCACGGCGCCGTCATCGTTGGCTAGCATCCCATGAACCGGTTCAAAGACAGCCCAAGCCAGCACTACATTAGAATAAGGTTCTCCTCTGCATTTTGTGGACTGCTCGCGATATCGTCCATCGGGAACTGCTACCAGCTGGTCAGAGCATCAATGCAACTGTGTACTGTCACTCTATGGATCCAACACTTCTGAATCGCAAAGGGGTTCTCCTGTTACAAGGCAACGCTAAACCCCACGTGGCTAAGATGACCCAGGACACCATTCTACGCCTGGGATGGGAAACACTATTGATTCCGCCATACTCCACGGACTTGTACCGTCCGATTATCACCTGTTCCATTCCCTGGAAAATCACCTTAGAGAACGCCAGTTCAAATCGCTAGTAGAGGTTCAATATGCACTTGATACCTTCTTCGCTTCACGTCCCACCAAGGTCGACTGCGATGGAATCCGTAGCCTTCCAGAACGTTGGCAGAAGGTCGTCGATGCTGATGGAGACTATTTTTGATATTCCAGGTATGTCTTAGGTTACATATCAATGTTTGAAGGTGTTAGTGAAAAGGTGGCGGAACTTTCTTGGTCACTCTTAAAATAATAATAATAATAATAATAATAATAATAATAATAATAATAATAATAATAATAATAATAATAATAACAACAATAATAATGTGTCCTGCCCAAAGGCAGATGTTTGACCCGAAGGTCGATGGGTATTGATTCCAATTCGTACCAAGAGTTTTCTGGTGGACAAGCACCGTGTGCATGGGTTTTCTCGGTCTTCTCCCATTTCCTCCCACTTTCTTCATCCAGCCACTTCAATTATTTCTCATCATCACTGTCTCTCTTAGCGTTGGTGCATAACGTGGGACGTTAACTAGATATTTCCTTTTAATTTCACTTAATGTGACATTTAACTTGACATAAAAACGCAGAAAAAAAAGTCAGTCGTAATATTAATTACAATTACCATGCCAATTAGTTAATATAGGGTTAAATTAAAATTTTATTACTATTTCAGCTACAATTAGTCACAATTATCATTCATTCACCAACTTCGAATTGAATTCTACAACAAAGCTCCTTATAGTATTTCAAAATAAGTGAAGAATGTGACGATCCGAACCGAGTGACCCGACCCGACAATCCGACTGACCCGACCCGACCCGTAACCCGACCCCTTGAGAGCACTATCAGAGGGGTACAATTTAGAGTACAATTTATTTTGTATGGTTTAGCATATTTTATGGCTACCATATTTTTTGAAAACAGAAAAAACGGGACATCTTACAAATTAGTAGTAAATACTGCATTTTGTATTAATATTATCTTTCGAATTTTACTTTAGCATTGCACTAATTACACAACTTAAAATAATGTATTAATATAATCCATACTTAATCAACAGTGTTAAAGATTATTATAGAAGCTAGAAGCTTTTATACCATATAAACGCAATCATTGAACATACAATATTTATGCAAAAGTTATATTTTCAATATTATTACACATACCACCTCACATGCTCTAAATGTCTATAAAGAAAAAAATTCAGATTTATGAAGTTGTTTCCAAATTTCAATGGACTGATTTATTTTTGTTAACCTAAAATGCGAACTAAAAAAAAGCAATTTGCATAATAGTTTTTCTGAAGTAGAAAAAAATGTGTTTCTGGGGCTGGTCTGCAACGTCAAAGGAATTTGTTGCCACCTCGGGGTATACATCCTTACTTTTGGTGATAAGAGTGCCAATTAGGAGGATTTAAACATTGCATGTTATATCCGGGGAAGCAGCGATTGGAATAATAATAAAGATTAGAATGAAATTGTTCCTATAGTATTGTCGGAATCGAAAGCAAAAGGAATAAGTCGATTTTATTATCTTTTCAGAACTTTTCATATGTAATTTATAATAATAATAAGAAAAACAGGACAAGAAGGAAAATTTCTGCACACCGGGGCAAATTTTAAGAAACCGGGACGTATGATAGCCTTACATACTTATTTGCATGCGGAGTGTCAGTACGGATCCAGTACGTAGCAGAGTTGAAACAAAACCTCGTAAATAGGTTGCAAACTCAGGAAAACAAAATTACGGCAAACCCTCAAAATTCTCTGTACAAATGAGAAACTGAAGACTGTATTGATCGTTATTTTATTTACCGGCAATTGCCACTTCTTTAAAATTAACGAAACAGATGAATAATACTGGATATTAATCTTTACGTAACAATTATTGATTCATAAAATGAAATTTACTCTATAAACTTACACTTCAAACAAAGGAAATTGCTTTAAAAAGTCATTTTCTACTCTCAATAAATGTATAAAATTCTTTTACAATAAAATCTAAGTGTTATCAAATTTCTTACGTTAAATAAATAAAGAACTGCCATAGATTAAAAAAATATCGATAATGCATAATACAACGGAAATTTGTGTTTGGAAAGGCACTGTTGAAAAATTTCGATGTTCAATGTTATATTCTGGATTGCAGATTCCAAAATACCGGTCAGAAGAGGGCTAATAAGAAGTTTGTTCCTGTCACCGGCCTTAATCAAAATCACAGCAATATTCCTGGCCAGGCTGGTGAAATACCGGCCAGTTAGCAACACTACTCGTAAATCAGAATGCTGAATGCACCAAAATACTTCACCATGCATTCTATAGTTTCTACAAAATGAGTTTAATGAAGATCAAGATCAAATAAATCAAGATATTGTGTTATAATTTTCCCTTTAACAATCTACTTTGTGAATTTGTTATTTCTTCCACTTAACAATTTCCTGTACGAGATGAGAATAACGGTTTCTGCGCAAGTTAGAAAGAAAAAGATGCATTTTTCTCATAAGGATCCAGCTCACGTAAGAAATAATGAATAAGTTTAATAATAAGAGCCGAGGAGAGATAAACTAACTCAGCAATAATGATTGTAAGTATAAATATCAATATAAAAACAAAAAACATTTAGTTCTATCACCGTTAGAATAAGATCAATGTGGTGAATCACACGATAGTGTAAACATCGAATTGACACAATAGTGTGTACAAAGTCTTGTCAGAAAAATACTCCATAGTATGTGACACATTTTTTTTTAATGTTTCTACCATTTAGACAGCCCCGCATTGTTTTCGTTCTGGCGGCGCTCCTAATTGCGTACAAACGAAAATTCGCCGGCACATTTCTGGAAAACGATGTACAATGGCGACAATTTGTGATTAAATTGGCGTACGATGGCGACAATTTGTGATTAAATTGGATATGGTGGGGGGCTAAAACTTAGACATCCCCCACTTTGTTTTCGTGCTGGCGGCGCACCTAATTGTGTACAAACGAAAAGTTCGAATGTACATTTCTGTACAAACGATGTACAAACGATTGCGACAATTTGTGATTGCACTTGAATATGGTGCGGAGCTACCACTTAGATAGCTCCCACTTTGTTTTCGTTTTGGCGGCGCCCATAATTGTGTACAAACGAAAATTTTGCCTTCACACTTCTGTACAAACAACGTTCAAACGATCGCGACAATTTGTGATTGAATTGAATATGGTAGGGGCTACCACTTACACAGCCCCGCACTTTGTTTTCGTTCTGGCGACGCCCCTAATTGTGTACAAACGAAAATTTCGTCTACACATTTCTGTACAAACGATGTACAAACGATTGGGAGAATTTGTGCTTGAATTGCACATGGTGGGGGCTACCGCTTAGACAGCCCCCACTTGGTTTCCTTCCTGGCGGCGTCCCTAATTGTGTACAAACTTAAACTTTGCCTGCACATTTCTGTATAAACGACGTACAAACGATTGCAACAATTTGTGACTGAATTGGACATGTTGAGGGGCTAACATTTTGACAGCCCCCCACTTTGTTTTCGTTCTGGCGGCGCGCATAATTGTGTACAAACGAAAATTTTTCTTGCACATTTCTGTACAAACGATGTACAAACGATTGCGACTATTTGTGATTGAATTAGACATGGTGGTGGGCTACTACTTAGACAGTCCCCACTTTGTTTTCGTTCTGACGGCGCCCCTAATTTTGTACAAACGAAACTTTGGCTTGCACATTTCTGTAAAAACGACGTACAAACGATTGCGACAATTTGTGATTGAATTGGATATGGTAGGGGGCTTCCATTTTGACAGCCCCCACTTTGTTTTCCTTCTGACTGCGCCCCTAATTTTGTACAAAATAAAATTTGGCCTGCATATTTCTGTACAAACGACGTACAAACGATTGCGACAATTTGTGATTGAATTGTATACGGTGGGGGCTACCACTTACACAGTCCCCCACTTTGTTTTCGTTCTGGCGGCGCCTCTAATTATGTACAAACGAATATTTCGCCTGCACATTTCTGCACAAACGATGTAGAAACGATTGCGACGATTTGTGATTGAATTGGAAGCCCCCACCTTTGTTTTCGTTCTGGCGGCGCCTTTAATTTTGTACAAACAAAAATTTCGTCTGCACATTTGTGTGCAAACGATGTACAAACGATTGCGATGATTTGTGGTTGAATTTGACATGGTTGGGGCTAGCATTTGGACAGCCCTCCGCTTTGTTTTCGTTCTGGCGGCGCCCCCAATTGTTTAGAAACGAAATTTTCGCCTGCACATTTCTGTACAAACGATGTACAAACGAGACAATTTCCGATTGAGTCTTGAAAGGTCAAGGGGCACTCTAAATGGACGTGAAAAGCAGTACTGCAAAAGTACATGTAATTCATATTGAGCACGATAGCAGGCACTGTTCATTTTAGATTTTCCAGGGCGGGGGTATTGAATAAATGATGGCTGAATATAGTACTGTGAAAATTCTAGTAACTCAGATTGTGCACGCTCGGGAAATGCCATAGACGGAATTTCGAAGCTCTAGGCCCAAGAGCCACCTCTATAATCATCACTGACTACCATTTCAATAATGTGTTTTATGGTCTTATGTCCGTGTTCCCATCCATTCCTTCCGTCTCCAACTGGATACTTGATACTTTTTCTATTCCAAATTTTTGTGTAAGTTTTCTGTCGAAACCTTGAGTTTTGTACTCTAATCGGTTTCGAGTTAGTTAATTATTTAAGTTTAGGATTCCCTTTCTGCATCGAGGTTATATGAGACGTAGACTCAAAGATTATGATGAAATTCAAACACAGTAATCGTCCAAATATTGTAAGCACTATAGTGATGAACGTTAAAATCGGAAATTACCCATTTCTACCACTTCCAGTTGGCGAATCACCTCCATTAAGGAACTCCCTCGAGAGGAACTCCCTAAATTAAAAAAAAATCGGATTCGTCCAAAGATATCGTGTGAAGTAACGGTCTTTCGTATGTACGTACTAATATCGATAAGTTCCACTACGCGATCCCAATTAATACTTCATATACCGCCGCCACACACACAACTACACACGAAAGTATACGTGGTAGTATACACACGCTTACGCCGGAAACTAGAAACACACACACACACACACACACACACACACACAGAGAGAGAGAGAGAGAGAGAGAGAGAGAGAGAGAGAATCTTGTACCTTCATACTGAATGTACAATTACTCACAAAATCAGTTAAAAAAGAAAAAGGAAAAAAAAGTTGTAAATTAAACGTTCAAAGATTGGTATCACTGCTGCGTGTAACACATGAAATTGTTCCATAATGATTGATTCCTAATATGATGTATATGGGTTTCTTAATGGTAGTATAACAAAATACCTTCAAATTGACCACAAAATAAAAAGTGAAATTTATTTCCCAAATTTTGTAAAATCGAAGTCGGCGGGCAGTATAGGAGCAGTCTACAATAACAATATATGCAAATAAATATTAATATACTTCACGTTTTCCAGTGGGCGCATGAAAGCTTCGAATAGTGTTTGGTTTCATAATCATTAGCTGATGTATATATATATATATATATATATATATATATATATATATATGCATGCATGTATCAAGGTTTGTGCCCCTTTGCGAAAAATATTGGAATGGTTTCATCAATATATTCACTGAAATTTGATAGCAATCAAAGTATACCTTTCGGAAACTTTAAAACATGGATATGACCAGTAACATGAGAAGAGATAGACATGTGTGTAAGAAATTAATTTTGTATGGTATTTTATTACGTATAAATAAGTATGACACATAGGAGACGTATTTCAATCGTTAATATACACGAGTGAAGGATGTCCATGGGATAACATTATTAAACAAGACTGATCATTACATTCGGTTATTTCCAGTATAGAAATAAACCTCGACATTCTGAACAAAAAGGAGCATTGTTTCTATTTTACAAGCAGCAAGAGCTGAAAAACTCTTGATGAATTATTAAGTAGAAAGTAGTACACCTGAATATATGAAGTATATTAACAAATTTAAACCAACACATCGCACATTTATGAAATAACATCTGTAAGGTTTGAAAGCTAATACTAGAGGAGGGAAGCAGGGTTAGGGAGGGATGGTTTCTATTAACAGTTGAAAATATAGGTACTGAATTTTGTATGTAACTGTTATTTGTTATAGAGATTTCAAACACATCATTCGTTACTAGTAAGCAGGGAGTATCTCTCAAAATTTTTGAGAAAGAAAATTATAAAAAATAATTACAAGATATTGCTCGTGAACTGTAGTCTATCCTGGGCGTTGTTTATTCTCTATTCTCTTTCCCTCAAATCTTTCATCTCATATTGAGTTTTCTCCTTTTCCTGTTATCAGTTAGCTTCTGCATTCCAATTTTATTTTAACATAGCTACTATATTCTACGTTCTGCACATCTTATCCATTTTAGCAACTATTATGAATTTTTTTTCCAAGCTACCTGGACTAACAGTTCTTTTCATATAACCGTTCTATATTCTCTTCTTTCTCATTTCACCATACATCGATCTTAATATTCTCATCTCTGGCACTTGCTCTTGCCCAAGTTTCATTATTGTACATGATTACCGGTATATTGTTTTCATATATAGGCCATTTTCGCCTGCAATTTATATAGGTCAATTTCTTCTTCAGTCTACCCAGCCAGGTGATATTCTCTGTTGGATTTAGAAAATAATCTTATTTTTAATCATTGTAGAGATACCATCGAAGATACTTAAATTTCGAGGTTGCATTTCGCATTTCTCGTCGTATCCGTAGGAAACTTTCATCTTCTTTGTATAGTATAGTAAATCAAGCCCGTAACGGAGTAATCCATACCCAAGAACTACCGGTCCCAAGCCTGGTAAATGGTGAAAGATGACGTTAGGAAAGAAGTACAGTAGTAAACTAAATCCACCAAAACCATTATGGTAGATGAAGATTTGTTTCATGATAAATATGTCTTCATTCTATAAATTGTTTTTCTCGAACAAGTATTATGACATTTTTCATTTGGAGCAATAGTAACAGAAAACACACCAATTTATGCTAGGCATGATTCCTTTGTTGTTTCACCTAATATGTTAGACAAAAATTTTCCTGCATTCATTACACTTATAAAATATACTATACAGTATAATAATTGAATAAAATGCTTATTATTTTAGACTCGTTGAGCTTATAACCTGGAAAGAAATACATAAAGTAAGTATCTGAAGATAGTTGCGTTCGACTGAACTTCCCTAGATTAAGGGAACACGGTTATAGGATACATCAATTAGCAAAGATGCTTTAGGGTGGAATGCCCATTAAGCACAGTAACATATACTAATGTTAGTCGGCTTCAGGTTATACGTATAAAACCTTAATTACATAACAAAAGCTTATTGTATTCTATTTCATAACGCTGGATTAATACAACTACATATCAATATTTTTGCTTAAGAAAGATGTAATGAATGTATTTACAATCATATCTAATATAAACGTTCTAGATATAAATATGTAATTAATAAGTTTCTTAAGTGACTTACGTACATCATGCCTACAGCGACGTTATTAAAATATTTTTTTTCGAAATGCTTTCCTTCAATTAAGTTATCTTCCTTGATCGAGGATGTGATATTCTTTCGTGCGTGGTAAACAGAGTCTCGTGACTCTATAAATAAACTATGACATTATTGAAATTGTGATAACCATTTCTATGATGTTGATTAGTGTATACAAACGCGAGTCAAGCAAATAGTCATATTTTCTTAGTTCCCTGGTTACATCTTTTCTTCTATTACAGTAGTCTGGTGAATATTACTATCATTTACAATTGCAATAATGCCAACATTTATTCTGACAGAAGAAGTCAATTCACATTTACCCACTTCATACAAGAAAGTAAGTGTACTTAGGAAACACATTTAGAAATAATTTAAAGTATTAGGATAGATTAGTATGAGTACAATATAGTATGTTTACATAAATGTTGAAACGTCCATTTTTAATTATCTTTCTCTCAAGAAGTACTGACGGAATGTAATGTTAATTAACATGGAACTAGTTGCACGTTGTCTCAACAGACAGGGCACATACTGAAATAAAGTGCTTTCTATAGTGAAATGTGATATATGGAGTATGTGAGGCCAGGAATGCTTTAGAATATTTTATTAATGAATGAGTTCAACTTTGATATAATATGTTAAAGTCTTATAGTAATTTGATATGAGCATGGAATGTACACTGAGTCTCAGAACAGACATTGTATTGTAGTTGGTACGAAAATGTAATTTCTTGGAGCTTACTGTACAAGATGAGAAAGTCAGAAGCTACAAATCAATATTTTGTGATGATATTAAATAGGCACAGCAAAATGCATGAACCATCGTCATGTAACCTGTCCATATTTAGCTATTTAATTATATACATTTCTCGTTATTCGTATCTATAAGAAAAGATCAACGCATAGCACTTGGATGAACAGACTGATCACAACACGTAACAACAAATAAATAAATGAAACGATATATAGGTTCACTACGAAACGATACCTTATTGCGATGAATGATAGAAATTGGATCTTTCACTCTTGGTTGACAATCAAATGAAGAGAAAGTCTTTTGAAGAGCACTCAATATCCATCATTTTAAGTTTGTTCTTGTTCATGGAACAATTTGCGGTAAGTCGTACAGTGAATAAATGTACGAGAAACTTAAACATGTGTATAAATACCAGCAAAAACGTATGGTAAATTTCTTAACGGATATAGTACTCTCGTATATTTCATGTTGTTCAGATTTTACACCACAAGTTTCTCATGTGTCTTTAATTATTTTCTTGAAGGGAAGAGTTCGTACAGAACCTATTGTTTCACAGTAGTTGTCATAAAAAAACAAATATAAGATTATGAGTAACTCTGATGTCAAATCATAACCATCAAAACAAAGTTATAGCACTGGTGTTAGGTCACACTGATAGCAAGTAAAGAATATCATGCCACTGATGTTTAACTTTCTATATTAATATCGAATATGAAAATGGGTTCGTCTATGGGTTAAACGAACGTTTATTGATTTTTACTACTACAATAAGGTTAATGTAAAGAATATGTTTGTAGTAAAATAAGTATGTAATATATTATTTTATACTATTAGCAGGCAATTATGGATCTCTTTGTTTGTTGTTGGATTAATTCTGACGTGCATTCTCAATCTCCAATCATGGCAAAAATATCAGGAGAATCCAACTGTAGTGGTCATAGAGAGAAACTATTTAGAATGGAGATTTCCAATGCCAGCTGTTATGGCTCTCCCTACAAGCATGCTCGCAAAAAGTTTGAACAAAGTTCTCAAAGAGTAAGTAAACAATTGCTTTCAAATAGTGTGTTTTCATAATTTTGTTTGGCAAAAATAAATAATATGAGCATTTTCATCAAACAAGTAAAATATCTTATATAAATAATGCTATTTAAATTTTACTTTTATATTTATCTGCTTATCAACTGTTTAGTATACGGTCTTAAGCTATATATCCAGTATTTTATAGCAAATCCGTGGTCAAATATTTATTTCAATGCTTTATTTGTTTTATATTCCTATTCGGGGCTGTCTTTTAGTATCATCAAATGTAAAATGTGTTTTATATGTACGCACAGACACTGCACTTTTTTACCTAGGTACATTGTTTATTTTTGATAACGTATTCTGTAAATTGTAGATAAAAGTAATTAATTATACAGTGTGTTAAGTCTTTAAGGAACAGATTTTCTTCAAACATTATATATATATATATATATATATATATATATATATATATATATATATATATATATATATATATATATTGGTTGCCAAAAGATCAGGAACGGCTAAATACTCGAATGGAATGCGCTTTGTTGAAAATTTGCGAGACACAAAAGTTGCAGGATATCAACAGACCTATTGGCAGTTCGTGCCTGTCAAAATATGTGCAGCTCTGTGTGGGCCCCGCGAGACCCTGCTTTGATTTTTCAAATGAGAACCACCATTTTGTATTACAATTTCGGTATTTCCGAAACAAACTAAATGAGAATATGTAGTGCTCAAAGCTGTAGGATGTAAGTAAGGGTGAGTAGTGTGAAAAGTTCCAGACAGTTAAATATCTCAGTTTGAATGCGTTTTTCTGAAAATTTAAAAGATACAAAAGTTGCAGGATATCAACAGACCTATCGTGAGCTCGTGCCTGTCAAAATTTGTGCGGTCCTGTGTGGGTTCCCACGGGGCCCAACTTTAAGTTTTCAAATGAGAGCCCCATTTTTTATTTCAAATTATTTATCTACAGAACAAACTAAATGAGAACATTTAGTGCTCAAATTATAGAATGTGAGTACCAGACCCTACAGGGCCGAAAAGATTATCAGGGTGATTAGTATGAAAAGTTCCGGAAAAGCTAAATATCTCGGATATAATGCGTTTTTTCTTTTCTTTTTCTTTCTTTTTTCTTTTTCTTGTTTTCTTTTCTTTTCTTTTCTTTTTTTTTTAAATTTGAAAGACACAAAAGCTGCAGAATATCAACTGACCTATCGGAACCTCGTGCCAGTCAAAATATATGCGGCCCTGTGTGGGCCACGCGGTTCCCATCTCTTATTTTTCAAATGGGAGCCCCCATTTTTATTCCAAATTCTGTATCCACGGAACAATCTCAATCAGAATAACTACTGCTGAGGCCCTACAGGACCGAAAAATGTATCACGATGAGAAGTGTCAAAAGTTCCGTAATGGCGGAATAGATACAAAAAATGCAGAAAATCAATAATAATATAGGACGGGCGGGTCAATCAAAATGGAAGCGCTCTGAGTGGCTCCATAATGTCCCAAGTTGATTTTGCTAATGGTATCCTAAACTTTTTACTGGAAATTGTTCTGTACCAAAATATGTGAACATACTGTCCTGCTCAGTTCTGTTGGGTTTTGGACGATGGATCCCAGAACGCTCAAAGGTGGTTAATGATGAAAAGTCCCACGATCCTGAATTTGCTAAATGGAGTTCTCCGAAACGTACTGGCAAATAAATTCGTAAGTCATGAAACCAGATACTGCATGGCTCATACAGGACACCACTCTTAAAAATTTTCTAAAATTTGCTTGTAAGATACAAAGCAACCATAGCTTTCTGGGCATTTCCAGTAACTTGGCTAATAAAATACAGCCACCATTTAGTTTTCAGAAATACTGGGAGAAAGAGAAAAGAATACGACAACTTTTAGTAAGGTTTGATAAATTGCAAGTCCAGGGTCCTATTGATTTCACCACATTTCCAAACAAAGAATTTCAGATCCAAATAGTATTGAAGGTCAAAAATGTGTTGTCTGATCTCCGAGAACATAAACTGCATTAAGCACATGACTTAAGTCACATTTTAATCACATATGCATTTGTTATCTAGAAATGGAATTTGTCATTCACTGAAAATATTACGAAATTCTGTAAACATAAGGAGTAATGATTATGGCGGCAGCAAACACTAGATTAGAATTGCATTGACGGCTACGACAAGACACAGTTTCCGCACTCTGCACATGTATAAAACTGACAACTGGATTTATATGGCAAATCTCTGCGATGCTCCCTCACGTGAATGACAACATGAAATACTAATATTTTTACTGTACTTTACTGACGTGAAAGTTCATAAAAGCGTATACACATTTATGACAGTATACAGGGGTCCTACAAATCCCAAGTTTGCTTTATTAAATGCTAGTCACTAGTAATCATAGTAAATTCTGATGCTAGGAAAGTATTATAGTACAGTATGTACTTATATGTAGGGCTCTACACGTTAGAGACCTGCACGGGCCGAATATTTCGGCCCGAGCCTAATCCAGCCCGAATGTACCTAGGCCCGGCCGAGCCCGGACCCAAAAAGTTTTGGAGATGTTCGACCCGATCCCGGCCCGGCCCGGCCCGATAAGTTTTTAAAAATTTTTGGCCCAATCCCGGCCGGGTCCGATAAATTTTAAAAGTTTAATTTTGTAACATTTTTTCAACGTCAACGTTTGCTTTTATTCTAATTATCGTTTAACGAAGTCAATAATTATTAAAAAATTGCAACTAATCGGCCCCAGCCCGGCCCGACCTGAAGAGAAATCAGTGTCGGCCCGCCCAAGCCCGGCCCGTGCAGGTCTCTACCACACATGAAAAGTGAATGTGGGACATTGGAGACTGGGATTGTCAGAAATGAATTTGACGCTCCAAAATGCTGTTATTTCTAACAACTGCAGAATGAGTTGGTATGGAAGCCTAAGTGGGGAGAAATTCTGAAGGGATCAACAACATTGTTCCTCTAAAAGGCACCTCATATTCTTTTGGCTGTGTCTACGCGCAGCCTGTTATTTACTGTACAAGATGTCACTACAGAGACACTGACCCCAAGGTTCGTCACTCCTTTGGTATTTCTCGACTCCAAACCCTCTCTATTGCAGATGTGGTGTTTGAACTTGAAAAATGTACCATTTAATTATGTGTTCGAATTGATGTCCTTCTGCGACCTGACAATGACCCAAACGTGAATAAAATTCATGCATAACTGCAGCTAATATATCTGATATATCTGAGCTAAAAATATGTACTATTCTTTCTTTCAGTTGTTCAATATTATCAGATTTCTTTTCATACGGTTTGCTTTTTTAGATAACCATAGTAGAAAAAGTCAAGCGGAGTTAAATCAGGAGACCTGGGTGGCCATTCTATGGCACCTCTCCTACCAATCACTTGATTAGCAAAAGTGTAATTGAGGTAATTTCGGACATTATAACCGAAATGTGTCGGATCTCCATCTTGTTGAAACCATACATTAGGGAATCTTCTCGTAAAAAAAAGAGATTCTCTAAGAGACTCTAAAAAAGAGACTCTCTAAGTAGATTCAAATATTTCTCTATAGTAAGAGTTTCTTCCATCAATGAAAAACTGTCCTATAATGTGGTTGCACAATATTCCGACACAAACATTTACCTTCTCGGGATAGTGTGTGTAACAATCACGAAACCAGCGTGGATTTTCGTCAGCCCAGTATCGCATATTGTATTGGTGTACACAACCGTTTAATTCCAAGGTCGCTTCGTCAAAAAAACAGGTCCAGAAGAACAATCGGCGGTTAGCATAAAATTTGTTCACCATTATATCACCGAACTCGACCCTTCTATCATAGTCATCTTCTGTTAACTGTTGCACGAGGAGCATTTTGTAAGGATGGTAATGATACTTTTTCAATATCCTATGAACGGTTTTGAGTGGCGTGTGTGGAGTTTCAATAACCGATTGTAAAACGTCTATAGCTTTCTCATTATTAGTCGCACAATTGGGCCTTCCTGATCTTGGTTTATCCTTAATTAAACCCATGCGTTCAAATCGATAAACAGTCCGATACATGATAGATTTTTAAATTGGATGATGTAGCATTAAACAAGTCTGCAACTTCCTGGCAGATCTTACTCTATCACCATAACCTCTCATCATCAGAATATTAACTCTTTCTCTTTTGATTAAATTCATTGTGCCTAACAGAATGCAATTGAAGAAACTATTCAGAGCTGAAGACACCAATATTTACGTAAATACACACTTGAATTCTACTAAACCTTTATTCTTTATCTGTGCCTATCTGCAGTCTAATTACACTAACATTGTTTTAATACATCAATCAATATCTCCATAAATTACATCTTCATGATCTATACTTTCAGAATTAATATCATTATAATCTCTACTAGTATCATCTAACTTATTCCCACATATTATTTCTGTTAACAATGTAAAAGTCTGTGTCTTATCTGTAAGCACTCTTTGCCCTGTTCCCATATCCAACAAGAACAAAAGAGGACGAGGAATTGAGTGAATCCAGATCCTTTACAACTTGAAGGAAGAAACCGAATGCAGTTACTGAAACAAAAGCGCCAGAACGGGACGAATTGAGCAAGTTGAACTGGCGTTGAAGGGCCTACCGCTTTCAATGCAACACTAATAACAATAATGATAGCAACAAGAAACACAAATAGAGTACCTGGATTATTAACTGGATAAAGATCTAATATCGGAAAACGTTTTATAGCTGGTAAATGGTAGGGTACTGTATTGCTTCACGCGCCAACTACCTCGTAAGCCATAGAACATGAACGCAACGCCGACGTTGAAAGGTATGTTATAAAAGATAATCGTTTTCTTTTCTTTTTTTACAAGCTTTAAGCAATTTCAATAGCCTTATCCTCTGTAAGACCCATGAAGACTAGTGTGCAGTATTTACTATAGGCTATGTGTTTTTTTTTCAGTAGAAATACAATCTACAATGATTCAGAGTGGCTAATATTCAAATAATTGGAGTAGGTTTGCAAATAATAGTAATCTATCTATGCAATCTGAATTACATTTGCAGTAGGTTTTCATTGACAATCTGGACCAGGATTTCTCAACCTGGGGGTCGCGAGAGGGTTTCATAGGTTTGCGAACAGAAGAGGAAAAGATAATTACAATTAGAACGTAATACCGGAAAATATTTTGAATTTTGTTCCGATAGGCATATTTTTATTTTATGCATACTGTTAAGAGCAACAAAAAATAGTCTTCTAAACTAGATTTATAGGTTGTTTTAAAATATATAGGTAAAATTAATGAATGTTAGTCAGTGTAGCCTCGCTGCTGAAAGGGACGTTAAACTCGAAATCAACTCAACTCAACTAAAGTAAATGAGAATGTATTTATTTTTTCGCTGTGATGTTGAGATAATCACAGAGCCAAAAAACTAATCCGCAAAGCTCTGTTGCGTTTGTTGGTAAATCAACAATAGACAAAATATTCTGTTGGCAATAAAAAGGTTGCTTTTCTTTAAGATCATTTAATGTTCTTTTGCAGAATTGTAAACGTATGTGTGTGAGTGAATAGTCTTTTTTCCAGCAAGCTGGGCACAATAGAGGTAGATTTTTGGTGTGGGATTTTTTATTTGTTTCCAAAATTTTAAATGTAAACAAGTTGATTGTAACAGTTTTTAATGAAACTGAACACATACACAACAGTGTGAGGTAACTCAAAGTGGCGGCCTCGAAAATTCAAATACTCAATAACTTTTTAAACAACTGTTCAAGTTTTAAAACCAAAATTAGAAATCCCATCTTTTTTATTATATGACCACAATTAAGGAGTTATGAAGTTCTAAAATTTTCAAATGACCTTCATTTTGAAACAGATCGGATTCGATATCAATAATATGAATGAACTGACCAAATTTGTTTTTAATCCATTCGCTTTTAGGGAAGCTACTGTAACTACTATAAAGAAATGGATTCTACTATTATTATAGGAACAGATTGGTATCATGAGATCTCCGCAATAGATATATTAAAAATCTTACACAAGCTTATTACAAACCAGAAAATATAAGGTAGTCGCTGGCAAGAGGATGCGATAAACAATGGTCGTGATAAGTATTAGGTTAGGAACCACTGCTCTAGACACTACAGGATTTCGCGACTCCGAATCAATTTTGAAGAACGTGTTTATGACCTATAACACACATTTACTTTGTTGGTACAGGCAGGCCCATGCTGGGTCACTAACGAGGGCGGTGGACAAGTACCCATACAAATGTGAATATATATACATACATATATATATAGTGTAACTTAATTAATTTACTAAACCTCGGGAGGTGATTCCTGACACCGGAGATAAAACGAAAAGTATAGAACAACTTGGGTGTAGAAATGCCTGAGCTATGATCACCTGAAAATTTTCGAGAAAATGCAACGAGAGCCATAGTCGAGAACAAATTGTCGGATCGAAATCGTGCAAAAGGGAATTTCATAATATTTTAGTTGTAGATTTCATTAGTGTACAATCGGATGTAGTGCAGTGGCGGTGCAAGGGTGACTCAAAAAAAAAAAACGAGTATTTTATCAAACGTATGTGTACACGAAACAGCTGTGAAGAATAACAGTTCACAGTCTGATATTGTCAACCGTTGACCACATTGCAAAGATGACATTGCCGAAGCAAATTTTTCCGCGTGCGGTCAAACACATCTTAAATTTCGGAGGTGAATGCCGCAGCTATGTCAACTCGAGCAACTAGTTCTTCGGCTGTCGTGGCTAGTGTTGCATACAAAAGGCGTTTCATAAAGCGCCAAATAAGAAATCAAGGGGCGTGAGGTAGGGTGAAAGAGGTGGTCATAACACAGGTCAATCTCTCCCAATCCAACTATCTGGGAATGTTTCATTTAAGTAGGTCTGCATATATCTGTCAAAATGTGCAGGTGCATTGTCATGCTGGAATCACATCTGCTGTCTTATGTTCAAGGGCACATGTTCTAACAATTCTGGGAGAACATTACATAAAAATAAATTATACGTACTCCCACACAGGCAGGCCGGTAATAAATAAGATCCTACCACAAAATTATCCACCATACTGCACCGCGCGCTCACACTAAATCTGTCTGCTGACGGCTACGGCTAGTGTCAGGACGATCTTCGATCATTCTCAGAACGCTGTGTTCAAATTCAACTGTCCACATGCTGCAATTTCCTCCGATTTCATGTAGGGGAAATTGAAGAGACCCTATCTCCCGAAGGGGAATATGGAGGCGTGGAAAAAATACAGTGAAATTTACTTTCCTATGAGGGCGACCGTTACGATATAAACGGCTTGCCTCTGGGATATTTTCCCTTATCATTCCATAAATGAGATGCATATATGCCAGCTCGTGGACAGGGTACAGTTTTACACGACCTGAATACCTGTACACTACACTCTACCGTCATACGCAACACTTCCTATCCTGTTATACAGCAATTCCACACGTAACATCAGCGCATCGGACACTGTATATCACTGACAAGTTTTATCAGGTGCCTACTATAACACAGCCACGCTAATTTATGCCATCCACATCAAAACTGTAATACAGCCTTCCGCGAGCCACTTGCAAGTGGCATACAAGGGACGATAATTCCGTAAGTGCTGCTACATCTAAGCAAAAGTGCCACATTCTCTTTCCTCCATGTTGGTACTTCATCCACTCCAAAGTACATAGAGAACGTCGAAAAAATATTTTCCACCATTTGTTGCATGTGTTTTCTTCTAGAAAAAATTTTCTTCTAAAAAATTGTTCCACCAGTGAAAAAATCAAAATATAAGTGGGCTACTCTACGACACTATTTTGGTATATTCACAATAGGAATGTAGTTTTTCGTAGGTCATTATTAAGGGGCGTTTTTCGAACTCCAGGAGAGGGGAAAAGCCCTTCGAAAGTATCACTGGAAGATTTACTTAACGGATAAATTAAGTATACTGTTTCAGCGCATTTCTTTGTATCATTATGCAACGTGTATAACATCTCGTGTTTCATCCATTTTTGTTGTTTCTGTGCACAGAAGTATCATATTCCACGGAATTACATATTACGAGGAGGCAATCCTTTAATGCAGCTTACTTTCGCAAAATATGTATCTGGAAAATCCCTTGTACGCTCGTTGATCACATATGATATTTGCATTTTTGAATACTACATGTTATGTTTCTTTGCATACCGCCAGACTGTCCTATGCACGATCTTTTTAAACCTAATCTGGATCAAAGTTATTTTTTCCATCTTCACACACTCGTAACTTGGACAGAAACCCGTTCATTTATCATCCGTTATCAATAGCCTAGAATATAACTGTGATACGTTAAAGAATTTTTTTTCGTTTATATTATTCTCCCGAGAGTTTATTCTGTACTGAGACGAAATAGATCAATCACACATGTATATATCTCTTTCTTTCGAATTCTAAGTGTACTAACTTGAACGATGTACTACTAGATCTACTTTTGATTGTTGAAATCTTGTACTTGATTGTTGTTCATTGCTATCATTCAACATTTGAAGGAATACTCCAGTTTCTTTGGGAGGCACCCTTTCGTCGCCACTGTACACTAATAGGATCTACGACTAAAAATAATGGACATTCTCTTTTACCCGACTTCGATCCGATGTTTTATTCTTGAGTTATGGCTGTTCTTACATTTTTCCGACAAATTTTCGTATGATCAAGGCGCCAAAAGGAGGCATTTTTACACCCAAGTTGGTGTATACATTTTTTGTTTTATATCCGTGTCAGGAGTCACCTCCTGAAGTTTATGTTAATTAAGTTACACCCTGTATATATACGGGCTCCATTTTATGAATTAAAACTCAAAGTTTGTTTAATAACGTAAATAGTTAAACTGTGAAAACCTCTTTACTAGAGAAACTTTTTTTTAATTTCTTGTAAGTTTTTTTTTGTCTAAGATACATATACATAAATATATACTAATAAATCAATATAGCTATATTTTAGAAATACAATAGGCATTGATTATTCCGATACTGCTGTAAAACACACAGGAATTATCACATGGCAAGGGCGCCTTACGTAAAGGGCGCACTGTACCCTTCACGGGTTCTTCACCAACAGTATGTATTTATTGTACAGAACTGTGCCATACAGAAAAACAAAACCGTTTATCTTTGACGTGGTTTCGCAAGGGCGCCTTTGCAAAGGGCGCACTGTACCCTTCATGAGTTCTTTACCAACAGTAACAGTATGTATTCATGGTACAGAAATGTGCAATTAAGAAGAATAAATGAAATTATTTATCTTTAATGTGTTTTCGCAAGGGCGTCTTCTGTAAAGATGGACTGCACTTATCATGGGTTCTTTACCAATAATAACCGTAAGAATTTATTATTAAAATGTACCTTTATATATAATGTAATGTTTTGGAGGGCGCACCGGGACATGTCTCGGTATCCCGGTGGGCCAGCAAGGGCCTGGTTACAGGGTTTCTACTTGCAAAATAACAGTTCGGTTCCCTTTAGCCAATAGGGTCTAAACACTTCCATTTTCCTACCAGTCCAACAATCCCGATGATTTTCCTGCAAATTTTGTATCTTTCAAATTTTAAGAAAAACGCATTCTATCCAAGATATTTGGCCGTTTTGGAACTTTTCACATACTCATACTGATAGTCTTTCCGGCCTTGTAGGACATGGTACTCACATCCTACAGCTGTGAGTACTACATATTCTGATTTAGATTGTTCAGTAGATAAAGAATTCGGAATAAAAAATGGGCTCTGGTTTAAAAAATTAAAATTGGGCCCCGTGGGGCCCACGCAGGACCGTACATCTTTTGACAGACACGAGCTTCCGACAGGTTTCTTGATATCCTGCAACTTTTGTATCTTTCAAATTTTTCAGAAAAAAACGCATTCTGAGATATTAAGCCGTTCTGGAACTTTTAACACTACTCACCCTGATAGTCTTTCCGGCCTGTAGGCGTTCGTACTCACGTCTTACAGGTTTGAGAAGTACATATTCTAATTTAGTTTATACTGTAGATAAAGAATTTGGAATAACAAATGGTGGTTCTCATTTGAAAAATTAAAGTTGGACCCGTGAGGCCCACACAGGGCCACCCAAAATTTCACAGACACGAGTTTTCGATAGGGCTGTTGATATCCTGCAACTTTTGTATCTTTCAAATTCTCAGAAAAAAAGCATTCTATCCAAGATAATCAGCCGTTCCAGAACTTTTCACACTACTCACCCTTATAGACTTTGCGGCCATGTAGGGCCTGGCACTCACATTCTACAGTCTTCAGCACTTAATATTCTGATCTAGTTTGTTGCGTAGATACTGAATTTGTAATAAAAGATGGGGGTTCTCGTTTGAAAAATCAAAGTTGAGCCCCGTGGGGCCCACACAGGGCCGCACATATTTTGAAAAGCACTAGCTTCCGATAGGTCTGTTGATATTCAGCAACTTTTGTATCTTTGAAATTTTCAAAAAAGCGCATTTTATTCGAGATATTTAACCGTTCGGGAACTTTTGACAAGCACTACATATACCTCTTTCTTTTTTCATACACTATTACTGGTGAACCATAGTAGATATAAGATGGGAAACGTATCGGGGCGGAAGGGGACGTATGTGGATGTTATTGGCGATGCGGAAGAACCTATCCCACCCCCCATCCCGCCCAACTAAAGAAAATGAAATAGGAAGAAATACCTTGCGACAAATCAGATGCAAAGGTATGAAAAAAGAAAGGGGTTAGTAAAGGAAATACTGCAATCGGACAATTGGGTTTCCGGCATCAAGGAAATGTATATATGGTGTGGATGAAAAGTTTTCCTCATAGTATTATGTATTCCTACTGAAACTATGAGGCAGTATGAATATGTAATGCGACTAACGTATCCAAATACTGCAACAATTTTAGTAACCGACTAAGTATCAGTGTAACCAAGTAACTAAATCTAGCAAGAGAACCACAGTATGATACTTACTATAGCCATTTTCCAGTCATTGTGTACCGAGTTTAGTTCATAACAGCTGTTGAAAATGTTCACCATTCGTCCCCATACAATAGTACAATCTATTTTCAAATTCACTCCGTACGTTTTCGAATGTGTGTATAGAGATAGCCCGACACTCGGTGTTTATTCTGTTTTGGAAATTCTCGAAACTTTCTGCTGCTGTCGTATACACAACCGATTTAAGATGTCCCCATAGAAAAAAAATCGAGTGGTGATAAATCCGGTGACCTGACGGGCAATTCACTTGGCCTTCATTTACCTATCCACCTATCAGAAAAGTTGCTGTCTAGCCAGTTGCGAACTATCAAAGCGTAATGAGGAGGAGCTCCGTCTTGTTGAAAATGAACAACGTGTTCATCGAACTCCAAGTGACCATTTTCATCCATACTATTTTCAACTCACTCAGTAAATAATGAATGTATGGAGTCCTCTTGTAGATGTAGATACATGTCAGCAGTTAAATTGCCATCAAGATATAGAGAGCCTTCGATATTATTGCCATCGCTATTGTTGTTTTTGTGGAGTTTGCCATGGCTTTCAACAAAAGGATGTGGATTTTCATCTGCCCTATATCGGCAATTGTGATTGGTGACAAACCCATCTAAATAAAAGGTGCATTCATCGGGAAAATAAATGTGTTTCACTATATTGGGCGTATGTCGTAGTAATTAAGCTATTTCCTCACAGAGTTGCACTCTCCTCTCACTGTTGTTTTTTGTATTTCATGTAAAACTTGCATTTTGTAAGAATGAAATTTATGAACCTTTAATACTTTCTCCAGAGACCCTATAGACAATCTAGTATTTGCGGCATCCTTTCGTATTGATGTTGTTGGATTAGCAATGAAGGTTCCTAGTATTTCAGTTTCAGTTAGATCGTCAACTATTCTGTTACCGCTCCGCTTCTTGTTAGCTACCGATCCAGTCTCGGTGAATTTAGTAACTAATTGCTGGATGTAGGAGTGGACCACATTTCTATCAGAAAGTCTTTCATTAGAAAGTCTCACAGTTCCCCTAGCACACCCAATAGATCCATAAAGAAAAATACTTTCCTCTCTTTCCTGTAACGTAAAAACAATTTTAATAACTGTTTATAATCGGACTATTAACCACTTAAACAATCGCCATAGGTACCACACACCACTGTAAACACGTCACGACAACTTGGATATAAATCAATTAGACCACAGTCACCATGAATGTACCGTTACACTAGCGCGCAGTTTCCATTCCTAAGTTTGTTGCTATCGAAACAGGACGACTATCCTATGGATGTCTGCAGTAGCTCTTTTCGTCATAACAATACACAACACACCTGCTTGGTGATATTGCGTTTCTACAAAGTATTCAGTCCATACCCAGATAGCATGTAAGCTTAAATCAAGGGTCGCTTTCCCTTGATTTTGGCTTAGCAATGTACAGTTGATGTAGCAATGTACAAGCGACAATCAACGTTTATTTTAGCTTGTTTTTAACTTGAAAAGAAGCTTGAATGCGACAAGCGACAATCAACGTTTATATTAGGTTGTTTTAAACTTGAAGAGAAGCTTGAATTTATCAACTTTCTACTAAGCCTATTTCAAGCTTGATTTAAAACGCTTGACGTTTGTCGATTGTTAAGAAAATGGAGCCATCTGTAGGATTGGTGAGTAGTCTTAAATATTTGGCGCTTGATTTCTTCCATAACGTAAACAAAGGTAAGCTCTGTGTATAAAATGTAATAGTAAGCCCTAATTTAGTTTTAGTTACAAAACAAAAAGGTGAGTTTTGTTTTAAACTGGCGCGCTGAGCGCTTTTAGGATAATTTTATACACTAGTGTTACTTCATTACTTTCGAAATATGGATGGAATTTTATGCTTATACTTTTTTTTTTTAAGTATGTGTTCATCCGTATAATGTATACAATTTTTAGCCATTGGATTCTTTAATGTCAGTGATGTCTCTTTACAATTAACATCAGCATGGGCGCCCGAAGGGGAGGGCAAAGTAGGACCCGGGCCCCCTTCTGGCTTACAAAAATGTATACGTAATATAGCAAATATAGCATCCATGGAGATGGGCTCCTCCCTAGAAAAAATTTTTCGGGCGCCCCTGAACATCAGTACAAAGATTAGAGAGTTAACTTCAGCAGACGGCTTTACCATATTAAAAATTTATAGGTGGAATACTTGATAACATGTTAAAGTATTACTTTAACAGACGGCTCTACCATATTTATATCGATTTTGTGGTCATTTTTCACTAGATTTGAGATAATACTGTTACATATAGATAATGTTGGAACTTGGGGGCCAAAATCAGGTAAAATCACCGTGCTTACAGGAGAAATGAGTTTGTGTTACGTAACTGTAATTACTATCATAACTAACCAAACCTAACCTAAATCATCAAAAACACAGAAAATATAGGAAGAAAGTACGAATTCAGGTAAAATCACCATCTAAAAATTATTGCGGATATTTTATGTATTTTTTCACTTTCCTCGTTTATGTGCATATCCTCCGTCGCTGACATGCCTGCTCTCTACGGACGCAGCCCCTCGCTTCGCTCGGGACCCCCTGCTACGATCCTGCTCTGACTCGGTTAATGACGTTTGTGTTTTTTTGTGGCCACCTAGCACAAGTTGGTTCGTGATTTATGCAATAGCTCCTCATTTAGTGGATATTCTACAAAAAGAAACCGGAAAATGCAATGTGTGAACATTTGGTAGAACCATCTGCTCGAGTAATACCCAAGTATCTTAACCCAGCCTAAGCTAAACTAACCCAAACTAACTTAACCTACCTAAACAAAAAAAAAATACAGAATATATAGCAAGAAAGTACAAGATTTAAGCAAAATATTGTCCCCCCCCCCTAGTTCCAAAAATATCCCGTTACATAACACTTTACGTAGCATAGCTGAGCGAGCGAAGGGGAATAGGAGCCCCGCACGGCTCGTTTTCCCCCCTACTTTTTAAGTTACACACGTTTGGCATTGCAACCATTGCAGACGGTCATTTTCCAAAGCTTCATATGTACTTACTGCCATCTCATTCCTTGCTTGCATTCATCTGCCTACCGCCTTGTCAATTAGATCCACCAAAGCATACTTAATTTCCTATTTCGTAGGATTCTATATAACAGATACGATTTATTAAGTCTAAACACATTAAAATAAGTTATTTAATTAGGTAGTGCCATCTGCTAAAGTTAACCCCATATTAATAGTGAAGGTAGTTAAATGATAATGTAAGTGTTTTAAACTCAATAAATTCTATGTGCAAATTAGTATACATGGGAAAGTAAGTATATTATGGTGTAGCTATTTGCCAGGGCGGAAGGTGGATGAATACAAGCAAGGAACGAAATGCCAGTATTTGTATGTTAAGTTTTGGAAAATGACCGTCTACAATGGCTGCAATGCCAATCGTGTGTAACTTAAAATATAAGGAAAAAATGAGTCCTACGGGGCTTCTAATCCCCTCCGCTCGCTCAGCTGTGGTTCGTAAAGCGTTTGTAAAGTAGTGAAATCTAGTGAAAATCTAGTGAAAAAATCAACAAAATCGATATAAATTTGGAGAGCCGTCTGCTAAAGTAATGAAAATTACGTTTTATCTCTACAATCGAGGAGAAAACTGCTTTGAATTAATACATAGCCTAAGCTTGTTTGTTTTAGCTTTCACCGATACACTACAAATTTTAACTGATGTGGCTTCCCCAAGAATCGGTACGGATTATATTTAAATACAGCAAGCCTGGACATTTCACTCATTTTACAATGCATCATGCCTATTTTCGTTGCTTATGTTCTTCCATATTTATTCAGAGGTTGGTGGCAAATTTGAAATAGTTCAAATGAAGAATATAAATACTTATGTCCGACTTTATTTGGTAACAATTACTTATTCTAAGGTATACTTCATCGATCTTAGATTAAATGATATCACTCATTTCATCGCTTTACAATAAGTGCAAGGAAAGGTTCGATCAGGTATGGACTTTTGGGTTTAGGGTAAAAGAACGATGAATTTCGAAAAATTACTTATTAGATATTAACAATAACTCAAAATGGATTATTACGCGAAAATAAGTTGGTATATTAGTTTGAAGTTTGTAAGGTAAGAAGTCGAGGGTGTAAGTTTGAGGAAAACTAGATTTTTCGTTGCTTACATTTTAATCTTTTTATTCACTAAAAACAGTAACTTCTGTCTCTTGATTGAGTTTAGTGGTTTTGTTTACTTTCTTTTCTACCAGCTGAAGTCTGAATCTAAAATCTCAGAAAAATATTTGCAATCTGAACGGATGTAATAAAGAAATAATGCTATTTTCAGGATTGGCAAAAACCGTGTTCTTTTTTTTTTTTAAAAAAAAAAACTTTTTTTTTTCACTTAAACCGGAATTTTTGCTTTAAACCAGGTTTCTTTTATTTAAATAGGTTTACCTTAGATAAAAATAGAGTAACCGTTGCGCCCCCTTTTTTTTAAGAGTAAAGGTAATTTGAGGCTGATGATTCGATTGAACAAGGTCGCAACTTCGAGAAATGACCTCAACCCGCTCAAACTAGAGGTCATAGGTCAACTAGTTCTGCAATCGATTTACCAGTACATCGTAAATTATTCAGCAGTCTACTCCTTCAGCATTGGTTAAGCTTGAATTTTCCTTGTCGGAGGCATGATCGTCCACAAGTTGAGTGGGGGTGGGATTCGTGAAAAATACTTTTTTAACTTGTCTCTTTAATTGTGATTTTATTTTATCAAGTTTGGAGTTCCCGCCGAACTGCCTTTAGTGTCTGTCACACTAGCGGGCGGTCAACAAAACTTTCCACAGCTGTAGCTCACTTTAAGCTATAGGTCCCGTTCTTCATAACCCCGCTGTTATGTCCTTAACCATAGAAAGACGAAGGTTGGTCAAATTTACCCGCACTTTCTTTTTCTCTTTGCCCGAACAAATGAATTTTACAACGTTTGAATTTTTTTGTATTTTCTTCTGTAATCTAAACTTAAATTTTAGTTTTATTAGAAAGCACATTATTGTGGTAGTTTTTTTTTTTTTTTTAATAGCGCAGGTAAATAATTACATCTTCTTTAGCAACTTAGACGTGTTAAGAGAAGTACAGTTTTACTTTGAAAGGATCATTGTAAACTAATCTATTCTTTGAATGGATGACTAAATTAACACAATCTACTTTTATACATTGAGCAAACTTAATACTCTCAGGTTTAGTATAGTAACTTGTCTACACAGGCTAATGTATTTAAAGCTACTTCATGTCTGCTAACCAAATGCGGTAGTAGTCTGTACTGGGACTTATATTTGTAATATTTCCTATTAAAATTTCACAAATCTTAAAATAATTTTACAATTCACATTTATTAGTAGCAGCCATTAAATAACTTTAAAATACATTAGTAGGGTTAAAATTGGAATTTACAACCGCGAGCAAAATTGCCCCTCTTAGTCTTTCATATGACCAATTATAGTTTAGTCTTCCTAGGGTTAATTTTAAGATACACGGATGACTAATGATAGTGAATGATTATGAAGGAATTAGTGGCATGAGAACGGGAAAACCCTCACGAATATGATATTGTCCATCATAAACTCATGAGGCCGGAGATTGAACCAAAGATCCGTCGCACCAAAAGGCTACGTTCTACCTCTGAGCAATCAACCCTTTCCTTCCGCAGTACTGATGAATGACGTCATACTCTAATGACCTGGTCATAATACTCCAACGTAGTGATCTTCTACACACGTCTTCCTAATTGTTCCCCACTTGTCCCCCCCAAGATTTCTGGTTAAATGAACAGCGAAATCATATTAAAATAAAATCTTTGAGTTTTGTCCCACGGTTATGTGGGGCAGCCTAAAGGAGACGGTGATGATGAGAATGAATTAAATGATGGAGTGAAGAAAGTGGAGGGGAACGATAGAACCCTGAGAAAACCCACGCACACGGTGTTTGTCCACCACAAACTACACTCATGTCCAACATTTTTGTCGCATGTCTATAAATATGTTGTTTTACGAATAAAATTTGATAACGAATTCGCCCTGTATTTCTTATAATGTTGGTATGTGCATATTCGGCAAATACATGTATGTGGCAAATTTCATGTCAAAAGAGCAGTAAATAAGAATAATAAAACGAAAATAAAACTTTCTTGTCCATTTGTTTTACTGATTCTAATTTACGTGCTTATAATTCTTTCCCTATAACATTTTCTACAAATATACATTTCTCGATTATACACATAGTATCGGTACTAAAAGTATCCTGTAAAATTATTATAAAATTATACAGTATTCTTACAAGAAGACAGTTATAGATATGCGACAATCATTTTGGACATGAATGTACATTTTATTGTATTAATGATTTGTGAAATAGTATATTTTCTAGTTATATTAACACCTTCAAAACAATATTTCCTAAAATTTATTGCAGATATCAGAATGGTATGTGGCCAAATGCAATCTACTTTAGCTGACCTTAGTGAAAGAGTATCTTCCGTCGAGAAGAAAGTCGACACACTTCTAAGTAATGTTGTGAGTGTGAAAGCAGAGTCCATAAACGAAGAATCCAAACTTCTTGGCCTTCTGCCCCTGCGAACGTTGGATGATTTTCAAACATTTGAGAGAAAGCTTGAAGATCCTTGTTCTTTGCGAGTTTGTTTTGTGAATAACTTTTTTCCAAGCGTCTATATCTCCCTCGCCCTATGAATTGAGTCAAGCGCTGCTAAGCGGAGGAATTTGTAACTATTACAGAAGCTGACCAGTTGCGGAAGAAAGGCAACTGCAAGAAAGCTATACGGGAAGATAGGAGCGATCCAAGAGTAAATCCACTTCCCCATGTTAACAGATAGGAGCTTGCTGCCATATGCTCGATATTACTGCTTCCAGTGGCAACGTTCGCTGCCACCGGAAATGTAAATCTCTCTCTTTCTTTCCGTTTTTTAATTTACTTTTTTCAGAAATGCATCAATACTGTTTTTGCGCTCAAGAGCAGAGGTTTATTTTTTACTGATACACTACATTAATACTTAAAAATAGTTTTAGTATTAAAAAAATATCCGGTTGCACAACCATGCAACATATAGTACCAGCCGCCGCTGAATTTTGGTCAACTTGCCATTCATACTTGCTAATATAGTCATTTAGACGGCAATTAAATCTTTTGCAGTCAATTTTTTTTAGAATATATGGAAAACCCCCAAAAAAGTAGTTTATCTTGGTATTTTTCTAATTCTTCTGTTTACAACAGCACTTACATTGTCACAGTAGATTAGATATCTTTTATCAGTATCACCTATCCGTCACGGTAAATTGCGATTCCTGAATCTGGTTTCTCCATAGTCAGTTGTTTGATTAGTTTCTAGTGTATTTTTAGTTTGGGTTGGGCTTTTCTTGTTAAGATGCGTGCATGTGTATGTATATATTTTTGTGATAGATCAATAGTGGTATCAAGACATACCCAGCATTCGAAGTTGAAAATAATTAAAGAGATTTTATTACTTCTAGTCAATGAAGGAACAAATTATATTGTGAAACTGTTTGATTTGAGGATATCAAAAGATAAATAATATTAGAACATCTTTGTAAACTAATAGACAAAAAGTACCAAATTTTTACTTTCTTTGTTCCTAAATTCTGTTACCTATAATTTAAGGTAAGTTGAACCATTTTTAGCTAGTTTCTGTGCGTCATTTAGCTATTTTCTGACACTACTTGTTGGCAGCACTGATTAACCCACTGTTTCTTGTTACTTTTGAAAGTGTATGTAATTTCCATATACATACACGCACACACACACACACACACACACATATATATATATATATATATATTGTTGAGGCATGTCATTGATTTTATTCAAAAAGATATTATTTTGGTAAAGGAAAGTATATTTAATAAAATTGAATGTTAAGAAACTAAGTGTTATCACGTAACGTAAACACGTGTGTGTGTTTATGTGTTGACATCAATGTTGTGTGTATGTAATGAATGTTCTACGGCTAGACGCTTGCTCGTCAATTCGTAAGATATTGTAATTTGTATTTGTAATGTTTTGAATTGTCATCAGATTGTCACATTGTAACATTGACACACTTTGACTGTGATATAATCGTTGAGTTCGCAGAAATTTGTAAGTCTGAGAATTTGATCACGATGTAATTCGGTTGAAACCAACGTTTTACCAATAGCTGAGATATACAGAAAGTCGACGAGAATGAATTCCAAGATGTCTGGAATCTTCGTATAAAACCTTATAGTTTTTAGAGATAGGGATCAGTCTCAGGAGGATTCGAGGATCAGTCTCTAGGGAGCAGTCTTCGAGCATTTGTCTCAGAGTTGAGTCTAAGAGATCATCGTACGTCTAGTAGTCACATCGTTGCTCATGTCACAGTAGTCACTTCTCTGTGATTCTACGTTCGGTTCGAGACCCGGGATGTGTATTTTAGAGTAGTTCGCACCAGTTTTATGGTGGAGATATTTTGGTTCGATTCCCGAACAGTGCTAAAAGTAGGTCGCACCAAACTTATGGTGGAAATAGCGATTCCGAAATGGAATAATTTTAGTGTTAAGAATATATTTTATTAGGTTATGGTTAAATTCGGTTTAGATTTAAGTTATTTAGTATGTTAAGAGTTTGTATTATAATCGTTCACCACTCAAAGACGAGATATGGTTCGGATCTCGAATGACTAAAGGCAATTGACTCAAGTAGAATAAGTAATACGTTAACCCTCACCACCCACCCTCACTTCGTAAATTAAAGTTGAATTTAAGTATTAGATTAAATGAATGAAAGAACTGTGTTGACTAGAGCACAGAAAGCGAGTAAGGGAATAAATATTGATGTGAATTTATTTGGTGTGAGGACACCAGAAAGACAAAATACTGCGTGTAGTCACGATAAAGTCGCGAGTCCTAAAATTGTTTTGAGTAAAGAACCAGTTTTTAATTTCCCAAGTAGTCCGGTGACGAAATCTGTATCGGAAGACTTTCCTTCAATCATAAATTTAGATCCGAAATTAGTAAATAGTGAAAATAAGAATTTTACTATGGCGTCTAACATTACGTTTTACGCAGATATTAATAAATTGCCTAAGTTCGATCTCAAGAACGATAATGACATCGTGTCGTTTTTTGATGAATTCGACGATGCTTGTCAAATGGCAGGCATCGCCGAAAGCAAACGAAAGGAGTTACTGCCCAATATTTTCAAAGGAGTAGGGAGGCAATGGATAAAGTTGTTCCTGAAACGGAGAAACATGGCAGAAATACAGTATAAACAATTGCAGGCTGAAATAGTAGACGAGTTTACGAAATCTAATGTAACTATAGATATTGAAGATAGAATTAAGGAGCGGTTACAGTATGAAGACGAAGCTGTAATTAATTACGTTTATGACATGCTCGTTCTTTGTGAACGACTAGATTCAAAAATGAATGATATCAAGAAGATAGGTATTATAGTTGGAGGTCTACATCCATACTATATGGAAAAGGTAGGAACGCGTGAATATTCTAGCTTAGACAAATTCGTGGAGGATTTGCAAAAGATAGAAAAGAATAAGTGTAAAATAGCAAAGCGTGTGAAAAAGGAATCCGGCAAAGTTACAATTAAAGATCTTGTAAAGAAAATTAGAGAGCAGGTAGAAGATGAGGAGAGTGGATCTGATTCAGATCATGTGGTTGTAAGAAAACATAAAGAAGAAAGTAAGATTAAAAAGGAACCTCCGAGTATTACACAAATCGCGGAATTAGAAAAGAAAATAGACAAATTACAGTTAGCATTGTCGGCAAAAACACAAGATGACGAGAAACAAGAGAATAACGCGAGAAAACAAGGGAAGAATCAGTATTATAGGAGTAATAAGCAGAATAGAGGTGGTTATCGAAATAATTACCGTGGAAATGGAAATAGAAATAAGAATTGGCAGAGTAATAGTGATAGGAATCAAAACAACAATAGAGGTAATAACCGTTATTACAGTAAGCGTGGTAATCGAGGAAATTTTTGGAGAAACAATAGAGGACGTGGTCAGCAAGGAAACTGGCAAGGGAATTGTCAGAATTCGTGTTGTCACCAGTCGTATAATTTCGAAAACCCGAATCAGCAGAGATTTGTGCAAGTGGTACCAGCACAAGTAAATGGTACTACTTATTATCAAACACCAGGCTCGAGTACTTTAAACGGAACACATCTGTAAATGGGAGAGGCGCATTTACAGGCAATCGAAATGTCCGAATAAGAGAAATAATTGCCTCAGTTAATTTAGACAACAACATGGTATATTTACCATTAGAAATAGATGATAGAAAGATCAAAGCGTTACTCGATAGTGGGTCGCAAATTTCAATTATAAACGAGAAATTAGTGCCACCGAGTGCAAAAATAATCCCACAACAAACTAAGATCAAAGGGATCACGCAGAACACGTTGGTAATTAACAAATTAGCCATAATTAGGTTCAAAATATTAAATCAAACGTTTCATCAGGCTTTTAGAATAATAAAAGACTTCCCATATCAAATGTTGATTGGGAATGACTTTTTGCAAACACAAAATTGTAGAATTGATTATGGAACTAGTAAAATTATTGTTCAAAGATTTGGGAAACCAATTAAACATTGTCGAAACGATCAGGAAACCAGAACAGTTTCTGATAATGTTGCAATTAGCATTAAATCAAGTTTAAAGCCAAAATGGGTTCTTGGTCATAGGGTGAAGTTGTTACCAAGAACTAGGACAACTGTCGAGGTTAACCTAGTTAATTCTTGGGAGAACAATGAATTTCTATTAGAGCCAGATAAGCTATTAGAGTCTCAATATAACATATTTGTACCTAGAGTAATTTTGTCGAATGAAAATAAGTGTTTAGAAGTTATCAATCCGTCAAATAAGACGATCATGTTGACAAAAAATTTAAAAATTGGTGATGCAGAAGCATGCATGAATGAATCGGAATTAAGAAAAGAAGGATTATCAGAGGATGAAATTGAAGAAGTGTTAGAGGCGAGGAAAAACTACGATAAATCACGGTTAAAATTTGGCAACAATACTAAACCAGAAATCAGAAAGAAATTAGAGAAATTGTGCTACGATTACGCAGATGTTTTTGCGTGGCGAGAAAACGAATTAGGAAGAGTCAAGGGAGTAGAACACAAGATAGAGTTGGAAACGGAAGTTCCGTTTCGACGTCAACAATATCCAATACCGATAGCAATGAAGGATAAGGTTAAAGAACAGATAAACATTTTACTCGAACAAAACATCATCGAGGAAAGTAATAGCTCGTATAACTCACCTATGTTGTTCGTAAAGAAGCCAAACGGATCGATTAGGGCCTGTTTGGACTGTAGAATGCTGAATCGGCATGTACGGTTCCATTCCGTGGCGTTGCCGCCTATCCATCAAATTCTTACAAGTATGGGTGGTCATAAATACTTTAGTGTGTTGGACATTAAGAGTGCCTATCATACGGTATCAATTTCTAAGGATTCTAGGAAGTATACTGCATTCAATATCCCTGGCGTAGGAGCGTATCAATACTCGAAATTGCCAATGGGTTACATTCAGTCGCCCGCTATATATACGAAAATCATGGCAATGACATTAGCTAACGTTCATCCGGAGGCGGTGTCATTTTACATGGATGATATATTTATATATTTAAATAATCAGGAGAAAATGGTATCTGTGTTACACTCAGTCTTTCAAAGGTTAAGGAAATATGGGTTAAAGTTATCAGTAGAGAAATGTCACTTCATGGAAGAGAAGGTAATGGCTTTAGGTCACATTGTGAGTGAAGCTGGTTACGAAATCAGTCCTAAAGTGATTCAAGCAATAAAAGCTTGTAAGCCACCTACAAGCGCGAAAGAGTTGAAATCATTCCTTGGGTTGACTAATTATGTGAGGAAATTTTGTAAAAACTACGCGGAAATGACATCTAACTTTCAACAATTATTAAGAAAAAACCATAAATTTGTGTGGACGGAAGAACACCAACTTAGTTTTGAAAAACTAAAAGAATCGTTGATGAGTGCACCTTTATTGGCACCTTTCCGTGAAGAGCTGGAAACTAGAGTGTATACGGATGCATCTACAAAATCAATAGGGGCTGTACTAATGCAGAAACAATCGAATGGAGAGTGGACACCTATAGCGTATTATAGTAGAGTATTGAGACCAAACGAAACACGAAGACATATAGTGGAACTAGAAATTTTGGCCGTGGTTAGTGCTTTCAAAGCATTTAACTATTATTTGTACAATAAAGAATTTGAGCTATACACTGATTGCAGGTGTATAAAATACCTTCAAACAACGCCAAAATTATCGCCGAAACTGTTACGGTATAGTCTAGAAATGGCGCAGTACCAGTACACGCCAGTACATTGTCCAGGAGAGAAAAATCCTAGCGATGTATTATCAAGAAACACGAACATCCAACCAACTGATGAAGACATCGATCTAGATGCATTACCAGTCAAGATGGAAGACCTTGAAGTCAACATCACGTTCGACGAAGATGTGAATGTGGCTGAGTTGCAACGGAAAGACCCTTTCTTCGGTTCAATAATGAAGGCTATAGAACATCCGGAAGAAGCAGATGAAAAAGCAGAAAAACAGGCGCGCTGGTATGAAATTAAGGACGGAAAACTTTTCCGAACTCAGAAAATGGCTAATGGGAAGAAATTCCTATTATGCATTCCTTTTTCTTTGAGGGAACAAGTTTTCAAAAACTTGCATTGTTCGATATACGGAGGAGGACATTATTCCTACACCAAGTGTTATAATCGAGCATTGAAATCCATCTATTTCCCAAACATGAAAAGATTTTTTCAAGAGAAGGTCAGCCAGTGCATCAGTTGCCAAATCCAGAAACGTAAAGCTGGTAGGACACCACTGCATCCGCAAACATACCCGAGTTATATGCCATTCCAGCATGTAACTATGGATGAGATTGGGCCGTTTAAAAGATCGAAGAATCACAGGAATAAATATGTTATTGTATTTGTTGATAGCGCTACTCGATATGTAATTGCAAGAGCAGTTCCTGCTATAACTTCTGAAATTATAGCAGAAGCAATTTTTGAAGAATTAATTACAAAACATGGCATTCCTGAAATTCTTGCGATGGACCGGCATAGCACACACCGGAGCCGAGTGATGGAAGAGATGGCTGAACGGTTTGGTATGCGGTTAAATTTTGCCAATACAGATGCCCATTACCAGATTGGAACATCGGAAAGAGCCATCGGGTCAATTCAACAAATTATGAAGCACTATATAGACCGTGAGTTTACAAACTGGGACGAGATCTTACCTTCAATTGTGTTTACCATGAGTACACAGATTCATGACAGGACAAAACACTCGCCTTACTATTTGCTTACAGGGCGTGAACCCAGAACGTTCTTGGAACAGGATCTGGACATACCTTGTGAGTATGTAAAAAACGAAGAACGGATACGAAATGTGAAGGAAGCAAGGAAGGTCGCGTACCAGAATTTGCAGAAGCGGTTCAAATCCCAAAAGAAACAAATTGAGAAGAAATTCTCTCAACCAAACTTCGACGTGGGACAAAAAGTTTGGATTCGTGAAATGCCAAGAGCAGGCATTCCAGCTTGTTTTGGTAAGCGATATAACATTCGAGGAGTAATAGTGCAAAAGTTGAATAATAACTCATATAAAGTGAGATACGAGACTAAGAAAGGACAAGAGAAGACAGATTCTGTTGACATAAGACGTTTGAAACCATTTGTAAGTGCAAAGGAGGAAGATTCGGATAGACCAGAAGAATCGGATTTAGACAGTGATGTCTAATGGAAAAAAAAAGAACAACGCGTGGGAAAAACCAAAAAGTTTTTCAAAAGGACTACATCACGATGAAAAAAAAAAGATTTTTTTTTTGCAACTACGAAAACACGAATAAGTTTTTAGTAAAAGTTTAATATTTTTTTTTGTTGTTAGGTATCTGCAAACAAGATGTTTTTGTCAGTGAGACAGCGAGGTGGACCGCTGTTTATCAACAAAAGTCCGTGTGCCCGAAATCAAAGTAAATGTTGATTTCCATCAGAAAATCCCTTAACTGGCAAAAGTATATTGTTTACAGAGCGTAAAGTGACTAGGAAATTAGAGATTTTTTTAAATTAGAGAGATATCTAGTAAATATATTTAAATTGGTAAAATAATCCAAGGTACACATACAAAGTAAAATAAATAAATGAAAACATAACTGTGAAAAAAAATAATAAGAGATATAGAAATAATTAAAATAAATAAGTAAAATTCAGAATAGTAATTCTAAGTTTTAATTGTTACAGTTATCATCATGTTCAAGATTGTCGTTTGTCTACTACTATTGATTAGTATTGGGGTAGCTGAAGAAGAACATCAACAAATAACGTTATCAGATATTGGACTAGCATTGACACAGAATGCTTATGCTGTTCATGCGACGAACATGGTGTTTACGACCGTTAAAATGCATTTAAACTTTCAAGAATCGGTGCCAGTACACGACAAATGTACTGACGCATACGAGATTTTAAATGATTATGCAGTAAAAGTGAGAGAGTTTAGACAGAATATAGTGAATTTATTACCTTGCCATTTTGTTTATGAAAATGGTATAACAAGATGTAATAATAATCACAGAAATAAAAGATTTATATTTTCGTGGTTACTGGGATTGTCGTCCATTGGTTTATCGACGTATAATTTAATCCATAATAAACAATTGTCTCAGTCTATTGATAAGTTAAGTAAGCATGAGAATGTATTAACTAATGAAATTAGAAATCTAAAAGAATCATTTAATAATGAGATAACAGTAGTCCATGGGATAGTCGTAAAAGTGCAACAGGTGTTGCAAGATTTTAAAAATAAAATTCAGGAGCTATACTGTTATTTACATCAATCCCAACGCAGGATAATGGCAAACTTGTTTGTTCATCTTGTACAGGAGAGAGTAAATAAAATAGTAAATAGCATTTTAAATAATGAGTTAACATATCATATATTATCTAATGCTGATGTTAAAAAGTTAATTAATTTTCATGATGTTTTGAAAAATACTATTTATAGGTCAGACATTGGAATGTTTTACCAAATGTCTAGCGTATATTTAGTAAAATACCATTACGAAGATAATAATGTTGATTTAATAATAAAGACTCCGATAATATATGATACTAGCATTTCAATAATGTATGACGTTACATCAATGGGCTACTTAATAAATAACACAAGAATATTTTATCAATTACCAGAAGCAGTCTATTTGGCTGAAGGTAAATTTCACTCATTGGATAAAAGTAAATGCGAATTTAAAAGTTTTCTATATTTTTGCGAGAGCATAACTATGGACCATGAATCGAAATGTTTGAATAATATTATTTTAAATAAATCTCTAGGAGGATGCCAGCAAAATTCGGAAAAATTTTTGGGGAATGTGATATTCAGATATACACACGCTGGTGTGATGTATTCTTCTATTGAAGAAGCGTACATGACAAAAGTGGGTGTACATCAAGAAGTTACTTCAACAAAACTTGATCAAACCAAAGCTAAATCAAATTTCATAAACTATGATAAATTTGATAATATAATAATTGGAGAGCTGGTCATTCCATCTAAACGGATAATTCAGATTCAAAATAAACACATTAAATTGATCGGTAATTGGACTGAGAGACAAATAAATTTCACCTTGCATACGCAAGAGCTAAATAGTTTAACTGAAAAATTGTTAAAATTGAAAGTCGATACTTCGATCCCAGAACTACATTTAAAAACAGACTATATCATGTATGTAATTTTTGGAGTAATAATATCATTAATTTTGACAACAATATTGTTATTAGTACTGTATTGTAAGCTGTATAGAGCAATACGGAAGTATAAAATTCAAAATCTGGAATAATAATAATAATAATAATAATAATAATAATAATAATAATAATCATCATCAGAAAGTAATAATAAAGTAAGCGTAGTATGTAAATGAATATAGTATGTGCCTTGGGTTATGAAAAAAAAAGTTTTTACATTTATGGATATGGAGAAGAATGGAGTTTATTTTGAAAAAAAAAATATCTAAGTTGCAATAAAACCTGAAAAGGAATATCGAATTAACATTTAAAACAAGTGGTAATATGTAGACATACTTACCTACAGCATGAGGTAGTTGTGAGTTGAAAAGCTTTTGGTTGTCATCCTAGATAAAACTAGGATTGGTCTAGTTGAGTCGGTGAAAACGATTAAATCGTTGAAAATATAAAATGGTTACGTAGAACTAGTACGACAAAACTCTTTGTTTTGGTAGAAAAGAAGCAATAGAAAATAAGCATAGATAATAGATCATCGTAGACAAGCATAGATAAAAGCATGTAAATAGATAATAGCTAAGTTAAATAACATCAGAATATTAGTGAAATCAGTAGCTTCAAGCTATAGAAAACAAAAGCGAAAAGAAGAAAAATAGAAAAGTTGTCTATTAGTAAAGCTAGATAAATAGACAAATCATAGATAAAATAGATACTAGTGTTATAAACTAGTTCAAGTAAGCTTACAAATTTACAATAATAAGTCGTTAAAAGTACGGAAAAAGTACGGAAAAGTACGAAAAAGTCGTTGAAAAAAAGTAAATAGTTTTGATAGAAAAGTAGGAAAATCATAGATAAGACACGAGAAATAGTCGCAAATAGAATACAATCATAATGCATCATATCAATAATCAACGTTAAGTTGTATGAGAACACATTATTTTTATCAAAATTCATTTCTAAATTCACGTTTTTTTAAAATGAGAGAGGAATTATTGATTCATTATTATTATCAAATGATCAATTGGTATATAGATTATTTGTATTATAATAAGTTATTGTATTTAGGTTATGAGTATCTTTGATATTCATGAGGGTACTGTACTCCGTTGAGTAGTTTTCTGTTTACTACTTACGAGACGATTGCATCCTGGCGAGGCTCTGTGCGCTCATGCAGCAGAGAGCGGTTGCTAAGGGGCGTGGTTTACGAGAAGATGGCCGCCAGCGTAGCAACAAGTCCCACCCACGGGAGACTAGCTACTTGTATTCACAATGATTTTGATGCGTTATGAATGAATTCTAAGGACAGAGAGTGTTGGAATGTTAAAATAAGATAGATTAAACATCAATAAAGATAACTGTACCTACAAACAACGTTAAAACTAGTAATAAAGTGTATTTAAGAGCTGAAATATGCACGAAAATGTAGGATTTTCCGACTTTGAAAAAAAAAAGACAATAACAGCGTCAAACGAATGAAAATGTAACAAGGATAGCAGTTTTGTATCCGAATAGGTTACATAGTGATTAGAACACTATTCATTATTTAGAATATGCATCGATTATGCATTTTAAAGAAAATAATGAACGATTAATGAACATTAACATTAGGCCTATGCTGAAATTATGAATATATTGTTCAGAAGAGAGTCATAGACCGCGGTATAGTTATATAAGTTTTTAAGAAAATAAAAACACGATTTCACACTTAGTTATATATTTACAGGTATTATGGAAAAGAAGTTTACCGTAATGGCTATTGCTTTGACATCGTTAATAACCTTAGTACTAGCAACGTCTATAATTATCATTTATTTAATTATTAAATTACGTAGATTTAGGAGAAAGAAAAAACAGGAAGGAAGAGTAGAGAATAAAAGAGTATATGACGATATTAGTAACGTAGAAAACTGCGGATTATTTCCAATCTATGCAAAAATAAATAAAAACCACACTAAAAAGCACACTATTTGCACAAAACACAAAGTAGATCACTATCTTGAGCAGAAAAAGGAACCACAAGGTAACTTAAACATTGTTGGTATGCACTGCACCAAAACCAAAGAGGGATGTAACACAAATCACGAATTATCCGGTTTTGAAGCAGAAAAAACGGATCAACATTTAGTCACAAACTTGAAACACGAAAAACTATACATGCGTCCTTGCGACATTTTGGTCCTGTGAACATTTTGCCGAAATTTTCACGAACAATGCGGAGCACGTATTCAAAGTTAACTTTATACATCGAAGCAACGCGGCAAACAGGATAAGACGTGGAAGTTTGTCCAAGTTCAGTGTCAAAACGTTTGCTCACTTAACATTTTACGGAAGGAAGTGTATCAAGAGTTGCTAACTCTATAGATAGCAAACTTACCATAAGTGAAGTGAATAATATTTTTAAATTTTGTTTTTGTGTTTCAAAATCATGCAGCGATAGGAGACGTTGTTCATTAGTGTATTAGTGGTTTACAACAACAAATCTAGTGTATAATGAAGTGCATTATTTTTATGGAAAGCATCAGTGATATGGTCACTGGTATTAGTGGAAACTATGCAGAGTCAATAAACACTGAGTTGAACTTTGCGACTAACTTCAGTGGAAAGTTTTCAAGAACGAGAACGGAAAAGTATATATATGAGCAATTCCGAGCACAGGAAATGCAACACAACTTCAAGTAGTTATATATGTAACTCAATAGATGGCAGGAGCTCATACTCTGATGAGGACTCTTGAAAAGTATTTTTTTTTAAACGAAAACAATGATTGTAAATAAATAATGTTTTGATGATTTCTTTCGAATGTGAAAAATGAATATAAAGATATATACAGGGTGATGGTTGAATATATATGATTATTTTATGTAATATATGTAATTAGTTTTCGGTCAATTTCAAGGAAGAAATTGAGTCGAGAACGGAGTTCTATTATTTTAAAGGAGGGGCATGTTGAGGCATGTCATTGATTTTATTCAAAAAGATATTATTTTGGTAAAGGAAAGTATATTTAATAAAATTGAATGTTAAGAAACTAAGTGTTATCACGTAACGTAAACACGTGTGTGTGTTTATGTGTTGACATCAATGTTGTGTGTATGTAATGAATGTTCTACGGCTAGACGCTTGCTCGTCAATTCGTAAGATATTGTAATTTGTATTTGTAATGTTTTGAATTGTCATCAGATTGTCACATTGTAACATTGACACACTTTGACTGTGATATAATCGTTGAGTTCGCAGAAATTTGTAAGTCTGAGAATTTGATCACGATGTAATTCGGGTGAAACCAACGTTTTACCAATAGCTGAGATATACAGAAAGTCGACGAGAATGAATTCCAAGATGTCTGGAATCTTCGTATAAAACCTTATAGTTTTTAGAGATAGGGATCAGTCTCAGGAGGATTCGAGGATCAGTCTCTAGGGAGCAGTCTTCGAGCATTTGTCTCAGAGTTGAGTCTAAGAGATCATCGTACGTCTAGTAGTCACATCGTTGCTCATGTCACAGTAGTCACTTCTCTGTGATTCTACGTTCAGTATTAGATCAGGAGATCTAATAGTTCAGCAGACCATGATAGTAGATAATGGTACACAATAGTCGACCATTCTAGACTATTGGCAGCAATACAGAGATCGTCCAGAACATCGATAGCAGTTCCAGTCATCAGCTGTATAAAGGTACGTGTATCTCAGCTATGTTTGAGTTCATCGTGGTTAACTTCCTAGCTGCTTAAAGATATGTGATCTTGCGATTATATTCAGTCGACGATCAATCACAATAGTACACAAGCTTAATGAAAATACAAAGTTTTAGTTCAAAGTCATTTAATGTGGTTTCTTTCCGTCATCCTGTACCTACTCATTTTAGATGGTGAGTAGCAGCGATCTTCGACCGTCATTTTACATTTCATCCCCATGCTATATAGGCACGACGGTGGAAGGTTGTTTATTTTTTCTAATTCAAACGGACAATGGTCCTTTTAAATAACCACAATTCCGATATAAAGCTGAAAGTTACCAAATAAATCCCAGGCAAACAGTTTTTGTTAGTCACGTAGCCCATTTGATGCGGCTTTCCAGGAAACTCAGAACTCCACGCCCTTTTTTCACACTTCACATTACGGTATTTAAAAATTAATCTGGTAGAAAAACATAACAATACGGACCCTTATATATATTGTTTTTCTTTTCGATTTCAGCATGTATTAGATCTAAATAATTTCCTTTTTTCAGGTAAAAGTATTACTGTCAATTGGTGGTAAGGATTTAAAAGGTTTCGCTCACAATGCAATAAGAAGAACTTTGTGCGACAAGCTCGCAATGGAATTCTCCTACTCTGGCAGGAAACCAAGGATCATGAAGAAAAAAAGCACACCTTTGGGTCCACCCAAATGTGCAAAAAGATCCACAGTAAGTTGATTTGAAAAGTTGTACTGAAATATTTAACTTCATTTATTTATTTATGCTAGTAACCATACAAAACTCCAGTTTGCTAATTACTAAGTCTTACTTCTCTCGTACTGGACGTGTGTTCTCATATTAGTATGTCCCAAGCAATCAGAAGTAATTCTTCATGAATAAAGTATGCTTTGAGTATTTTAGGATGCTCTTACTTTCAAGTAGTATAATATGTAAATGTGTTCACCCTTACTGGGTGAATATAAAATCTGTATAGAATATATAGGAAATTCAATAACTAATCCAACACTCTATGTTGTAAACAAAGCTTTACTGGCAAAGTACACATTTAAACAAATCTTTGCTTGAAAAAGCATTCAAAAACAATTTGTAAGGTGTATTGAAAACCAAAAAGCAAATAAAATTCCAAGGTACGAATGATTCCAGGGCTAAAGAAAGTCAATAGTGTCAACGAATTTAAATTGAAGTACAGTGTAGGAATCACTATGTGAAGTATAATTTTGCACCAGACTTTTCGTGTATACCTGTAAATTTGATACTGTCTACCACATGAATGTAACTTTGAAAGAATATAACTTGGTTGGGTTGGCAACACTGTTAGTCTGGTAGTATTACATAGTATGCCAAACTGTGTCCCCTGCCGATATTTTAAAGGTGCAAAATTTCAGAGCTCTTTGTCTAACACTAGAACGCAGATAAAACACTAGAAGAATATAGCTTTCGAAGTTACCATAATTCCAGTATAAAAAGAGAAAAGTTGCAGGCTTTCAAGACGGCGAATAGTCAAACTTTCTTCTTTCTGTCGTCTTCGTCTTTCAATTTTTCGTGACAACGAAGTTAGCCAAAACCTTTTTTTTGTAGTGTTATTTAAGGTGACTTGAAACGTTGACTCAAAACCATATCACCACTAAGGACACCGGAAGAAAGTCTTGTTACACTTGTATAGAAAAATGTAACTTTTTCATTATATAATATACCAAAAGTGTGGTGAAAGATAACTTTCTATAGTACCCTTACATAAAAATCACAAAATAGGGGCCTAGCTTAGATGACTTGACAAATAATATAGGAATTAGTTTCAGCTCTAGGTATCCACGTTTACAAACCAAACCATAATTCCGTAAAGCTATTTAAGAGGGAAATTTATTTCAAATGACTGTTTTTTTAAAAAAAAAAGAATAAAAATCGCTAGTATTTGCTTGAAATTCTATCTTTCTTTTCAGCTGCTGTTCGTAAGATGTACACCGACGCAACAGAAGAAACGGTGAAGGAAGTATTGGGTCTTTGGCTGCAGCAGGCGAAGCCTAGACTACTGCGTAGGTAAGTATAGTTTTACCTATTTTCCTTACAATCACGAGAGAGATCGGAAAGTTCTTACCATCACTAAATAAGCTAGGGATCTGCAACTTAGTGAAATGAGATAAAGTGTTTACCTTTTATGTACTTATTATTTTATTATCCCTTATAATTTAGCAACTTGCCTGTTACTTTCCTCGGAGGTTGGAAATTTTAACTAAAATCGAGATTCATTACTGTTTACATTTTTATTTTCTTGTCTTCTGGAAGAAAGTACCTCTGTTAGTTTAATTTTATTTTTTGATTACTCCTATCTGCTGATGATTTTTTTAAGACCAACGTTTATTCCTTGATTAATTTTGGTGTTGGTTACTTCTTTTCTATACTAAAGGAAATTTCATTTTTTGAAAACTGCGATGTCACAGTAATAGAGAGATAGACACTTTCTGTTATGTTTGCCTTCTAAAAACATTTCCTACCTACTGCATGAAAAACAGGAAGCAACTAACCTCTTTTGTCTTGACTAATTTTAGTGTTATTTTACATCTTTTCTATCTACTGAACGAACTCATCTCTTGAGAGAAAAACTACAATACCACCCTCTTTATTGATTGATTAGAGCTAACTACTTCTTTTCTATACTAAATGACACCATCTTACATTCTGGAAAACTCTGCAATGCCATTGTAATAGAGAAATATGCAATGGCAGAATCTTTCAGACGATAAGATTATTTCGTTTAGTATAGAAACAAGCAATAAAGCACTATAATTAATTAAGATACACAATGGTATTGTAGTTTTTTTTTCCTTCTCAAAAGATAAGGTTTCATTCAGGAGATAGAAAAGAAGTAAAATAACATTAAAACTAATCAAGAAACAGTTTTTTTCCTAGAAGATAAAGACTTCTGCAGTTAGAAAATTTTGTTAAAAGACAAAATAATAGTAAATGCACATTTCTCTCTTACAAAGACATTCCCGAGTTTCCCGGAAGATAAGACTTCATTCAGTATGAAAAAGAAGTAATCAACACCAAAATTGAACAAGAAACAAAGGTTAATGTTTTATCCACAAGATAGAGACTCCATTCAGCAGTGGCAGTAATAAAAATAATTTTTTAAAAAAGTAAGAGTAGTTTTTTCCCCAAAGACAAAAAGATTTCAATAGGATGGAGCACGCCAAATTATGCGTATGCGTAAACACTCAACAACAAATTATCAGGAAAATAAATAGGGAGGCATAGGTCTTAAAATGCGTTCAGAATTTGACTGGATTGAAGTAAATGAAGTGATTTGCCTGCTTTGTGTCATGTACACTGAGAAATGTTTCTGCTTTCAAAGATGGGATATAAAGAACTAGGTCGATAGGTCGCAGGAGTATTTATTACTTCTCTATAATGAATTGTGAAACGACGCTAATGATTCCGACACGACGTTCCATAAATATGGGTCAAATAAACTTAGTTACAGTTACGGTAATGAGTCATCCCTTCTTCATTTGATATGTATGTTGAAGGCAATATGCATGTCTTCCTATCAGTGATTCTTCTGTTTTGAAAGAATGAAACGTTACAAAGATGTATTCCTCCGCTGTAAGGCTCAGGATTGAAATCCGTTTGTTTTACTGTCACAAATAAATCCAGAGAATTGTTGCTCAACACCTTCTTACGTATTAGTCACCAGTAACTTTTTTTATATTTTTAAAGAGAAATATTTCATTGAACCTCTAAGGTATGTTCCAAACTCGTTGCAAAATGGTACGAAGTTGTCCGGGTACACGGTACCTATTTTAGTAAATTCTTACGCTTTTCCTGTAAATTGCGAACTACACTTTCCCATGCGTTCTGTTGTACATTACGCAGGATAACGCCTTGTAGGTCATCATCTATCATTTGTGTTGCTCCGTGAAGAATACAAGGTATATAGGTTCACACACTTATGGCCTATCTTTCCTGTGAATCGTGAGATCAGATTGCATTTCATACAAGGCATGGAGAGAAAATTAAAGAAATAAGTAAATATTTGTTCTTCCATCCCTCAGTGATTTCTTATATCAGTGATCACTTCGTTTGTTTTTCGTAACGCCGTACTTATACAACAGTACCGAGTGAGTCAATATGAAAATTTCTTGATTTATCTCAATTGATGCTCTCATAGAACAATGCACGATTTCAGCTAGGAAAAAACTTCTACTGAAAATTTACTGGCACTAGAACATTGAAATAGTTAAAGTGAATAAATACCATGCAGTGGTACCAGTGATGAAACGGGTCACATACTTGGTGACTCGTAATCGCGAAGTAGTCAGATCCCTGACCCTGTATGACCCAGACATATCCGTGAGATCCCGAGACGACTAAATATCAGACTATGGGAGAGTATGTTGTAATTGTAACAAACGCGATTCTTTCCTTTCAAGTGTTTCTTATGAGTGATCGTCAAAATTTAATCGAATAAGGCTGATAAACTAAAATGTAGAATATAAGGGATTCCTTTGAACCGAAATAGTGTTTGCGTAATGTTTGTGTATAGTAGTGTTCAAAATTTATTAATTTTCAGTATGGGGAGATGAATTATATTGTATTTGACAGTCAAGGCACTTTGAATAAGAAGTGTCACACTGCAAAGCTAACATCTGAATAGGTGAGCTCGATTAGGGAATATTAATTCACTATAAAAATTCTACCGTAATGCTATAGAGATCATATTTGGAGTGCTTCCAAGCCATGGATCACCAGATCTGAGAAACGAGTGCCAGACTCTGTTGCCTTGTGTGGCACTTACTTCAAAGAATAATAATGTATTTAATGAAAGCGTATTTATAAGGTAAACAATATGAATGTTTTCTTTTAACTGTGCAATCAATTACATGTTTTTCAGTACGTATTTATGATCGTTATTTTGCAGAGAACGAAGAAATTCAAAACCTGTACTGGAAGGTGACACCGTTGAAGTTGAGGAACCCAATTAAGGAAATAAGTTAGAAATGATAGAAAAAATGTAAATAAGTTCAATAAATAACATTGTAATACAAGCTGATTGTTTTCATGAAGCCTTATATCAGTTATTGCTTAGAATGTAGGGATAATTTATTTCAATTATGTAGCAGCAGGATGCGAAATAATAACAGTTATGATCGGGGAGAGAGAGGAGTAGGTAAATAAGTAAAAAAAAAATGCACTGGAAAGTTTTGAAATGAAGATTTCATATATTGTACATCCAAAATTATTGAACTATGTAAGGCTAGGGATAATGCTTAACCACTAGGTTGTCCACTAACTGCACAGATTTACTGGCATGTGCTAAGATTTACTGTAAATAGTTTGTATACTTCTGACAGTGTCAGTGTCACCATATCTCGCCAGTAAATTATTGAGGATGAATTTTCTTCCAAACTTTTGAAGTGTGGGAATGGCCATCCTTAGTATTTCGCACCCTGTGTAGCAGTGGTTCTAGGATTTAATTTATATTTCTTTCCTGAAATCTGATAATTTAAAAGTTTGCTTAGCCCTTGACGTTTGTCTAGTGGTGTACGTCTATGCTGCGCCTAGGGTCGTGGTTGATTCTCAGTGGAAGACCTTACAAACACTGAACGCATTACTGCGGATTCTACAGGTCAGTGTCTCATATAAAGCTTCGTGCTGAAACGGGACGCTCAACTTCAACATCAAACTGTGGTTAATGGTAAACTAATTGGATGCTGATCTGCCAGGTTGCATAGTATATTCACCAAGGAACTCAGGAAAAGTGTTGCTTTCTATATTGAGATAAGATACTAATCTCAATAGACTGGAGTATGGGGTATATATTCAACACCAATGTTGTGTGAGACATGGATTTATAATTTAACATGATATCTCAATAATGTTACTCAACAGAAATAAACCTCGTACTGCAAAGACGCATAATGGACGAAGGAAAGAAGCATAATACAGATTGTGAAAGTATACATATTTTGCTTTCATTTTGACCGAACACAACTATTCTTTTTCAGAACATTGCTTATGTAGATTTAACAGTTCTTTCATCCTCACTTTTACGTTTATTTTTGCAGAATTGTTGTCTATATGAGCTTGATTTCATTTTATATAAGGTTTGAAGTGAGGTCCAGCAGTGTCAATCTTGATACAGATTTATTTCTGCACGTGAGAAAATGATTCATCTGGTTGGCGTCATGTATAATGTTTGATGTGAAGGTTAGTATAATGTTCAGTGTGTAAGTTACATAAATGATGGTGTGTGTTCTTTTGCCATCTGAGGGTGTTTGGATATTGCCACCACTTTATTGGCATTCTTTTAAAAATATTGCAGAAACCATAGCCTACTACTATGTTTACTATTAATAGTAAGTATGGTATGGTTTCCCCTATATATATTTAAAAGAATGCCAATAAAGTGATGGCAATATCCAAACACCCTCAGATGACAAAAGAATACACACCATCATTTATGTAACTTACACATTGAACATTATTCTAACCTACACATCAAACATTATACATGTCGCCAAGCAGATGAATCATTTTCTCACGTGCAGAAATAAATTTGTATCAAGCTTTACTGAGAAGCTTGTAATAAACGAGACATATTAAGCATGTGCTAAACTTGAAGTGAACAGCTTGAAATAAGCTTGAGGTGACAAGCCTGTAGCAAGCATTATGTACCAAGTTTGAAATAGACTTGAGCTAACAAGCCTGGAGCAAGCATTATGTTCCAAGTTTGAAATAGACTTGAGGTAACAAGCCTGGAGCAAGCATTATGTCCCAAGTTTGAAATAAACTTGAGGTAACAAGCCTGGAGCAAGCATTATGTCCCAAGTTTGAAATAGACTTGAGGTAGACAAGCCTGGAGCAAGCATTAGGTACCAAGTTTGAAATAAACTTAAGGTAACAAGCCTGGAGCAAGCATTATGTCCCAAGTTTGAAATAGACTTGAGGTAACAAGCCTGGAGCAAGCATTACGTACCAAGTTTGAAATAAACTTAAGGTAACAAGCCTGAAGCAAGCATTATGTCCCAAGTTTGAAATAGACTTGAGGTAACAAGCCTGAAGCAAGCATTACGTACCAAGTTTGAAATAAACGTAAGGTAACAAGCCCGGAGCAAGCATTATGTCCCATGTTTGAAATAGACTTGAGGTAACAAGCCTGGAGCAAGCATTACGTACCAAGTTTGAAATAAACTTGAGGTAACCAGCCTATAGCATGCTTTGTATAACAAGTTTGCAATAAGCTTGAACTGACAAGCTTGAAACAATCTTGCAGTACAAGCCTACAATATGCTTGTCGCCTGGCAACTTCGTCGCTTGAATCAGCCTTGATATACGCTAACAGACTTGTCGTAACAAGCTTGGGACAAGCTTATATCCTTGTCACGACAAGCTTATATCATGCTTGTGGCAAGCTGTTTCTGCTATCTGGGTAATGGTAACTGCAATCAAAAGGCTGTCTACACAGTACGCTTTCTGTCATAATTGGAGAACCACTTGTTCTATTTCAATATTTCCTTCACCAACCTGATTCTTTTTTTCACACCTTTTCGTTTGATATGTCGCCAGATATATCTTCCCATTTCAAATGTTTTAGTTGGTGGGGCTGTGTGAGAGGGGGAGGTTCTCACACATCGCCACCGCCTCTAGGTACGATAGGGATATTTAATACTATAAGGAAGCAGGGGAGGTTCTAGTCCATCGAAAATAACAGAGAGACGTTCCTCTCCATCCCCTACACGTTTCTCATCAACAGCATGCTCATATTTTTTGTGGATCACCAGTAATCGGACTGGATAGTTTTCAAACGTACACCCTATATATATATATATATATATATATATATATATATATATATATATATATATATATATACAAGGATAAATCAAAAAGTAAGGTGAAATTGCCTGTGAAACCCATAGTATTTTGTGTAGCTAATTAATTCTTTTCCATGTTACAGTTAATCTGGTAATAGAAGTGTGACGGCTTGTACAACATTCTATGTCCACCCGCCTGGTTCTGAGAGCAACTCAAAGATGGCGCAACGACTGGAACATTACACCAAGGAGGAAGTGCGCGGTGTCATTCGTTTTTTCTGGGCCAAGGGAACAAAATCATGTGATATTCATCGAGAATTGGTGCAGGTCTACGGAGGTAGTATTATGTCGCTGAAACAAGTGTACGTGTGGTGTAACGCATTTGCAAGTGGTAGGAGTACTGTCACAGATGATTACAGAAGTGGCAGACCAACAACGTCCATCACCGACACGAATGTGGCTGTCGTCGATGCCATGATTCGTGAAGACAGAAGAGTGCGGTTGCAGGTCATTGCCAATGAATTGAATATCTCTTATGGTTCCGTAAGCGGTATCGTCCATGAGGAACTGGGCTTCACAAAAGTGTGTGCGCGCTGGGTACCCAAGCTGCTGAGTAACGAACACAAAAACCAGCGAATGGGCATTTCAGTGAGCCACCTCACACGTTATGCCGACGAAGGAAATTCATTTCTTCATCGCATGATAACGGGCAATGAAACTCTGATACCTCTATAAACACCTGAATCCAAACGTCAGAGCATGACATGGAAACATCCATCGTCACCGCAGGCCAAGAAATACAAGACTATAGCATCTGCCCAGAAAACAATGGCTACTGTCTTTTGGGACCGTCTCTGTGTTATTTATGTTGAATTTCTGGAAAAGGGTACGACCATTAAAGTTTTTCCAGGAACACGAACTTTGTGGCGCTCTCTAAAGAGGGCAATGCCATCGCGGACTGACCGCGCACTCTGTGGCGTTTTTGAAAAGTTTTTCAAAATGTCTTAGGAGTAAAAAGCTAAGCGTTGCAATCTTGAAATCTTTCCACCAACACGGTCGAGTGTTGATCAAAAACACATGCGGATTTCTGAAACAACATACATTTCAAAGTAATTTGTTTTCCCCACTCCCTCTCCCGTTGTTGAGAAGGAGAACCGGAACCGGTTTCTGGTTTCAAAGCATGTGGTAAAGAATAGGAAGACTGCGTAAAAGTATATGAATGGCATGCGAATTGTTACGAGTCTTGTATTGTTCCTGTGCTACCACTAACGAGGAGGAGAGTGAGTGAGTCCAGCATGCTGTGTCTTGTTCAGAAAATGGTGGTGACTTCAGAATTCTTTTCCATTATAAAAGTCTTTCTTCGATGCATAGTGTCTGATAAACATCGTTGCTCTGCGACAGTAGCGTAGCCAGGATGTGTGTTTGGGTGGGGGAAAAGTGCTGTTATATGTACACCTTGTCTCAAAAAGGTTGAGCGCATTCTTTATTGGTGTTTTGAGGCAAAAATTTTCTAAGTCCAGCTTCGGGTATCTTCGGGAAAAAGTAAGCCAGGTTCGAACCTCCAAGCCAGCCTTTGCAATCGGGAAAAAGTTTGCAGATGTGTTTTTCTTCTTTTAAATATAATAAGACTTGTTACCAAGTGTTTAAAAAAGCAACATTGATTGAAATACTTAATGACACAATATTTCGAAACTTTGTATTAATGTCACCACATGCTTGTTTGTCATTTAGCTCTCCATACGTAATGGAACATTTAAATACGTTAAGGAATCTTTCCATATGTAAAAGAATGCTCAAAGTTAAGAAATAGAACTTAATTATCGCCTGAGTACTAAAATAAAAGTCAAAGTAGAACAGAAACGGCGTTTGTAATGGATATGAATGTCATAATTATCTTGAGATCCGTTATACATCGCTAGAAGGTTGTGTTAGCTCATTGGTAAGCTGTCGGATTTCAAATCATAAGGTTGAGGGTTCGAATCCCGTCTAGGCTAATCCTTTTTTTAAAATTATATTTTCCGCAATGCATGAAAAATTATATAAAATAATTACATTAGAATACATAAGTTGGGTATATATAACATAATCATTGCAGAACATAGTAATTATTATGTTTAAAATATAACATCTGAGATAATTTTCACAGTAGGTCGGTATTATATATGAGGATGTAAATACAAGTTAAGAAACTCGTTCAATAGCAATAAATAAATCATGTAGCGTATTTATTTGCAGCTATTTGTCATATAGAGGGTAATTCTCAACATTCATAATACAGAATGTCATTTATGTTCTTGAAAAGTTATTCGATGCATAAACAGAAGGTATAAACAGAGAATCCAAAGTCGGAACGCTCGCAAAAAAAAAATTCATGAACCCCAAAGGTCACGTGAGCAGACTGGAATTGTCCTTATGAAGCATGCCACAGCAGAAAGTCTTTACATAGATTTTCAATTCAATTCCTGATATATGCTTTTGCAATGTGGAGGTGGTGATGCCTTGAGTCGCCCTCTCTCGCTCGCTCACTCTCTATTTATACAGAATATAAAAGTGGATTTATGTGTGTATTTCAACATAATTCTGATATATCTAGAGCAATTTTAACTATATTTCTTACAGTCTGGAAAAAGAGTACTGTTGGGATACATATCAAAAATGCTAGAAACGGGTCGATATTAGTATCGAATCTATAGTTTCGTGGTCTCTTAGGTGAATAGTTCTACTTTCAATTCAAGTCCAATTAAGCTTCCATTAGCACCCAGGGTGGTTACGTAGCGACATAAAGATATCGAAATCATTCGATATTAGAATCGAATCGTAAGTTTTCAGCGCCGCTAACAGTGCAGCATTTCCCATTAGTCCACATTAGTCCACATTTCACATTAGTCCCATTGCCTAGAGGGCAACATATTTGCAGAGTGCAAAGTTTAAAACTTGAATAATATTTTAAATTTTTCCGTATGAAAAAGTTATAAATCAAGAGCAAATATACTATTTCACGAACAATCCTCTTTTACTATTCTAATATGTTTAATAATAGCGTAAGAAATCTAATAGTAATTCAGAACATGTTTCACAGTTGTTATTTTTTGTTACATAGTTGTAGCTGTAGCATGTAGTGAGTGGAATTTAACTGTAATAAATTCACTAATTAACCATATTCGAATTAAGTTTTATTTTTAAGTTCGGGATGAAGGGGTGGAGAAATATGTAGTTATTGGGGGCACCGAGCTTTTCTACATTTTACTTTCAAGATCTCCATTTTTCTTTTGTCATTTGTTCCTAATAAAAAAAGTTCAGTCACTTTTGGATTGTCATAGGATAGTAGGAGTTGGATTTTGGGATGCAGCATGTGAGATTCTAGAGGAGCTAACTGCTTGAAAAAATATTTTTGAATCATCTGTAACATATGAAATAAGGATATGTATCATAAAAAATTGAAAGTAACTATGTCTGCGTAATCATCACGGTCAAATTGCAAAGTCAAATGAATTGACGTTTGGTATATAATCAGGCTTCATTCCCAACTGGGAAGTTACCATACGCGTGTCACTTTCATTATAATACATATCCTTAGGGGGAGTAGAAGTCCGAATTTTTGCGAAAAATTTAGTATCTTACAAGCCGTTCAACTGAGAGCTGAAATTCAACATATAACTCTTTATTAAAAATAAAGAAAATATGTCCTGGCATTTTTTTAAATTATCTTTTATGAGCGGGGGGACGGGGGTGCATTTTCTATATATTGGAAATTGGTAGTGGGTTGATTTGTAAAAATAATCGAAAACGATTGATATTAGTTGAGAAACAAATTGAGTAATGCAAACTAAAGTTCTTTTTGAATTTTATACCCACTGCTTTCTATTTATAATTGCTGAAGCTGGTGTTTAATGTATGGAGCGTTCCGAGCATAAAATGGCCATAAAATTTGTATTCTAAACTTAATTACATGGGCATTTTCAATTAGTACGGCATGCTTAATTATATAGAAAATTAGTTTCTCTCTCTCTCTCTCTCTTTTTTTTTTTTTTTTTTTACGTTGGTCTACTTTTCTTTGATTTGAAACTTTCAAATTTCACCCTATTTTCTACTGAAATGTGTCTGTAAGGCAACAAAGAAATAATTATATATGATAAATTTAAATTCATTTTAATTTGGAAGATGAGAAACACTTTGCCATTATATATCGTAAAGGTCAGACCCACCAGTATTGTAACAGAGAGGTGCTTGAGCCATTGACGGTAGAAATTCAAACTCCGATAAGTGATAATTTCACAGTCTTGTTTTATTACAAGTGTAACCTCTTTAGTCAATGGAGAGGAGAACGTGGGCCATCGGTCAGAGTTGATGTCGATGGGTTTTGGTGGGTCGGAGTTGGTCGCAATGGTTCAGAGTGGTTCATAGTTGGTGGTGGGTCAGAGTGGATCACGATGGTTGATGGGTCAGAGTGGGCCAATGGGGCATTTGGGTGGTGGGTGATAGTGGGTCATGGTGGGTCGTGGATCAAATTTTCATTGACCCACACCATCTCTGGTTAAAATTGTACTAAAGATAAGAGGCACCGAAGATGCATGTCGGCTATTATGCTCAAATTTTGCTCATGGATAGTACTCCACCAGGAAGCAATAAATCTGAAACGGTTCACGGTATCACCTTCTAGAACTCGAGATGTAGGGGTTTGTCTGATTGGCTAAATTAAGACGTCAATGATTTATCCTTCAACAACCAAGCTTTTTATGATCGTTTCCGTGGGGAAGTCAGGAGAACACGTGCCTAGTAATCGTAATATTGATAGTTTGCGTCCACCCCGGGTATTTGTTTTGTGTTTTTTTGATTCACCTAAATATAAACAAATCACACATATAGGCATTTTGACATATTTTGGGAGAGTAATTTTGTGGTTCGTTGGCATTTCATCGCGTCTCTGCTGCTGGTGGTAAAGTTTCCAAAACGGAACTTGGGCCACCACGGATCGTCGCTGCGGGGCCACCAATTTCTTGCGAGAGGTCAATAATTGACCATCTGTAGTCCACCGACGCTTACAGCTTAGAGTAATGAACGATGTCTTTGCCTTGTAGAGTTCATGACTACCGACGTCGGCAGTCAACTAGCTTTTAGTATTCTTTTACTAACCATCTATTGTTCATGTTTTGATAAACTTGCTGAAATTGTGCTAGATTTGGGCAGGATGCTAAAAACAAGATGCTAGATGCTAGAGACATGCAAATTATGCTAGATCTAGCATCATTATGCTAGATCTGGCAACGCTGTTCCCCACAATAGGCGTGTCGTGCAAGTAACCAATCCCACGTCAGGTACTAGCTTTTACCTATTGCTTCCTTATGGATAGACGTTGAGTTGAGTTGATTTTAGTTTAGCGTCCCTTTCAGCAGCGAGGCTATATGAGACGTGGACCTACTGATTAACGTGGAATCCGAACCACATGAGCTCCCGCCGGGAATCGAACCCGGACCTCCCACGTCAAAGGCGCGGACGCTAACCACTTAGCCACGAAGGAGCTCATGGATAGACGTACAGCAGTAATTACTTTATGGGAGTTGGAAGGTTATTCTGCAACTGCAGCTAGCAGGCGAGTAGGTGTACCGGCCTCTACAGGAAGGCGATGGATTCGGAAATATGGTGCTACAGGTCAGACTGATAATTTACGATCTCCTGGTCGTCCGCATGTGTCAACCGAAGCCCAAGATGCGAGATTAGTAAACGAAGCCCGGTTAGACCCACTAAGGACGTCTAGACAGCTAAGGGAAGTTTCTCTCTTTCCTGGTAGTAAGCATACAGCTCTGCGAAGGCTTCGTCATGCTGGGCTACGTGGCCGTGTTGCTGCCGTGAAGGAAAAACTCTCAGGTGACCACAAAATTTACCGTCTCGCGTTTGCACAGGCGAATGTGGGTCTCAATTGGGAAAACGTAGTTTTCTCAGATGAATCCATATTCACAACATCAAAGGAGGGACGCCGTTTTGTGTATCGTCCGAGAGGCACCCGATATGACCATGGATATGTGGCTGCTTGCAATCGCAGTGGCCATGTATCTATTTTATGTTGGGGTTGGATTTCCAGTCGCGGAGCAGGACAGCTTCATAGAATTGAAGGACATCTGGACAATGCTCAGTACTTAGACATTATCAGTAATATCATGGTGCTATCTGTACGAGTATTTCAGCCTGATGGTGTAATTCAGTTCCAGCAATACCAGTCGCCAATACATACTTCCCGTGTGATTCAGGAATGGTTCGCAGGGCACCCTGAGATTGATTTAATCGACTGGCCGCTCGTGGAGCAGACCTCAATCTCATGGAAAATATGTGGGCAGAAGTGAAGCGTACTCTAAGGGAAAGTTGGCCTGAGGCAGATCCTCCAAGAACTCAGGATGACCTGTGGCATCTTGTTTCCGAAGCATGGCTGGAGGTAGGGGAAGGAGATAGATTTGTCACCCATGTAATAGATTCCATGCCCAGAAGAATGGAGCGTGTAATAAATTCAGAAGGGTCTTGGACACAATATTAATGTCCCCGCCTTAACTCCCGAAAACAGCCCTTTTCAGGGCTACCTAAACGCTTCTGAAAATATTTCTAGAAGTAAACCACTCCTTGTATCCGATTTCTGTGCAATCCTACCAACAAAAGAATGATAATTAGCTGTAGGCTTTAAACTCAAGACCTCTTTATTGGCAAGTCCGTACTCTACCAGTGAGCTAACATGAACACGCAAACCCAATCTGAAGAAACACGATTTTCAATTTCTGATATTCGATGACAATGATGCTCATATACTTGGCAAATGTTGTATTCAACTTGGGATATTCCGCAACACACACACACACACACACACACACACACATAAACAAAGCGAAAGAGAGAGAGAGAGAGAGAGAGAGAGAGAGATGAATATACAAAAGCATATTCAACGTATTCGAATGAGACTCTAAGCAACGACATTCCGTTGTAAAGAGAATTTGTGTTTCTTCCCGTGACGTTAAGGGGATCGGGAAAAGTTATGTGTCTTGAAGCAGGATACGACTTTGGATACTCTGTTTATACACTTTCTATATCCGTAGGAATATATTGTATTTCACGAATGTAAATGACATGCTGTAATGAGAATATTGAGAAGTTACATCTGTATGACAAATAGATGCAAATAAATACACTACATAACTTATTTATTGCTATTAAATGATTTTCCTAACTTGTATTTACATCCTCATATATAATACCGACCTACTGTGAAAATTATCTCAGATGTTATATTTTAAACATAATAATTACTATGTTCTGCAATGATTATGTTATATATACACAACTTATGTATTCTAATGTAATTATTTTATATAATTTTTCATGCATTGCGGAAAATATAATTTTAAAAAAAGGATTAGCCTAGACGGGATTCGAACCCTCAACCTTATGATTTGAAATCCGACAGCTTACCAATGAGCTAACACAACCTTCTAGCGATGTATAACGGATCTCAAGATAATTATGACATTCATATCCATTACAAACGCCGTTTCTGTTCTACTTTGACTTTTATTTTAGTACTCAGGCGATAATTAAGTTCTATTTCTTAACTTTGAGCATTCTTTTACATATGGAAAGATTCCTTAACGTATTTAAATGTTCCATTACGTATGGAGAGCTAAATGACAAACAAGCATGTGGTGACATTAATACAAAGTTTCGAAATATTGTGTCATTAAGTATTTCAATCAATGTTGCTTTTTTAAACACTTGGTAACAAGTCTTATTATATTTAAAAGAAGAAAAACACATCTGCAAACTTTTTCCCGATTGCAAAGGCTGGCTTGGAGGTTCGAACCTGGCTTACTTTTTCCCGAAGATACCCGAAGCTGGACTTAGAAAATTTTTGCCTCAAAACACCAATAAAGAATGCGCTCAACCTTTTTGAGACAAGGTGTACATATAGAAACATTACAAACAAAAAATATATAAACATAAAAATACATAAAAAATTACAAACATCAAAGTACATTGTCGGACCTCTTTGGGAGGGCCCGGCCCCTCTGGGCCCCCCTTCCCTACGCCACTGCTGTGCGATGATGTACACCACAAAGTAGATGTTATTGGTAGTATTAGTTATAAGAAATACGAAATGAAATGAAATGAAACTTTAACGTCCCACGATTATGCCGGTTAGGCTAAAGGAGACTGTGATAATGAGAAATGAGTGAAATGGTGGAATGAAGAAAGTGGGAGGAAACGGGAGTACTCCGAGAAAACCCACGAGCACGGTGTTTGTCCACCACAAAGTTCACACGGCGCGAGCTGGGATCGAACCAGGGATCCCAAGCATCGGAGGTGAACCCTCTACCACTGAGCCATCGCGCCCCCTTATAAGAAAAACGAGTCAAAAAAAACTTTCGATGCACATAGAATTATTGCATATGGAACTAAAACCAATATTTTCATCTTCCAATGTAAATCACATTACACAGAATATCTACCTATATGTGCAATATACACTGTAGGTATGCGCACGAGACAAGATTTGTGGCTGTCTCGTCTTGAAAATGTGCTGTAAAAGTGATGTCTCGACTCGAAAAATGTATATTTCTCTACTGGAAGAGCCGTGTCTCGACTCGAATTTTGTCAGGAAAATCCTGTCTCGTTTCGTCTCGTCTCGTGCGCATCCCTAGTGCAATACTTACGTCAAGATGACAAGAATAGCACAGGACCGAAATGCCTGAAGGGTCCAGAGGCGTAGCCAGAAACTCGTCAAGGGGGGATTCACAAAGCATATTCTCTCTCTCTCTCTGTCTATATATATATAAATATATATCCAAACGCTGTGGGGGTAAGACACCCCAGTCATCTCTACGGGAGTTACAGGGGAATAATAAAAGTAAAGTATGTATGTGTATCCGTATGTATGTATGTAGGGGAGACCGGGGTATTCACGAACATTTAAGCTTTGATTATAAATAACTCCTTTGTTTTTAGAGATAAAACATTAACATTTCTTGTGTATAGAAAGCTTGGAGCTTTTCCTTTCTACTAAAATGCAGAGGAAAGTCAAAAATAACATTTTTCAATAAATCAGTGAGATGTTTTAAAAATGTTCATATGTTCGGGATTGCCCCAGTGGTCGGGGTAATCCCGAACATACTGTTTACTTTAAACTTTCCTTTGCGAATGAAGGGAAATGCATTAAAATACATTAAAATTATACTGTAATTTAGTATTTTAAAACTTTAATAGGAATTATAATTACAAACATAACTCAAATTAATGATAAATGTGTCCAGACCTCATTATCTTTGAAATTATTACACATGAAATCAATAAATAATAGGCTAAAGAAATGCAATCTTATGAAATAAATTCAGAAATAACGGTACATTAAGGAAAATATTCATTAAACTGAAAACATTATTTTGAACTGTAGAAATCACATATATACGCATTTATGTTTTCTCTCAAAGACAGTATTCTTTATTAGTCCAGTGTTGAAATGCGGTTAATTGGCTGAACAAAATTAGCTAACTGCTAATGAATGCTACTAGGCTAAATAAATGTGTAAAACACTCTGTGAATCACACACAGGGAAAAAAATGCAGCCTATGATGAAAGATCAGATATGTAAAATAGGATTACTATGAAATAATGAAGAAATAATTCTAAAAATAATAAATATAGTAAAATATTATAATTAACAAAGCTAATAACGCTCAATACCAAGACATGATGTATTTCCCAAACCAATTTCATTAACGTATTACTTACATTTCAATAAGGAAAAACTATTTAAAAATTTTTGATAATTTATTTCACACCATTGGGCAATCCCGAACACTCCAGGTAATGGTGAACATTCTGTCTGTCGTTTCCCCATGAAGCGTCATTTTATTGTTAAAATTGAAACTAATTGTTGACTGCATACTGGCTAGTAAGATTACAAAAAACTAATGCTCAAATATAGGGAAATATATAGTCTTATCTGTAATAATATAGATAAGAGAAGAGCCAAGTTACGTTGCGCAGATTATTGAATCAATTTCATAAGTGAATCGACAAACACAACAAAACATCTTCCTCCTGATAATCCACTCAATTGACTGTCATCAAATGTATGCTACACTTGTTCAGGTCTCTCCGCTAGCATGCAGCAAAATCACCTGTTTTCTTACAAGTTTCCTTCGGTGTAAACTTGGGTGTTCGGCATTACCTCAGTGTTAGAGAATATCCCGGTTTCTCCTATTCAGTCATGATTTCAGGGGGTGGTCCGGGGGAAATTTCCGTTTTATTCAAGTTTCCCTCTCTATATATATACATATACGAGGGCAGTCTTGGGAAGTAACGTAACGCAAGTAACGCGTTACTTTTTAAGTAACGTTTCTTAGTAACGCGTTACATTTCTTCCAAAGTAACTGTAACGGTAATGCGTTACAAATTTTTAAGTAACGTACCTAGTTTGCGTTACTTTTTTCGCGTTACATTTCGGATGAGTAACTACAATATACTGTATGTCTATTTTTTTCGGAAACAAATGTTTCTTTCCTGTAAGTGAATTTCTCAGAATGGAACAATGGAGCATGAACGATGGCAGTGAGTAACTACAATGTATGTATATTTTTTTTTTTTCGAAAAAAAAAGTTTCTTTCCTGTAAGTGAATTTCTCAGAATGGAACAATGGAGCATGAACGATGGCAGTGAGTAACTACAATATTTACATAACAAAATATAGTGCCACTTGCTGTTTTTGGAAGATGAGGACAGCCTCAGGGAAATCACGTGTACTGATTGCAAGCACCTGGAAGATTTTGTCTTAGATTTTGACAGTTCCAAATCAATACATTCAGTGAGTGAACTACGAGTGCAATGGTACTGGAAGTCTATTTTACTTTGATTGGTGTTGTTTTTATAAAGATGGAGAACGAAAATATTTTATTGTTCGAACATTTGAAAGAATACTTTTTCTTAAAAGCTGAAGATGATAGTGAACAGAATTTAAAAATAGTGCCCCGGCGGGAAATATTTATCAACAACTAGGGTACCATAATTAACGACATTCATTAAGGAATTAATATGAATAAACTGTGTTCTGATGAGCAGGCCTACTTTGTTGATGTAATGTTGATGGTATGTAATATTAGAGTTCTTTTAGATCAGTTTGCATATTCTAAAGTCCCGTTGATTAGAGTTTGGAACAACTAGCTTTAAAAAGCATGTATCGATTTTAGAGTTATTAGCAAATTTTGATTCACCCCCAGTTCATGTGTTCTCATTTTGTCAGTTGTGTAATGTTTCTCTATATTCTGTATTTTTAATTTTACATAGCAACATTGTTTTTATCATATAATTAGTTTAACAGAATAATAATAAGCAACCATTTTTTCTAACGCATAGGGATGGGCACGAGTCAAGCTAAAACTCGACTCGAATCCAAGTCGAGTTTCGAGTCGAGTCAATAGTAATATTCTCGAGTCGAGTTCCGAGCCGATTCACTGTTTTTGGCGTCGAGTTTCGAGTCGAGTCGAGCTTGATAAATGGCTCGCTCGTTTTAACTCGTTTTGAAACCATGGCCTGATTACACTGGAAAGCGAAAGCCATGAGAAATGTAAGCTAAGCAGCAATATGGAATACTTTTACTGTTGCTCACGAGAGGGGACACTGCTCGCATCTCCTCTCATCTCGATAGCGAGACTACAAGAGATTTCTTATAACAAGCTTAGCTCGGCTCGGCTTAACTGAGCCGATGGCTCGAGCCGGCTCGCTTGGTGTGAACCATCGGCTTGAGCTGGCTTGGTTGGGATGAGCCATCTGCTCGGTTCGACTCAACTTAGTGAAGGGCTCTAGCCGACTTGATTGGGTGAGCTGTTGGCTCAGCTCACTTCTCGGTTTGGGTCGATAGTGAATGAGCTGTGAGCCGATATGCTCGAGTCGTTGACAATTCTAAACCTGGGCCGAGCAGTTTTGAAGATATTTGGCCAGTGCCATATAATTTTTACAATGTTTGGCTCGAGCCCGAATACTCAACCTAGACCCTCAACCCAAATTCAGAAGCTCGTGAACAATGTCCTTGACTCCTAGACTTCACGACTTCCGAGGTTGGCAATCAACTACTTTTATAGTATTCATATATAAACTGTCTATCTTTCATGTTTATACAGAGTGTTGTTAATAATAATAATAATAATAATAATAATAATAATAATAATAGCGGTAGTAATAGTAGTACGAAAACTGAAGTAATAAGATTTTTTCACATATTCAAAGTTTCGGACCTAAAAGTAACGCGTTACTTTCGAAGTAAAGTAACAGTTACTTTTTTTAGGCAAGTAACGCGTTACTAACGCGTTACATTTTAAGAGAAAGTAAAGTAACTTGTAACGCGTTACATTTTTACAAGTAACTTACCCAACACTGTACGAGGGTCACTACGAAAGTTTTGAGATACGCATTGTTGTGGTACAGTATTTGAATTCCAACAATTGCGTTCGGTAATGGTATCCAGAGCGAAGAAGCGAAGCAAGTTTCAACTTGCCTCGCTTATCGACGTGGCCGTATTGCCTTCACTTGTTTGTTAATGTGAGCAGTATTCGGCTGTCTGGAATGGAGCTCGAAATGGAACATTTTCGGGCAATGATCCTTTACGATTTCAAAAGTGGTTTGAACGAGACACAAAGCCTTGACCACTTGCAGGGGGAATTTGGGGACTTTGCTCCTTCCCGTGCTACAATTTTTCGGTGGTTTGGTGAATTCAGAAGAGGCCGGACATCGTTTAAAGATGAAGAGAGAGCTGGACGTCCGGCAACAGCTGTGTCAGATGAAAACATTGCCGCTGTGGAACAAATGATTCGAGAAAATCCTCGAACAACTTTCAAGGACATTGCACTGTAAAAACTGTATAGTTGGAATAACCCAGAATTCTGGGTTGAAAAAGTGACAACCACGCCGTATTGTCTTAGAAATCAGAAAATATGGTTATAATAACAATACGAGAAGTCAAAACTAGTAAAAAATAAAAACCTCTGGCATGACCTGGATTCGAACTCACACCGCGCGGCTGTTAAGCGCGTGCGTTATCCACCAGACCAACCGGAATCTTAGTTTAGGCTGTGTGATAACAAGAATTACAGCATACTTTGGAAGCAATTTTTAGTCACTTTGAATTTAAAACAAGTCAATTAAAAAAAAAACTAAACCAAACCAAACATCACCCGGAATATTGAATCAATGCCATTAAAAGCTAGTTTAGTACAGCAGCTATTTATCAATGTTAACGTATGTTTTGAGAGAAATTTTCTTCACTCTTGGCGAAGTGCACTGCAGTTCACTCAGTACACTTCGCCAAGAGTGAAGACAATTTCTCTCAAAACATACGTTAACATTGATAAATAGCTGCTGTACTAAACTAGCATTTAATGGCATTGATTCAATATTCCGGGTGATGTTTGGTTTGGTTTAGTTTTTTTAATTGACTTGTTTTAAATTCAAAGTGACTAAACAATTGCTTCCAAAGTATGCTGTAATTCTTGTTATCACACAGCCTAAACTAAGATTCCGGTTGGTCTGGTGGATAACGCACGCGCTTAACAGCCGCGCGGTGTGAGTTCGAATCCAGGTCATGCCAGAGGTTTTTATTTTTTACTAGTTTTGACTTCTCGTATTGTTATTATAACCATATTTTCTGATTTCTAAGACAATACAGCGTGGTTGTCACTTTTTCAACCCAGAATTCTGGGTTATTCCAACTATACAGTTTTTACAGTGTGAATCCTGACACAATGATTGGCGCACTCCACTTTGGTTACATAGCGCCCGTACGGAACTCTTTCAATAATTCTTGCATGAACACTTGAGTTCCCATCCGCAATGAATTTCATATAACGAACGCCATGCATTTCTTCGCTCCTTTGGAAAGCTTCAACTATATTGTCAGCTTCCATTGACGAGGAAGATGAAGACCAATTTTTGTAGCATTTGTGATTGCTTGGCTGTTTTTTCTTAGATTCAGCTGAAGCGCACACTGAATAATATTTTTTCCTCATTCCAACAAATAACAGTTGCTTCGTCGCTTTTCTAACAACGCATGCCTGAAATATAAAAATTAGTTTTCCTATAGACCCTATATTGGAAATATTTTACAATATACAAAGTACAATATTACTCTTCATTACAATTTAACACAAATGTCTAAAAGAAGAAGAAAAAGTATAAAGAACAGAATGTGTGCGGCTATATACATATTTCTTGTTTTAAAATTATGTGAAACATATTTCACCATTTTATTGGTTATAATACTCCTTTTAGCACAGGGCTACAGAAGACACATAATTCTTTTAAAATGCCAAACGACTGTCATTTTGGTTTGTTGGATCATGCTGATTCTCACATTTAACTCAGATATTGTACATACTCACTTTTGTGCCAAGTTTGGTTCCGGTCGGTTAAAAAAATGTAAAAATTACGATTTTTAAAAAGTTCCACCCGTTGTCCAAGATATATGTAGCGTGTGCAGGAAAAACAGTATGTCAGAAAACAGTACGTTTTTCAGAACATGCTTTTTTCCCCTCTCTGATATATAGTGAAGCACATATACTATAATTTTCAAGACTTGATTATTCAATTCAGGTTTAGAATTAACTTACAAAAATTGGACCAAAGTAGGGAACCAGTTATAGATATCAAACATCGATTTATCTCATTTTGGCGAATTTCTAGCATACTCGTTTTCCTCCGTACGCGAGATGTATGCAACTAAATTTTACGCCAAATTTGGTTCTAACCCGTTAAAAATTACGGCAGTTATCTAGTTCTAAAAAAAAAAAAACATGATATATATCGACCCTCTCAAGAAGGTGGTATCTACTTGGAAAAAATCCTGAGAAAATACACATATCCAAGAGAAATAAATATACCTTTTGGCACACTGCAACAGCAGATGGATTTCTCAGAAAATTTTAAAAACAGACGCTATTTTGAACGTTTCTCGTCAGGTTGTATTTCTTAAAATAGTACGACCGGTGTGAGAATTATCAGGGAGGAAGGAGGGGGGAATCTTCCTGTGCAGGATTAGATAGCTTCCATAAGTTTGAATTTCCTCATGTTAATTTTCTCGGATGTGCACTTTATCTCCTTTGTAAAATGTCCTCGCACACTGAGTCTGGCATGAAGTAAGTATGTATATAATACTGGCCCGTTTTATCGATGTCCCGTATAATTAGCCTACAGGAAGTCAGTCACATACATTTTTCATTGTTTTGTCAAATACACTGACAACAGTTAAACATTGATGTTTTCTTTCTTCCTAATGTTACTCATATTCAGTTATTTCCTTCATAGCTTCCTATTGCGAAGGGACAATCTAAAATGTCCCTTATAAATAAACAATAAAAATTAGTTACAGAAATTATTCTGCAAAACTGGATATCATGTTTTCCTTTGAAAATTTTATTATTATTATTATTATTATTATTATTATTATTATTATTATTATTATTATTATTATTATTATTATTATTATTATTATTATTATGTCCGTGTCTCAAAAGCCCATGTAGGTAGTAAAGCTTTCCGCGTAACCCCATCACTGAGAAAGTAGCTCAGACTTTACTTTTCAATGTAATACCGAAGATGATGGAATCATTTATCTGACCGCGTTTGTGACAGAAACTAGAAAACAGGTCTCTGCTCTTAGATTTACTTCGTGGCAGCTGTTTGGACTTCATCGTTTCGCGACGATCTCCTAAAAATACACAACAAAGAAACCTTTCCTTGAAAGTTACAATGTCAGTGAATAGCTTGTCAAGAGGTCAGCCACCTTCCACCCCAAAAGAGAAGACGCCCTCTTCTCCCCCTCTTCACCTCGTTGAGAAAGGACGCCTCCTCAGTAGGTAATAGTTTGTGACGTCACTAAGCATTTATTCCGGGTTTGAAAACAATTTCTTTGTGTCTGACTAGGCCAGAAAAGGAGTTTGCTGTCCCTATTTGTTGAGTGCTGTATATTGAGCAAAGCCTTAGCTAAAACTGTTACTGGAGTGAGGCTGTTTTTATTTGCGTAAAAACCAGCCGAACACTTGTTTCTCCATATCAATGAAATGTTTATACCTATATTATTATTATTATTATTATTATTATTATTATTATTATTATTATTATTATTATTATTATTATTATTATTATTATTATTATTATTATTATTATTATTGACTTCTCTCTAATAGACCTCACATGGATACATTGGTATTAAAAGAATTAGGAAAGATACGAAAACTAGTCCGAAACTGGTATGTAATAAGTCATATAATTCTTAACTTTGCAACTTACAGCAGCATGGCGAAAATATTTGGTATTATGGTTCCATATTACAGCTCTAATGAGCAAAGAGAAAGAAAATTATGGTTCTTGTTATATACATACGGTACCATAGTATGGTGGGAACAATAATAATTCTTATAATATACCAGTATGCTATTACAAGAATTTTCGCACTAGAAGGTGATAGTACCGTATATTTGTAGCACGAATCATAATTTCTTTCTTCGTACTCATATAAAGCTGTAATATCAAACTATAATACTGCATATTTTCGCCAGTTACTAGCGTTTTTGTTAATAATCAGAGTTACATAATTTATTGCTAATTTAAAAATCGCTCCGAATCATGGTGGGTGGGAGTTACATCTCCGGAAGTAGTTTCGGATTACGTCTTCAGTAGTACAAATTCTTACTTACAGGTAACTCATACTGGCTCTCTTCGCGTCAGTTGCATAATAAACAGGATATGTAGAGTCTATATGAAGTGATAATAACCACTGTTGTCCAGTTTTGTGAAACTCACGATAATAAACAATGGCATAAATGGAATTAGAAAAATACAGAATTTAGACTAGTGTAAGACGCCGATTGTGATAAGATTGCACAGACATAAAGAACATCGAAAAAGAAGCGACACCTGTTATATATATATATATATATATATATATATATATATATATATATATATATATATGTATATCGGCCAACAAGCACATTGAAAGTGTCAAATGGGGACATAGAAATGGGGTCAAAATGAGATTATGTGGAATATAGCGAGAACGAGAAGAGATATCAGAAAAGTTTAAATGTACGAAATACTACCCATAGTCGACGCATTTCAATGAGGTAGTAGGCACCCATGAGAAGAGAGCAGAACATCCGAAAATGGACAAATCACGTGTACAACATTGTCACAATGTGTTGCGGAAATGAGCGAAAAGGGTGATAAGGAGCAGGAAAAAAGAAGAAACGAAAACCAAAAATACCTGTTTTTGCTTTGGGTGCATGTTGCCCGTATGCGAAAGAGACGCAGATTTATCTCAATGCCCAAAGATGGGATAACACGCAGGAAGGATGCAAACGCCGTTCATGTAGACAGCCAGCGAGACAGCACTGCTTGGTGGGTTGCATATATCGCGTAATGAGAACAACGATGAGATGGATGTTGGAAACGAAAATGTGTGTAGGCAGTAGTAACACAGAAACAAAATTGTTACTATTAGACCTACTGTTATGTTGTACGCGTATTTTCGTAGTGATGTAATGTTGATATTCATGTGTGGTAATGATATTAATGTTGCTGTTTATCTTACGTATGTGGACCACCTGCGATTACGTTCTACTGTGGTATGAATTTTTGTTTCCATTACCCGGTGTATCACAATCGGTGTGTTACACCTGTGTACTAGGGATGCGCACGAGACAAGATTTGATGCTGTCTCGTAACGAAAATGTGCTGTAAAAGTGATGTCTCGACTCGAAAAATGTATTCTTCTCTATTGGAAGAGCTGTGTCTCGACTCGAATTTTGTCAGGAAAATTCTGTCTCGACTCGCCTCGTGCGCATCCCTACTGGGTACCCTGCCTTGTAAGTTAATGGTAGAACAACTTACCACTCCAGACATGGGCGGCGATTAGGGAGGCACGAGGGGGCAGCTGCCCCCCCACTTTTTTGAAGTGACGTCCTAATTTATATAATTTCATTTGGAAATGTAAACAGGATGTCCACACAATTTGGAGAAAAGATCTCTGACTTTTCCCTTACTTTCCATGACGAAAGTTCCAGATTTCCCTGACCCCTGAATAAGTTAAAAATACAGAAAAAAGAAAGAAACCCCAGCCTCCACACTTCCCATAGTTGGCATTGTTCTCTTCCGCTCCTGTTTTTCTTTTTTTATTTTCTTTCCAAAGGAATGTAAATTTACAAACATATGCATTAGGTCGATATTGATTAGGCCTACATATTACACAAAATGTAAAGTTACAAACGAAAGTGTGCAGTATACAGAGTACTTAAGGTATAAAAAATACACATTATAATACCAATTACACAGCATTATAATATTGCCTATAGTAATAAACAGTTCATACATGATTTTACTGATTATTAAAAACACACACACACATTATGTAACACATACTTTTGCTGGTGCAGTTTAAATGCAACCCATTTAGAAATTTGTTTTCATACTTTCTCGCATAGTTTTCTTCTCACTGATCTGAATATCCTTGTCTTCGCAGGTTAATTTTCTTTTCTTCCTCCAGCTCCTTTAGTTGTTGCTGAATCTTCCGTTTCTCTCTCCTCTTCTCGTCTCCAGCATTTATTTCTCTTTTCCTTTCCAAATACACCTGATATTGTCTCATTGGACTTCTCACTGAATTTATCATACCTCTTGTAATTGTTAATCCTGATGATCCACCTATTCTCATCACAGAATCATATATGATCCGTTGAGCCACCAGAGATTCTTCTTGTAAGTTCTCAACAATGAGAATTTTATTTATTGTGAAACCACTTTCAAAAAATGCGTTTCCGTGAAAGAAGATAAAACACAATTTCATAACTGACCATAAGTCAACGAAGTTCTTCCCATTTCCTAAGACTAAGTAAAAAACTCATCAAGTCGAATACCATCTCTGTCATTGGCTATGAATTCATTCGAGTGTTCCTTAAATTCTTCAGTCTGAGCTTTCACTGTGCGCCGGAGATACTATTTCTTCGCGTTCTCAGCCACTTATCCAGATATTCTTTTTGCACCATGCAATTCTTCTAGAACAGCGTCTACCCTTTTGAGCAAATATGCCAGGATGCACTTAGATATGTGTTTCTCGCAGAAAATTAGTTTCAACAACTATATCAGAGAATACTACCGCCTTCAATATCATTATTGAGAACACTACATTTTACATCCAGTAACAGGAAAGAAATCAACCCCATTTCATAAATTCAGTAATTGAACAATGGACCTAAATCGACTTTCCCTGACTTTCCCTGACCAATCTGCCATTTCCCTGACTTAACTTGATACATTCCCTGACCTCTCCCTGACTTTCACTTATTTTCCAGAATGTGGACACCCTAGTAAAGGTTTCGTATGTATTACTGTTCCATAGAAAAATATGGTGCCATAAGATATTTGCCGTTGCGTGAATACGTATTGGATATTTGTCTTCCCATGGAGTTAAGAAAGCTACAGGAATTGCGTTTTAATTGCAATTCAAAGCAACTAATATTGCAATTGCATATTTCTTTAAATGTCATAGCATATGCTTGCAGTACTTATTGTATTTCATTTTTTAAGAGTAAAAACATTGATTTAATGGCATGTGTGGAATTAAAAGTATAAGTTGTTCATTAATTCTCAGTTTCAATATAACTTCTGTAAAACAAAGCGTCATTATTCATTACTATGATTAATATTATACCTTCTATTTATTTGTTTTGCAAATTTATTAAATAATCTGATCGCACAATTTTTCAGACAGAATTTTAAGATGTTCATGAGCAAGAACTCAAATCTCTTCTTACACTTTCGTTGTTTAAGACTATAAAGAGCTATTACCTACCTGTATTGCTCTCATGAATTTACTTAATAAAATAGAAATACGATATACAGCATTTTAAGTGAAAAAAGATAGTGTCCTATTAGTTATACAACCTTTCATCAAACAGTGTTAGAAACAACCAGGAAATCTAACATTGATATACAATTGTTAAGGTCATGTCTTGCCCCCCCACTTTTAACGTCCAACCGCCGCCACTGACTCCAGAAACTGCATTATGTCCATGACCATAACTCCTTTCACTCCAGCCACCATCAACGTACACTGTTATGTATGGAACACCATCGGGGTCAACATGTCCCTTCTCGATTGCAATTTGTCTTTCTTTTTCTCCATTTTGTTTCATTTGAGACCATAGACAATTAGCCCAAACCTGCAGACAATTAGAAATAGAAAAATAAGGATGACTTTCTAGCACAAACTTAGTCGAAAGGTTTGTGACATAAATCCAAAATGCGTTGAAGCAATTTTGGTGTCTTTACTGAAAATGTAAAATCAACTACATATAAATAAATACAAATAAATAAATAAATAAATAAATAAATAGAAAAATAATTTAAACTTTGGAACTACAATTCCAGTTTTCCATTATAATTTAAGAAATGTAAGTAATACAGATCTAGAAAGACAATTGCAAACGTAGTAATTATAATAAATTTTGAATGTTCAAATTTACAATGTTGTAGGCCCAAAATAAAGTTTAAGGAAATATTCTAGTTTCCTCCAGAATGAGTTATTGTTAGAGGGAAATTGTAAGCCTATTCTTATTGCATATCAAACAAATGTATTACTTACCGTTTCTAGGTGCTGTTCAGTTTTACTAAACAGATCATTACTCATGCATGGAATGTTCATTACACTGAGTAGCTCCTGAAGATGGGAATAACCACTTCCAATTGTTAGAGTACCCCAAACTGCACTTTCATTTATTGTCATAACTTTTGACCTGGGAGTTTCTTCAGTTGAATGACTATTTCTCTGTTGCATACCCTGCACTTGAAATTGATATAACTACGGAGACCAACACGTCTTTCTTTGTGATACCGCAATTTCCCTAAAGTGCAGACTTCACGGTGTTTATCTTGTAATGTCATCGACCACCGAAGGACGTGTCCCAAATCAACAATTCTGCGGCCACTTAACTCAGATTTCTTGGTGACTTCCGTTTCAGGCTCGATAACATAGAATGGTTCGATTTCGGTACTGTGGAGGAAAAAGAACTCAATATGAGAATAAGAAACTTTCCCAATTTTATCATAGACACAAAATGAAATGTCTATAAATTAATAATCACAATCCGAAATTTAAATTTTAAAATGATTTATTTTTATTACTTAATCTGCTCTTATACCTTCCCTTCATGGGCGCCCTAAGGGGGGACGGGGGCACGGTCCTCCCTTGACTCACGAAAATGTATAATGTATAGACCCAGCATTGCGACCCGGGGTTGCATTTTTCCCCATTCCACCAGCTCCAACTATACGCCCCCCCCAGAAAATTTTCTTCGGGAGTCGTCGCCCCCCTCCCCTTGTAACAAAAAATAATCATATCGCAGACCCGCCCTCTCTCCTAATCTGATTACGTAATAACTCCTTTGTACGTACAAAAGTATTCTGTGACAGTCTTTGTATGAACATTTAACTTGTTCATATACAAAGTTACTTTCTTGACAGGATATAGTTCTCAAACAGATATCCGAGTCCGGTGTGAACACACCACTGTCTACATACGATATGTAAAACGTAGTGCTGTAATTTTACTACATAGCTGTTCTCAGTAATGTAATAAGCATATTATTATTATTATTAATTTTTATTATTATTATTATTATTATTATTATTATTATTATTATTATTATTATTATTATTATTATTATTATTATTATTAGTTTTGAAAGAAACATAATTCTAATCTGCTTTTTGTGTAGAAAATATATAAACTATTAAATAAACATCCTTACCTCATATTAAAACTATCTTCCTGCTGAAAACTTCTAGAAGAGCTCGTAGATTCTTCACCGATGTCTTGGTCTGTCCGAAGGCTATTGTCTCCCTGTAGTGGAGTATCTTCCAAATTCTCTGTAACGGCATTTACCGGTACATTATCACATTCAAGTTTTCGTAGTTTCCACGCTAGACGACGTGCTTTAAATTGCTTATTTCTTTTTCTCGTTTTTGACAGTAGTCGTTTCTTTCTAGCCATTATCACGGATAGAAAATCACGCACCACCTTCACAATAGAAAAGAGCAGCAAGTGGTTAGTAACACTGATGCTTTCTACGCTTATGGACGAAGTATGGCTACAGTTCACATGGCGGCACCACCGTACGACGGGAAATTCAAAATTATCGAATGTTGTAATAAATTCCTACTTTTCTCGAAATACGTACAATTTTAAAAGTAAATAATTATTGCAAAAGAAAGGACAACACTCAGGCTATAGAACTATATATATTAATTCATAAACATATTCACTATCTTAGTGTAACGGAAAGTGAAAAAAGAGTGTTACTTTGCAGCGCGTTGTTTTGCCGAGAATTGTTGTAATTGAATTGCGCACTTCTTCAAAGAAAGTCACATAAAAGTTAAGTAAACAAGAACAAAACTTTGTGAAGTTATTAGATCTCTTAGAGAAAGTGTAGGGAGTAATATGTTTTAGTTTCACTGTTCTTGCTTTACTAATTTAGTGAAAAAGTAGGAATAGCTTATCGTTAATTAATTGTTAATTATTTCATAATTAATTAATTAATCTTCGGAAAAAATATTTAGAAACGATATAAATATCATCATTATCAGTCTTCCAATAAAAATCAGAAATATTTTCCCATTATTTTAAGAAAATTTTGAACGTCGTGTATGCCCTTAATGCAGACACCTACCGCCAAACCCTGGACAGGCTGAAAGCAGCCATACGGCAGAAACGGCGGGGGCCACTCCGAGAGGACGTGTTGTTACTGCATGATAACGCACGTCTACATACAGCCGAACGGACCCGTACAGACCTCCGCGGGTTCAAGTGGAAAATTCTCGATCTCCCTCCGTATAGCCCTGATTTATCCCCGTCGGATTGCCATTTGTTCGGCCCCCTGAAGCAACATCTCCGTGGGCAGCGTTTCCAGACACTGACAGAGGCACAACAGGCTACACGTATCTGGTTAGGAAATCTGGAACCATATTTCTTTGAACAGGGCATGGATGATTTGGTGGCACCCTGGAATAAATGTTTAGACAACTGCGGTTCCTTCTTCGAATAATAGTGTGATACCATACTTCAAACAAAGTAAAGCTTCATCGACGTATCTATGTACGCTTTTCTGTAAATCAACAATTCACCTTACTTTTCGATTCACCCTTATATATATATATATATATATATATATATATATATATATATATATATATATATATATATATATATATATATATATATATATATATATATATATAGCGTTTCCGGAAGTCGCCCTACCCCTAATTCGTGTTTTCTGACGGTTTTAGGTTTTTACTCACATTTGTTTGGTAACATTGCTTGGCGTTGTATGGCAACATTGCTATCCATATTCATTTGTCTTCTGCTGTTTTCTACTTGGTAACAGTTATTTGCAGTGAAGTTAGAGTAATTAACAATGTGTGATCAAAGTTCATTTAGCATTGAACAAAGATTAATTATTGCGGTTTGGCTTGACGAAAAGCGCACAGGGGAGACCATGGAAAGTGTTGAAGCGAAATTTACAGGCCGATTTGGTGTTAATCCACCAAGAAAAGCAAAAACGTTGGGGGTGTGAAAAACCTGCATTTGCTTCTGGTATTGTTAGTGACCGTATTGGTATTCCTCTGACCACCATGATGAGGCACATGAAAGATCTAAAATTGAAGGTTTACCGTCCAATACATGTGAATGAACTGAGTAATGCCGACATGGATGCGCGGAAAGAGGCATGCAGAACTCTCCTTAAGGCGTTCTCTTCCAAACGATCTCGTGGTGCAATCCGCTTCACAGACGAGTGTGCTATCTACCCGAGTATGCATTTTTGCAATGTAGTAATGTGGTGTAAGGAAACCCCCCGGTTTTACAAGGAGATGGAGAGAAACCCACCACACATGATGGTGTGGGCTGGAATGAGTGCAACACACATTTTTGGGACTTACTTCTTCGAAGACAATGTTAATAGACATTCTTAGCTGGTGATGCTTAATGAGTAGTTGGTGCCTGAACTGGAAAAAAAATGGTATGAAAAACACTGTTGTGACACAATAGGATGGAGCACCAGCGCAGTTCGTGATTTACGTGAGCAATTACCTGAATAAGACGTTCCCTGGCCACTGGATTGGAAGAGGTTCTGCATCTTCACCAGCTCCCTTTGGCTGGCTTCCAAGAAGTCCCGATTTGACGACACCAGATAATGCTATCTGGAATTTCATAAAGCAACAAGTAAGAAACACTGGATGTTACGCAACGCAGGAATTACAAGCAGTTGTGGAACACGCCTTCACCCTCATTTGTCCGGAGTATCACTGCAAAACATCTGCGAGAACTCTGCGCAGAATTCAGCTGTGTTTGTTATGACATGGATGATGATCATCCGATGTTTATGACTCTTAAGACTTCAAGGCAACTGTGTACAGACATTCTACTATAACTAACACTACACTGTTGAAACTAAAGGGAGTACGCCCACTTCCGGACCATCCTATATATATATATATATATATATATATATATATATATATATATATATATATATATGTATACCAATCAATGAACGTATTGAGATAACAAAATTATATAAGTGAATATAAAGGTTCGTGGGCAGTTTCAAAGGAAAAGGAGAAAATCTGATTTCTTTGTAAGCATGAAAATTGATGAATTTAGAGAATCATGCTATCTTCTAGCGTGAGTGCTAAAATAGGAACTCGTTATCTTCATTCTGTTTTTTCTGTCCAGAAATAAGACATAATATAAGTTAATAGATCACATAGAACTGAACAAAATATATAATTCTGAACAAAGTATCATGCGCAGTTTTCGAGAAAATCATAAGAACGGACTTTTGTGATACTAAAAAACTTATTGTCTCTTGGCTCTTATAATTGGCATTTTTTTTTTAGTTTCATGCAAGAAATTCTTATTTATTTACGTATTGTACAGGTTCTGTAAATTTCTACGATTTCTCAAACGATGTAATCATTTTTCAAATATCGAAGGGAAGTACACCAAATACTACAGGCTAGTCACAACTATTAGGTATCATTGTACTAAAATTTTATTTAGTTTTTTTGTTATAATTACCCCTCCACCGCTGCCCTGTTAAAGTGAATAGCAGAAAGCACTTCCAGGCCAGAACTGCATCTACGACAAAAATTTGATCGAGATCGGTCGGGTGGTTGAAGAGATTAAGGCGGATCACCACCCGGAAGTCAGTATAAGTATTAGTTTATTGCCTTAAGCAATTTGTGACGAAATGGCACATATTATAAGTATTGCACTATAAAATAGAGGTATGCGTCAGCTACAACACAAGATACCGTTTCTTGTGCTTATGTATTCTGTTATCTAAGAAAGTAACATATAATAGGAAAACTTGATAAGTTTTAAGATGAGTACGTAAGATGGCGCTTGCTGTTAGATTTTGTTACTCTGTGCACAATTTTATGATTTTTTATTTACAAGCATAAGTTATTTTACAAGTAGTTATTTCATTACGGAAAATGGATAATATAGGGCTGTTTTTGATGTTATGTTTTACATTTTATCCAAATATTATTCTATGTTTACGGAATTTTAACGGCTGAATCTCATGTTTGCGCAGGACGCCATAATGCTATGTTGCCAAAGTTGCATGTGTACTATTGCAGTCACAGTAGTAGGTCAATTCCTTGTTAGCGTTTGAAGTCCAGAGGCGGAACCTGTGAGTTGTGACAAAAGTATTATAATTAAAGGAAGTGAAAATTGGGATAACGGAAGATATCATATGTATATATATATATAAAGAAGAACCAACTCAATAAAAAGTCGAAGAGCCAAAGTAAGCGAAGAGAAAGGAAGAATAATTTGAGGAAATAGCTAAGCGCTTTTTAATTTTTAACTGCTTGTTTCCACGTAAATATACACACGGGAAATAAAAATATCATTTTGACGATCATTTTGAACGTTAAATATGTAATATATGTTCTTTCATTTTTCTTCTCTTTTCTTTATTTTTCGCTGAAACTTAATTTGCTTAGGTAAAATATTATATCATCTTGAAAATAACTTATATATGTTTTTGAGCTTTCATATATACATAATAATTACCTGAACCCGTTACTGGAAATACTTATTAATTTCACTTACTAGGGCAAGTCGTGGGGTGTTACTCTCACTTCATGTTGATATTATGCTCAGTCGACTCTCTTTTACATATGAAACAATTAGGCAACCGCAGAAACCCTCAATCGCAAGCGTGTACGAATTATGAGCGTTAGAAGTTCAAAATTGAAAAGATTTTGAAACAGTTTGAAGTAACCATTTTTTGAAATACAAACTTCATTTTTGGTGCTGGGGTGGTTTCGGGTGCTCGATAGGATGGTGAGGTCAAAACGTACGCATTTTGCTAGATAAGGGAAGGATTGAAGGGGGGCGGCGTCTTACAACTTGAAAATTGCATTCTATTTGGCACACCGGGCCAACAGACTAATAAAGTGTATTTGCCACCATCTGTGTAGTCATTCAAATGTCACTTTCCTGTGTGGCTATCTTAACACTGAACAATGACATTTGTCTCCGAAACGCTTTGGCGTGGAACTAATTTGAACGGGACTCCCAATCTAGCTGGCCTCTGTGCATTGTGGAAAAAATGAACTATGTTTAAGCCGTTTTCTCGAGAATAAACGCCACCTGGTTCATAACTTTGAACTCACGTTCCCTCTAACCATTTTCTTTCCCTTTAAATCTTTCGGTCTATTTTGTCTTTAAATATCTTAGAAATTCCCTGGAGTTTGACCAATATTTCCAAATAATCGACATTCCACAATTCACTGAAAACCAAGCACATGGCCAGCGATGATGTACTGTATTAGAACGCCATATTTTGCGATGCATAAGCATAGGCCGACAGGGTTCGTAGTATCGCTCAGGTTAGTTCCGCGGCAGGCCTATCTGGTGCTGCCCGAATTGTTTGGATAGCCGCGATTAACTACGAATAAAGTACCAGTGGTATAAACTAATATTCGTATATACTATTAATGCCAGACTGTAGCGGATAATTTATTTGATTTAACTTCATTTTAACAATAATCTGATTTTCGTTTTTTTTAGTACAAATGTTTGCAGAACAGCTGATCCGGACAATACAACACATTAGTGACAGAGTCTTTTGAGAAAACATTGGTCTCACTCCTAGCTACAGAAGGGGAAGAACACTACAATATAGATAATCACAAATTTAATTATTATGAATACCACGACGTTCTTCATTGAATTTTGCACCCTGGCAAAACGTTTCCAAGGCAAATCTTATTGTTCAGTTTGAAGGTGGTCCTGCAGGAAAATAAAATATGAATGACAATACAGTCGAATAGGGATGTCAAATATATCTTATTAGCCTATTGATCTAGTGTACCAAATGGGAGGCAATTTGCAAAGTGTAAGTCGCCATTACCCTCCACCCCTTCCAAATAACTGCCTTTATCCTGCAAAATGCGTACGTTTTGATCTTACCACTGTGTTGGGAACCCAAGAAAACCCGCTGATACCAAAACTGAAGCGTCTATTTCAAGAAATGGCACTTCAAACTTTTTGCAAAACTGTTTAATTTTGAACTTTTAACGCTCATAATTCGAACACGCTTGCGATCAAGGATTTTTCTGGTTGCCTAGTTGTTTCATATGTAAAAAGGCATCGACTGAGAATAATATCGATACGAAGTCAGAGTAATACCCCGCGACCTTCCCTAGTTAGTATTTAAAAAAATCATTTAATCGTAAAGCTTGATTTTTTCTATAATAAAAAAAAGGTATGTGTAGCTTCAGTTCAGAAACGTAATCACTCCTGTAGAAATGCAAATCCTTTTTCTACTTCGAAGCTAAAATGGCTCCGTTGTAGAACATTGACTTCTTGCACGTGGAGTCACCGCTTCGATCCCAGCTTTGCCAGGTGGGCTTTATGATGGAAAAACACCATGTGTGTGTGGGTTTTCTCGGGGTTTCCCCGTGTGCTCCTACTTTTCTCATTCTACCATTTCATTCATTCTTATCATCACCGTCTCAGTTAGCCTACATGGCATAACCGAGAAATATGAATGTTTCTTTTCCTTATCATTGTGCTCCGAAGGAAAAATAGACAGTGATGATGACAACGAAAGAAAAGATTGAATGAAAATGAGAGACCCTGAGGGAACCCTACATAGGAAACTCCACCATAAAGCCCACTTAGCGCGAGGTGGGATCCAGCTTAAAACCTCACCCACCAGAAGTGAACGCTCTATGTCTAGTTCTTATTGATCCAATCTTCTGACCGTAAGTGATACGTTTCAACATAAGAATAAGGAGCGGAGATGGAACCCATGCTTGGGACGCTGAATCTATATCAAGAAATAATTTCTTGTTATTGCTTACCGTTTTACTCTATGTAAATTGAAAGTGTAATAAGGGGCAGTGCAGAGTGACTGGATGAAGTAGCTACAATCATTGGCATAAGAAACGGCTCAATCAACATTATCCACGCTGTGCTCAGATTTTGGAATGTGTGCGCCAAGATGGTATCACGCTAGCTGATAGACTAACTGTAGCAGCGATGTATTGATATGTGACAAGATTTTGCCACGCCGCAAACGAAAAGGTAGTGACTTTCAGAAGAGATTCATTACTGGTATGAAATATGGGTGAACTATTACATTCCGGAAGTAAGAAAGCGAACATGCAATGGCAGTATCCTTTATCGGACAAAATCGTCTACAGGGAAGTTAGTACTTTCTTCTGGGACCAAAAGACTGTCATTTTGGAGCATTAGAGACTAGAGAACGCATAGTTAATAATATCTTATATTTCGATCTCCAAAAAGATCCTAAACCTGCCATACGAAGTGACACGGACTTCTGACAACAAATTTCCCCCATTCTTCTTGCATACCGAATCTCGCCTCAGTGGTTTTCATTTGTATCTCTTAAAGGCACTACAGAGAAAGAAGTTGAAATCTGATGAAGAGTTGCAAAAATGGTGTTTGACTGGTTGCGTAGTCAATCAAAAAAAAAGTTTTCAGAAGCATTGGGACACTTTGCAAGTGATGGGAAACTTATATTGAAAATAAGAGTCGATTGTGTAGAAAAATGAAATTCACGTGTTTCATACTCAGTCTTTTTTTTTTTTTTAATTGACTGACCTCGCAACTAGAAAATTGTTGTTTCCGTAAGTATTGGATGTGGAAGTGGAGATACAACTTTAACAGCCGGTTCCTAGAACCTGAGAAATTTTAATAACCGGTTCGGGCGAACCGGATAAATGACACCATTGAACAAAAGCAATATGCTCTTTCAACGATAAAGCCATGAGCGCCCGCAGTGGAGTCAAGGGGGAAATCGCTTTGCCCTGCATTTTGAAAGGTGTTTGGTTGTTTCAAATGGCTTTTATCCAGAAACACGCGTCAATGCCAAGGGCGCCGATCTCGGGCGCTCCCAAAGCTCATGTGGGCCCCCTTACTGTATTTGTAAATTTACAATATTTGGCATAATTTCAATACAATTTGTTTTAAAAACCTTATATATGGTTTCTGCGTCTGAATGCCCCCCCCCCCCAAATTTACAGAGAAATCGGCGCCCTTGGTCAAGGCACATTATAATTGGTTACACCCACTAGAATATTTAATATAGGCCTATTTAATGTAGTCCACAAAGTAACACAATACGCCTCAATAACAATTATTTTGCATTAAGCTTTATACGCATCAATTTATGTCGGGCTTTGCCCCTTCCCCTCCCTTGGAAAAAATGTTCTCATTCGGAACTGTTATTATCTTCAGGTGTGCATAGTATGAAGTATCAATGAACCAGTACTGAAAGATAGCGTGAAACTATTTTGAATATGCCACTATAAACAATAATTAGAGAATTCATACTTAAGTTTGTTATTGTCAAAGATAATGTGATGTATGAAGTACAGCAATCAGGGTGCAAAAGCAAGTACTTGCAAAACACTTGGATAAATGAAGTAGGCTTAATATAGCCTACTAATAGACTTCAATAAAATTTGCTGTAAATAGCTTGGTAGATAGATCACCTTTGGCACATCGCTGGTTCGATCCCACATCTTGCAAGGAAGGCTTTATGTAGGACACATAATGTGCGCAGATTTTCTCGGCGTTTTCCCACTTCTTTCAGTCCACCATTTCGATAATCATCATTACTATTCTTTTTAGATTCGGAGTATAATCATGGAATATTAAACTAGAAAATTTCAAATAGCGCCTTCGGCACTCAAATATCCATGCTAATCGTGTAGCTTTACTCGCTGTGTGGCTTATGCAGTCGTTCTGAAGCGTGATTAGTCCCATACTAGAGTTCGACTAACTTGTGTTTCCTGCAGTAGTCAGGCCTTTAGTATGACTAATCATACGTCAAAATGACTCTTTATAAGTCCCTATAAGTCTCAGATTCCTCATTCCACCTGGATTGTGGAACAAATCTGTAAGTGTAAGTCAGCAACTTAGTACAAGTTGCAATAGTCTTCATTTAACGCAGCCGTGTTTGGTCCAGAAAGAGCTGGAATTTTAGCGATGATTATTATGAACTCTTAAAGTTGCACTGGGGAACACAACTTACAAAATATCTGTTTGGGAATACAACTTACAAAACACCACGTTTGAAGGAACTAAGTCTGTCTTGTTAAAACATAGGATTTGTGTAATCTTTTTGTATTTGTATACTTATTCTTAATCTGCACCGTAGAAGTATCTAGTTATAAATAAATGTATAACGTTTCACTGATATTTTCTTAGAAACTATTTATTACCATAAAAATGATGTAATTTTACCGTAAATGCAAATTGACTTGTTTTTGACCAGAAAATGCTTTAATTTTAATCATGGTAATTAAACCTCTAAAGTAAAGCTACACCAAGAATTGCAACTACGCTTATAAAATATCATTTTTGAGCGCACTGAGAGTCTGTTTTTTCCAAAAGGTTAAATTTATGTAATTATTTTGTATTAGTATACGTATTCTTAATTTGCACAGTAAAGACATTTAGTTTGAGAGAAATATACGCATAACGTTTTGTGAGTTGAAAAAATCTCTTTTGATCAAACAATTAATTAACTCATATTTTAAAGAGGCAATATTGAGTAAAATGGAAACAAAAGCTCTCATTTCTCTTCGTTGTAAATCATGTATAAAATGTGATCGTGTCAAACCACTTTTCTATCCGTAACTCATGTGGCAACATTGCATGTGTCGCAATGTGCTCTGCCATCTAGTGAGAAAGGATTACCCTAAAGGTGAGTAGCGATCCTGCTTGACAGTCACAAACGTCTTATCAGAATTATTTTTATTGTTAATAAATCCAATCGATCAAATTAACCCTCGCACTACCTAGGAATCTTTTGTAACGCGGACTACCAAGGGGAGTATTTTTGTGCACACGTGACTCGCACTAAGTACAGTATATTTCTCAAAAGAAACTAAATAGAACATCTCACAAAAATCTACAAAGACTGAAGTGAACAGTACACAGGATAATACTAGCACCTATTTAATATGCTGCCATTTAAGAGTGACACTTCTAAAGGTCATTCAAATCTACTATTAACGGGGGAGGGGGTACTTTCTGCCCGCCAAATTAAAATAGCAAATTTATGACACCCAGTAACATGAAACTCTCAAAATATACAGCATACGGGATAAGACTATCCGCCAAATTCAGATAAGATGGATACAGATATTTATTATACTGCCATCTAGGAGTAACATTATTAAATGTCAGTCACATCTTCTAGAAACTGGGAGGGAATACTTTGTGTTAACCAACTTAGAATAGCAAATTTTATGAGACAGACATACGTTCAAGTTAAACACCCGTAATATACGCTCAAGCTAAACATGTAGAGCAATAACATATTTTCTTATAATTTTAAGGAAATGATTACAAGAGTAATTACGAATACTATACTCTGATGGGCTCAAAGTAACCCACGTCCCGTTAGTAGTCCGAGGGTTAATTTTAGAAACAGAAAATAACTAACGACTTCTATCATTTTCTAAATTATATCAGACTGATTTGTAATGTCAAATAAACATATTTATCTATGGTTAAATAAACGATATTCTATTCAATCCATTTTTCCTTATACAAAGTATTATGGAGTACCGCAAACATTGGTTTTCTTAAGGTTGCTTCATATGCTTTAAACGACAAATATTGCAAAGTTATATTACGATACAAAACCCTTATTGTTAACCGATTATAATGTTCTACCTTGGTGTAAAACCATCACATATATGTATGCATTCATGCCACAAGCACGTAATCGATTTATGCAATTGCGAAGTCATGGGTGGTTAACTACAACAAAAGGGATCACTCTGAATTTAGGACAGGACACTATGAAATAGCGAAACATTTAGGGCTTAGTTGAGTCATGCTTAATATAAAACAGAAGTGAAATTGTAAGGTACTGGAATAAAATGATTGATTGGAATAACATGTGCTTCCATGCACACTGTATGTTAATCTTGGATATAAAATTAAATATTCACTTGTTAATATACAAATCAACATTGTTGGTGTCTTATATTTCTAGGCAACGACGTCACAAATATAGCAGTGTAGAAGAAACTGTAGGCCCCTCTGATTTTATAACTCATATTGTAAGAAAGGAACGGAGTTTGAAAAGAAGAAGGCAAACCAGAATATCTCATTAGCAAGTTAAGTTAGGAGATTGTAACTCGGTATATTAAATCCTCATAAAAATAAATAGACAACCGTTCGAGTCTTCAAAAATGTCACTTCTAAATGGACAGGAGGGAACAAGTTATATTCATATTTGTTGGTTGTAGAAAAAACTATGTACAAGACATACGAATGCCTCGCAAGTTTTCGCTCTGCCAATATACAAACGAAGAATGCGATATGCCGTGGTGAGCCAACTTAACTGGACTACTGGACCGGGTTTGGTGTTCGCCAAGTTTGAAGAACAATATCATGAGTGAATTGCTCTGCACATTGCTAGTAAATATTGTTGGTCCTCACTGAGGTCTTCAACGTTTGGGAATTTATCCAACTACTCAAGATTTGTTACTTGGTATTTTACCAAGGGCCCTTCCTTGCACTTATCGAGCTTTCTTCGAATAGGTCCCGAAAGTGTTTTTGGACCCGATGCTCCCCCGTCGAGATATCTTATTAAATAACGAAGCGATAGTTCATTTGTGTGAAGAAGGCAAACGGTCCAATGAAGTTCTCAATGTAGTATTTTTAATAATATGTTAAGTCTCTTTAAATCTTATCTTGTTGATTGCTGTAAAATCCCAGCCAGCTATTACCAACGTTAAGAGATCAATTCCGTTTTCATCCAGAAATTTGTTCAAAGACGTGCGATGCCCTCTCCACTACCAGCCTTCGGCACGATGTGGCTGAAATATGTCAAACCAGGTTCTTCCACTATTGATAAGTTTTCTTCTTCGATTTGCCGTCGATATCAATGTCTTCCTGTTTTTTCTTGCGTCAGGGTCTAGTATTTTCTTCCATCGAAGAAAATTCCTCTAACAGAATTTCCGGTTATGTTGTTATTTTCTTGAACACTGCGCTGAATTTTCTCTTTCCCCTCCTTATCTTATTTTTATCAATAACAAGGTCTTTGCGCTCCGTTGAAATGTCTCCTGCATCTTGAACTCCTGCACTTATATTGAACTGCCCGGAGAAGAAATAACTGCAATTCCATGCCATAACCAAGCGGTAGAGCGAATGGAGCGTTTGGTGACGTAAGCTTCTCAATACGTTGTGGGACGGCAAGTCGCGACGGATTTATACCCCCGTGCCTTCATTTCTAAGCAAGGAAATGTCAACATTTGAATCGAAAAAAGACTACGCCATCTAGAAAAGTAAAGCAAGTAAGCGAGGACGCAAACAAGTAAGAGCATGGCAGAAAATTTAACAGTGTGGGAGGGCGGAACTAAAAGTGGGTGGAACTCGAAGTGCACTCACCTCCTCGTAGTGAGTTCTGGGTTATTTTGTCCAAAGAATAAATGATCGATAATATTGCCAATGAATTATATTACACCAAAAAAATAAATTCTACTCTACACTAAAAGTGTAAATCCAATTTTTATAATAACATATAAAAAATCGCAACATTCTTGCCTTAGTGTTGAAGTTTGGCCAATTTAAGCGAAAAACTGGATTTTGGTAGGGTTAATTACATATAGTTCAAGTTGCCTCTAAGACTGAATCTAAAAAAAGAGAGAGAGTATGTGTATTTTACAGAAACAAAAACGTGAAACATGGTACTATGTAGTGCGTCTTGCATATTTTTTCATAAACCTCTATGCGACACATGAAGGCATTGATTACTATTATGAAAAGAAATCTGGCACATTTTTTCCCACTAAAAGAAATCTCTTCAACCGCTTCGCCGAAACGAATTTCGAAAAAAAGTTGAAAATTTCGCCCACCCAACTGTGCAACACCCTCCATAGTGAACTGTGACTCACTACAAATTGCGTTAAGAAAACACATGTGCTGCGGAAGTATAGAGAATGATCCCAGCATCGTCGTAGCTGTTGCTTCGTCTATGGCTGTTCGCGGTAGTCCGCTACGGTATTTGTCATTGACTATGCCCGTCTCTTCGAATTTGGTTAACAAGCGTGACACTGGAACATGTGACACAGACTGAGGGTATGGATGATGCTGGTTAAAATCGGCAGCAACTCAACATGCATTCTTTCCTCCCTATAACTTGATTATCCGAATGCTTTTTTTACATGTTAACAATATAACTTTCAACTATCAATAACTTTCCAACATATTGAGTTACATTTAATCTGATTACATGTTTGATATCCTAAAAAAAATATAGCAAATGCTCATATACCGCAGTACCCGCCTATGCTTCATAAAGAATTGAACCCAAGATTTCAGAAAGAAGACAGTAGCAGTGCGAATGACACTTCCAAAAGTGTCCCGCTGGGAATAATTTGTATCGCTCATCTCACATTGAATGAAAATATAGCAATGTGGAATTTAAAAGGGTGTTAAGGAACTTTTGATACACTCTGTATATATTATATCTCTACATAAGATACTGTCTTTTCTACGTTCTTTTAAATGACACCAAAATAAAATATCTACGTTGAAATGTAGCGAGCTGCATAACTTGTGTGCCTCCGCCTGCCATACTGATGATATTGCAAAATTACTTCCCGCTGGAATTTTCCATGACTTTTAGTTTTACTTGGGGAATTATTTAGAGCGTTATCAGCAACTTTTAATTCGGTTTGATTATTTTTATTCTTAGCCACAAAAGGTGCTAATTTTGCTCAACATTTTCATTCGTAGACTTACTAATCCAGGAATCTACGACTAATCAAGGAAACAATTCGACCTATTTGTGCACAATTTTCTCCTACTTCTATGTTATTGAAAAAAGGAAGTATTTCGGACAGTATTTTGTAGTGCCTTCCTAATACCAAATTTTGTACAATTAATGTCATGTTGCGGGGGAAGGGAAAATATTTGTTTTAGGTGGAAGTGGCAGTATTTTAGGAAACGCTACTATGGATGATAATATGAAAATCAATAAGCAAGAAACATTATATGACAATGTGCAAAATATTAAGCGATAACTAAGGTTTGACAGAAATAAGAATAAAGTAGGAAACGTAAATAAAAACGGTAAGATTTAAAACACAGAAATGAAACGCTGTTTGTTTACGAACACAATTCAAGATACATCTGAACGCCAGTTTACACTGGAATATCTAACAAATCTAAGAGATTAAACATAATACAATAATAATAATAATAATCACATAGCAATAATAGGAACAACAAGAAAATAACAATATATAAGTGATAACAAGAAATTTGACAATAGCTGACTAAAGTTTATGAACCAAAATGACCTCGTAGTACAGAGTTATATGAAGCTTCAGGATTAAGTAAATATATGGATGTATGCGACATTTCGTTGTGTAGTTTAGGGAGCCTGTAGAACAAAGAAAGTAGGTCGTGCTGTATGGGAGAAATATGTGTTGCGTGTTTGTCTGAAGGGGATTCGGAAATACAATTCCGAGTGTAGCGTTTCGGAGTTGAGTATGTGTGAGTTTATACACATATTTGAGGTCACTGATTTTATGACGAGTGTCAGGTAGTTAAATATTTAGCGTTTGTAACAGTTCATGTTTTGTTATCACATGTGTGTGAGGTACTCTAAGCCGTATTATTGCAAGGAATAAGTTTAGAATTGAGTTTAGCCGGGATAGGTTTGTAAGAGCTGCCATTGTCCAGATAGATTAACAGTATTCCAATTTACGAGAAATTATTGTCTTGTAAAACGTTGTTAAGGAATAGATGTTCCGTATTTCTATTAATCTGTACAGAAGTCCTAGAAGACACATCGAGTGCTTAGTGATAATGTTCATATGTTCTGTAAAAGTTAGTTTTGTGTCAAAAGTAACTCCGAGATCCTTATGACTATTTACTCTCGTAATGGGCAAACTATTTACGTTGTATGAAGTGTGTACAATATTTTTCTTTAGGGAGATTGTCATGAATTTACTCTAATCTGGATTAACTTTTTAATTAGCCAATGTGTTACACCAAGAGGAAAAAATATCTATGTCGTTTTGAAATACCTCAGAATCTTCTATACTGTTCACTTCTCTGAAGATTTTCTGAAGGGGAAGGGAAATAATAGATGCTGTGGAACGCAGTACGTTCATTCGGAAATGCACGCCACAGTTCCCAAGCTTTTTTCTTATTGTGCAAGGGGTTGCGAGTCTCTTCGTCATACCATGGTGGAAATTTTGTTGTTTTTATTTTCTTGGACGGTACAAAGTCTTTTACTGTTGTATGAAGAACATCGGCGAAGGAATCCACTGCCTCGTCCATTGTCCCTTCTAGTAAAAGTGTCAACGCCTGTAGTGCTTCACAATTTTCGCCGCAGGGAGCCTTCCTCCAGTCAGGTAGAAGCTTTCTTCTTGAGTTGGGTTGCTTGCTGTTTGGGGAGAAAGTATACTGTAAAAAATGAGGTGTTGAAATAACACAAAATGACTACCACTTTAGTGTGTTACTTGTGTGTTAATTCAGCACATTTTTTTGGGGGGGGGAAGGAGAAGAGAGAAATTGCTTCTTATAAGGATGTTGGTTTTCAAAAACTTTATTACTTCTCCAGCCTCTCAGAGGGTTACGCCCTCTCTTTGGCATGCGGTTTTCTAAACAAAAATACAATTTAGAAAATAATTTGTTGGGCTATGGGAAGTTTGGGTAATGTCATCAGTTGAGAAAGAAGGTTATAGCATCATTTTATTTTCCATAATTTATGTTAATTAAACATATCTTTATTATAAAGTACACAAGAACAGGCTGTGAAATGGAGGTGCGAAAAGTGAAATATAATGAATTTTAAATATAAGATAAGAAAAGGATAAATATTGTGTTATAAGATAAAGAGTGAAATATAAATTGAAAAAATAAGTGCAAATGTGCGATAAGACAAAACTGTGCGAAATTGTAGCGGTGAGCAAAACAAAAGATAATGATGATGTAATATGAGATGAAGTGCCATCACATCACAAACACAAAGAAGTTAGTAAGACAGATGTAGGTTAAATCTTCTGTACCGGGGCGACTCGGGACTAATGATTACAAGGGGAAGCCCTAGTTAGTTGTGAGGATGTCTGTGCTAAGATGGAAAAGCATCAGGAATATGAGCATGAATGATATAAATGGCATAGATGTCGCGTTCTGCTACTGTGAGGTTTGCATGGCGGACATATAATGAAATGAGTATATTCAAAGGGGTATGCTTGTAACGATATGCGGCATCAGTGAGAGCATCCGTTCGAAGAATATCCAAGAAAAGTGGATGACCCGTTTCTATGCGAGATGTAATGTACCGATTACGAAGTTGTGCAATATGCTCTGTGATCTTCGGAAAGTTGATGTATTCATACATGAGCCACGTAGGATACGGAAGTTTAAGTCGGTGGGCCAGACGAATAGCGTGACGCTCCAATATACAAAGTTTTTCGTAGAAGGAAACAGAGGCATTGCACCAGGCAGTATGTCCAGAGGTGAGAATAGGACGGAGAAACATCTTGTAAGTATGGAGTAGAACATCGGGTTTGTGGCCCCACGTAGTGCCCGTGAGACGACGTAGAAGATTTAAACGAGTAGTCGCCTTAGTTTTGAGTTTCTGCAGGTGTGCACTCCAAGTTTGGAATCAAAAACAACGCCCAAGTACGTAGCAGTGCTGGTAGTGCGTATGTGGTATCCATCAACTGTTATTCGTAGCAGTTTTGGGTTACGGTAGACTCTGGAATGTCTATGAGGTGGTATGAAAACCAGTGCTTGCGTTTTGTCGTTGTTAATGGTTAAATGCCATTTCTTGCACCAAGTGATGAAATTATCGAGAGTTGCCTGTAGTACAGCGCTGATTTGATTGATAGTGTTACCAAGTGCAAGAAAAGCTGTGCCGTCTGCATATTGGAAAGTGAATACATTACGTGGTACTGTTGGAATGTCAGAAGCATAAAGAATATACAATAATGGACTTGGAGCCGACCCCTGTGGAACTCCAGTAAGCGGAAATATTGGCCAGGAGAGTGCTTTACCAACTGTGACATATGCAATGCGATTTGTAATGAACGAGTAAATAAGCCTGAGATAGCATGTGGGAAGTTTGAATGACTGTAGTTTTGTAATAAGACCATAGTGCCATACCTTATCGAAAGCCTTTTCCAAATCCATAAGAATGAGGCATGATGGAAACCCTTTGTTAAACTGATTTGTGATTAGGGTGCTGAGACGAAGAAGTTGGTCATTTATGGAGAAACGAGGCCGAATACCTGCTTGGTGGATAGGCAGTAGAATAGTAGTTTCAAGATACTTATGAAGTCGAGAGACAAGAATTTTTTCCAGAATCTTGCTAAATACTGATATGAGTTGGATTGGTCTGTAAGAGCAAACAGAATGGGCAGGCTTATTTGGTTTTGGAAACATACAAATTTTAGAGACTTTCCACTCAGAAGGATAGAATCCAGTTTGAAGTATGAAATTATATATTGTTGTCAGTATCAGGAGAAATTAGTATGGCGCTTCTTTGATGTGTCTATAAGAGATGTTGTCAATCCCAGGTGCTGTGTTCCTTTTCCGTTTTAGAGCGAATTGGATTTCGTTGGTAGTAATAGGTGCAGTGAGTGGGTGTTCCGGGTCAATCACATATTCTGTGGAAGGTTGTAGTGCAGGAATACAAGACAGATATTTCCGTTCAGAGCGTTTAGAGGCAGCTGTTGGCGTAAAGACGGTCTGTAGTTGTGTAGCAAAGGCGTTGGCTTTTTCTTCGTCAGAAAACAGAGGAATGTCATCTGCAACTAACGGGTAGGTTATCGTGGTGGTGTTGCCAGTAAGTTGATGAAATCGCTTCCAGTAGCGAGAAGGGTGTGCTTCCTCGGATAAAGTGTTACAGGTCTTGATCCAATTGTGGCGTTTATAAGCGACAAGATAGTTATGAACAGCTCTTTGCCATTGGCGATGTTGATGAAGACATGCTTCATTCCCGGTTCGATAATATTCTCGAAGATGCTCTCGGGCTTTCTGGTTGCATCGGGATATTCTGATGGGCTCTGGTTTGAATTGCCGTAGTGATAGCTGTAAGACAGGTAGTAAGTTCGGTTTCAGTACTTGGAGGCGTAATGCTAGAAAGTGAATGTTCCAGGTCTTCCCGAAAATGAGTCCAGTTCGCCTTATCATACCTCGAAACCCGACGAGGTGTAAGTATGGGACGTGGGGGTTTTCCTCGAGTTAATGTTAATTTAACTGGATGCTGATCACTTCCGATGTTATCTAGAACTGCAAGCTGACAGTCATTAAGAAGATTGATAGAGGTGATGACGACATCTGGTGTAGTCTGGCTGATAGGTCTGGTATGTGCAGGAAGAACATGAAGATAAAGCTGAAGATTATTAGTTATGTACTCGTGAAACTCTGTTTTTTCGCGATCAGTACGACTATGAATATTAATATCCGCCACGATGAGAATATTCCGATGGCTAGTGACTATGTAACGGAAATATTCTAATGGTATAGGTTGTCGTAGTCGAATGTATATCGTACTGAAATTGATTATGATCGATGGAAAGTATAAAGTGTCTAACAGGTATTCCGGGAGATGCCCTAAAGCTTGCGGAGTATATGTCCGAACTGGATATTTTGGAAAATATCCGATTGCATCTCCCCCTTGGGCACGAGCAGCTTGATCTTGAAAGTCGCAGCGTTGTAATTGCTATCCTGGAATACGAACACATACATTCGGCTTCAAGGCGGTTTCATTTAGAGCAAAAGCACTAATATGCTCCTCTAATAACAGAGTTTCAAGTAATAGTTTATGTTGCTTAAAGGATCGAGTATTGACAAATAAAAACTAATCCTCATTATGAAGAAGACGGTGTATATGGTTTTAAACCGTGGTTTCCAGCGATCCAATATGAAAATGAACATAATTATTAGAATAAATGGCATGAAGATTAATGTTAAAAAGTGATTTCGCTGTAGAAATGATATGTTGTATGGCATGAGCTCGCTGAAACGGAAATATGTTTTGCAATACTAGACTAACATAGCGTATGAGATCTTCAACTGTGAGCGAGGGTAATAGTGCTTGTGTAGGTGGTGTAGTTTTGTCTGCTGTTTTCAATGGGACAGTAAGTTCTGGATGCTCAGGCGTAGGTGCTGGTTTAGCCTTACACCGATAGCTATATGTGGGATGAAGCGCACTGCCACATGTATTGCATTTAGGTGGTCCTTTTAAGTTGGGGCAAGTTTTGGTTTCATGAAGGCCGGAGCAGTAACCACATTTAGGTTGATTACGACAATTGCCCGTAGTGTGGTCGTTATACAGCTGACACTTTTCGCACCGGATTGGTAGCGGACCCTGAGTTTTAGATGGTTCGACGCGATGAATTTTCTTATAGATAGGTGCTCCAAATCTGAGAAGATAGTCGATAGTATCTTGCCGCTGCGATGGAAGTCTTACCATATATGTAGGACCAGTATTATTGCGAATGCGAATACATTTGTCTACTGAAATGCCTTCTTGTGCTAATTCCTCTTGAATTTCTGCGTCAGTTAGATCAGGAGAGACAACCCTTATGACTACCGACAGAAACGGAGGTTTTCTAGGAGGTGGCTGTTGTTTCGGTCGCTTGTCCGTGAGTTTAGTGAGTTTCGCGTTCTTACCAAAAATTTCATAAGAAGCTTTATTACGGATTGTAATTCCAAAATTTGGATCATTAGATTTTAAGATGTAGCCATTTTTGGTTTTAACGATTTGTACTAGGGTATCTGGAACCCGAGGAACATACTTAGTAATTTGTAGAAATATCATTTTAGGGTTTGTGTACTTAGTGTCATAATCAGTAAGTATGAAATGGAAAAGAGAAGCGTGATTTGATGAAACTGCAGAAGATACACCAGAATTTTGTCGTTCAACCTCGATATCCATGGATGTTATTGGTGAGCGAGACCGGTTGCGTTTTGCGGATTGCGTAGATTCGCTTGATGGATGGGATCTCTAGATGCACTGATCGGTTCATGGCCCCAAGAAAAATGCCGGGTGCGAGTGGATGGCTGTGCTACTGAAGTGCTCGGAATTGAAGGAGATAAAGATGGTAAGCCAGAATGTCTGCCAAGATTCGTCTGTCCAGTGGTGTTGCCTGAGTCCGCCATCGTAGGTACGTAATCTAGGGCCGAAGCCAAGATGAAGATGAAAGAAAGATTGATAAGATGAGGTTCAAAAAGCAAGCTGCCCTCCGAAAGTGAAGACTTTCGCCAACCCTCTAAATGCAGTACATGTGCTTTGCTCACAAATGCGTATTGCTACACTTGATCCTCGCTCGCACATTAACTCACATAACAGAGGTTAGACCTCTTGATTAAGTATGATTCAGCACAAAGACATCGCCTTCCATGCATATCAAAAATAACTAGTTACTACCTGAGAGAATATGCATTGATATTTAGCGTTTAATATGAGCAAAGCTTTGCGAAATGTCTTTGGCACTTCTGCCAAGTGACGAATATTGTTCTATGTTTTCAGACATAATAATAATCGGTCACAATAATATTGTTGTAAATCTGTGAATCGTCTGACAACAGTAACACAGACAAGAGTTCTGCCATCTTATGTTCATATATGCTAAGACACAAGAATAACAGATAAAGAAAACAGATGGAAGCACAGCTATCTGTGTAACTGTTGTCAGATGATGTTGTTTAGTGTAACTGTAGTCATATTCCAGCAACTCACTAATGTTAATAGCATAGTAAATAAGTTTGTTTTTAATGCTTTGTATATTTTCGTAGTATACCTTCAAGGTGATTTTCTGTTCACTACACTTTGGACCAGGATTCATTTAGACATCACCGCACTACAACACTAAACACAAAGTATGGAACATCTGATTTGTTACACTTCTCCTGCGTGAAATCACGTTGTCACAGTCATTATCACTGGTTCCTTGCTATGTGTGTTCAATATTGTAAATTATATTCGGGGAATATACTGTAGCTACAAAAAAGTATTGTCTTTCACTGCATTTCCAGCTTGATATATTGTGCGATGTATTGGCAAACATAGACTCTACCCGTAATCTTACTACCGGGATCACAATAGAGGTGATAACACACAGTGATAGCACAAATATTCTTCCCACAACAAGTGTACGAACTTCACCTTTCCTACAGTCGGACGCCATCTTGTCGAATTTATGTATACATACTAGAAGGAATATGCTGATACTACTGCATTAGTGTATGCCGTAACCTTGCTGCAATTAGTAAATGATAATTAAGTACTTGCACAAGTGATCAATGATTAATGTGCAATGTTAGAATGTGTTAATAAGTACTGACATTAGCAATTGCAAAGATGTGTAAAAATGGCCTCAATGTAGGTCATAACAGATTCTTTATTAAAAACGCTCCCACCAACATCAATACAAGGAAATTTACCAAATGATGTTTGAAAATTAAATCTGCATCATCCACATAGGTTTCGGGGGCACGGTGGCTCAGTGGTAGAGCGTTTACCTCCGGTGCTGTTCCTGTTCAATGCACCGCGGAAAACAGAAAGTAAGAGACGTGAAATTAAGGAAACAAAATGGTCAACTAACCAGATTATGCCGGCCAGTCTATAGATAAGAGTAGGTGTCATTAAGATATTTAATGGTCCGCCCACTAGAATGAACATGTGCTCCGTCATGCCGCAAGAGAAATCCCGATTTTTGTCAAAGGAACATCGTCTAACTTATCCGTCAAATCATTTTGCAACAGACGAAGATTCCATTGCGCATGCATGTGTTCATGAAGGATAGGACGGTCAACAAAAATGTCGCCAACCATGCTACACATCACATTCATGGAAAATGTCACTTTGATTCGTTAGAGTTTCCTCGGACTAAAGTGTGTTTTTATGCCTAATATTTATACCGATACGATTAAAGGTAAACTCATCTCTGAATAAAATGCATTGCACCTGTACTGTATTGTGCATTAGAAAATTAAATAATGCACAGTTCGAAGGGTAATCAGCAGGACATAAGTGCTCTATGGTTGGTAGTGCCATCGATACAAAATATTCGTAAGGAGTTTCAAGAACACACAGGTACGTGGAGCACCCAGACATGATAATATTTCTCTGTCACTTATGGTAGAACTTCGTTGCACAAGGGGAAATATTTTCTCCTTCTTTTTAACAGATTATGTTATCTCACATTATGAAACCACTTTACCACTCGGAACTGTTCACTAGTTTAGTAAGTACCATCTCCTTTTGGTAGTCAATGTAATGGAAACTTCTACCTGTATTTTGCAACAACCGTGTAAGAACCACTACAAAACAAGTGCACAAGCTTCATGTCCACATATTCCACTTTGTGCATGTAGATTCCATTTAACGATACCTGTGTGAAATGCTTGGGAAACAACCCAGGTAACAGCTGGTGACAACTTATGTCCATATGTGATCTATTCATACTATCATAACACTGAAAGTATGACGCTTCAAGTAGTAATTGTGTCACATGTTTTGCCAATAAAAATCAGTTTTACTTTTAAAATTACTCTTTAAAATATATGTATCCGAAAATTAGGATTTCTGTCTATAATTTTAACGATGTATTTTCTACATGCTGATGAAGCTAATGTCATCTCTTTAAAGGCTTTTTGGAAATTTTGATAAAGGCAAGAAGAAATATTATAAAGATTTTGTAAATCTTGTGGGACACGCTAATGACAAGACTATAAGTGAGTTCAGTAAATACCGTGAAGACAAGTTACTGAACCAGTTTAACTTAACGGACATGCAAGAAAAGGTAGGTTATAAATTGCAGCGAATGCGAATATCTACGACTATTTTAATCTTAAGAACTATTCTATGGTAATCACTGATCAATAATTTTCTAAATTCATTTTTCATTCTAATATTGCAGTTCACCTCATTACGTTGCAGCATAAAGAAACTATGAGTAATTTAATAATTATAATCAATCATTTATCCTGTGTTTTAGTACAGAATAATATTATATATATGTAATTCGCGTGAAAATATAAATACATTTTCGAAAACGTAACTATTAAATTTGAACACTAATGTTGGGAAAACTAAGTAACCATAGAATGGTATTAACACTGTTCAACAACGAAAATGTAAATTGAACAAAATCAGCTAATTCTTATTGATTGTGTGGTGCTGATCACGAATTTGAAAGTTATTTTCGAATATTAGCTCTAATTTTCGTTTAACAGGCATGTCTAATAATAACGCTTTAAAAATACGAGGGGCATTCAGTAAGTAAAGAGACAAATCGCTATAGCTCAATAAAGATTTATTTCAATCTTTCAAAACTAAGGCTATTTTTCAATATAATCACCCTTTACAGTTATGCATTTGTCCCATCTTTCTTGCAGCTTCCTAATTCCCTTGGCGAAGAAATCTTTCGATTTACCCCGAAGCAACCTTTGCACCGCTGCCTTAACTTCCTCATTGTTAGCAAATCTTTTTCCACTTAGGGCGTCTTTGAGTGGTCCAAACAGGTAAAAAACAGATGGGGCGAGGTCTGGGCTGTAGGCAGGATGAGGTAAGACCTCCCAACCCAATTCTTGAAGCTTATCTCGGGTCAGCTGGGCTGTGTGAGGGCGGGCGTTATCGTGCTGAAGAATGACTCCTTTTGACAAGAGTCCACGGCGTTTGCTCCTGATAGCTGGTTTAACTTTGTGTTCTAGCATCTCAGAATAGTATAGGCTATTGATAGTTCGCTGATCTTCAAGAAAATTGCAATAGATTGGACCCTGTGAGTCCCAAAAGATGGTCAGCAGCACTTTACCAGCGGAAGGTTGAACCTTGAATTTTTTGCGAACTGGAGAGCTAGTGTGTTTCCACTTCATACTCTGTCTTTTGGTCTCAGGGTCGTAGTGATGGATCCAGGCCTCGTCGAAAGTCACTATTCTTTCAAAAAAAGCGTCTCCTTCAATCAAACTTCGTTGCGTTAAGGCTTGACAAATGGAAAGCCTTGATTCTTTATGAGCGTCAGTAAGCTGTCTGGGAACCAATCTGGCACACGTTTTTCTGTACTTTGAAATGTTCCTAATGACATTGTGAACAGTTCCAACACTTACTTGAACTTCCTCAGCTATCATTTCAACAGTAATTCTTCTGTTATCACGAATAAGTCATTCAATCCTCGATTCCAACGAAGAACCAGAAACTTCCACTGGACGTCCATATCGGGGTTCATCACCTACACATGTTCGGCCACTTTTAAACCAATCAACCCACTTGTACACATTCGCACGGTTCATACAACTGTTACCGTACTGTCTCAACATTCGAGAAAAAATTTCACTTGGTTTTACACCTTGTGCGACTAAAAACCTAATGACTGAGCGCTGTTCTTCTAAGGTGCAATCTTCTAGAGGACTTGCCATGATGAATTGATATTTTTAAAGTTATGTTGACATAAAATTACGAAACAGCAAATCAGAGCATATCCCAAGGTTGCCAGCTAACACCTCTGAAACAAAAAAAAAATGATTAGTGTTAAAAATATAGACTGTCTCTTTACTTATTGAATAATCCTCGTAAATATATTCGCTTCGTTTGGGGTAAAATGTTACACTGATCCGGCAACACTGGAGAAACTATATGAACGCTTGGTTTCATTGTGTTCCTTATCTCAGTAGTGTTCTGCTATTGTTAGAAAAGACAGGTTTAGTGCAGTTATCAGCGTTTTGGTTGTGACGTTTCTGTAGTGCAGGACATTAAAATACAACTACAAGTACGCAAAAATACTGGTATTTCGAATGTACATTTTTAAATAGTTGTCGGAACTATTTCAAGTGACATTTTGGGGATTTCAATAAAAAAAAAATCCGCGAAATTGTGTAAACAGTGCGGATAGCTTCTGCTACGTGTGTGGGGAAGTGACATTTTCCTCACAAAAGAAGACTATAACACCACTAATAAGAAAAGCCTATCAATATTACTTTGATTGTAAAATTGGAGACCAAGATAAATCTTGGGCACCCCACCTTGTGTGTAACACTTGTGCCAGCAATCTAAGAAATTGGATTAATGGGAAGGGGCGCTCAATGCCTTTTGCAGTGCCCATGATTTGGAGGGAGCCAAGCGACCACATCAGAGACTGTTATTTTTGTATGGTTCCTTCCGTCAAGAAGGGAATTTCCACGAAGAAGAAGCGGGAATTGATCTATCCTAACATTCCTTCTGCAATGCGCCCTGTTCCACATGGAGAAGGACTACCTGTTCCTGTCCCACCTAAAGAATACGATTTTTTTTTCTGATGATGATCAAGAAGTTGAAGCTCCTGAATCAAGTATTTCGAAGGACCCTACGTTTGTTGTAGAAGAACGTCCATGTAAAGCACATAGACTTACTCAAGAGGAACTAAGTGATCTAATCAGAGACTTGGACTTCTCGAAAATCAAAGCCGAAATTTTAGCGTCAGGCTTAAAGCAAATGGAATTTATTGCAGGAAAAAGTAAATATTTCAGTGAATCGGAATAGGGAGAAGATGTTCACTTCATTTTATACTATGGAAGACACACTTGTGGCATGTACAGATGTAAATGGTCTCATGAGAGCACTTAAAACTAATTACGAACCTACGGAGTGGAGGCTCTTTATAGATTCGTCCAAGGTGAGTTTAAAGGCAGTGCTTTTACATATTGGAAATGAACTTCCTAGGATTTTCAGTGGCTCATTTGTGGTGACCTTAAAGTAATAGCACTGTTGCTAGGTATGCAGTTAGGATATACAATGTATTGTTGCTTTATATGTGAATGGGACAGTAGGATCGTGGATCTCATTACCGCAAAAGTGATTGGAGTACCAGAGAAACTCTTCAGCCGGGAGTGAAAAATGTGCAACATGAATCACTGGTAGATCGTAACCGAATTTTGCTCCCCCCTCTACATATTAAATTAGGTTTTATGAAAAGTTTTGTTAAGAGCATGAACCAAGAGGATGAGGCCTATAAGTACCTAAGAGGACAATTCCCTCGATTAAGTGATGCCAAAGTTAAAGAGGGTGTTTTCATAGGGCCACAGATTAGGCAACTATTCAAAGATCACAAGTTCGACGATATTCTCCAAGGTGAGGAGAAAGCTGCGTGGGAAAGCTTGAAGAGTGTTTGTTCACAGTTCTTGGGAAGACACCGAGCAACAAATTACAAACAACTGGTAGCAAAGTTGTTATTGTGCTACGAACATCTTGGTTGCAATATGTCTCTGATACTCCACTTTCTTCATTCACATCAAGACTTCTTTCCCGAAGATTGTGGAGCAGTAAGTGACGAACATGGTGAGCGCTTTTATCAAGATATTGTAGCCGTGGAGAAGAGATATGAGGGAAAGTGGAGTTCTATCATATTGGCCGACTACTGTTGGACTATTGCAAGGTATGCTCCAGATGTAACCTACAAAAGGCAAGCCAAGCGAAGACGCTCAAAATAAAATAAACATAATCCTGTACAAGGGATCACTTGAAACTTTTGTCTACATTGCAATGTAGTTCTTGCACAAAAAGGTATTTGTACATATTTTTCATGTTTTGATGTTAATACTGATTTTTATTACGGAATTGTTAGTGTCTAACTTGACCACGGTTACTTTATTTTCTGTATCGCTGTGAAACTGGTATTTGCGCAATTTTGAGAAAGGAAGTACAAGGGTATAGAAAGCTATAGGTTAGAGTAATTCTTAACTCCGCAGCTTATCACATCACAGTGAAATAGATAAAAAAAGTGAAATGTAGGTTTTTACAAGGATTTTGCTTAAATGTTCTATAATTATTAATACATTTGTTTACATACAGCTACTGTTGTACAAGGGCGTTATTTTTCACAACCTGAGCTAAGAAAATTTTTCTATTATCATTTCCTTTCATATTATGCTTAAATGAATGTAAAAATCGCAATTTCAAAGAATTTACATACTTTCGATCAAAATTTGTTGAACAGTGTAACATTATAAAGAAAAAAGAAACATGTTTGACGATATATGAAATAAGCTAGATATTAGTATAAATCAATGTATTTACAATGTTCAAATTTTTTAGGAAAAAAAGAAAGAAAACTGGTAGAACTTGAAATTATCATGATATGTAGACAATAGCCAATGGTACATTTTCAACATATACATAAGGCACGAGCGTTTGTGTAATGTAAAAAGATCAAGGAAAAAGTGAGTGACGAGGAAAGGACAGGAAAATAAAATAAATTGATCTTTTGGATATTAAAAAGCGCAACATCGATATTTACATTTTTATGATAGAACTTCGAACTTCAAAATATCAAGTAATTCGGATTGGATACATAGAATTTTACCCACTGTTAGTATTAAAAGATGATCATTATTACGTTTGCAGTTGCAACACACACACACAAAAAGTATTTCACTTTTCACGATATATTAGACTAAAAATTTCTCTCCCGAAAAAAAAAATCCAGTTTGGAGTTAAAGCAATTGCTTTCCAACGGCTGTCATGTATAATCAGATTCACGAGTAGCTTGTATACAAAACCAACTAGTCTATTGATGGACCTCTTCACTAATTAATAATGTGTTCCATTAACATTAGTCTACCTGCGAGATCCTAACCCTCTATGTGTGATTTACTAAGGGAAGAAGTAGCAAAATGTCACGTAAGGAGAATCACAACGAGAACGGGAATCTCATTATTATTAAGGTATATATGTCCTAGAATCATAATGAGATATCTACAATGCAATTCTTCATTGACAAAATTATCAGAATCTTATAGGTTGCGAATTGTAATTGTATAATTACCTTCAAGATTGTACCCATGGTATAAATGAGACATTTTTTTCTAGTTTAATACTTTTGAATTGTACTCTAAGGAAGATGTGGGGATTATTACTGGTTTCAATCACAATTGTAATTAAGGAGTGCCATTATGTGATTGGACTACTTGATTGAACAACGCCGTGCCTCATGAAACTCGTATATTTTAATACTCTAATTTCAAAATAGGATGAATTTAATATTTTTTCTGGCAAGCTTAACACCAAAAAATAAGAAAGGTGCTACATATTACAGAAACGCGTTTAGGTTTAATCGATTCCCTACGTATGCAACTCAGTAGTAGAGCGTTCACCTCCGGTGCTTGGGGTTCTTGGTTCGATCCCAGCTCACGACATGTGGACTTCGTGGTACACAAACACTATAACCGCTACCAGGTTATGGAAGTATTTTTTGTGGACGCTCGGTATATTTCGTAAAGACAGTGATTACTTTTTCGATTTCTACTTTATTCTGCGACGCGTATAACTTCTTTCTTCGGTGGGAATTGCTTCTTTCCCACACAACTGGACAAAGAAGTCTCTCATTCTTTCGCCATATATATATATTTAAAAAATTGCTTTTTGTGAGAATATTTGTCAGTGACGAACCTTCTCAGTGTTTCTCCCTAACTTATTATTATACACAGTTTTTATTCTGCAGTTATTTGGAACTATATTAAATGCTTACTTGAATCGCTTATGGAAATATTGCAATAGTTTAGAGATATACTGGCTGACCACGTGTTCAAGTGACCAAAGTGATGCCAGTCACGTTGATTTTGCAGTTCCTTATCTGTACTTTCTCACGCTCGAGTTATCGCAGTGTCTCGTACATCATAGCCAGTAGACTAAAATTAACTTAAATTATTTTCTGTACTGCGTTTGCATGTACATACAGGTGATCTAACTGAAAGGTTTTTGGAATGAACTGCCAACACTCTTTAGTCAACCAATGCAGCTTGCATCTTAAACTTTTGAGCTCAGGGAATTTGACTCCGGTATTGTGTGCAGCCACCACGCACGTTGCGTCGGGAATTAAGTATGATTTTGTGTTAAGGGGCACAAGCTATTAGCCGGCGAAGGACATTTTCTTACGGCTAGCCCCAACTAGTGAAGTCCCCGGTTCTTAAACTTTGTGCGCTAAAAAGTTATACACGCGCACTCCAACATTAGCATCCTACTTTCTCTTTGTATTTATTTGCTGAAGACTCATCTTTACGCTTCAGGATTGTTTGGCGTAGCAACTGGATTTCTACGTGGGGTTATCCTGGCAACTTTTCCCCCAGTGCTAATCCCCCTCCAAGTGCGTCAATGGTGTGAGAGAAGCATTCATAGTGAAATTTCAGATATAATGTCATATATATATATATATATATATATATATATATATATATATATATATATATATATATATATATATAAATGGCTACATTGCATTTAAAAAGGCAAAGTGTGATTTCAGTGATGAAAAGTATCACACATATCCACTGTTAAGTGTTGTGTTCTTTTCTCTTCGTTATGTTTTATATATTAGTATTCTAATAAATAATAAATAAGAATAGTGTTATTTAGACCAGGGTATTTTCGTTGTTTGTGTGAATGATGTTTGTGTGCATTATGGTCTGGATGACCGTCTGATCGCCCGTGAGGTTTGCGGGACGAGGCATCCGAACTTCTCGGAGCCTAATGCTCATCTCATCATTGAGACCGACGAGCGATTTAGAAACAATTTGTAACCCTTCTTGTAGAGGGTCTTCATCGTCCTATCCAGGTAAGTTCCGGTCTCAGGACAATACTTATTGCTAGGACCACGAACCACGAACAGCGACCTGATTACACGGAGTGGTTACAACACCGTGCTCGTGGCTTTTCTCGGGGTTTTCCCGTTTCCTCCCACTTACTTCATTCCACAGTTGTTATTCATTTATCTTCATCACTGTCTCCTTTAGCCTAACTGGCATACTTGTGGGACGTAAAACTTAAAGATTTCATTTAATATTTAAAAATATTTTTAAAATACACATATAACATATTGAGAAAAAATCTGATAAAATCAGCAAAGGTGGAAGGAACAGAGTAAAAACAGTTAAAATATTTACCATTTAAAAAATGAAACGAGTCGTTTTGACTCATGCCGTTTTCTAGTAGTTAACAAATATTTCTTAGGAGCAGATTTTGATATTAAATCGTGCATTCTTTCAGGTGAGAAGGAAGCCCAAATTCACTTATACCGATGCCTATACCAACAAAACTGAAGTTGGAGAAATTCTAAGTACGCCTCTAGGATCGTGTCTAGCATTCCATTCTGCTTTGCAAACCATGAATATGTAAGTAGGACACAGTAAAATTTAAAGTTTTCTTAATTAAAAATGTTCTTAAACTTTTTACTTGTGAACTCTGTGCGCTCAAGTATGAGTGCAGAGAGGTTGCGCTTACTATGGTAGCTTCTAACATATATAAGGTTATTCAAAAAGCGCGCCGGTTTCGTTCCATCAAATTATGAACTTTATTTTTTTTTAATACACACTAACAAAATTCATAAATATGGTTTTCACACATTCCGATTTCCGGTATGGTGAATGGTGTGGGGCATACGACCTCTATTGCGCTGGTATGTACTAACTCTGTTCGTGAAATCCGCCATGATTGCGTGAGTAACAGACACAGTGCCACGAGCTACCGAAGTGTTTTGCTCACATTGAGGACTACGACGACACTCAGGACTTTTAATGTTCACTGTTGAACCCATTCCAGTGAACTTTTTCGTAAGTCTGCAAAATATTGATTCATTCGGTGCCTCATTTGGCCCCAGAACCACGCGAGGTCGCCTTACAGTTGCTGCATAACTTTCTCTGTTTTGATTTAAAAAAAAGTTTTTACAATATTCCCACACGTTGCGCTATAGTAAACTCTTCCATGACTAGACACCAACTGAAGAAATGCGAGAAATTCGGACTAAGGCGACAATCAGAATGTTTGTGTGTAGAGTAACACTACAAAACAATGCCCGCAATCCAGGAACCAAAATTTCCCAGACAATCAAAAACTAGTGGGCTTTTTGAATAACGCTTTACTTGGATACCATTGTAAAACAGATGAAAGCTAAATTTACAAATATATATATATATATATATATATATATATATATATATATATATTTAGGGTGTTTCAGTTAAAACGTCCAGTGCTTATAAATCCAAAACGGCTGAGAATAAAAAGATGAAACAAAAACTGAGATAGGAAAATGTCATTGGGCGCATCACATGATGTTGTGGTGACCCACAGGGCCCTCCTTCAAGGGGACCAACTTCAAATTTTCAAATGGGAACACGTATTGAATCATACCTCATTCAATAGTACTTGAAAAACGAAACACCTTTTGTAGGAAACAATTTTCGATCTGGGCCACCGTTTTCAAAATGGCCGCAAAAAGTGTCCTGTATCAGATAAAACGTCCAGTGCTTATAGGCCTAAATCAGAAACGGCTGAGAATAGAGAGATGAAACAAAAACTGAGATAGAAACGATGATAAAGCATATCAAGTGGTGCTGTTGTGGTGACCCTCAGGAAACTCCGTGAAGGGGACCCGGGTGTCAACTTCAAACTGATACAGGACTTTTTGCGACGATTTTGAAAACGGTGCCCCAAATCGAAAATTGTTTCCTACAAAAGTTGTTTCGTACTTCAAGGACTATTGAATGATGTATGATTCAATACAGGTTCCCATTTGAAAATTTGAAGTTGGCCCCTGGGCCCCCTTGAAGGAAGCCCCTGTGGGTCACCACAACAACACCATGTGATGCGCCCTATGACATTTTCCTATCTCAGTTTTTGTTTCATCTTTTTATTCTCAGCCGTTTCATATTTATAAGCATTGGACGTTTTATCTGAAACACCCTGTATATATATATATATATATATGTATATATATATATATATATATATATATATATATATATATATATATATATATATATATATATATATATATATATATATATATATATATATATATATGTGTGTGTGTGTGTGTGTGTGTGTGTGTGTGTGTCTCATCTATTCACGCTATTGCTGTAATTCTCATTCCACTTATACCCATTACGTTCTAAAGGGCTTGTAATTCTATGTGAAAGGAAATCGGCACATGGGCACAAATACGTCTAGTCTAACGTGTATTCAAACGATTGGCCATGCTCCAGCATCCAGTTGATACTTATCCTATTGACAGGTTTCGTCCACAGAATTATCCGATTCTCACTGCGCACGGATCTCGTCTGTCGAATTATTCTTCACACGCCTCACTGTCGTGGTAGCATGGCCTGTAAGGTTCCAATTTCGCGCTCCAAGAAACCACCGTGTTGTAGCTCTATTACATTACCAGGTTTCGAAGGTATTCATCTATTGGTATTGAATGTTTTCAAAGACGATCACTTACAATTGCGTATAATCACAGGTTTTGTATTTACTTGTACACACTTCAGTACTTGAAAGCTGTGTAAATAAAAGTCTTACGATAATAGTCCATGCACAAATAGAGATATACATACAAGGGTCGGCTGAAAAGGCCCGACCCCGTTCCGAATGTACTACCCTGATGTAATTGATGTCATGTGAAATTTGATCTTTTATATGTTTAAGTACCAAATTTCAAGATTCTACCATGAACGGTTTTTTATTTTACAGGTAATTGAATGCACCATGGGGCCAGATTCAAATTCACCAAAGAAGAGTTGCGAGGTGTAATGAAGTTCTTCTTCCTGCAACAGAAGTTGCCCAAGGAAATCCATGGTTGCATGCTAGGCACATTAGGTGGACAGTGCCCTTCATACTTCACGGTGAAGAAATGGTGTGCGAACTTAAAGCGTGGTGAATTTTCGACAGAAGATGGTGACAGGTGTAGCAGGCCAGTGTCAGTGTCAACTCCGGAAAAAGTGGAACAGATTCATGACCTGATTTTGAGCAACAGACGGATTTAGGAAATAGCTCACAAAGTTCACATATCTAAAGAACGTGCTGAGTCAATAATCCATGATCAGTTGGAAATGCGTAAGCTTTCTGCGAAATGGATTCCGAAATGTTTGAACGCGGATCATAAACGCAAACGTGTGAGATTATCCCAGGTGATTTTACGGCATTTTGCGAAATCCAAGGATGATTTTTGAATCGACTTGTTACCCAGATGAAACGTGGTTGCATTACTTTGATTCAAAAACCAAGCAGAAGTCATGCGAATGGCGAAACTCAGGATCTCCAAGGCCCAAAAAATTCAAAGCACGAAAGTCCCCAGGGAAGGTGCTTGCCCCAATATTCTATGATAAGTATGGTGTTTTGCTCTCAGACTTCCTTCCAAAGGACCAAATGATAACTGCAGAGTATTACTGCAGTCTGCTGGCAGAGTAATGTATTTTCTGAGGGACCTAGGGCTTCAGTTCATTGACTACCCACCTTACTCGCCAGATGTTGCCCCTTCTCAATATTATCTCTTTCAAAAAGTCATTGAGAAATCTTTTTTTGGGGGGGGGAGGAGTTGGAAAAGATGCAGCATCGAAGTGCCAAGTGTGTTGATCTTCGAGGGGACTATGTTGAATAGCCTCACACTTTCATGCCTGCAGCTCAAGTCCTTCAGAGTCGTGCCGAGAACTTATAAGCCCACACTCATAGTAATATTACTAACCATGCAAAAAATATGTTTCTTACACTAAACTTTTATGCTCCAAAGAATCAGTGATTGCACAGAAGACCTGAAGACTATTGTATAGTTTTGAAACGTTAAAGAAAAAAACTATATAAGTCTCTCCAACAGGCATCTTCCGTCGCTTAACCTACAACTCAACTGTCCGTTTACAATCTTGTTAAAGCTTCTGCTCCGGTATTTTCTACACATATTATGCACTTATATAATCGTAAAATATTCATAAATGAATTGCACAAAAAAAAGTAATGCAGGTCCTTCCTGCAGTCATCTGTTTAAATATGTACTTATATAATATATGCATGCTAAAGAACATATTGGTACTACTCGTACATAATTATAAGCATATACTTAATTTTATAAGAAAAGTGGATCGAGTATAAGTTAAATCATTATTAGGTATCTTAGGTATTTAGGTTTTTAAAAGGGTGTGATTTCAAGGTGGTGAGAGACTCGGAAAAGAGGAACCGTGGATTTAAAGGAGAACTATTTTTTATTGGTATTACTTTTATGTCATTGTCACTCAGTATAACTCCATATGATCTTCTTGTGTGGCTCTAACAGTATTCAGCATGAATTAACACCTTAACCGTAATATCGGTCTGTGAAACCTGGAACAATATTTGTTTTTGTCGTGTGGTAACTCTGATCCACCTAGCTTTCTCTACGTCTCACAAGGGAACATCTTATATTGAAGGTAGCGTTGCCCAATCAAACAATGTGCAATCGATAGAGGAGTGAAGAAAACTGAAAAATCCAGAGTTTTACAGGCCGACACCCTAAAACGAAGGAGATGCAGAGGAAAGAAGAATCTAGAATCATGAGAAGATAGCTATGCAAAAGATACACAGACACAGAAAGAACTTCAAAATGATTAAAGTAATCAAAATGACAATTACACAACAGTATAGTAAGCAAACATAATACCCACAGATATGCTCAATAACATCATATGTAATACAGTGTTTCCAACTGAGCACAACATGAAGTTTTGTTAGATGCTAGAACCATACTTCTGAAGCCATGATGCACAGTGTTGCCAACGATTGAAAATAGGCCTATCTGAATTCGTATATGAATCTCGGGGAAAGTGGCCGAGAAGAAGCCTGTATGCGCTATCTCCAGATTTGGAATTAACAGACGTGTTAATAGCAAATGCGATAGCGGATAATATTTCACCCCAATCATTTCGATCTTTATTTATGTAATGTCTAATGGATGATTGTAAAATGTGACAATATTTCTCACATAAGCCAAGCCTGTCATGGTTAATGTTGTAGCATACTCTGGATAGAGTATTTCTCAAAAAATTCCTTGGAAATTTTGCATGAATGACTAGGCAATTTGTCAAGCTTTAACACGCGAAGAAAAACGTATGTTAAAAACATATGTTTTCTAAGCGGTTCTATGATTGTGTTTGGTTTCACATCAGGGATGGGGACAGCAATCAAGTACCTGGTGGTCAGGTCAAAAGCAATTAAGATGTAGGTATTCCCTGGTGTCGTGACTGGTAATTTACCTATCTCATCCAAAATAAGAGTGGAAAAAGGTTGTTCATTTGTTTCATAAGTTTGAGGGTATAATTTTCTCTGACTAGAGTGTTGTTTGTGCGACAAACAACATTCACAATTGATAACGTTTTTCCTCAGCTATTCACGCATATTTGGAAAAATATAAGAGAGTGGGACAACGTTTACGTTTTGTGTTGTCCACTATGATTGCCAAGTTCCGGAAGCGCGTGTATGAGCTGAAACGCTTCTTCTCTGGGGCTTCCGGGAATATATAATAGGTATCTTTCAAAGTTAGTGTAGCGATCGATCTTGAAAAGCTTGCCATCAAGAATCTTGAAGCTTCGCAACGCTCTTGCTTCGGTTGGATTGTGTGGTGGTTGATTATCTTTTACCAATTTGTACACCGGACCAAAAAATGAATCGCTTTTCTCCCCTTTTACAATCTACAGGGTCCAAAAATTTAAAATCGGGGATGCCTTAACTTTTCTTTGTTATGGAACCAAATCAATCATTTGCCGCAAAACGTTCAAATGTGACATCCTCGATATCGCATGGGCGGATAGTGTAACGCGAGAAGGGAGCTGCGAAATTGTCCTTATTTTAATATATTTTACATCAAATTCATATTCGCTTATAGCCATGTATACTCCGCATAAAAAATTGCCTCAGCTAAGGCCGTGCAGTTAGGCCACCCAATATACACATTCCTATCACATAATCATGTCAGGTACAAAGACCCCCTCTCCCTCCTCTTTTCTTCTCTCCCATATTGAAATTAGCTAAAAACATCAGCGCAATTCTAATTTCAAACTATACATGCATTAGCTTCTATAAAATGAAATAACAAAACCGAGACGAAAGAAGATTCATAAGTTGATGTAGAGAAAAACTGAAACACACAAAATAAAAAGTTGAAACCAATGGATGTCTATTACGCAGAGATTCATAAATGAAGCAGAGAGAGACAGAGAAAAGAAGCAGAAGAAAAGAAAATTTAAACTGTGGAATTCAAACGTAGTAAGAAAAGTACCTAACATTATAAAGTTCCGTTTCCAAAAATCCAACAGTAATATAGATATAACGTTTGTTTTCACATAGTTTTTAGAATTATTCGAATATATAGAGGATGATTCAAACATTCATTATATCACTTTCAAAATGGATAGCATACTCAATTTCCATGAGAACTGTGTACCTCCGAGACACCTCTAGGATAATATCAAAAGTTTAACACACATGCATTGTTTCCGCGTGGTTTGATTAAAAATTTTGTAGTATACATAGCACGTACTGATCCTAAAACACATTCTAATGTACCCAGTAGATAGCCTTCGTCATATCCTCCATTTCAGACTATCAATACATACTGAAGAAAAAACGAAAAGAAAAGAAAAAGAAAGAAAGAAAGAATGAAAGAGAAAATTGAAGAATGCTAATTCACTGCTAAAGTTCTAACAAAAATACACTATATTAAGAGTACTAACACTATCGTAATGAAAATATACAAATGTTCTAAAGCAAAAGTTTATGTTCCGCTTAGATGTAGCATGTTTCAAATTTCAACGTAAAGAAAACCAATTGAATTATAGGATGGAAATAAATTTTGTGTCGAACTAGTATAAATAAAATTCTGTTTTCAAATAACCAAAGAGGTTACCATTTTGGCTAGTCTTTTCCGAAGATTTATCTGTTCCGAACATACAGTATTAATTTAATATCTTCCGAGTATAACATAATTTGCACAGATAAAATTAACACGTTAAGACCTCAAACGTATCATCGTGTCAATCGGATGGTGTAGATCACCACTGTGTCGATGATTCAAATCCGTAGTGACCCGGTAATTCGATTGAGACTCGGTAACCCAGAGGAAAAAAGTAATGTTACTTATTTCCGTGCGTTTAAACAGTATTTCTGTCAGAAATGACCAGGACTGTAGGTGTTATTCCCAGAGCACGAAAAGCACGACGCCGAAGTTCCCAGTTAATTAGATTCTCCAGACCAGGTATATCGAGCTCTTGCTCCGTTTTAACTTTGGAACATGAAGTGCGTGTGTGCGTGAGAGAGAGCTGGTTGAGAAGTGAAAGATGCAAAGACAAGGTATTAAAACGTCAAGAAATGGAGAGAGGGAGGGGACGAATATAAACATGAAACATACTTATCATTACGGTGTATTGTGTAGAACGCACACGCTTTACTCAAATTATCGCCAGTGCATCCTTTTACATTCTCCATTAGAAAATGAATCTCTGTTTGCAGCCATTATTTTATTCCAAAAAATCAATCTACCTGACGGGGAATCGAACCATGATTTCCAATTTGGAAGTCTAGCGCGCTACCACTACCGATTGCGTTTGCCATAGTTTGTTTAACAGATGGTGTAGTGTTTCATTCAAAGAACGATAACACGAAAAGTGAATACTTCAGATAAATGATGTCTTTGGAATGTCCTGGTAATTCCCTTCCGCTTTCCCAACCAACATTCGTAAATCGTCTCTATCATGATACAAGTGTTTGCGTCCACATTCTTGCGTATTGCTTGTCCCGCATGACAGTCGATTTTTCACAATCACTTTGAAAACGTTTTATTTTGGCGTAAACAGGATTTGAACCTATGTTAGAAAGCTATATTATTCATTAGGTCACTACACTACCGTCCCACCTGAAATTACAAGCTATATATTACTTTGTTTTGCCCTGATCTTTGGAATGAAACGGCTTCTTCCTGTAGCGTTATTTTCACCAAAGTGCCCAACAAAATTTATATGTTCGACGGCCTACAGAGAAATTAATGCCCACTAATAAAGAAAAAACATACGATCCAGGAAAAAATAGAGAAATAAAATATATTTTGCTGTAAATTCCTCGTGCAAGTTCAAGAGTACGCAAATACTACTACTACTGCTACTACTACTACTACTGCTACTACTACTACTACTACTACTACTACTACTACTACTACTACTACTAATAATAATAATAATAATAATAATAGTAAAAATAATAATAGTAAAAATAATAATAACAGTAATAACCTATATTATAATATTGAAAGTAACTATGTTTGTGGCTCCTAATCTCTTGCACCTCTCAACCGATGTCAATCAAATTTTCAACATAGATAAGGTTTTGGCCTGGGAAGCTATTTTACCATTTCTTTTTAACGGTATAACTTAAGGGGAGGAGAGGGACAGAGGGTTGATTTATAAAAAAAATAACAAAACGTAATAGCTCTTGAACCACCAGACCGATCTCTATCAAACTTTCAACATAGATAGGGTTTGGATCTCAGACGCCTTTAATCGTTTCAGTTTGACGGTGCAACGTTGGGGCCGGAGAGAGGGAGATTTATATTTAAAAAAATGAAAATGGAAGTGACAGTATTTGTGACTTTATCACTCTTGAACAACCCAACCGATCTCAATCAAATTTTAGTCATAGATTAAGTTCGGGCTTAGGATGGTTTTTATCGATTTACTTTGACGATATAACTTGGGACTGAGGAAAAAAGGAGTTAAAAAGAATAAATAAAACTTGATAACTCGTAAAACAAAGGATCAATCATGATCAAATTTTTAACATAGGTGAGGTTCGAATCTTAGATGATTTTTATTATTTCACTTTTATGGGGGAACCTGGAGAGGGAAATGGGAGAGGGAGATATATAAAAATAAATAAAACTTAATGACTCTTAAACCACCAAACAAATCTCGATCAAATTTTCAACATAGATGAACTTCGAACCTGAGATGGTTTCTTTCACATCACTTTGAAAGTGTAACTTACGAGATGGAGAGGGGAAGCAACATTTAAAAAAATAACGAAAAATGACCGTTATTAGTGGCGAAACTATAATTTTTGTACTCGCTGAGATTAGCAGTGACAAATCTGATGGTGTTTAAATCCAAAATCAGCCAATCAATTTGGAGGGGGGTGAGACATATAACATGATCAAAATAACCAATATCAGTATCGAATTCATAGGTTTCCTTCTCTCTGAGATGAACAATGACACTGCAGATTCCGTGCCCCACAACATAGAGGGGGAGGGGATATATAAAACTCGTCGAAAATGACCGATATCGAAGAACTATTTTCTCTCAATTTAACCCAACGAAGCGGGTAATTGATAATAAAACATTATTATTATTATTATTATTATTATTATTATTATTATTATTATTATTATTATTATTATTATTATTATTATTATTATTATTCACGTACTTTTGGATTTGCAAGGCGATATTACTGCAAAATGCGCTTCATTTCTTTAATATTTCCTGGATTGTATGTTTTTCCTTTATTAGTGAGCATTAATTTCTCTGTAGGTCGTCGAATAAATGAATTTCGTTGTGCACTTTGGTGCAAATAACATTACAGGAAAAAGCCGTTTCGTTTGAAAGATCAGGGCTAAACTAAGTAATATTTGGCTTGTAATTTCAGGTGGCACGCTACTGAAAGTTTGCAGTGAGGAGCGGTGTAGTGAACATCGCTGTGGTGTGCCTCCGATTTCAACAAGCTTCTTACGTTCGTTTGAAATTGTTTGAGTGAATAGTGTGCTGTACTTCAGTTGTGTGTTCTCAGTAGTAGGAAATACTGTGAACCAGTATAAACTAACAGTTCATACCAGTGACAAGCAGTTTATTGAATATTGTACCCCGTTTTGTTTTTTCAGCCATGAATAACCTACGGAAAAATATTGTGCGGCTTGCATTTGACAAGACGACAAGAAATATCCGATCATCGGTTGCGCTCATCGAGACTTGGTTAATTAACGAGTTGCAAATATCAATACACCATCTTGAAGCTATTCAACTTCACAATGATGATTATAGCTTATATTTAAAATTTAAATCGCAAGAGAATGTTGATATATTTTTACGACGACACCCGGAATCACTGTTCGACAAAAATGGAACAGTCAGTCAGGTGAAAATTTCAAATGCTAGTATACAGTACACTCGTGTACGCATTTTGGATCTCCCGATGGAAATTAGTAACGACGAACTCAGTGCTGTGCTTTGACCCTTTGGAAAGATCATGTCCATAAATGAAGAAATATGGTCGAATACCCTCCCTTTTTCCATTTACAATGGCAATCGTATTGTGCAAATGTGTTTAGGAAAACTTATTTCTTCAAAAATAATGGTACGGGGTTGTCGTGCTACTGTGATGTATCAAGGTCAACCACCCAAGTGCTTAATTTGTCTGGCTCTTACATACGTCGCAAGTTCCTGCCCTCGCAAAACAAAAACTCAGATGCCTTCATTTCCTGTTACTGGATTTAAGATGACCGAACTTTCTACTGGGAAAATGCCCACCACTCCGAACTTTTATCCATCTTTCAGTGCTAAAACCATGACTAATGAGCCTAATAACCACAATATGGAATTGGAAAACACTTCAGTTGCCGAGGATGTTAATATCCATGCTGTTAAGGACTTCCACCTCTTTCAAGTCATTCTGAACCACTTGCCACAACAGAACCAGAGGAACGGAAACAAGATACAGGTGTCAACTGTGAGCACCCTATGCAACTACGAGAGCCACAACACGTTGTGTATACTGTTTCTTCGTTCGTGTGCCCACAAAAACAAGAAGAGTTTGTTCACTCTCCTTCCCCTTCCACCTCCACTGTGGTAGTTCCTTCTCCCCCTTCAGTGGCAGTAGTGAGTGACCCAGTTTTCAAAAATTGGAAAACAAAAAGGTTGCAAGACAATGAATCGAGAACAAATGTGTTGCCTCTGTGGAATTCTCAGACTGTATCGGTAGCAGCGGCAGTAGCACGTGAAAACATAGCAATAGTAAATGAATAACACGTTGCTCCGTGTATACCTGTCGATTAACACCAATGTATCACGCGACAGTCAAAGCAAGTATTCCATGTAAAGGCTTCCTTCCTACTCAAGGGCAAGAATGTTGCTTGTTTATACTTGAGAGGTAAGCATCTCCTATTGTCTTACACCCTACATAGCTATCGCTGATGTTTACATTCTATGAGCATAACCATAGTGTTTACTAATGTGTCTGGGAGTCCTAGGTTTTGCAGCGGAGTGTTTGCCCTGTATTGTTTATTTTTTAATTGTTTATTCAAGCAATTCTTAATTGCACTTCACTATCTTATATCTCGTAAAATATTCGAGAAATTTCTAGTGATAGTAATCGTAATTTATTACGTAGTTTTATCATACAAACATCGGCTGACTTCATATTAATGCAAGAACTGGCGATTCAGAGTTTTGACTTCCTCAATATGTATCGAGCCTATGTGAACGTCGGCCCTCAGCACCGAGGTTTTGCAATTTTATGTAAAAGGGACGTCGAAGTTAGGAATGCTGCGTATCTTTCATCTGGCAGAGGCATCGCCGTAAATTGTGATGATCTTACCCTGATTAACATTTATGACCCGAGCGATTCAAATAATAGGAATGCAAGAGAACAGTTTTACAATGAAGACATTTCACCCTTGTTTCCCACTATTCCGAAAACAATAATATTGGCTGCTGAATTTAATGCTGTGAATCGTGGGATAGACACTACCTCGGAGTTCATTCCTTCCCCGGCTCTCCAAAAATAACTTTCCTCCCTAAAACTCAAGGACGCTTGGGTTCAACACAGCCAGGATCTTGAGTTTACCTATAAGACTAAAAATATGTCTAGTCGCATTGATAGATGTCATACAACACCTAAATTAATCGCTTCTGTCACCGATATTCATTTACAGATTATACTATTCAGTGATCACATAGCAATACTATGGACATGAAAGACAACCTAGGTCTTTCGGTTACTTACGGAAAAACTGCGTGGAAATTAAACAATCTATTACTTAATCATGCTGAAACGAAATGCACCTTTCGTCTGAAATGGGAGTATTGGCTCCGGAAACGTCATTACTATCCAACTTTAAATGAATGTTGTTTTAAATACGTTAAGCAGAAAATACAGAGCTTTTTTAAATGGCAAGGGGCTGGAATACAAAGAGAAAAACGAGAATGTCTCGCATATCTGTCTCGAGCTCTCCAGGAGTTCTGGTTCCTTCCCAGTTAACAGCAAAATATGATAGCTATTAACAAAGCTAAGGCTTGGATTAAACAAATCCAGGCTACTTCGATTAGGAAATATGCCCATAGCCTGCCACCCGGTGGTTGTCTTCCCGATGAACATATTACCCTGTATCATTAAATGGATAAACATAAAGGTCGGGTTGCTAAGGTTATTGACGTAATAAAGCATGATAATCGAAAGATCACGTCCCTCCCCGAGATACAGCAGGTATTTTTCGATCACTATAGGAACTTTACGCCAAATATGAGGCACCTCAAGATGGACAGCAATACCTGAATCTTCCCCTTCCTGTCCTGTCGGACAGGGAGCGCCAATACTTAATGTCGCCTATCACAGAAGAGGAAATAAGTAGGACGCTGGCTCAGTGTAATCGTGACTCCATTCCTGGGGAAGATGGATTATCGTATGCATTCTATCAAAAGTATTCGGATATAGTCGGGAAGGACATGCTTGCCCTATATAATGAACTACTACAATCTCCGAAATTTCTACAAAATAAGGGTCACGTGATATTTCTTCCAAAATCTGAAGAGGTCACAGATGAAACGCAATATAGGCCCATAACCTTGTTATTTACCGACAAAATTGTTCACCAAAGTTTTAGTGCAGCTCCTGCGCAATCTCTTTGCTGGTAAAATTATTCCTTTTCAAGCAGCGCTCAATAACGAAAAGAATGTGTATTATGCACTTACGAAGATCCGAGATGTAGTAGTTTATTTTCTTTTTGCTAGGAAACCGGCCTGTCTTGTGTCATTGGGCTTTCAAAATGCCTTTCAGAGCTTATCACATGATTATCTTTTTGCAGTGCTCAGTGCATATCAGTTTCCTCTTAGCTTCCGTAACATTATCCAGCAACTGTATAGCACGGCGACAGCTTCGAATACAGATAAATGGTTTCTCATTCAGCCCATTTCATTGAACAGCGAAGTTCGAGAAGGTTGTCCAATGTCCATGTTTCATTTTGAGCTTGCTCTTGAACCTCTTTTATATAAGTTGGCTGCGTATATACAATCTCCGCTTCAAGACCTGCAAAATCTTTCCGTCACGGCCTATGCTAATGATGTGAATATTAGTTGCACGACATTACGACAGTTTCACTATATTGTTGCCCAATTACGAAAATTCAGTGATATTAGTGGTGAACGTATCAATTTCTGTAAAAAAAAGTGTTGACATTTCATAACTGGAAAATGGATGGCATTCCACAGCCCTTCTCAAGTGTTGAAGTAGTAGGTCAAGTTAAAATATTGGGTGATACATTTTGTAATAGTGACAGTGTCAATTATGAAAGGATTTTAGATCCATTACTGAATAATGTGCGAGGGCTGTATCTCCAACAAATATTACGCAAATTAGACCTTATTCAACGTATTTGATCTGTAAATTGTTATTTGTGTGCAAAATTATGGTATTATGCTCAAATATATCCGATATCGGACCTATATCTACGAAAACTTCATTCTGTTATTGGTTGGTTTATTTGGGCAGGACTTTATTTTCGTGTCACACGTAATACCCTTACTCTACCTTGGATACAAGGGGGATTACAACTCATTTCGATACGTGAGAAATATAAGGCGTTTTTCTTAAACTATAGTTATAAGCAATATCAATTTCCTGACAGTATTATACATCAGTGGCTTTCGTGCTGGATGGTCTTATTTCCATAGCCCAACACGCTAAGATGAAATCCCTTAAAAGACGCCCCTATGTATATTAAAGAATGTGTACAAGTTTGGTCGTATCTACCTCTATTGGGTCCTAAAATTAGATAAATGCAAAATGTCTGGATGAGTACTTACTTTTACCTCTGTACAACAAAATTATTCCGCACGTTCATCAAAAGTTTCCCACAAAAAACTGGAAGATGGTATGGCATAATGTGCACAATGACACTCTGTCGACGCAGATAAGGAGTATCTGGTATATGATTGTGAATAAGATTGTTCCTACTAATGCTAAATTAAAACATATTGGTGTACTACAAACGGATACGTGTCAACAGTGTACTCAACCTGATACGATTGAGAACAGACTGCAATTCTGTGCTCAATCACCTGGTATCTGGAGAACGTAACACGAATGTTAAGTGTCATCTGCCGTTTACATGCAACTATCTTTGAATCTTCAGAATATCGTTTCTTTCTCCAGAATATACTGTTTCGACAATATCGTTTCTTTCCGATCACAAAACATAATACTGTAACCTGGCAAATTGGACAATCACTTTTCTATATCATGGATACTATGCGTGTGGCAATATGTTTGTTTACATTACTTTTCTGAAAAACGCTTGTAAAAGATTTTCTGTACAGTGCGAAAACAAATATTCTGCTCACTACTTACGAATCTTGTATAATGAAAATATGAACTGAGATGTTACAAGTTCCTGTAATGCAATCAAATCAAAATAAAAATTAGTGTAGGGGTAACGTAATGGCCTTATGAATAATACAGCTTTCTAACATAGGTTCAAGTCCTGTTCATGCCAAAGTTAAATTTTAACAAAGTGATCCTGAAGAATCAACTTTTTATTCTGGACAAGTAATACGTAAGAATTTGGACGCAAACACCTGTATCACGATAGAGACTATTTACGAATGTTGGTTGGGAAAGGGCAAGGGAATTACCAGGACATTCCAATGATATCATTGATCTGAAGTATACAATTTTTGTGTTATCGTTCTGAGAAAGAAACACTAAACCATTTTTAAACAAAGTTTGGCTAAAGCAATCGGTGGTGTAGTGGTAGCATGCTAGAATTCCAATTGGAAAATTGGCTCGATTCCCCGTCAGGTAGATTGATTTTTTCGCATAAAAATTGCTGCAAACAGAGATACGTCATCTATTGGAGAACTTACAAAGATTCACTGGCAATAATTTGAGTAAACAGTGTGTACGCTCTACCTCATACACTGCAATGATAAGTATGTTTCGTATTTATATTCTTCCCCTCCCTCTCCCCATTTCTTGACGTTTTCATACCTTGTCTTTGCATCTTTCACTTCTCACCCCGCTCTCTCTCACGAACACACGCACTTCATGTTCCAAAGTTAAAACGGAGCAAGAGCTCGATATACCTGGTCTGGAGAATCTAATTAACTGGGAACTTCGGCGTCGTGCTTTTCGTGCTCTGGGGATAACACCTACAACCCTGGTCATCTCTGACAGAAATACTGTTTAAACGCACAGAAATAAGTAAAATTACTTTTTTCCTCTGGGTTACCGAGTCTCAATCGAATTACCGGATCACTACGGATTTGAATCAGCGACACAGTGGTGATCTCCATCATCCGATTGACACGATGATACGTTTGAGGTCTTAACGTGTTAATTTTATCTGTGCAAATTACGTTATATTCGGAAGAGATTAAATCAATACTGTATGTTCGGAACAGATAAATCTTCGGAAAAGACTAGCCAAAATGGTAACCTCTTTGGTTATTTGAAAACAGAATTTTATTTATACTAGTTCGACACAAAATTTATTTCCATCCTATAATTCAATTGGTTTTCTTTACGTTGAAATTTGAAACACGCTACATCTAAGCGGAACATAAACTTTTGCTTCAGAACATTTGTATCTTTTCATTACGATGCAGTTTCTATTTTTAATATAGTGTATTCTTGTTAGAACTTTAGCAGTGAATTAGCATTCTTTAATTTTTCTTTCTTTCTTTGTTTTGCTTTTCCTTTCGTTTTTTTCTTCAGTATGTATTGGTAGTCTGAAATGGAGGATAAACGAAGGCTATCTACTGGGTACATTAGAATGTGTTTTTGGATCAGTACGTGCAATGTACAGTACAGAATTTGCAATCGAACCATGAGGAAACAAAGCATGTGTGTTAATCTTTTGACATTATCCTAGATGTGTCTCGGAGGTACACAGTTCTCCTGGAAATTGAGTATGCTATCCATTTTGAAAGTGACATAATGAATGTTTGAATCATTCTCTATATATTCGAATAGTTCTGAAAAAATATGTGAAAACAAAGGTTATTTCTATATTACTGTTGGATTTCTGCAAACAGAACTTTATAATGTTAGGTTCTTTTCTTACTACGTTTGAATTCCACAATATTATCTGTTCTCCTTTTCTTTTTCTTTTCTTCTGCTTCTTTTCTCTATCTCTCTCTGCTTCATTTGTGAATCTCTGTGTAATACACATCCACTGGTTTCAACTTTTCAGTTTGTGTGTTTCAGTTTCTCCCTACATCAACTTATGAATCTTGTTTCGTCTCGGTTTTGTTATCTCATTTTATCGAAGCTAATACATATATAGTTTCAAATTAGAATTGCCCTGATGTTTTTAGCTAATTTTATTATGGGAGGGAAGAAAGGAGGACAGAGAGGGGGTCTTCGTACCTGACATGATTATGGGAGGAGAGAGAGGGGCTCTCAGGGCTGTCAGTATATATCCACAGTGGTTTATTTCTATCTTAGGGCTTCGGTACTTGTAAAAAGACCAATTTCTCTTTGATCTTTTCAAAGATGGACTGCATTTTCGGGGACCACTGGAATGTATCGGCTGTACGAAGGAGTGGTTGGAAAGGTGCTACATATTTTGCAGAGTCCCATATTCCTCTACGCGTGTGATTGGCCAATCCTAAAAATTGTCTAATTTGGCGAGTACTTTTAGGTGGTTAGTAGGTTTTCACTGCATTTATTAATTTCTCACTAATTCGATGTTCTTCTTGAGAGATGGAATAGCGTAATATACTGTATCTAACTGATTGAAAAGGAATTTAGACTTGGAAACACTGCAACACTGCAACTAACGCGAAAACGTTTAAACTGCTTTTCCAACATCACGAAAGCTTGTTCTTCCGAATCGCTTCAATAGACAATGGTATCAAAATAATATTCCAGAGACTGATGTTCTAAATTCGATGAAACGAAACTTATTCATTTATTATAGAATGCAGCAAATACGTTCAGAACTTGAGGAAGTTTGGGATACTCAAAAACTCCAAGGTTAAGAATAGCGAAGACAGTGTATTGTCTGCACGAAGGATGATGTTCCAAATGAAAATAGGAATTGATGACATCGAAACGTGTCAGAAATTTATGACCTTTAAGTTTCTGAACAATGTCGTGTATGGGTGGAAGTTGTACGCTTTGAAAAACAATGGACTTGTTAATTTCCCGAAGATAAATGATTTTCCGAATCGCTCCGGAGGGTTTGCTAAGAAACATGACTGGAGATCTGCATGGACTACTTGATCTTTGTATAATTTTGGCTTCCAACAATTGATTTATATAGTCGCGGACTTCATCTTGGAGGGCAATTGGAATTGCGTAACTCTTACCTAGAAAAATGGAATGTTCCTTCATTTGAACCATACACTGACAATTTCGTGTGGAACAAATAGTGTCTGTTCATGTCACTGTATCTGCATATTGATATGCTAACTTCACTATTGTATCTTTTGTTTCAGGAGAAACGTTTGGTCCAATTTATAACTTAGATACCTCAAAATTACGTTGATCTTCTAAAAGAGGCAAGGTGACATAGGTGGGGACAAAGTACGAGTAAAATTCTTTATCTTGAGGAGCAATTACTGCCTCGTCTGGAGGTCTAATAAGCCTGGAAACTTACACATTTGTGTCTGGGGTTGATGAGCTCGATGTAATTGCATTGTTTATTTAATAATGCATGAGGTAGTAGAATATGATGTTTTTTTTTAAAAAAAACTTGGGTGTGAGATTCAATGCAATAGTCAACGCCCGTGTCTCCGTTGTGAAGTAAGAGCGGAACTACCATACGCGATCGGGGAAATAACCTCGTTCGCTGACCGAAGGTGAAATAGGTTTCGAAGCATTTAAAAGTATGTTCTATACAGATGCAGATAAACTACCGGGAGGTATTGTATTAAAGGCATCTAGCGAAGGTTTGATATGACGTTTGAGAGTCAATTTGGTCGATTCCATATTTACCTGTGCCATATGGGGTTGTAAGAAATCAACACCAAGGATCAGACGTACACTTAAGCGGTCGACGAGATCAAAGCTATGGTGGAAAGTGTATCCATTAATTCTAAGGCGTAAAGCAGCAGCTTCATTAAGCTGTACCGGGGCCTGAGAGATACCTACTACAGTGATTTGAATTTGATAACGCTTCGTTGACTTGGGAACAAGATTTCTATCAATGATGGAGATAGATGAGGCGCTATCTATTATATCATGAATGTCATTTCTACCAATTTGCAGTGGTATTCGCATAATATCATCGTTTGCTATAAGCGGTATTTGAAGTGTTTGAGCAAATGGGTTGCGTCTGTATCGACCACGTTGATTTCTATTTTCAGGACAAATGGTATTGTTTCGACTCTCTTGAGGTCCATGTGGTGTACGTTGTACACCTATAGACCGCTGTTCTAAGGTGGAAGGGATAGGAGAGCTCGGGGCAAGACTTCCCCCAACTGTCTTACCCGTAGTTAGTTTAAAGCCGGCGAGTAAGTCAAAGGTGGGTGGGGGTAGAGGCCCTGAGCATTGGGAATCAACTGTCCACTAGAACTTGGTTGTGTGATTGTTTGCATCGTCATAGGTTGGGGTGACGATCCCATACCCACAGATTACGGATTATGAGGCATGTGCGGATAGGGGTAATAGCCTGGAGGGAAGGGGTGATGTTATAAGAAAGATGCGCCCTGTTCCACATGGGGAAGGACTACCTGTTCCTGACCCACCTAAAGAATACGATCTTTTTTCTGATGATGATCAAGAAGTTGAAGCTCCTGAATCAAGGACTTCGAAGGACCCTACGTTTGTTGTAGAAGAACCTCCATGTGAACGACATAGACTTACTCAAGAGGTCCTCCGGTTTTCCGTCATTGTTTGTTGAGAACCATTCAACGGTGGAGTGAAATTCTTAGACTTGCCTTCGTATTTAAATTAATTTTTACGATGATTGTTTTTTTTTTTTTTTTTTTTTTTTTTGGAGGGTGATTATTTGTAGTGGAGGGTGTGGGTTTTGTTTCCACAAAAGTGTCAGTAGACTCAATAAATGAGTTGGTTTTCAAAGAAGCAAGCTCTTTCTGCACTGCCGCTTTGATTTTATCTTCCAATGTTTTGGCTTGTCTGCGTTCTAGACGATTTTTGTTTAGTTCTATTTGTGTAAGAACCTCCAAAAGGTTCTTTGGGTCGTCAAAGGCAAGAAAACCAATCCTGTCCAAATAATAAGGCAAAAGGTCGTTTTTAATGAATAAACATTGTTTTTCATGAGATAAATTGTCACATTTATCCAAGAGAATAATTTTCTCGTAAACGTAATTAATTTTCACCTTGTACTCTGTCTTGGAGTTGCTCAAAGATAGAAAGATGGTCTTTAAAGCGTTTGAAACCTTCTATCACAGCATCTTTGAATCATTATAGGTGGAATTTTCCAAGGTATTTTGCTTAATAAGGATGTAAAACATGACACTACTACATGTTTCGCTTGGTCGGGGGTGATGTTATTAAGTAAAATAGCATCTTCCATTTGTCTAAAGAATTCTTGAGTGTCATCTTTATCTACATCAAAGTCGGATAGCGAAAAGCAGCATTGTAAACATTTACTACCGGTTGAGGTGGTGGTGGTGGTGGATTGGGAGGGGTTATTGACCACCTAGGGGAACAACATTCTGGTTCAAAATGTTCCCATTATTTAAACCATTATTTTCGTCTGCCATATCGGATGAGGAAGTGAATGGATTTCTACAAATTGTCAATTTGGTACCACGTAGGGAGGTAGACCGGGTTCAATTCGGCACCACGTAGGGGGGAGGTACCCCTGAGGCTTGCCTGAGCTCAGACGCGCTGCACGCCCTTTCACACTCTTGTCCTGATGAGGTTTCAAAGAAACGGTGGTTTCTGTGAAGCTTTGCAATGTGAGTCCCGTTTCTTCCAATTAAAAATGAATCTAATTTGAAACTTAAATTTAGCGAATAACTGTCGGACTGAAACAACACTTATCAAAGGAAAACAAAAATTCAGACGGAAAAGCAGATAGGTTGTTACAGTCATAAATGAAACTGCAAGATGCTCGATGCATGTAAATAGAAGAGTTACTACTTACGGAAGAGTTGGTTCTTCATTTCAGTTTGTAGTAATTTGCAGAAACACACACATAAGCACTCTATTAATAACACAGTTGGAAGAAGTTGTTTGGCGGACACTTGATTAGTCCACAAAGTAGCACGGAAAATCCTCTAAATTATTGGGCATAGTTAATTGATTGAAGAACAGTTCCAGACGATGACCGATGAGAAACCGGAACTCCGGCATCGAAGTCGGCTAACGAGTGCAGCCTCTCTTCCCTTCTGCGAGGTTGACGTGATTTTGGCGCAAGTTCCCTCTTTCTGGAAGGCCACGAGGGCATCCTCTGAATATTTTGAAGGAACCAATGATATCTAAAATAGTCCTAGTTAGTAGTTTTACATGTTAGATGTCTTCTTCTGAATCTTAGTCTCATTTTCGGTGATATACAAAAACAAGCAGAATGAGAGCTGACACGGAGCTGTTGCGGTGATGGATTTTGGAGGCAAAAGCTTCTTGTTACAAATTACCAGTCCTATTTGAAACTTCGTATGGCGCTCTTCAAGCGGTAAAGCGTTCATATCTCAGCATAGTGACAGTTCGATTTCATAACGATGGGAAAGCTCTTCTCGAGGAGTTTCTACCTTAGGTTTGCACTTTCGTTATTTTTTTATATTTTCTGCTTTGCCTGCATGTCTGTTTCCTGGCTAATCTTGAAGTCCGATTTTGTGGAGCAACAAACCAATTTCTTTATAACAAAGAAATACAAAAATTAATTTGGAATGATCGCGTTTTCCCGAATGTTTCCTTTTTACTTGATTTTTAGTTTATTTTCGCTTTCTTTTTATATTTCTACAAAATTTTACAAATTAGAGGCTTTTTTAAAGATATGGATATATACATTAATAAATACATTAATATATATACCTTGTAAAATGGAATTCAAGACAGTCATACAACCTATTTATTTTTAACACCTTTTAGCACGCTTTCTCCTTTAAGCTTTCCTAATTTTCTTGTGATTTTCTTCTGAAGTTTCTCTGTGCAGCGTTCAACAGTATTCAGCCATCATTCTAACACTCCAAGGTCCCTCATACCTTTGTTCCATATCTCTCATGTCATGGTGGAACCGTTCGCCTTTTTCCTGAGTTAATTCTCCGAAATTTGGGATAAAGTAATCAAGATGCGAATGCAAACAAATGTAATTTGAGATTCATGTTGCAACTCAGTTCTTGAAATTTAACTAACATATTCTCAGCAACTTCTCTTTAATAAGCATTTTTGTGGTTCCCCAGGAAGTACACCACCACGCTTTAAAATTATATCCAATCACCTCTTTCATCATTAGTTACTGTTGCCACTAAGTACTTTTCTTTCATTATTTTCTTAATGTCTGGGGCAACGAAGACACCTTCTGTCACTTTGGCGCATGAAAGTGAAGGAAATTTGTTGCATGCATGTTGCATTTCTTGAAACATTCTCCTTCCTTGTTGAGTGTCTTAACAAATTGTTTCATCAACCCTACTTTTAAATGAAGGGAAGGAAGTATAACTTTGTCAGAACTGACTTAATTTTGTTGAATGATGTATTTTTGCTCCCGCTTTCAGTGTTTTCCGTAAGAGCCACTGTTTTCTTCCCCAGTGGCCACTTCGTATCCCACTCTCAGATATAATATTCCATTTTTGTATACCCACCTTGTTGTCCAAGTACTATGCTCAAAATCTTCAAATCTCCATACAACAATCAACCATGTTCTTAGTATTTAATTTTATTAAGATTGAATTGTAACTTGTCACATGTTTCTTTTAGTGACAGAGAAGCAGCAACAGGAACTAAAGGGAACTTATTTCCATTATGGAACAGAACAAACTTTAAACTTGTTTTATTCGAGTCAATGAATAACCTCCAATCACTAGAAAGGCAAGGAAAATTTAACATGGTCAACAAACCAGACACATCAGAACAAAACACGAGAGAAACTTCCTTTTCTTTATTTGTTTTTCTTTCTTTTCTTTTCTTTTTTCTTTTTTTTAAGAAATAAGGCACAAATTCTTTTTCCTGACGTCTGTACCAGGAAAATGTTTACCCACAGGCCAGCAAGTTATTTTCATTAAGTCTGGGACAAAGAAGTACAGCATATTCTTTAGACAGATTTAGGTTTCTAAATAGATAATGGAGCTGGCTTTGAGTGAGTGGTATAGGGTTATGAGATCCAATAGAGGGGTTGAAAATTCCACTGAATCGCTGTACGAACTTTACAAACTAAAGAATTGATGGAGGTGTCGGAACAGGCAAGTCTGGCCCATGGAGCACAGATCTCATTGCTGAGGGAATATTGGGATATACTGTATTTGTCTTCTTTCGAGTATTGTGTTCTATAATTTCACAGGAACAGAAGTTGTAATCGTCGCTGTGATTTTGGGCTCTCTCCACAATATTGATGATGCGAATGGCATAGATGACCGCTTCCCATTGGTCCAATTTCGTAACGATAGCACAAAAGATCTACATACATTGTGTGGAGCCCACTATATATCTCTATCTCCAAGTTTATTACGGAAGTATGCGAAATGTGATCTTAAAAATCTGTAATTTTCTGTCTCTGTTGCCGTAGAACAAATTCACCACAGATGTAACAAAATACATCGGGCTATTCTTACAAGCACGAAATGCCATGGCAACACCACATTATCCAGCGAATTACAGAACAAAACTTGTGTAAGAGATTAACATTTCATACCATTAGAGCACATGTAAAGTTTGCGACAATAAAGTCTGAAATTTATTTGAAATAAGAACAAGGTTTGATATAGAATTATTTTAAATGCTCATGCTGGCAACATGTTAGTTAATTTAATTAAATTAAACTTTTCTACATTTAAAGGATATTCATTTTTATTACCGCCTGGAAATTTTCATCACGTACTTGCAGCATCTGGCGTCAATCATTTGAATTACGCTTAAAAATTGATATCGCAATCAACATATATAAATCGTGAATGGTAAGAAGTGTTTGGGTGATATGAGAAAACTAGTAGCAGTTTCGGTTTCAGATTGTTCAAACACATATAAGACACCCGAAATTATAAAAAAACACAGAAGCTATGAGGCCTTGTGTAATTATTGAAATACTAAACAATAAATTGGAATTCGCGCAGATTATTGGTTAAAGTGTACTACGCCTACTCTGACTAGTAGGTCTATAAATGTTTAAATAAGATTAAAACTGCAGGCAAGGAATGAGTACTTGTTATGAAAGACAGAGTATGTAACAACAGAGTAATTAATAATATTATGGCCTGTTGTTGAGTCTTCGATATATTATAATGTCTATTGCTTTTGCATTGAATTGTAATAGATTGATACTGTAAACCGAGTTACGCTACAGTGACTTCCTGAATGTCCTAAAGCTGAAAGATATCTGGTTAACAAAATTTCTTCTTTTTATGGAAGATTGTACTTTTTGTCATTAATACTTTCTTATACTGTAAAATAGAATAGGATATATAATTTTTCATGTGTAGGAACTGTATATTTTTTGTATGATTACTATATGATCCTTGAAACTTTGCTGCTTGTTTAAAACGTTAGTAATCTCTAAACACACATATCGGTAATTATTAAATTTGAAATTAAATTAGCAGTATTTTAGTGGTAAAAACACATGCCATTTTCTATATTCCAAGTAATATTCAATTTCAGGGTTATAAAAATAATGTGCTAGTATGTCACAATTTAAGAAGAGATTCGGGAAGTTGGATCCGGAGACATGTAGAACACTACTGAAGTGCAATGTTTGATTGCATAGCAGCATATTACGTATTATATCTAATTATTATATATAATAATTGTAGCAGAGTATCCCTATGAATTTTGCTTTTATTATTATTATTATTATTATTATTATTATTATTATTATTATTATTATTATTATTATTATTATTATTTGTTTGTAGGTATGGTTATGAGTACGGAGAAGAAGTTCTATACAACAGATCTGTGAGCAGTATTGACAAACCAAAATATCTAACATTAGTATTTATATCGAAAGGAACACAGGTAATAAACACTTTTCTCAGTGAAACCTATTAATTACTAGAATATAGTGTATAAAGCGTCCGATGTAAGAATAGCATGCAATTATTTAAACATCTTAATTAAAAAAAAGTACTTAGGTATATTGGTGTAAATTCATTCGTGTTATACGACAGTTAAAATAACATGGTACTTTGGGAAAAAAGAACTGCATTGCATATTATTTTCTAATGGTGTAATATTTGAGCAGAGTATAAAGATGATATATTATCACTTAACAAAAGCAGTGTCATAAGCGTGAAAAGATTATCAGTGGAACAGAAACTTGTATCACGTGAAAATCCACAAATTTTCACAACTCTTTCTTACGCACATAATGACCGTCTCTGATACGCCTACTCCCTATGGACACATCAGCACGTTAATAAGCAGATCCATCAGCTTCGCCCTGCGCTGACACATTAAATAAAATTCGTGGTTCTTAATTTTCACCTATCACAGGTTGGTTTGTCTTTTTGCACTGTAGTTTATGTGGGGTATGACCGGCTGCTTATTTATATGCAAATCGTGAACAATATTATGATTTCTTGCCAATTGATTTTGGTCATTTGCTTGAATTTCATCAATGCTATGTCAGGCATTATCATATCGGCTATCGTAGATCTTTTAAGGTCAATAAGGAAGGACATAGAGAAAAATAACAGTTTCTCACGTATTATTTCAATTTGTTTGCATAAAGGTAACCTGCTGGTTAGAAGTAATATTTTCGTTTGGGACGAATTTCTCCGCCATTTGTGTGTTAAAACCACAACCTTTTAGGAGAAGCAAAAAAAAAAAAAAAAATCCGAACGTTAACATTTTGCCAAATGTAAACGGAAACACTTGAAAAATATAATAAAATTGGTCATGCGTATACTATGCACTTTGTGTTTACGTAGCCCCTTTTGCGTCTTTATAAGCACATAGAGGATTTGTATACGTTAATAAATAAGTACAAGATGAGAAACTGAAGCCTTTAATTTCAATCTATATTTTTTTCATTGTTGAGGCGAAACAATTGAATATTAATTTATCACATTATAAACGACGCTGCGTGCCAGCTTTGAGATTTATTTGAACGACATTTTCGACAAAAATGTCCCATAGCTGTTCTTCGACGCGCAGCGACGAAGCTACTTATTCCTAAGGTCATGATATACTTATTAGACAAGGAGGTCATAGCTTACAAACATGTTTCTTATAGAAGAAGTAACATGAGTATTTATGTGTTTATATTATAGGAGAGAAATATTTTCCTTCCTTTGCATTAAATTTCTTAAAACCTTTATTTCTTCTCGTAATAATCCATAGAGAAGTGAGGCAGAAAAACTAGATGAAAAACAGATCTGTGTTCTAAATATTTCTGTTAGGGTTTATTTTCATAACTTTCATTAAGATCTTTATAGGTTTTAAATTTATTTTTTCTGCATTACCTCACATCCCTAGATCACACGTATCTATAACACAGCACTCATATAGACCTTAAGAATTAGTTCTCTGTAAAATCATTACATAATTAGCCAGTTTGTACTTTTATTAGCTAATATAAGTCAAATTAATTTATTTCTTTGCCCAGTGTAGGAATGATCGAACCTGGCGTGTAAGGCAGACAAGTAGCATACTTAGTCATTCCAGCATGAGGATTTGGGATCTCTTTGAGGTCTATGTACGAAGTATCTAATGGGGAAGCAAAAATGTGTTGGGGTATTAACACCATGACAATCCTTTTTCTGGAAGATTACAGTTATCTCTGTGTGGACTTGCGATAGGAGCTCAGGTTAACAACAACAACAACAACAACAACAACAAAAAACATGTTTGGTTACTTCGTTTCTTTAAGTAATTCCATAAACCGTTCTAGACAATTATTAAGCTGGTGCATGCTCAATTAATTGTGTGTAAATTTATAACATATATAGGCTAACCCATTAGCATTGGAGACGATTATATGCTATCTCCTTATGAATAATTACTTATGGTTGTCAGCGATAATGAGAATGCGCAGAGATGAGAAGAGTGGAAAAACTACACTGCATAGAAAGAGCGTAGTTGTATGGGCCAGATCACTTTGCAAATTATCACACTTGTAACTCTACAATTATGAACATAGAATGCACGGTATACACATGGTCAGAAGCATTCCGCAGATCGAAATTAATGTGTTACATAGTCGCCTTTCAAATATACTTATTCATTTAAACTGTATTGTAGAACTTGTCATGGTTTGTTCATTTGTAATGTTATATTCATCAACATAAATACTGGTTTTCTATATTGTGTAGAAATGGACTGCCAATGGATATTAATATCTTTGACAATCTTCTTTTATATACAAACATTTACTTTAACCTAAAATTTCCATTTTTATTACGGTCTATTCTCTACCTGCACCTGTTTTTCATGGATATTATGATAAAAAGTCCTTGTGTCCATCTTAAACAAAAACTAAACACACTTTCTTACAAGACTGTCTATAATCTTTTGTTATAAATTAACTAGAAAGGTTACAGTTTCGGAAGTATATCACTTACTTCCTCAGACTACTACTCGAACTGAAATCATAAATAATATTACCTCTTAAACACAAACTAAACACACTTCCTTACAAGGCTGTCTATAGTCTTTATTATAAATTAACTAGAAATGTTACAGTTTCGGAAGTATATCGCTTCCTTCTTCAGAATACTACTCCAACTGAAATCATAAGTAATATAGGTCAAACAACAATAATAGTATAGGACAAAGAATAATAATATAGGAAGTCCATGATTAGGCACAGTCAATTGATAGCTGAGTCTGCACACCACTGTTAATGATGTTGTGCGAATGCGTTGAGGTTCAGTTGTGGTTGAAATGTGATGATTTTTGTAAGATTTCTAGAGTATATATATATTTATTTTCCATACTTTCATTTTCTATTTCGGATTTGAGAAAATAAGTTTGTTTATTTTCCATTGTGAAAGTCTTCCTGTGTTTATAATATTTGTTTTTAACTTTCACTATTTTTACAAGGATGTTTTTCGATACTTTATTTGAAATATTTCATTTTTACTTGTTTATTGTTTAGTTTTCCCGAGGGATTAAGTATTAAATAATAATTTACTTATTATATAATATAAAATAAGTAAATTATTATTTAACATAAGACAATACTTCAGTTTTTAATATCACAAAATAAAAGAATGTCTTAATCATCGGCTCAAAACAACGTCTTTTCGTCATCTGTTCTTATGAACCAGTGACGTAATTAATTTTAATGTTACAAAAACAACTAACACACCAAAAAACACTAGTAGTTGGGGTCACTTTTGGGAAAGTGCACTGATACACAAATGGAATCCATATGGAAGTCCAGAGACCGGTAAACTGGAATGATTTTAAGTAGTGCCGGTTGCATACCAGTCAGCAGTTTGCACCAAAGGAACTGGAGGTAGCATTACAGGTTCATCTCTTCCTTGGATTCCGCAGGAAATGGAACTGCTGGAAACAAGATTGTTGCATCTTGCTAGGATACTACAGGAACTGGGACGACTGGAAGCACGATTGCTGCATCTATCCTTGCATGCTGCAGGAACGGCTGGGAACAGGATGCTGCATGTTTCTGGGATTTTGCAGGAACTGGAACGCCTGGAAGCAGGATGGCTGCATCTCTTCTTGGTTGCTGCAGGAACGGCTGGGAATAGGATTCTGCATCTTTCTGGGATCCTGCAGGAACTAGAACGACTGAAAGCAGGATGCTGTATCTCTCCTTGTTTTCTGCAGGATCGGGAAAAACTGGAAGCAGGATGTCTTCATCTCACCTTGGTTTTTGCAGGAACTGGAAAACTAGAAGCAGGATTGCTGCATCTCTCCTTGGTTTCTTGCAGGAACTGGAACGGCTGGGAACAGGATGCCGCATCTTTCTTCTTGGTTTCTGATGTGGGTGACAATAGTCCATGACCAGGTGAAGAAAAGGTCCAGAAAGCTTGAGGTAAAATAACTCAAGAAGACGTAGATTATGAAATAAAAGTACGCTTGTGCATGAATAACTCTGCCAGATTGTAGGCAAGGTTTTTCGTTATTTTCATATCGCATTATAGGAGAAGGAAGGAAAAAAAATATGGAGAGAGAAGTAAAAAAAGAAATGATGGGACATGTTTCATACGATGTATGCACTACAAGAATTACCGTTGACAAAGGTCAGGGTGAAAATAATGTAATTGGTAACAGAGAGAAACTAGTGCAATTTGTTTGTGAGAGACAAAGATTATTGCAAGTAAAACTTTAAGGAGAAAGCCGGGATTGAAAACCAATCGGAAGTCGAAGTCAGGGACTCGCGGAACCAAGTAAAACACAATAAACTGCAAGCGGAAAATAGGATGTTAGTAGAAGTGAATTATTATTGTTATTATTATTATTATTATTATTATTATTATTATTATTATTATTATTATTATTATTATTATTATTATTATTATATAATTTTATACTAGCTATTGGTGTTCTTATCAGAAGAGTAACGGAATGGAGAGGCTATTTTATCCGCTAGCCAAAGTAGGTCACACTGCATTATAGATAATTCAAGGTAAAAGACGGTGAGAAGGTATATTCTAGAACATTATTCCGTAATTGTGCGCGAGTTAAAGGAAGGTTCAAGAGTAGTGTTCGTTTGGGTTGTGTGTGATCAGGATGTTATATTATTGTAAGAGTCCGGAAGAATAAATTTTGTGAGTACTACCTAGAAATATTTGTTGTTCTCGTTGTTGCTGTTGTTGTGGAAATAAAATAAACACCTAAATAAAGAAATAAACCGTATGGCTATGCTGAATTAGTGAGTGATTTTATTGTATTGAAGGCAAAGGGTTGTAGGGGAACGAACGGACATAGTGGCGGAGTTACTATTTCGTTGGGGTGGGTCACGACGTAACCGTATATTTAAGTAGGAAGAAACGAAATTTAGTCACTTTGTATTAAGATGCTATGTGATAGATGAAAAACGGTGAAGGGTGGGTGTTTCTTTTCTTATATAAATAATGCCTATTGAGCGTGAGTTGTATGAATTATTCAACATATTTCGTTCATGTATCCTTAAGGCGCCAATGTTTAAACAGAACCAGCTGTTCAAGAGTAAGATACAAGAAGGAGATAAGTGAATATGGATGAGAGGATGTTTCGTTACATTTGTAAGAAAGGGTGGGTTGAGAAAAATCTGGGTCGCTATTGTTAAGTGGCGGTTTACGTACGTGAAGGAGGAAAGAAAGGGGGTAGGGACGGGAGGTTAAGGTGGTATGTCGGCAGTGAACCCATACCTCAGTATGAAATCCGGATTTGAGAGGTGAGATATGAATGGCCGGAAAATATTGCACGGAAGAAAGATTGTCTGTGAAGTGTGTAGCCTACCTAACAGGAGATTTAACATAAAGTTACGCAAAAAGGTTCCTTTAGAAATGTGAATGCATGGCAGAACGAGAGACAAACTCGAAAGTTTTGCCAGTTTAAAACATTAATTAGATGATTTCAAAAAATGCTTATATTTCATTTCGAACTTCGGATTAGGTGTTGTTGGTGGTATGTAATATTTCAAACAAGTCTTTGCTATAAGGGTAGGTTTACCGTCAATGGCAACTAAAACTTCGTTTGGAGAAAAAATTGATATGAGCCTATAAGGGCCTTTATAAAGTCTGGACAGTGGTTTGCAAGAACCAGGCTGAGAGGATGTGTCCAAAATCATAACTTGAGAGTCCGGTAACAACTCTGTGGGCGGTTTGCTGGATTCGACTTTTTTCTTAAAGTCTTGATGCTTCTTATATGCAACTAAATCCCGTATTTTCTTTAGTGCCAAAAGGCGGTCTTGTAAAGCTAGATGTTCTTTCTCAACATGCAGCAAGTTATTAATTGTTAGACAAGGAGGTTCTCCGTATAACCACTCATGGGATGAGACACCCAGAGATGTAAGCGGAGTTTTGTTAGGTGCGGAAGTGGCGTGGGGCAAATATTTTGCCCAGAGTTTCTAGTTAGATTGACAAATATTTAAGACTAGTTTGTAACGTGCCCAGACATTGCTCAACTTTGCCTAGTGTGAAATGCTTGTATGGTAATCCGTACTTAACTGTAATATTAAGTGATTTGAGAAAGCTCAGGAATAATTTGGAAGTGTGGCTTGACTGGCGGTCAGTATAAATACAGGAAGGAACGCCATAGGGAATAATGATTAGGTTGGTCATGAAGGAGATAAAGTTTCCAGTATTTGGAGTAGTGATGGGTTGTGTAATGGTGAAGCCAGTGTAAGGTTCTGTTATGGCATAAAAATATTGGTATTTCTCTGGGTCACTGGCTATTAGTTTCCCTGCTAAGTCCAAGCTATAAACCGAAAATAGGTGAGCCTGGGGAAAGCGTTGAATGTTGGGGTTGTTGGGCAAATAATTGCGGTTGAAAATTGCAAATTGTTTGCAAGATTTGAGTTCACTCGCTAGCCAAGGTTCCAAACGTGGAACGTAATATTTATAGCGCATCATCCAATAGAGTTTGTTAAAGCCTGCAAGAGTAAGTTCACCACGATACTCTTGAAATAAAGCAGGTTTTAGTGCGTCCGGAATACAGACGAGCAAACGAGTTTGCGATGCACGATACATTTTCCTATACAAAATGTTGCCCTTAAGAACGTACTGTTTTGTGAGACGTTGAAAGGACGGATCTGATTCATTTTTAGTGTGTAAAGTCATAATAATTTTGCCAAAAAAAACGGTCCTCAAATTGGAGATTTGGTAGGTCAGTGTTGTTATCTATTGTAGTAAAAACCGTAGGAGGAGTGACTTCCAAGGGTAGATGGATCTGGTCAGATTTGGTATTGGTGGTAAAGAGGACGGCATCTAGAGTTTCATCTTGCTCTAAGGTAATAGCGTCTGGTGCGACGTCTAGAAGGAAACGGCTATGCATGTCGGCTATAGAATTGGACTTGCTTTTTACGTGTTTAGTTGTAAAAGTGAAAGTGTTGATATAAGTGATCCACCTGACAATTTTTGCGTTAGGGACAGCAGTTTCCCTAATAGAGAGGAGAGAAATGTTGTCAGTGATCAAGGTAAAATATTTTCCTAAAAGGTATTTTTCTAATTTCTTAAGCAAAAAGAAAATTGCACATAATTCCTGATGAAAAATCGGGAGTGGGTTAACAGTTTTTGGATGACTGGAGGAAACGTAACAGACAGGTTGAATGACATTAGAGCTAAGGTCTTTTTGTAACAATACGGCAAAAACGCCTACAGCTGAGGAATCGCACATTAAAGTATGTTCTGTGTTCTTTGTTGAGTACAAAGCGAGAACTGGTGGGGAAGTGAGGAGGTGCTTCATCTGGTCGAGGGCACGGTCCAGTTCAGGTGTCCATATAAATTTTCGATTGCAATTCGAAATAGCTTGATAAAGTGGGGCTAATATGAGAGAAATGCGATGGAAGAACTTCCTAAAGTAATTAGCCGAAGCTAACCAACTCTTCAACCCTTTTATGGTAGTCGGGTTTGGTGCATTGGCGATAGCAGCGGGTTTTCTCAGGACCAGGTTTGACTGTATGATTTTCCATAACATGACCTAAGCATGTAATCCGTCTAGCGCCAAATATTGATTTTTTGATATTAAACAGCAAGGAATGTTTTGCAGTTGTGTGAAAAATGCGCGTAAAACTGTCAAACATGTGGTCAAAAGAATGAGCATGGATATTAGGGCGGAGCAAAAAATCACTCTTTTATATATCGAAAACGCAATAGTACGAAAAAGTTGTCAACTGATGTTGATAAAATACTGTAAAAATTTCGTCGCTGAAATCGAATATCTTCGGGTGGCGAATCGCCAAAAAAGATTTTGTGTATTTATAGGGTATGCAAACCCGCCGTACATATAACTCTTTTGTGTTTCTACGTTAAATGAACAAAAGTATTAGCTATGTTTCTTAACTTAAGTACTATATGAAATTTAAGAAATATTTTGTGCATTATTTAGGCAGATTTGGAATCACACAATTGTCAATTTGATCAAAATAACAATCTACGTAATACAAAATACATTTTTTCTGTATCCCTCTGCTTGTTTCAGTCAAAACGACCCGGTTCCCACGACGAGAACGTAAATGCAGGTCGGGTCCCTCCCATGTTCACTCCACCATCCATACACGTGTGTTCAAAATTAGATATTGGTTCTTTGGAGAGCATAGTTTGCCTTTGCTTCTACTTTTGGTTTTACAGATTGCGATTTTAGTTTAAGTCTGATAGAACTATCTCTGCCACAAACTGATGCAGATGCTTCTGTTACAAGTTTCACGCAGCGTTCTATATTCTGGACGTAACAGATATATTTCAAAGCTCTTTTTATGAATGAATGTTCGTTATTATTACTGTGGATTTCTCTATTGGAAAGCAAGACAGCGCTGGAGGATGCGTCACTTCAACCACTGGCGTCTCTGGCATGTAAAATTTGGGGGTACATCAAAGAAAGTGATTGAAATGGTACTTTCTAGCCCAACGTCTTTATTACCTTGGATCCCCTTTGTGACCTTCCTGCTTATCTTCACAGACCCCCTAATGTATATCAATAACTCTTGTTATAATCGTTACACAGCCTGAATATTATATTCCAAATAATTATTATTATTTATATGATATTCTGTCGTTAGTAAATAAATGAAATTATAATAAAATATTGAATATTTTGTACTTCAAAATATTGGGGGAACGCGTCCCCTTCATCCCCTGCCAGAGACGCCCATGACTTCAACTGATTCCCAGTTAATAATATCAGTGTAACCGTTTGCATTGAACTTGCGCGTTGGTAGCATATTTCTTATTTACATATGACTCATTGTTTACTTTAGAAGGTCTTCCTCGTTTCGTCTTCCTACTGTTGCTACTATCATTATCTCTACTCTTCTCGTTCGTAGCCTTTCCCCGTGCGTTGACTATCTTTCTCCATGCCACTTTTCTGATTTGAAGTCTTTCATTGTCAACCATAGAAAGCAATATATTCACCGGATTAGCGAAAGCAGTTATTTATGGATTACTGAACCAATTGCCGTTCCTTTTGTGGTATATATCTTGAAGATCTCATTAGCCACAAGTGTTTACCCCATCTTTACAAGTAGGGTATCCTTTTACGAAAAACGAGCGACCTCCAGTCCCTTTCCTGCATAGAGTTTGATCTTTAAGACCATCGAAGTATGAGCCTCAAAGAACCTTTCCTTTGGCCATTAGCACTTCCTTTTACCGTATCTTTTCCCCGTTCTCGCCGGACTTTTTGAGCGGTCTATCACCTGGTCAGCATCTTTGGATCAATCATTCCAAAACTTTGCATCGCAGCTATTGCTATCAAAGCAGTTGCAAGAGCAGATATTCCAAATCGGTCTACCAGCACAACAAGAGGTCTAAGGACATCTCGTTACTCCTTGCTTCTTTTTCTCTAATATCCTATTATTTCGCAAAGTAATCATCAACATTTGACTCATCGCCATCAGAAGATGATGTCTGGAATTAATTAGAAGTACTCGTTTGTGATATGTGAGAAGACTATTGGAAAGTAGTCTTTCCTGATTTCCTTTAGTGCGTACGATTAGTTTTAAAGACTCCTCGTAGTCAACTCCCTCTATTCTGCCTACTCGTGTTGTTCTCTGATCTTGCAGAAATGTTCACTCCTTCCTAGGTACTTACTTTCTCAATTCACATGAGCACATGGAAAGTTCATGACATTTACAGGAACATATATCAAAGAACTTCGTGTAATCTTGTTTAAATATATCCATTTTTTTTAAAAAAAAAATACACTGTTCAACAAAGAAAATGTAAATTGAAAAAATCAGCTAATTCTTATTGATTTTGTGGTGCTGACCACGAATTTGAAAGTTATTTTCAAATATTAGCTCTACTTTTCGTTTTACAGGCATGTCTAATAATAACGTTTTAAAACTAAATATATTCGCTTCGTTTGGGGTAAAATGTTACAATGATCCGGCAACACTGGAGAAACTATATGAACGCTTGGTTTCATTGTGTTCCTTATCTCAGTAGTGTTCTGCTGTTGTTAGAAAAGACAAGTTTAGTGCAGTTATCAGCGTCTTGGGTGTGATGTTTGTGTAGTGCAGGACATAAAAATACAACTACAAGTACACAAAAATACTGGTATTTCGAATGTATATTTTTAAATAATTGTCTGAACTACTTCAAGTGACATTTTAAGGATTTCAATAAACAAAAATGCCGCGAAATTGTGTAAACAGTGCGGATAGCTTCTGCTACGTGTGTGGGGAAGTGACATTTTCCTCACAAAAACAGACTATAACACCACTAATAAGAACAGCTTACCAATATTACTTTGATTGTAAAATTGGAGACCAAGATAAATCTTGGGCACCCCACATTGTGTATAACACTTGTGCCAGCAATCTAAGAAATTGGATTAAATTAATGGGAAGGGGCGCTCAATGCCCTTTGCAGTGCCCATGATTTGGAGGGAGCCAAGCGACCACATCAGAGACTGTTATTTTTTTATGGTTCCTTCCGTCAAGAAGGGAATTTCCACGAAGAAGAAGCGGTAATTGATCTATCCTAACATTCCTTCTGCAATGCGCCCTGTTCCACATGGGGAAGGACTACCTGTTCCTGACCCACCTAAAGAATACGATCTTTTTTCTGATGATGATCAAGAAGTTGAAGCTCCTGAATCAAGGACTTCGAAGGACCCTACGTTTGTTGTAGAAGAACCTCCATGTGAACGACATAGACTTACTCAAGAGGAACTAAGTGATCTAATCAGAGACTTGGACCTCTCGAAAAGCAAAGCCGAAATTTTAGCGTTAGGCTTAAAGCAATGGAATTTATTGCAGGAAAAGTAAATATTTCAGTGTATCGGAATAGGGAGAAGATGTTCACTTTATTTTTTACTATGGAAGACACACATGTAGCATGTACAGATGTAAATGGTCTCATGAGGGCACTGAAAATTAATTACGAACCTACGGAGTAGAGGCTCTTTATAGATTCGTCCAAGGTGAGTTTAAAGGCAGTGCTTTTACATATTGGAAATGAACTTCCTTCAATTCCTGTAGGTTACGCAGTTCATATGAAGGAATCTTATGAAAACTTGAAACGTTTACTTCAAGCCATTAAATATTACGATTTTCAGTGTCTCATTTGTGGTGACCTTAAAGTAATAGCACTGTTGCTAGATATGCAGTTAGGGTATACAAAGTATTGTTGCTTTATATGTGAATGGGACAGTAGAGATCGAGGATCTCATTAAAGCAAAAGTGATTGGAGTACCAGAGAAACTCTTCAGCTGGGAGTGAAAAATGTGCAGCATGAATCACTGGTAGATCGTAACCGAATTTTGCTTCCCCCTCTACATATTAAATTAGGTCTTATGTAGAGTTTTGTTAAGAGCATGAACCAAGAGGATGAGGCCTATAAGTACCTAAGAGGACAATTCCCTCGATTAAGTGATGCCAAAGTTAAAGAGGGTGTTTTCATAGGGACACAGATTAGGCAACTATTCACAGATCACAAGTTCGACGAAATTCTCCAAGGTGAGGAGAAAGCTGCATGGGAAAGCTTGAAGAGTGTTTGTTCACAGTTCTTGGGAAGACACCGAGCAACAAATTACAAACTACTGGTAGCAAAGTTGTTATTGTACTACGAAAATCTCTGTTACAATATGTCTCTGAAACTCCACTTTCTTCATTCACATCTAGACTTCTTTCCCGAAGATCAGTAAGTGACGAACATGGTGAGCGTTTCTATCAAGATATTGCAGCCATGGAGAAGAGATATGAGGGAAAGTGGAGTTCTAACATATTGGCCGACTACTGTTGGACTATTGCAAGGTATGCTCCAGATGTAACGTACAAAAGGCAAGCCAAGCGAAGACGCTCAAAATAATATAAACATAATCCTGTACAAGGAATCACTTGAAACTTTTGTCTACATTGCAGTGTAGTTCTTGCACAAAATGGTATTTGTACATATTTTTCATGTTTTGATGTTAATACTGATTTTTATTACGGAATTGTTAGTGTTTAACTTGACCACGGTTACTTTATTTTCTGTATCGCTGTGAAACTGGTATTTGCGCAATTTTGAAAAAGGAAGTACAAGGGTATAGAAAGCTATAGGTTAGAGTAATTCTTAACTTCTCAGCTTATCACATCACAGTCAAATAGACAAAAAAGTGAAATGTAGGTTTTTACAAGGATTTTGCTTAAATGTTTTTTTAAATATTGATACATGTAACGCCCCCTTCCACCTAGCTACGCCTTATCGAATCCACATTGAGAGTTTATTCAAAAAAACCAAACAAAAATTAAACAAACTGTCAATGTGGGCTCAGATATTAAAGCCTGGCAGAGAGAGCTTGGGAGAGGAGAGTCGAGTAGTAACGCGTAATGAACTTAACTAGTATTAGCTGGAATTGCAGATCCAATATTTCTATTTTGGAAAAGGAAACATATCAAACATAAACTTAATAAACAGGTACAACAGTGTTTCAATTTTAAAGATACCAACTTTATTGCCAATGTAAGATGGTGTATATGAACTAAAACGTTTGAATAGCTCATATACACTTGGATGAGAAGTTCAACATACAACTGTCCTAACTATTAATTATCTGTCGATTGAATATGATTATATCTTAGAAATTTCAATTTTTACTTTACTAACAGATTCTAATCTTCTTTTAATTCAGATTCAATAATATTTCAAATAGAATTTACAGCCTAAAACTACTATTCTCATCAAAACTTGACTTTAACAGTATCGAAACTCCTGTTGACTTTTACGAACATCAACTACTCATTATCCTGTCGACTTTTACGAACATCAACTACACATAGATAAATTCTTTCAAAAATGAAACTATTTCTATATATAATTCTGACAATCTTTTCAGTTCTGAAATGGTTACTTCATTCAAATAATAACAGTCAAATTTAATTCTGAACCAAAATATTATACTTTTCTATGCTTATGACAACTGTCGAGAAAACTAGTATCTAAAATGGTCTGGTTTTAACATATGGCTAAACAGCTGAAAAAGAAAATATTTAATTCAAGTGAAATATCAGATCTGCAGGTGGTTCAAATCTGACGTCAACGATTACGGTCAAAGTAGAAAGATTAATCGCCACAATTTTTGGGAGGAAAATAACTATGCATTGGAAAGCAAAGGTCCTCGAAATTTTAAACCCTTTGGAAAAACAACTACAGACGACCTCACAATCCACACCTTTAACGAACACAATTACTATAGGTAAAAATAATAGTATTAACTCACCAAGTATCGATAAAACTCAATGGTTTACCTACTGTCGTCATTCCTCTTGTCTGATATTTGGCCTCTTTGACTTTCGGTTGACTAGCCACGTACGCAATTCTTTGCTCTGTGCCAGAAATTAAGCTATCACTTTGCTACAGAGATTAATGACAGGCACAAAACGCACTGTAACTTCACTCACTGACTAACAATTGATAGAGTGAAAAGAGGTTCACTTTAACATACACACTTTCCCTCTCTGACTCTGTAACTTTACAGACACAAAAACAGCCTATTTCTTTGCCAACCTTTTTCAGTAACTCTGTGAACTTATTCCACAAATCGTGATACTTTATATCACTTAATTCGCAAAGAATAAATAATAGCAAAAGCCTTTCCGGCACGGAACTTAGATTTGCCCACGTATTTGCACTCAATAACATGTCCTACTTAACACACAAGCAAGCAACGAACGCGCAACCACCAAACAACTCCATCCTCTCTGAGGTTATCCAAGGAACAAGATAACGAGTCCTTGGGTCACCGAGCCAGGAAGAATCGGCGAGACAAGCCACGCCCACCGAACAAATACTCGCAAACACCTATTTTTCCCTCAAGTTGTCATAGCATAGCATTTCTAAGTCAGTTCCTCCTTACATTATTCCTATCAAACTTTTTTACATACCTTTTCTTTCTTTTCTAAAAAAGAAGGCTTTTTACAAAATGAAAAATAATCGTTTTTAAATACTGAAATTGATTAACAATAGGAGTCTTAATGGAAAATATAACGCTCCATATACAATTTTCCTTTATGTAACCATCCATTCTTCTTCTTCCCAGATCCAGACAGGTGGTATGTTACATACATTTGTATATATATATATATACAGTTACTGTTGTACAAGGGCGTTTTTTTCACAACCCGAGCTAAAAAATTCTTCTGTTGTCATTTCCTTTCATATTATGCTTAAATGAATGTAAAAATCGCAATTTTAAAGAATTTACATACTTTTGATCAAAATTTGTTGAACAGTGTTAGGAGAAGCTTTTGTTTTCTTCTCAGATTTACCAAACTTCTTGTATACTTTCCGTGCAAGCGAAGTAGAAGCTGAATTACACGTTCTAACGACACAGTAGGGATGGAAACCTTGTCCTAAACAGATTTCAAACACTGAGCAACGTCTCTCGCCACCATCTTTACAGATCGATAATACCCTTTCTCACACTTTTCAAGCTCTACCAATTAAAAATAATGCTTTATGACATCTAATCTTGTGTGTAACTGTACACCTGAAAGCTCAGCTGAATATTCAAACACGGGGTAGGTCGTTCGTAATCTTGTTCTTATCTTTGGCATGATTAGAGTTTCAATATTGATTCAAAATACGAATCTCACAATTACATAAAGTTTAATTTACTGTACACAAACAAACTGTTTATATACTTATCAACTACGTACAACGAAGTAAACACTGAAACGCATTGAAAAGATCGTCATCCACACTCGAACAAAGTTATCGAATACTAACGTTGTTTCTTCTTAATACTGCTACTATGAACTGACTAGTCCAAATTACATTCTTACGCAGGGAAGCAAAGTAAGCTGTATAAAACAGTAAGAGAATTTTTTTAAAGGAAAAGGCGTGTTGAAGGAAAATTTATAATGAACAATAAACACATTTATCGGCGTATTAATTCAATGGTGGAACCTTATATGAGACCACAAGTACAGTGTATGGTATAAAATAATTTGTTTTGCTAAAAGGGGCTATTTTATGGTTCAAAATCTGCCTAAATCATCTAGAAATTATTTCTTTAATTTTACAGACTGCTTAAGTTAAGAAATATAGGTAATACTCTGTTCATTTACCATAGAAACACAAAAGAGTATGTGTACGGCGGGTTTGCATACATTATAAATACACAAAATCTTTTTTGGCGATTAGCCACCCGAAGATATTTGATTTTAGCGACGAAATTTTTACAGTATTTTATCAACATCAATTGACAACTTTTCCGCACTATTGCGTTTTCGATATATAAAAAAGTGATTTCTCGCTCCGCCCTAATGGATATACATGTCATCTACGAACGAAGTAATATTATTGGTATATAAATCCCGAAAAATAGTTTGCAATGTCTGTTGTAATAAAATAGATGCATTTTTGAAGCCCAGTGGGATAGATGTGAGTTGCATATGATTGAAGGGCAAAGAGAGGCCCTTTAAACTAAAGGCAGTTGCAGGGCGATCATCTGAATGAAGGGATAATGGATAAAAAAGGAATGAAGGTCAAAACTCGTAAACCACGTGGAATCACTAAGCGAATCTATTACGTCCTCTATGTCCTCTAATGGAGAAGCCAAAGTACGGCATTTACTATTGAGAACAATCAAATCAAATGCGGCTCTGAGAGGTTCAGAATTCGGTTTCAAAACAAAGAGGATGTTATTTTTATAGGGAAAGTCTGATTTTTTTTAAATATTCCTTGATTCAGTAGCTGCATAACTAATTCTCTCGCTTTGGGCCTTAACTTGGGCGGAATTAGCTAAAGTTACACTGAAATGGAATTTTGTCTTCTAACTCTAATGTTGCCACAAAAGAGTCTATCTTGGTAATTGGTCACTTGCCCATTGAAATAAAAAGGCATATTCGGAGAGTAATTCCCGCATTTGAGCTTGTTGTTCCTTATTCACGTCTGGAGACAGCTGGAATTTACTAATATCTATAAGGTGAGAAATTTCTTTAAGACGTTGTTCTTTTTACATGCCGCATCTTCGTCTGTAGAAAAATATCAGGATATTGTGGTCATTTTCTCATTGGTAAAATAGAGAACCTATAACTACTGGATTATGAGCCTGAATCGTTTGCTTTTTTGTTCGTTAGAGTAACTAACGGTAGAACAAGGTTTTGCGTGGAAACTACAGTATGTGCCATATAACATTTACTTAAATTCCGAGAAATCGGTGTATGTAGGCGAATCTAACAGAATGAGGGGGAATAATGGTAGTGCGCCGCGCAGAAAATACAACCTAAGGTTTGGAGTTTCTTTAAACAAATGCGAGATGTTAATACTAACTGGTTTTTATATCTTTGACCGTATGTGGCATTTTTTCAAATGTTTCAAGGAAGAAGTGCCTTTTGAATAATCCAAAATGGATTGATGATCTTGCAAAAAACGCGACGAAAGAAGGGGTGAAAAATTTTTGGATGGAACTAGCCTAATCGAAAAATAATGGAGTAATTGCGACCATTAAAGTTAATTTTGAGGATAGTTAGCTCGATTTAATTGCACAGCTTTATCTGACAGGCCATGTAGAAGGAAGAGGAGATGGAAAGTATGCGTGTCTAGTTCCAATAAGTCAAATGGAAATAATACACGTTTGCACAACTATCTAGGCAAAAAAGTAAATCTTTGCGTAAGTCCCTCGTATATAGGGAGAATTACCTTAAACTGCAAAGGAAGGGTATGGTAGCCCTGGTTGCTCACGATGGGAGAGGAAGTGGAAGGCAGAGGGGAAGATTGTGTGGTTAACGCGCGGGTGGGTTAGTCCAGCGCTAATTTTGGCCGTTTTATGAACTCTTAGTCATGTTTTGTGTGGTTCCAGGGGTAGAAGGAGGGAACGGATGTCGGGGGTACTGAAAAAAAGGATGATAAAACGGGTGAGAGGAATAGGTATTTCGGTAAATTGTGTAGTTAAAATATTCTGTGATGGATGTTGTTTTTTCTGACTGGAGCGCCACTGTTCCTTGGGGTTCTTTCGTTTGGTATTGTTTGCAAGTAAAGGTTCGTTTGTGGAGTTATGAGAAGGATGGTAAGGGGTTGAAGAAGTGTGTTGGCAACACTGATGTTGCTCTGGGTTACAGTTAGTGCAGGAGGGTAAACTGAAGTAGGTGGTATGGGAATGTGGGAGGGAAGTGGAGTGCAGAGTGCAAGGTGCACATGGGGTTGAAGTGGAAGAAGCGGAATGAAAATGTGGAGGATTCGGCGAAGAGTAGTGTTGATAGGACGTTGTGAGAGAATTGGTAGGATGGGAATGTGGAAGGAAAAGGAATGTGAGTGAGTCGGGTTCGGGGAAGAAGTTCGGGATGGTTTGGTGGAGTAGAAGCGGTTATGGGGACTTGTAGAACGGGAACGGCAGGGCGCACAATATACAGATGCGGATTTGGAATTTGAAAGAGTATTAACATGGAGACGGAGTTGAGATATATGATCTGTTAGTTCGGAAATAGCCTGCGCTGTGGTATCGGTCGCGGTAGTGGAATGTGTCTTTGTTTCGTTTTCCCGTTTGTGAACAAGGTTGTCGGTACGTTCCAGCAAGGTGACTTCCTCTAGGAGGGTAGGATAGTCAGGAATTGAGCGTGTCCCGAACCAACGAATGTATTCAGGTAACATATTAGAAACACATTCTAACAAAAATTTCTGAAAGTCTAACTGGGTATAAGCTTGGTCTTGTAAATGCTTTTTGGAAGAAAACATAATGGGAGAGAGGTTCGTTGAAGAGCTGAACGCGTGAACGGTATTGGTGAATACGGGAAAGAGGGACCTGATTTTGAACAAAGTGACGTACGAATTTTGATTGGATACTTGCCCAAGATTGGGATGAAAGGTTCTGGGTGGAAAACCAGAAATGAGCGTGTCCAGCTAAGGATTTCTGAAAAATTTGCACACATTTCGAGTCTGACCAATTATTAACTAAGGCGAACTTCGGATTTTTTTTTAATAATTACGCGGATGGGTGCGTGCTTGGATCATATATGTCGGGAATGATGGAAACTGTACCAGAAGTATTATTGGTATTGTTGACTGAAGTGGAATTCGTGGTGAGGGGTAAAAAAAAAATGCTTGTCTACTAGCTATAGGCATATCATAACAATAAAATGAAACATGAAAATAAAAGACTTGCCTTCAAGTATATGAAATGTACACAAGACAGTCTTAACAACGAGTCTCTAAATTCCTCGGGGGGAGCCATAAGACGTAAGAAAACATGATTGATTGCCATAGGGCAGGTAGTATAGTGCTTGAAAGGAGACAAACAGATTCTTAGAAGAAAATATAAAACTAGGAATGGCCAAATTCTTCGGATCCGGATAGCCCGGATCTAGTGAGATCTCGATCTCGGATCTGGATCTGAAATTCGAATCTCAGATCTTGATTCGTATCCAAACGTACATCTGAAATTGTGATAATAAAATTGAATATATAAAATTTGTCAAAACTTTTTCGGATTCAATAATATAGTAGGTTGGTGTGCTTTTATATGTTTCCAGAACACGTTTGTGCTACCTTTGTTCTTTATTTTATTTTAACCTTGCAATATTTACATGTTGCACTTTCTGTTGAAGTCTCTTTAGTAAAATCTTTCCAAGTTTCACTTCTTCCCATTTCATAGTATACTGAATTGTCTGAAAACTGATGAAAATGGTAAGAAATTCTTCTGTTTAGCTCCTCTCCGAAATTTGATGTTAGCTTCACCTTGAAAATATTTATTCTTAGAAAATAAAGTTTGTTATTTTCCCATATACAAATATCTTTTAGATAAGGCTCTTCTAATCGCAGGAATACTAAACAAAACAAACTGTTTATTAATAGTAGTTTCTGACTCAGTAGAGTCTAACCATCAACAAATGTAATAATGAATATCTTTTACTTCGAAGGTATATACAACAAAAATATAGACTGGTCGGCGTGGAACAACAGTAGATTTTTAAACATACACACGATAATTTCAGGAGAGCGATGTAGTTGTTGAGTTGAGTTGAGTTGAATTTCAGTTTAGCGTCCCTTTTCAGCAGCGAGGCTATATGAGACGTGGACCTACTGATTAACGTGGAATCCGAACCACATGAGCTCCCGCCGGGAATCGAACCCGGGTCTCCCACGCCAAAGGCGCGTACGCTAACCGCTTAGCCACAGAGGAGCTCTGCGATGTGGTTGTGTTCGTTGTATGATTTTATTACCTAACTTATGGCTTGCTCTTCTGAGGTCGGGAGTTTGTTGAAGGAGTAAATATAAAAGAGATTTCTGTTATTTTTTCTTCACTCTCCAGGTTTCTTTAATCATACATTGCAGGACGTAACCGAAACATATCCATGCATCGTATCATTGAAGCGTTTTGTGTTTTGTATATTAAAGTGTTCAAAAATATTTAACATATTCGCATTTGTTAATGTGATCTCAGGCTCAATTCTCGGTGGGAACATACATGAGAAAATTGAAAGCTGAAACAATATGAAAATAGTATTTAAAAGTCCGGAAATTGATGTTAAAACTTTAGCTATCTATTGGGACTGTAAGCCTGTAGTTAAATTAACCCACACGTTACGTGAAGATATATTACGTCGTTATTATTTATTTACTATAAGCTACCAGATACATTCTCGGAGGCCACTTTACAGTGTAGTAATCAACCGATGAATACATTGGAAAAGGAATGGAAGGACGGTCTTCAGAGGCTTAGATCAAGGAACTAACCTAGCATTTGCCCAGTATAACTGAGGGACAAACCTGAAAAATCCTCAGTCAGGATGGCTGGTCTCCGAAATCGAACCCGGTATTATCCAATTGCGAAGCAAGAATCCTAAGAAGTAGCTGAGCTCGCTCCGTATTATTATTATTATTATTATTATTATTATTATTATTATTATTATTATTATTATTATTATTATTATTATTATTTAATTAACGTAATGTTTTAAAATAATGGCAAACTAAACCCTACTTTCTTTATTGCTGATCTTATAGTTAATACGCCTACATGAGACATCAGCCCCCGTCAAGAAAGAATACTAGAACTAAAATTCAGGAAGTGGGGGTGAAGAGATTAATGAGGATGAGGAAACTATGTATGATGCAAAAACTGAGTAATTATGACTTCATCACAGATATATTAACTTACATAGTCAATTAAGATTTCTCTGATACAGGGCACTCTTACTTTCTATAGTGGCAGGAAAATGGCCCGCTTTTGTAAACGAACACACTAAACACGTGCGTATAGGCGTAATGACCGCGCAAAGAAACATAGGTAAAACTAGAAAAAAAAATAGGGAAAGGAAGGGGAAAATGATAAACCACTTTTCAACTTTAAAAAAGAAGCTAAAAATAACTAAAATTAGAGCTACGAAAGGCGCGAGGCGAATTTTATTGAAAATGTTGTGTTTCCCTAGTGATTAGTTGTGGTAACTATGAACATGAATTAAAAAGAAAACACGTAGCTAGCTCTGAGTTTCGCAAACTAGTTGAAAAGAAAATATTGTAAAAAAAATTAATAATAAAGAAGACATTTATGATAATTAAAACATACTAAATTATTGGCACGGCAGTCCTTTGGTTCCTACCAACGGGCTTACGTTCAAAGTGGGGATGTGTAGTCAACGCATCGACACCCGAAGTACCTAATGCTGGCTTTCTAGACTGGAGTCCGTTACCTCTTACTAAAGATAACTCCCCAATTGTCCTCACGATGCTGTGTCAAGATCGACATTGTTGAGTGCCTCTCCGAAAATTGAACCCATGGCCACTGGCAGCGAAGGCACGCACTAACCACTGTTTTTATATAAAAAAGGTACAGCTTTTTATCAGATTATTTAACCTGTTGAACGATTTGCACGGATTACACTGTAACCATTATGACACCACACAAACATAGAAGTAAACGAGGACGGTTAAAAACACCTATGCGCGAAGCGTGATGTGAATCCAAGAAATACACAGCAAACGATCCACAGCCTAATGCCGCAGACCACTCGACTATGGCTGTCGGGTTTTCTCGGCTAATTTAAGTAACTGATTATTTTAAAAGTTGCTCCTAAATACTGACAATCTAAGTCATATATGTCAAATATTTCCTGCGATAATGCCATACACTCTCCGTCTTCTATAGATAAAAAGCTATAGTTACCCACATTATCTAATACAGAAATAAGTACTGGTTCTCTAATAGTTGCTGATGGTGATAGTCAAGGTTCACTGAAGCATGATCCCAAACTCAAACTGAGATATTGATGTCACTGGAACGCCTGAAAAGTCATTGTGGGTAAGTGAATTGCCCACTTGTGATAATGAAGGGTGATAGTGATGTGAAATGCGGGGCTGTCAGAGGTACTACTTATGATAATTGGATTTATAATATTCTATGTTGCCGTAAACCCTCTTTAAGAAGATAACTGTTAATGTTAGCTTTGAAAATGTTACATAAGGAGTTTTCTTGCTATCATTAGGTTGTATTAGGAATTATCGTATTTATTTTAACGCTTAACGTTCACATTTCTTCTGATTTACGAATATTTAAATTGCGATTATCCGATTAAAGTCAATTACTGACATTTTAAATCATTTCGAACCAACTTTATATATGGTTACTCTTGTTATATGGGAATAATTCAGACCAGAAGCAGTCTACAGGCTAAGTCCAAAAGAATCTTGGCCAACCTCCTGATAAACCACGTTTCTCAGCTAGATGAATTGTGGCAATCCGATACCTACATGAGGAAATCTTCAGTTCATTGTGAAAACTTCCATAAGAACCAGCACTCTAATCAGTGAAATGTGCTTTGCTAATTTTTCCTCAATGTGAAAGTACCTAACTTTATTACTAAAAAAGGAAAGGCCTTTATTTCATACAAGTTGCCATTACAGTTTTCGTATTTGAACACAACACTCATGAAAAATCATGTTAAAGCGCGACTTTGCCCCTCAAAAAGAATATTTATCGGTTTTTTGTTTCTCCTGTTCCCCAAAGTACATGCGGAATTAGTGCAAGTGCCTTACGCTCGCATTACCTAGGTACAAACGTACTTAGCACATTCTTGGTACTAGCACATTCTTCGGTTTCTAGATCTCAATTATTTATCTTTCAGCCTTATTCTATGTGTAAATCCGAAATTGCAAATCTAGATAAGGCGCACCAAAATTCATAGTTTAATCTCGGTGCTCATATTGTGATTTACTAAATAATTATTAAATCAAATTGTAAGGTATACATTTGATATTTTGAGCAGACTGAGCAAGATAAATATACGTAAAACCTAGTCAATACTTGTCTTAACTGTTTGTGTTTTCTTAACTATCAATGAAATAGGTGTATTGAGGAATTTTAAATATTCGAGTTATGTATTCCGGTTTCAAATATAAATATGTGTGTATTTTATCTCGGCCCTGCAACCGGGTGGACCTAGATTCGACAATCGAACTCTCCTTCGGATCAAAAATCAGATTTTTTTTAGCAAGGCAAGCATTTGATCTTTAGTGTAGAATGAAGGAGACAAATAGACTTGTCAATATTCGTCTTATTTTCTGTTTTTTTTTTTTTTTTTTTTTTTACTGTCAGGACTTCATGAAATTACTTTCGGCGAATTTTAGATATTCAAGTTTATCACAATTTCGGTGGTTTGTGGGTTTGGATAAGAATCAAGATCTGAGATCCGGATTTCGGATCCAGATACGAATTTCGAACCCAGATCCGAGATCGAATCTAGATCCGAAATTCGAGATCAGGATCCAGATCCGAAATCAGGACCCAGATCCGATATTCGAGATCCGGATCCAGATCTTCGGATCCGGCCATCCCTATAAAAACGTAATTTTATTGCATATTCGTACATAATTATGACCGTCACCAAAATGTTAAGAGAGAAATGAATAACATTTAAAGTAAGTGAGAGTATGGAGAAGATAATAAATAATATTTCGATTTATACGGGGTTACATATTCTCGTTCTTATGTTAAGACTGCCATATGCATATTTCATTATAGTAACGGACAGAGTTCATGGTTGCGTACTTACACTTGGCTGAAGTCCATGATTAGGCAAGTCTATTGATAGCTGATTCTGCACACCACTATCATTAAGATTGTAGGACACCACTGTTAACGATGTTGTGCGAATGCGTTGAGGTTCAGTTGTGGTTGAAATGTGATTATTTTTGTAAGATTTCTGGAGTATATATATTTATTTTCCATACATTCCTTTTTTATTTCGGATTTGACAAAATAAGATTGTTTATTTTCCCTTGTGAAAGTCTTCCTGTGTTTATAGTATTTGTTTTTAACTTTCACTATTTTTACAAGGATGTTTTTCGATACTTTATTTAAAATATTTCACTTTTGCTTGTTTATTGTTTGGTTTCCCCGAGAGATTAAGAAAATACTTCAGTTTTTAATATCACAAAATAAAAGAATGTCTTAAATGTGGCAAAATTTTAAGAAATTTGGATTTTTCCACGCCAATCAGAGTGCACTCTTCTTCGATTTTTTTAAAAAATGTACTGGGTGATATGTCTTCCGATCGGCCACTAAATTTGGTTAAATATCTTATTTCGATAACTCTAAAATGACTATTATTATTAGAATGTTTCAAATGTTTAGACTTTACGTATATATCGTGTCCTTAGAGCGCAAAGGTTCTATGCCCATTTTTTTTCCGAAATTTAGATTTTTATACTTATAGATGGGGCATGATGTACTCTTTCACATGGTGACAAAAAGAGTTTAAAATCGTTTTTATTTACAAGAAATAACGATGAAATATTGTTTTATGCCATATGTCCTCATTTATCCTATGCCAGTTCTTTTTGCTCTCGTGTAAAATTTCTAAAATTGGACATAAAACTTTTGCGCACTAAGGACGCGATATGATTCCTACTATTCGATGAATGTGGTCTTCTCTCTTTCCTGATAGTAGAATGACTATCATTCTTTTCCGAATAGCTTTCAGGTATATCACTTTCTTCTATAGCTAGTCTGGGTTCAGCTGGCATATTGTCTATGTTGATGACCGGATCAGGATTACCATTTACGGTAGTAATCTTTTCCTTAATCGAATGTATTTCTTCCTGTAATTCTCGAATTTGATTTGTGTGCTCATTAACCCGGTAAAGCCTATACTTACTACAAAGTGGGTATTGAATAATTTTCTTGCTTTTTGCGTCATTTATAGACTCTAATTCGAGATTATCAGGAAAATAATTCGATACGCGTACCCAATGCGGAGAAATAGGGGTGTCCCTTCTAGGGGACGCTGGGCATTAGAAATACAATGGGCATATATTGAAACGACTATTGACTTAAAAGATACAGGTTTTATTGTAAATAAAATATAAATGAACACAAATATCACTTATATATAGGATACCTATACAAAATGTAAAATATTGAATACGGTTATTCTGCTTATAACATTTCAATATGCTGCCTATAAGCAAGATAAAACAATAGCATTACAGAACGCAAATTACAATAGGGACCTCCAATGTTTACTTTTGGCTGTGAAAGTCATACCAACAACGAATATGCAACCCAATCTCACAGTTTTCGCACATGATCCTTGTGTGTTTTTCGGCTAACAACAAACCACACCTCTTTTGTGCCCACTTCTGTTGTACAGTACATGGTCCTTAGGGTCAGAGTTGAGGCAAACGCCATTCGAAACTCGTTGATCTAATGGTGCACTACAAACGACACTCTTCACAGGTGGTTTCCCATAAATACCGCAGTAAATTTGAACAATCATTCTACGAAATTGAGAATAAGTGAGTTTTTAAACTTGGCCGCATTCTTTTTAGCATTAGCCATGCATTATGAGAATGGCATGCACACCAAACGCGAAGAGAGGGAACCACCATTTTTTTCCCCTTGGAAAGCAATTCGCATTGAGTATACATTTTCATCGAATCTGTCGACTCCCCTATATACTTATTGTATTTTTGAATAAGAGATGGGCTGTCCACAGAGATTTTTGTTCTTCTTCAATAATCCTATCTACTTTCTGAATTGGCAGTACAATATGAACTATGACAGACATTACACTTACAATACTATTATCATGCCATTTCACTAAAACCATATCACTTTTTCCTGTGAAAGAGAACGAACCTCTATTCTCCTTCTTCAGTGCCTCTGTCTCTTGCAACGGTTATTTCTGTAACGGTTCTCTCGTACTGTACCAGTGTCTCCATTTCCATGCACTGACAAATTTTCAATAATTGGCAATGTTGTGAAAAATTTATCCAAATAAAAATTGTAAGCTCCAAGGCTTTGCGGTAACCTAGACTCCATATCCGAAACAACACTTGGACCTAGACGAAGATCTCTTGATACGGTAGCTTACTATACTCAGCTCCCTGATAGGGTCCAAAAGCAATCAAATAACCTGTTCGGGTGGCAGCGACCACAGTTTATAATCAAATCTCAGTGGATTTCTACAATTTCATGGAGCTTGAGGCTGAAAAGAAAATTAGCTTCACGCAAATTATCACACAAAGCACAACCTACTTACAAATAGAAAACGTAATCAAACATATTAGGCTAGAGAGATTTGATTAGGTTTGGTTTGGTTAAGTAAACATCAACAATACAATGCAATTTTTATAATTGTTTTTTTTAATTTTTTACTTTACTTACAACAATCATTATCATTGTTATGTAGTAGTTAGATAAATTCATCTTGAAAACCTTTCTGTAGACAAGAACCGTTCTCGAAGGCCTTTTTCGCCTTTGAGGAAAACTGGACATAAATCAAACTTAGTATACAATAAGCAAAGTATCACATATCTATTTTGTATACAGTGTCATAAATCTACGACATAATGTATTCAAACTATGTTCAAAAAGTCGGAAATTATACAAACAGATTATGTACTTACTGTGCCCAGTGTCCACTATAGGAGACACCATCTTCTTTTTGCAAACTTTTATTCATTTGTGACCATACCATACATTTTATATGTGAACATGAATGTTTCAAGATAATAAATCAAGAGTTTTTTAAAAAATAGTTATCTGTTTCCTTTCCTGGCAGCCATTTCCATGCAGTGAAGTGTGCAAGCAGCCATTCAGGCCGCAGAATGCGTAATTCTGTATTTCATATCTCTGCTGCTAGGTGGATCTGAAATCGCACAGTAGTACCAGGTAATCTTCATGCTAGATACTTTCCATAACTCCAAACATAACCGAAATACTTCCTTCAGGTGATAAATATGAGACATTTAAACTGCTGTCCCCTGTAGCGGACACCGGGTTTTCCCGCGTTGAGTTTCAACCACTTCTACGGAACTTTGTACAATTGTAAATCTGTGCAGAATTTGTTCCATCCTACAGTCTGTTGTTTGTAGTTTAGTGTTTATTCGCTGTGTGATTTGTTCCAATTTATTAGACATTTGTTGTGTCTTGGAATGTGTTATTTGCTCAAATTTAGTATCCACCTGCCGAAATCTAGTATCAATCTGCTGAAATCTAGTATCCATTTGCTGAAGTTTAGTATCCATCTGATGTGTCATTTGCTGTTGCTATGTCATATGCTGTATCGTAGAATATACCCGCTTGAATCTAGCATCCATTTGTTGTGTTAATTGTGCTGTGTTAATTGTTGACCTAGCTGTTTCATAAGGGCAGCCACATTGGTTGACGTATTAGATCCTGTTGCTTCAACATCGTCAACTTGATTATTAATACTTTCACCTCTGTGAATATCCATTTTAAGGTTCTGATAAATTTTCTTTTTGCTTCTTAATAAAGTATACTCCGTGGTGACTATATTTGTTAGACTGAATATTTAACTTCTACCAAATCTCAATATACTCCTGGGCGTAAAACACCATCTAAAAATGTAACAGTTTACTAATATATATAATATTTTTCTTACTTTATACGCAATTCTCTCTTTTATACGTTACATTTATGCCCACAATTCGAATAATAAGGTAAGTCACCACTATCATGCACCACAAGAAATAGTAATTGCATTACCTGGAAATTAGACACAACTAATATACATCACAAATACATTTTATTTTCAATTCTCCATTAATAATAAAAATTCTTTAGGTTGTCATAGCTACTTTTAAACAAACAACTATATCTTGTTACTGGAACTAGCATTACATGAATATCTATCTGATATCGAAATATATATTATACACTCTTTTCTTCTTCTTTTTTACAACAGCTTGTGTATCGTTGCCCAAAATAATTACAAGACAAAAACGAAAGTAATTCACTGATATATAATATCGTTGTAAACTTATATCCTCAAAGAGAGAAAAGCATAGAAATTCTTACCTTTCATTCAACATACTCCCTTGTGTGCACTGAACAGATAGACTTTATTTTGAATATGTAAATGGAATATCCTTGAAGAATATTCAAAACCATTTTTACTGTCATTTTCAAAAGAATTAACGACTTCATAGGAGATGAGATTTTAGTTTTTGTTTTCTTTCTCACAATCACAAACACACACACACAGCAATGCAAAGATTAAATTGCAAGTTAGTAATATTCATTCATACACTACGCTTTTTTTAAAAAAGAAAATATGTTTGGTTTAATTTTTATTAAGTTTCATCCATACAAAATTCAGTGCAGTGTTCATCCAGCTAACGTGTACTAGGAAACCAAAATTAGTACTAATAAATTTCCAGAAAGTAAGTTACTACATTCCCCGATGTTAAAAAGTTCCGAACCACGAGTAATACAGCACTCATTCAAGTTAGTTTTTATATAGCTTTAATTTACATCGAGTTTATCTCACAAGTAATTAACAATATTAGGAATGTTTTTATTTTAAAAAAGTTCCGAGAAAATAAAGTCAAAAGCTAGTTTTAAACTTTTTTAACATTTAACAATTCCTAACGTACTTACTTATACACAATATTTTTATTAGCGTTTCAAAAAGGTTTAAATTGTTAAGAAAAGGCAAAGGACTAATAATTATTCCCTCTTTATACTACTGATTTATTCTTACAACTCTAATTTCTATTTAACCACTCCCAATCTAACTACGTTTGTTAACATTGACAAATTTTCTCAACTTTAAAGCGATTATTTTTATTATTATTTTAAGTAACACAATTTAAAATACGATAAATTTAAAATGCAAAATATCAGATAAACTTTAGCCAGCTCTCTCACACACACACAGTGTTGCCAACAAGTCGATACAAAATGTCGCTAAATAGGAGATGAAATTACTCCCATTTTGGGTGAAAAATCGTTAAAAAATTATTTGTGGAAATTCATCTTTCTCTCATATTTATATATAAGATATATGATCAATTCAAGCCATTGTGCTATCTACGCTACAAATACGTAAATGAAATATTCATATGCAACTAGCAATAATTTCACTTTTAATACAATAGGGGAGAGGGGGGGGAGGTTGGTACGATATTTAATTAACGGAGATTTTAAAACATATCGTCAGCTTGAGAAACACGATTTTTTCCTACTTAAATTGTGATTCTTTAGCTACATTTACAATGAACAATATTGTTTCTACTAATGTGCTACCTGGGGTAAATTACATTTTACGAAAGGTCTGCAATCTGTACCAATCTTCCCCATGTTGGGGCAGATTGGTACTGGCTTGGGGCAGACTGATACGACTAAAATGAAATATCACACAGACTTTTCGATAATAAAGGTAATGTAATTTTTTGTATTATTTTTCCATGAAATATTTTGAGATATAAAATTCAATTAAGCGTCCACAATCTCAAATATTTTAACAATAGATTTCAGGACCTACAGCAGCAAAAATGGAAAATAAAAACATGTTTCGTAAAAGGAATGTGAAAATTTGTAAGAATCTTTAGTAATTCAATAGATCTGGTTCAACCTGTTACAAAAATAAATAAATAAATAAATAAAAATAAAATAGATAGTACAATGTTTGCTTGTGTTCTCATCAAAATATAAAATTCCAGAAAGCTATTTACAAAGATAAAAATGTACTACAAATGAGGTTCTGTCTCAATAAGGGAAAATAGAAGTAAATAATCCAGGACCTACCTACAGTTTACAAAGTTTTGAAATCTTTCCTACCTCAACTACCAACTGGGAAAAATGTTATAATTTTGGTTCGAGCATCCCTTGTATCCAAAGGAGGCGGAGCTTTGTTATTATAAAGGTAACCAAGAAAGTTCTGTCGTTTTTTCATCCACAACCTTCGAACATCGATATGTCACCTAAGGCTACCTGCAAGATCAAAAATAGTCCCATCAGCACCTTCTGCCAACGTTCTGGAAGGCCATGGATTCCCTCGCGATAGAACAGGTGGTAATTGATAATGATGAAAATTCAACTATAGTGCTAGTTAGGCTTAACTTGTACAATGGACAATAACTAAATTATATATCTCTAATTAGAATTCCATCTTTGATCATATCACACGTTTATTATTACCAATAACACTTCTGCAATCACTAAACTCTCTCTTAAATTGAGGATCACTTATTTCGTCATCTTATCAAAATTGCTCATCTCCTAACACCTTAACTTATAAGCCATTACAGTTTGAATTATCCACAAACAACATGCTAACATAGTTCTTCTTCTTTTAAACATTACATACTTGGCGTTAAAACCTAAGTTTCTCGTTGCCAACATTTCATTTCCCTACAGTAATCAGATGGTGCAACGTCCGGGGAGTATGGCGGATGCAGTAGTGTTTCCCATCCAGGGCATAGAATTGTGTCCCGCGCCATGCTAGCCACGTGGAGCTTAACGTTGTCCTGTAACAGGAGAATCCCTTTCCGGTCGAGATGTGCTGGCTGCATACTTTTGAGTTGTTCTTGAATACAAACTAACTGCTGACAGTATACAGTTGCATTGATGTTCTAACATGCTGGTAGCAGTACCCGATGCACAATGCCACGAGCATTCCACCAAACACATAGGATGACCTTCTTTTGGTGCAGTGCTGACTTTGGGTGTTTTTAATCGATTCATGGGAGGCTAATCAATGACAACGGCGCCGGGGAGGTTTGTACAGGACCCACCGGACCAACTTCTCATCATATGTCAACACCCTTCCAGAAATTTATCCTTCCTCAGCCAAGACAGCAAAGAAACATAGGTATCGGCTGGCGTTGCATTCTGGCCCGGATCCAATCATGTGGAATCCATTGACCCAGCTTGTAGTGCTTTCCAAGTTGATGGAGGTGCTGCTGAATGGTTTCTCCACTCATTCTGAATTGTAGTCTCAGTTCCTCACATCTCTGGCCACTTTTCACTTTAATTCCTGCTTGAAGATCTTTGTTTTGTAATTGTGTTGGTCTTCCGGCACGTGGTGCGTCTTGCAGTGTTTCGTCATCGCCTTTAAACTTGTTAAACCGCTGTTGCACTGCTCGCGTAGTCACGACACTCACAAAAGGCATCGCATATCTTCTCTATTGCTATAACGACGTTTGATCCCCGTTTGAACTCGTACCCATACTCACCCTTAGGGCTCTCTGTGGCGATCGCATGTTCATTCTGTCCTTACGCCAGTTCACTGTGTAACTGAACTGCCACAATCAGGTAGTATGTTGGGTATATCCACACTAACAACTGATCTTCGCCTTATCTCCATTCGCGTTAAATTCACGGTGTTTGGGCCAATTGAACACAGACCTCCACAAAAAGCGACAGAACTTTCTTGGTTACCTTTATAATATTAAAGTTTCAAGAACTTCGTCGAATAACTTTCAAATAGTTTGATAAAAGTCGAATAAGGATGACGTTTACTATACGCTGGCTTTTAGCGTCCATGTACAAATATATATCTGAAGTTGATTTAGTTAGACATGTGCCTATTAAAATCAGTCGCATGTTATGACCTGGGCGAAATAATCTTCAAATTTTTGCTATCATGGCTCCTAAATGGTTAGAGAATTTTCCATTCAATAGCTTGTGTACCTATCGGCTATACCTATAGTTCCGGAATGTCGGAAATATAATAATAGGAAAGTTTTGCGTATTATTTTGGTTCATTTATTTTTACGCTTTGATTACGGAAATCAAGCCATCAAACAAGAGATAGCTTATATTATTAGTAACTTTTTCTACTTGATGTTAATCAGAATGAAAACTGTAATTCATGGAAAATGCACAAAAGGGTAATCTACCCTTATAATTACAAACGGAAGGGGTAGATTGGTACAGAGCAGTGGGGGCACATTGGTCCGTATCAATCCACCCACATGCATGTGTACTAATGTGCCCCAAACGAACTTCAGTATCATTAATTCCTATAACTGAAAAATTACTCCATGCAAGGCAATTGAACATAAATGAAATTATTTGTAAAGAATTGCACTTTTATGCAACATACATAAGTTTTCAAAAATCCAGTGCTTATTACAAATAAAAGCTTACAAAAACATAAGTAAAAACTTACTTTTGCTCTAAGAAATCAGTTTTTTTTTTCTGCACAGAGAAAAGAACGCTGCGTCCATCCATCAACCGTGCCTCACGATGTTCGTTTGTCACTAGTGTCATAAACACCAGACTGTTGTCCATTTACCTCTTCACCGTGGAAAAATATCTACCTCGAACATATATGCCCGTGTACTAATGTTCCCCTCTCCCCTATATACTATTAATTTTATGAGCACTTTCACCAACGAAATGAAAAATGAGTTTAGAAGAACTATTAAATGCAAAAGTCTACAAAGAAAAAATCTTACTTTACTTCAACTAATGCTTCTACAGATAATCAGCTTGCTATTAGTAATATAATACTTTTACTTCTAAACGGAAGCTCTGCAAACTATAGGACATTAAAGATTGAAGTTGATCCCTGTTAGAGGGCGAGAGATAACAGTAATCAAAGCAGGAATATTGAGATAAATGCTATGTACTTCCCCAGCGCGTCAACACTTGCGCTGATTCAAATAAGCAAAAGGAAAATAAACATATCTGGACTGATTCCAGCTGACAGTACCTGCTTACAGGATAAATTGTTCGCTAGATTTGTAAGTAAGTCGAAACATTGTCATTCAAAAATCGCCAAAAGTTTCGCTAAGTCGAAAAAATTATTGTTGGTCGCTATGCTGGAAGTCGAATCCTCTAGATTTAGCGACTTTTCCACCAAATTGGGCGCACACAAATGCTATGAGGGAGAAAAGAACAAGTTCAACAGGGGGAAAAAAGTTCTAAGCAGTAAATCAAATACATGCACCTTGCACGTTTTCGTTTTCTATCTTTCTGCCTTTGTCCTCAATGTTTGCAATATCTATCTATCTATCTATCTATCTATCTATCTATCTATCTATCTATCTATCTATCTATCTATCTATCTATCTATCTATCTATTTACTTCTACTACTACTACTACTACTACTACAACTTTATCAAAACAAGAAACTAAAGCAATATTTAGAACAAATGCAAAGTTACGTAATTTATTTATATCAAATCAATTCAACAAACAAACCTTTATACTCACTTTTAATTCTATCCCAATTAAGTTCACCTTAAAGTAATATAACTGAGCAAAATTTTATCTCGGAATTCAATTTAGAAGAAAATATCCTCAAGCGTTTAAGTTTAAAGCCTACTCAAACACAACTTACTTACTCGAAACATAATTTAACGATTAATGCTGCACGCAAAAATCCATTAAGTTCTCCATTCCTCAAACACATTCAACCATTGAAAATTGAAGATCCATTACAGGCAAACAATTTACCAACAGAAGACATGCAGAACTTTAGATCTGCCAGGTCCTTACGATTTTCCTGGTATGTCAACATAGCCTGGCTGCTTACACGTAACGGGGAACAGGCCAGTCATGGTTACTCATAGTGATGTATCGCTCGCGAGTGAGCCGACTCAGGCCGGTAGCAGGCCCAAAAATTTAGGGGGGGCCGGCTGAAGTTAGGGGGGCCCTATCCAACAATATTATAGTTCATCACCATATTATAGTTCATTTGCAAGCCTACCGTGAAAATTTTAGAGGGGGGCAGCAAAAATTTAGAGGGGGCGGCCCCCCTAGACCCCCCTGGATACGGGCCTGAGCCGACTATTCTGACTAACTCTTTTGAATGAGTGTGTGAGTCGTTGTTCACTAGAAATGACTAACGATTCTTCGAGATTCGTTACACTTTGGGAGTCGTTGTTCTTTGGGAGTCGTGGTTCTTCGGGAATCGTAATTCTTCGGGAGTAGTGGTTCTTCAGGAGTCATGGTTCTTTTTAAACCACTGTTCTCTGGAAGGGACGATTCTTTAAAGTGACAATCTTTGGAGAACGTGAATCTTGTACGTCGCTCACTCCCGAACCGCCCTCTTGCTTTTTAATCTTATTGGTTGATTCAGTCAGTTGCTGTTTTGGAGGTGTAGTTTCGCTGGTTCTCACTGTGGCACTCTTCAGTTGAGTTCGGCAAATGTGCGTTGCCTTAGTGTATTTGCACATCTGGCATGAATAAATTAAAAACAGTACCAACAATGTAAATATTTAGTGATTTGTTGTGACAGTTGGACTCACATTGGTATTTTACATATAAAGCGTAAACTTTTAACTATCAATTAAAATCGAATCTGCAGAATGGGGGAGTAGATCAAGTACGTAAAAGCCCGAAAGAGCCGGTTCTTTCCTGTTCTCTGGATTCCCTTTTGCAATCGCACATAGACAATCGAATATTCAGTTGAGAAATGAATGAAAACGAAAGCGCACCAGCAGTAGAGATTAGTCACTCTGCGTTTGTTCGTACATCAATATTGTGTAACTGTTAGTTTTAAACAAAAGTATGTGTTATACAATTCTTAAGAGAAAAGGTGTATTAAAATGAGCATATGTAATTCAAATAAACTCGTAATAATTACGGTAAATTTTAAATATATTTTATAATAGGAGAATATTGATCCTGATTGTCTTAGTTCATTATTTTCATTGCAAAAGGTAATTTTATTTTAAATAACGAAGGGCTACTTAAGGGTATTTTAAGATGGTTTTATAATATAGACCTATATGGAAATTCTTAAGACTGTGATGTACAAAATTCAAAATGCATTTCCCGTAAGTTGTACCTACAACATAACTGAATTTTATGGATGCACACACGGTTGGGATGGGTGGGACCGATGGCAGTGTTAAGATTTTCTATACTTAAAACAGTTCTTAAACCGCAATGTTATGTTATTGACACAATACGTCTATTATATAAAAATGACAAGAATCTTGTAATCACACCAAGGGAAAACAGTTGAACCGTTTAAAATTAATTTTTTGATATAGTTATTAACACCTACTTCGAATTCAGTTTTTATCATGTTACTTTGATTTGATTCAGGTTCGTATCCACGGGACGCATGAGGGCCGGGCCACTTCTAAACTTTTACTGTCTCCCACACAATTTTCACGTAGGCTTGCAAATGCCCTATAATATGGTGATGAACTATAATATGGTTGGACCGCCCTCCCTAACATCCAGCGAACCCCCTACAGTTTGGGGCTGGCTACAGGCCTGATTTGTTTGGTTTTGAGTTGAGCGTCCTTTTAAGTAGCGATGCACTGTTGCTCAGTGGTAAAGCGTGCGTGGGGTCCCTGGTTCGCTCCCCGGCCAAGTATGTTCGTGGTGGACATCATGTCATTGGGTTTTCTCAAGTAATCCGTTTCCTCTCACTTTCTCATGCCACTAATTCATCCATCATCATTCAGTTGTTTTAATCATCGTCTTCCTTAGCCTACAGGGCTTAATCGTTTGACATTTAACTAAAATATTTCATTTTATTTCAACAGCGAGGCTATATGAGACGTAGACCTACTGAAAACGTGGAACCCGTACCACATGAGCTCCCACCGGGAATCGAACGCCGGATCTCCCACGCCAAACGTGCGTACGCTAACTGCTTAGCCACGAGGGAATTCGTTACTTTGATTAAAATGTGTATTCTAAGTGGGATGTGGTCGCCAACATTTTTAGGAAAAAAATATTTTCTCACGATGTTGTAATAAAATTATAATATTTTTGGCGTTAAATTTAAAGATGTAACACTTTTGCAGTAATTCTAAAATTTTGTTGCTATAGCATTGAGTCTAAAGTTGTAGGATATTATTTTGCATTCTGTATTTTAATTTGTTTAGCCTGTAACTTGTATATAGCTTTTATGCATTTGTGAAGTATTTTCACACTTATTAATAGTAATTTTATTTAGTCTAATTTGTATGTGTACTTTGTATCTGAATTGCATTTTTGTGTGTTACATCTGTTAATTGTAATTTGCATTAGTTTAAAAGTGTAACTTCCTGTGATTTTTAAAAGTTAAATTTGGTAATAGCAGTATGCTTGTAATCTAAAATTGGATAAAATTTTATGTAATGCATTTAGTGTGATAATACAATTTCAGTTGTTAACTTCCCCCTCCCCTCGTAAAAGTATAAGTGACTCACTGAGTCGTTCAAATCAATCGATTCATTTTAGTGAGCGAGTTATTGAGCGGCCATCTCATAGGTGAATCGGTTTTCCCATCACTAGTTACTCACAGCAAGCGTACAAACAAAGACTACTGCCATCTATTATAGGCTAAGCAGACGATTACTACTTGTAATAAGATTTACAATCGGCTCATTCTTATTTAAAGTAATAATCTACGAGTTTATAACATGTTATTATCTTTTACAGCATTTTATAACCTTTAGTGTAATGCCATGTTCAACAGTGAAAGTTAAGCAATGCAGTACTAAATAATATTAGACAGTACGAACACAGGAGGGAATCCTTTCTCAGTGAGTTGGCATTTCAAAGATGAGATGAAATTGGCTAATATTTCTTGAACAAGACGATAATATATTTTGAGATAGTATGTTTCATTAAAATCTTCTATTTTAGGTTGACAACTAATGTATTCTAAATATACGTTTAAGATTGAAAATCAGTGTTCTGACACGCTGAAATGAAAACCAAACCTTATTTTTCGCAGGTTTTTGTGAATTCTCCTTACGAGTATCCCCAAAATATGATGAACAAGATCGTATACGAGAGTGGTTTCATCACATATATATTAACAATAATTGCTGAAGTTAGCTCACCAAGTCTGCGTAATCTGTCACCACAACAACGGAAATGTTATTTCCAAAGAGAGAAGATTTTAGATGTTAGCCCGGTATATACCAGACATTCCTGTACTCTACATTGCAAATACGAGCAAAGCATGCATACATGTCAGTGTACACCAATCTTTTTCCATTCTTACGGTAAGTTTTATTAGTACGCCTTTTCCTTGTTTACTGGAATTAGTTAATACATAAGAGAACGATGAAGTGTGTTCTATTTCTCATTTTGAAACTACGGTAGACATTCAAGCTATGCGAAACCCATACTTAAACTGGAAGTATGGTATCTGTAACTTCTGATCGGAATAGTTATGCGATGAGATATATAGAAAGAGGAAATTGTTTTGTTTTTACTATGTGCTCAGAAGAAGAATAAGAGGTGAGTTGAAACGTGAGAATCCACATCAAGAAGCCATTCTTTTCCTATTTCTCACTGTTTATTCCCAGTATAAGAGCATTATTAAAACCGGAAGTATAACGAATCTCTACCAACTCTGCTTTTAGTAGAGAAAAAAAGATTAATACATGGTTTATTGTTAGGGTGCTGAATCCATTAGAGAAAGTCACTATTCGCAATATCTCGCCGTCTTTGTTTTATAGTAACTATCACTGAAACAAGAAATGATTACTTTCTATTATTTCCGATTTAAAACGGTCGAGAATTCAGATCTGGCAAAGCAAAACAATTATTGATATTAACGCAGTATTTGGGATTATATTGTTATTCTTACTATTGGCTTACTTGTCGAAACTACAGATAAGTTATATATATATATATATATATATATATATATATATATATATATATATATATATAAAAGTACACGGTACATATATAGCCAATCGGTATCCATTTCTTAAAACTATATTTTCAAATTCTGACAAATACGTATACAACACCTTGTAGGGTACGATGTAGCGGTTTAGCTTTGAAATTCAACACATCTTTAAGATCAAGTCATATCTGAAGATTTGTAAAAACTGTGTAAACTGCAACAAAGTCTGAAAAAAAATCTGATAGAAAAGCTGTCGCTTCTTGCTCCATCTTATCCAACAATGTGTTCAAGTGTTCGGCGATATCCTTTCCTTTATCCACACTCGCGCAGAAAAGTTCCCAATCGTCTCAAAATTCTCTTTGACTTGTGCCTCGAAACATAAAGATTCAGATATTGAATTGTGGATGAAAAGATTGTTCTTCACGAGTTGCTTTTCTAAACTAAGCAGGATTTGTTCCAAATTCGCTTCTCTTTTATTCATAAGCTCAACGGGTGAATTGTCTGCAATGCCGCAACAATACGAAAGGAAACTACCAACGATAGACACAAAGAGCTCTCGGTGATCTGGTCGACATCACATGAAATCTGAGGTTTGGAAGTTTCAGAGAAAATCGCTGATGTGCGTGTGAAAATCCGACAATCTTTCTCCTGACTAACAAACTGATGCTGTGAGTGGGTTATCGTTATTTTGTACAACGAAGGAATTGAAACAAAGAAGAAGTTGGGAGGTCATGGGGAAAAGAAAAAGTTAGGTTGAATGCTATTAGCAAGGAAAGCTGATATATCACATTAGGTAGTTTCTGATAATGTAGACCTGAACTAATAGAAAAATCAATTTCATCTGTTTCGGTGCAAGGAAATATGGTAAGAAGGAATATGCAGCTCGAAAGGTAGTTGAACATCTGAATGTAAACAAAGAAGTCAATCGCTATGATTGATTTGCAACCTTTCTTACTTTCAGTCAATGCATAAATAAAATACTGTTTTTTTTTTTAACCAAATCTTGTGTAGTAATTGCATTCTCTCTTTCCTTTCTAGGTAAGTGCAAAGTCCTAAATTTCCATAATAAAGGTATCAAAAAATGAAAGTAGAAGATAGATATAACGAAGAGAGAAAAAAATTGACCATCAATGATGAGGAATATATATCCTTTCTCTCTTATATATATTAGTGCGGCTGTTTAGCTAAAATATTTCAACATATTGTGCACTTTTTGATAAAAGCACCAAATTTGGCACAGAGCTATATAGATGTAAGATGAACAAATTTGGATGTAGAGCTATCGGCCAACTGACTCCTAGCGGCCGTGGTGGCCATTTTCCAAAATGGCCGCCATTGGACACCCGAAAGACAACAGAAATTACATAAAGTCTGTCGCTGAAGGTTTTAATAGATGCTTTGAAGAAAACTATGACAGATAATTTGTAAGTTATATATATTTCGTTCATAATTTTACATTTCAGAGCATTCCCCGTCGCAAGCACACAGTGGTGTGCATTCAAAACTGGCCTTCTTGCACTTGCACTTTTTCATGCAGTCTTTGCATTTGCAAGAGACGAGCTCCCAGCAGATCTTAGATGCTTCGGGTAGCGTTGTCCATAGAGGTTCATATACACCGCTGGTCTTGATCCCAAACATGTCCGCCCTGATATACTGCTCTTCGGACGTGCTGCTCCAGGGCTGCTCTTGTCGGTGGGATCAGCTGGACTTTTTTTTTTTTCTCAAACAGTTTGCGAGTTGCCTTGTCAATGTTAGTTTCTGTGTTTGTTCTGTCATAAAGCAGTATGATGAACCTTTCAATTATATGCATGGCGTCTTCATTAATACGATGCGGTGCAGTGGAGAGAAGAGTAAGCGTGTGCGTGAGCTCAGGTAGCGCTGTCCACACTGCCCATACTGTCCTCTTTTCACGTCCGGCGAAGCAGGAGGCCGTGTCGCAGCCCGCCAAAGCATGAAACATCGGCAGTGCCTGAACTTTTTCAGGACCCAGAGCCCGAGCAATTTCATGGACTCCAAACAGCGGCACGTCTTCCCCGAGCCGAAGGATACCGACACTTCAGTTTCCTCATTCAAGGAACGTGCCAGAGCCACCGCTAGGACAACAATATCAGTGTCTACTGTACAGATGAGGATCTTCTTGTGACCATTGTGAGCAGTGAGGGCGGCATATAACATAATACGGGTATCGGCCTCCTCGTGGTTGCAAGGTGCCAGGGCTGAAGTATCCAAAAGCGCTGGCTTTCTCAAGACATCTTCTCCTTTAGTGATAAGCAGCTCCTTATCTTCAAGCTGGATTGAGTCATAGAGGGTGTCAGAGAGGAAGATGAACAGCTCTGTCTTGTTTTCTTCGACTATGAGAAAGCTGGCCCAGTTCGCGGGTATAGTTGAATTACCCACCACTCCTTTTCTCACTCCTTTGGCTCTTGCTGCACCTTTCAACGAGTTTCTTATGTAGTGGTCCCACACTAGATCCAGTCGCTTGGCTTGATGAAATTTTGAGAGTATGTGAGGCACAAAAACTTGCTGGGAATATTCTTTGAAGGTTTTTGTCGTAGCAGGCTTCAGCAACTGGATGATGACTACTCCATCTAGGAGAATGCAGCTTGTTGGAGGAACCTCAGACTTAGGCTGACTGAAGTCTTCTAGACAACTGAGAAGGTCACTCTTTACACCAAACCGGATGCCACCGCCGTCCGATAACGCAGGGGAAAGCTTGGTTTTCATGTTTGAAGAATTCGTCTAGATTTCCATCCAAGTTCTGGCACCCAATATACAGACGAGAGAAGAGGTTCACATCGTTTCTGAGGGATTTCATTTGCTGCTTGCCCTTTGCTTGAGGTTTTTGTTGTAGGCTGACCAAATATTTTTATATTGTTTCTTTTGATAGTATCATGTATTGGTTTCGTTCTCTACCAGGAATTCTCTGACAATTTTTTCAAACTGCCTCTGTCCCACTTTATATGCACGACGGAGGTCGTGTAAAACTCGACATGGCGCGATCTCCTTGGTGTCAAGTACCATCAGATCTTGATTATCCTCTTCAAATGGATTTCCAAAGTCTTCCATCACTTTGATCATTGACTGTACATCTTTTTGGAAAGCAGTTTGCACACTCGGTGTCTGGTCACGATGCTTTGTGTCTTTTGATCCTTCTTGGTTAGAGTCCTGGAACTCTTCGATGAGCCTGGCAACCTCTGGTCCTGCCACCATCCACCGTCGCAATTCGCTGGGATTGTCAGTCAGACCTACTGCACCATCCATCTCCTTTTATAGCTGCAATGTTCTGTTCGTGGGCATGATCGATGGGGATGGCGGAGAACGGCCTAGTCGTTTTGTGGACTGTGAAATTCCCTGCGAAGAAGTCATCGGCGATTTCGGGGTGTTTAGTCGGCGGTTCCACCATGTCTCTCAGATGCACAGAAATCCAGCGCGCGTAGTTGGTGTGATCCAAGGCATGGAACCACACTACTAGCTCTTTGAGGGCATCGACGTAAATAGCAAACGATGCTTGTCGCAGAGAGCACACGTACACTAAGATCGTCAGTTCCAATTCCAGTACAGTTGCCCAGTAGTGGAACTGGGACAAATCTCAGCCTTTTGCTGGCACCACTCTGCGAACTCAAGCTGCTTTGTGCTGGCGTCACGCAACTGGTCAATGTAGTGGTTGTATGCGTTCTGCTGCAGGGTGAAGAGGGCTGCTGCTGTTACTTGATGTACTCTCCTCGTTCGAGTGACATGTGATGCCCGCAGGAAGGAAGCCGCAGTCCCGGCACTGGTGATCTCTGCCTCAACCAGTGCTTGCAACCATCCGCAGTGCTGCCATCTCGATATGAAGACCTCCTAAGAGGATAACGAACTTCTCTTCACCGTACACCTTGCGGCCACTTCCATTGGATTTGCTTTGTCAATGCAAAAAATGGTTGGTCGAATGTGAGCACTAGAATCTGGCTTGGGTTAAGATGTTCCACTGCGTTCCTGACGACATCCATGGAGTGCTTGATCATAGCGACGGTATGGGCACTCTCCGTGAAGAGTGGGAGTAGTGAGGTGGGGCAGATAGCCCGACTTGTGTTACTGGACTGTAGACTTGCGTGGTATGCAGCCCATGAAGTATTTTCTAATGGAAAACTTTCCTTTACGGATAATTGGGTGTGTTGTAGCCAAAGATGTTCTGTTTCAATATGTTGCTTGAGGCTGATACTTCCTCTCAGGAATGCCACGTTCGTAACCGGTACCTGCGTGTTCTTGATGCTGCTGTTGACGGTGGAACGGCTATATAGTATTGTGGCAAACGGTCAACTGATTTGAGATCTCTTTCGTTCAACCCTCCGAGGATACTGATGCAGCGGTTAACACCCTCCATGGAAGGCAAGATGTTCCACCAGCGAAATAGCAGTCCCATGAAATGACTGTTTTCAGGTCGTAGAAATTGGATTATGGTCGATGTTGTCTACTGCGCCTGTGGTGAAGACTTTGCCTCTCAACTTGGGAGGGCAGACTACTTGCTTCTGATGGTAGAGGCGGCAGGCCCTGTTACCCCACTGTGCGGAGACGGACAGGACTCGGTCTTAAGAAATAGAAATTCCCACGTGTGACAGCTTGTCGACTAGACCCCTTTTACGAGTGTGTGCGTGTAGCATGAGTCCGATATAAATGGAAAGTGGTGTCTCCTGCGTGGGGGCGTGCCGTACTTGGTCGAGACGTACTGCCTATGTCGGATCTTCGGTGCTTCACACAATTGAATTTGAGGAGTTGGCTGATAGACAGTGCTGCTTGTGTAGTGCTTTCTCTAAGGTCTTTGATATTTGATCCTTCAAAGATCATAGTGACTAGGGCAAGCAACATGGATGGCACGGAATCCTGTTGATATTCTGGACAAAATTCGTTGAACAGATTGTTATCTCCGTAGATGTGGCGTCGCAAAATTTGCGCAGCGCGCGCCAGATGGACAGCATCAGTATCTGTATCCAGTTCACAAGCCTTTGCCAAGGCATCGCCGAGGTCTTCGTTAAATGCAAGCAGGACATCGCACCCCTGAAGCTGTACACACATGTTAGGAAAGTAAGCAAGCTGTATCTGTTTAAGACGGATCGTGTCCACTCTGCCTTCATACTTGAATCCTAATATTTGTTAAATCCGCGAAACATACAACTGGGCTAGGTCTGCAAGTTTGAAAACCGGAGCCGTTTCGCCTTCCGCTAAAACTCCTTCAATAAATACGACAAGTTGTGCAAAGGCAAGCCCTTCTATTGCTTGTTCATCATTTGATCTTTTACGATACATTTCCCTAATCTTCCGAACGCGGTTGTACAAATTCACGAGACAATTGCGGTGGTACTTTGCATCTTGTGCAATCATGTTCCCAGCGTTGAGTTTCGTCTCTAGGTCCATATCGCCCAGAATCATTGCACACGACCTGACACGCGAGTCCAGTTGGAATGTCGCACCTTCATGAAGAGGGGCACGACCAGCAGTTTCTCCGCAAAAGAAAAATTTCACTTCTCGTTGTTTAGGGTCAGTACCTGATTGTCGTGACAGACTGCATTTTCTCTTGTGGCCAGCAGCTTTCTGTACTTCGTCATCTTCGCCTATTTTCAGCTGCCTCTTTTCTGCTCTCTCTAACTTGGTTTTGTTATACCTCACCATGCAGGTTTTATGGTATCGTGCATTGTTTGCAAACAATGCTACTTCAACGCCACTTCCTTCATCTAGTCGGCTAAAAGAAATGATTTGAGGAGAATCTCAAGATCATTGAACCTTTTCAGATTTCCTGCGAAAATACTGTAGCTCCTTCCCTTGTCTTTACGTGTATTCCTGGATGGATATGTTAGCGACTCTTGCATCACTTCTTGACATATGAAGCATAATGACCAGTCTGTCTCTGTTCTTGCTATTTGGCCGGAGGTAGACTGTAGTGTTTCTGCTTCTCCACCGCGAGGCTTCACGAGTTCGGAGACCTTTGACGTTGTTCTGGAAACAGAGAAGGAAGAATGAGTAAATATATGTAAATTAGTATTAAAAAGCAGCATCTTTCAAAATTTCAAAGCTAGCTCAAATTAGTGATTGTTTATAATAGTCCAGCAGTTTAGCTAAATATTTCAACATATTATGCATTTTCTGATAAAAACACCATAATTTAAAATTCGGTAATATTGTATCTCAAGTGACACTCCGGGAAAATTTTTTTTAATAATTTTTCGAAAATTGTGGTTTTATCTGTAGTTATACAATGGGAATGAAAGGGTTAAGTATTTCTGTTGTAGATATTGCGCCTATATATAGGGTGTTTTTATTCAAAATATTGAACAAACAAGACGGCATGTTTTTATTCACAATATTCGATAAACATTCACTAAAACATTCAGCAACAAACTTTATCTAATTTCTGTTGTCTTTCAGGTGTCCACTGGTGGCCATTTTGGCCAATAGCTCCACATCCAAAATTTGTTCATATTATATCTGTCTACCTCTGTGCCAAATTTGTTGCTTTTATCAAAAAGTTCACAGTAGGTTAGCTAGTCCGTAGTACTATATATATATATATATATATATATTATTATTATTATTATTAGAGTTAAGACAGCTTTTAAGTATATAAGAAAGAGTAAGTTCCTTGATAGGCCATTAAGATATTAATGCATTTTCCTTCCTGCATTTTTATTTAGGAAAATGGAGGTGCATCAGTTGTTTATAGATCTTCTAATTTTCTTTGTCCTACTGGACGCATATTATTACCTAGATGGTGTCAAGATTTTCTTCAAAGAAAAGTCGTACGCTCTGTAAAGACGCGAAATGCATCTTCTTTTGGAAATCCAAAAATTCCGGTAGAGATGCTGGGGAGTGCTATAGATATTACATCGTTGTCTACAAATAATTGCAACGTTTTTTCGAAACACAGTCTTAAATTCTTGGGATTTTGATCTTCAGGTGGGCTTACGTGAATAACATAATCCACAGGTAGATTTTAACCCTGTGTAATGCATGCGTTACCCTGGGGTTGGTGGGACATTTCTCGACATTCTTATTTCATTTTTTCTGCTGCAAAATTTTGAATTGCTCTGCTTACGCCTCTTTGTGTCTCTAGAAGATAGTTAGACGAGTTCGCTATACAATCTCCAACTAACGTCGTTATCGATCCATAATACAGCCCTCCTTTTCTATTAACGTAGTGGTGGATGGAAAGCTTTTACTTTTCAAACCATCCACTGAGCTCGTTCTCGAACCCATCTCGTTCCAAGATGGTAAATCTGTCATGAACACAGCTATCCGTATAAACAACGATACTAATTGCTTCTCAATAGCTGGATCCTGAAATTCCATTCAGAAGGAATTTAACTTATCCACTTATTGGAAATACTTGTCGCGTATGCCTTCTCCTACCACATCGATCTCAGATGTTTCCAACTTACGTAAGATTTTGGACAATCTTTCAGCAGGTGGATAGTAATCTTTTAACCTGTCGATAGCTATGGATTCAATTTTTATCTTACCTCGTGGAGTACGGTACTTCACATAGTAACTATTGTCATGCTTTCGGGATATTATTTTCCTGGTCCAAAAAACTTAACAGAAAACGATTTACAGTCACATTTCCGTTTTGTCGCATCGTAAATCCACAGAAGTTGTCCCTTGTTAAGTGTCTTCTGATCCCGTTTCTTTTTATATGACTTTACAGAAGTCAAATGTCTATTAAATAAGGTTTCCTGAGTCTTGTCTCTTATGTACTGAAGTTGTTGTATCCTGTCTTGGTTCTCAGGGAACTGACATTGTGTAGTCAATGTAGCGGAGTCTAATAACCGTGGGGAATATCCATGAATGGTCTCAAAAGGACTAAATCTCATACTCAGGTTACAAGTGACATTGTACGAAAACGTAAATTGCAGAAGTAGTTCCATCCAATTCGATTGATCATGTTTGTCAAACGTTAACTTCAATTGTTGTTCAATGTTGCGGATCACTACCTCGACTGTTCCCACACTGTAATGTCCTTGAACGTCTGCAAAGTGTATCTGTGTTCCTAAGATGCTATAAAGCTTTTTAAATACAGCACTAGTAAAAGCTGCTCCACGGTCACATGCGATCTCTGTTACTAATCCCTATTTCAGAATATCGTTTTCATACAACGTTTTCATACATTCAGAATAACGAATTCTTCTATTACAAAAGAACAAACTATACCACTGAAGCATCGTGTAACCATCCACTGATACAAAAGTGTGTACCTTCATCCACGACCACAATGAGAATCTTATGCCGTAAGATGATATTACAAGTGTGCATCTTTCCTAAATCGACATAGAACCTATATACAAGAATGCGTCTGCAGACTTTCGTAAGGCTTCTCATTACGTTTTTTAATACCTGACAGCTAATACACTGTTTACACTTCCCATAAACAAATTTCTTCATGTTTATAAAATAAAAAATTTTCACTAAGAGGTTATATGTCTTACTGAAACCAGCATAGTTGGGTCTTTTCAAATACTACCTCTCTTAACTTGATGAGCACTGCTAATAGGAACACTTTTCTCAACGGTGTCTTATTAACTTTGTACAAGATGTTGCTTCGTAAGGGAAAATGCGACGCCCCTTTTTCGTAATCCGGGACTTTATCGGGTCTGTCCTCCAAATGTGCAATAATTCTATTCAAAAACCCATCTTCTCTTTGCTCCTTCTTGATGTCAAGCCTATCTAAATCCTCAATCATGACGATCCTCGGAGCTAAAGCGTTTGCTTCTTCCTCCTCCTGGTATATTCGATGTTTCAGGAAACGACTGATGGCATCTGGCTCTATGTTCTCAGAACCACGAACATAAGAGATCGTAAAGTCGATCTCTGCCTACCAACGAGACACTTTCCCTGTCAAGTTCTTACTATGGCGAAGGTATGTGATCTTAGTCTTGGTGTGAAGACGAAAAAAGTCTTAGAATTGGTGTGAAGACCAAAATATCGTCCAAGGATAAAATAACGAAAGGAAAATAAAGCGCAGAGAAGAGCTAACAGTTCAAAATAATAGACGGACAAATTCTTCTTCGATGGAGCTACCGCTTTACTCGCACACATAATTGGCACTAACTCAGCATTTGGCTCATCTGTAGCGATTTGTTTTGCTACACAAGCCAACTCTTTCTTGCACGCATCTGACTTGTAGGCCATGAAAGTTGGACTTTCCAAAATCGCCTTCTTTAATGCGTCAAAGGATTGCTGCTGTTCGGAACCCCATGTAAATTCTTCGTAAAGCTTCATTAATTTCTGTAGTGGGCGCGCTATCTGGGCGAAATATTTGATATATCTCCTCTGAGAAGAACAAACTCGAAGTATGCTCTCCTTGGACGTTGGTAATTCTTGATCGTGTCCAGCATTCAGTCAGAGATCTGTAATTCGTATTTCGACAGTTTATGCCGTAGAACGACCATAGAGTGATGTGTTATCTTTGCTTTCTCGGGTGAGAGTTTCAACTCACGTTCTCAAAGTTTTTCGAAAAGGATGATGTAACAGTGTATCATTTCTTCCACAGTAGAGGTCGTCCACATAATGCATTATATTTGAGCTCGGGGCTCCTGCAACAGTCAATTTCACAAGTATGTTCAAAGCTGCCAAGGACACATGGCGTACAAGCAGAACCTTGTAACCATAACTCGATGCACATGGTACGGAAAACCCTGTACACTCCTGACTCTCTTTAGTAAAGAGAATTTGAAATGATCTTGCTTCATGTCACTATGTGTATAGAGGAGAAGTCCGGCCATGCGACCTAGCACGTCGTCAACCGATGGCGTCGCAAAATTCGACGAATATGACTGAAGATTAAGACCGTGTAAATTCGACACAAATCTGAACTGTTCATCATGTTTCTTCACTTAAAAAATAGAGTGGTTCCATTGAGACGTTTGTTCCCGAATGATCCCTTGTTTCAGCATCGTGTCCAGTTTCTGCTTCAAAACTACACGTAGGTAGTACGGTACTGGGTAAGGCGTTTTTTGACAGACGTGGAGTTGGAAAGGCGAATCTCATATTCAAAGGCACGGGCGAGTCCCACATCGTCTTCTTACCAACTACAGATATCGGCAAGCTCATAGATCAGGTCGGAGAAACGCTCCCAGTCTTTTGGAGACAAATCTCGATTGACACCTACTCGTTTCGGGTCACACATTTTTATGGACTCCTCCAACTTCTCTGGAGACTGCGAAGATTTTTCTAATGCTGTCAATGTTCACCTTCCAGGTTCATCGGGTACTTCCTCGAACTCCTCTGCGTCGCCTACGTTCGTTCCTTGACATACCTTCACGTTGTTGACAGTGGGATTCATAACAAACACCAGTGTGATTCACAATTCACTATTACCCTCTGGATAAAAATTCCGAACATTTCCTCTATACGTTGAGATGGTAACAGTAATGCTTTTCTCCCCGTAATATCCCAACAGGAACGTAACTTCACTAATGTACTAGGCGGCACAAAGTATTCTCTAGGACTCTAAAACTATCTCTAGATTCCCGAGCAATTCTCGATGTTAATACCTTAGATAGATTGACCTCTAAGTTTCTACGAGGAAGACGTCCAAAGCGATAAAAAGTCAAATTTTGTTTTCATACCTAAAAATAGCTCTGTTTTTCTAAGAAATCTGCAGAAACTAGAGTAAAATAGTTGAAATTCGGAATAATTCTAAAAGTGTGTGAGACATGTTTCCGAGGAAAAATTTCAACAAGCCAATTTCGGATACAGGAATATCTTTTCCCGTAATTGCCTTTAATCTTGTGCTAAGACAAAAACGTCTCACATTCTTCGGAACTAGATTCTCCCCGAGACAACTTATTTGGCTCCAGAATCTGTCATAATAACTTTTGTAACCATACTTATATTACGCTAATTTCGGTATCTTTTTAATTTCAATTAAATCATATTTAACCTCAAATACGATAACTAGGGTATACGTATGGGTGGGAGAGACTAGAACACAACGATCGGTTCCCCCGATATTAATTTTAGTGGTTTCGTACTTCCACACTGAAATACAGAAAGGATACGTAATCTATTATCCCTACTAACAGACAATACTATAAAAATAAATCTCTGAATAGTAGTAGTAGGATTTGAGTTCATAAAATAATACTCGTACAACCGATCTCCTTTAGAAATTCAAACAGTATATTTAAACTTTTAAGAACCCAATAATCAATATTATATATATATATATATATATATATATATATATATATATATATATATATATATATATATATATATATTTAACAATTCAACAAGCAGTATTGCATTATGGTCTTCATGAACTTCGGTATAAGATAACTATAACTATCCTTCAGTATTGAAGAATATAAGAGGTTACTGCTTGATCTTCCTATCCTTTCTGCTGCATTACCGACTACTTCACTGCATCTGTACATAAATACAATATACTATGAAAATTAAGATAATATGTTTTGAAGTATGTAATATACTGAAATAAACTAGCTGCAGATTAGGGAAGTAATGAAACTTCACAATAATAATAGTAGTAATAATAATTTATTTTGTTGTACTTACCACCAAAAGACAATCACAAATTACAACATCTTATGTACAATCATCAAAAGATGTGCAACACCAAATATACATATAGTTAGTACTTAACCATAAAATTACAATTGTATACCTTTCTTTTTCCTTTTTAAGGTTATAACATACAAAAAAAAAAACAAATCTACAATTTATCAATTAACATTTGAAAACACTTTCCTCTGAAAGTTTTAAACCTATATTGAAAAATATATAAACCCAAGGTCCTAATTCTATTACTCGCATCCCATAATTTATACAGTACAAAATTTTGTAAGTGTTTATTCTATTATGAGGCATATGAAAAGTATGTCTTTCTCTTAGATTTTCTTAAGGACAAGGAAAAAGTGATGTCCTTAATAAAAACATATTATCTTTCTTATTATCATCAATTTTTAAGACATAACACTATTTGTATAAACGTCCTATTTTCTAGCGACAACAATATAATTTTTAGAAGTTCCTCGTAAGAAATATATTGGGTTTGTATACCAACCATCTCATATGCAGTATTTTTAAATAATATATTTTGAAATTATCTATTTGTTGTATTATCTATTTGTTGACACTGATAAAAGGATCCCAAACTATAGATGCATATTCTAATTTTGGTCGCACAAATGGATTATATAATGATAATATAGTTCTAGTATTTGTAAAATGATGACCTCTTTATAAAACTAAACATTTTAAAAGCTTCATTAGTTTTTATATTTATACAATGTTTGAATTTTAAATTAATGTCAAACCAAACCCTAGATCTCTTACAATTTCCTTTCTTTTTAACATCTGATTTCCTATAGTATATTCAAACAACATTTGTTTTTTGTTGAGTGTATTAGTCGTTACATTACATTTAGAAATATTCAGTTGGAATTTGTTTTCCATACACCACTCATTTAGTCTATTTATATCCGACTGTGATGTATTACAATCCCTCTCTGTTCGGATGCCATTACATAATTTGGTATCGTCTGCAAATTTTGGACATAATTTATATTTAAAATCTTCTGGCAGATCATTAATTATTATCAGAAAAAGTATAGGACCTAAATTTGTTTCTTGAGGTAACACTGAATATATTGAATATTGCTTAGATTTGATATTATTAAAGATAACATATTGCATTCTTTCAGTTAAATATTAATAAAAGAATACTCCTGAAAATACTGAATATTGCTTATATTTGATACTATTAAAGATAACACATTGCTTTCTTTCAGTTAAACATGAATAAAACAATTTAATTAAATCCCTTCATATACCAAACAACAACATAATAAATAAATTGAAGTAGTTGATTGATTACATCTAAAAACGTATCAAGAGTTAGACGAATATATAGAAACACGATTGAATAAATGTTTATAAGTAACTCCTTCAAATATTTTAGCAGGAGAAGGTATGAGATTAATTTCCCTGTGATTTTCTATCAATCTTACTGGATTAACTTTAGGAACGGCGCATACCGCTGTAATGTTAAATTTTGAGGAAAGTTTCCTTTATGCAAAGAGAAATTGAACAATTAAGTCAATGGTTTGATGACTTCTTTACGACGCTTAACAAATATAAGATGGTAAACTATCATGAACAAATGATCTTTTATTTTTGTGTTATTTATTGCTTCTTCAACCTCAAATTGATATGTCTTATCAAAAACCAGTATATCTGCAGATGAAGGTATTTTAATTAAGTATGTTTAAGATAAATTTATATTAGGTAGTTCTGAACTATAAACGGATTTAAAATGTGTGATAAAAGCTTCACATTTTAAATTACTATCGATACTTTTCTCGTTGTTTGACTCAAGAACAAAATGTTTCTTAGTTAAATTTGGAGACCTACTATTTAGATATTTCCAGAATAGTTAAGGTTATTTAAAAGTATTCTCTTATATTTTCTGATTATAATTTTTATAAGCCAGTGCAATACAAGAATTAATTTGTTCCCTAATATCAACGAAACGTATATAATCAGAAATCGTTTAGATGCACGTCTAAGACGATCGTTCTTCTTTAAGTTTTTAATTATATCAATAGTCCACCAAGGCGGAAAAAGGGTTTATTCTTTGACTTTTTACGTGCACTTTTATCAAGTACTTATATTATTTAGAATGAAAGTAATTAACACGTTCAACTACATTTTACTTACATATAACGAATCTCATTTTTAATCTTCAAAAGTTGTTATAACTTTAGAAAATCACTTTTGATAAAATCATAAACCGCATCACTAAGTTCGCTATATATTTTGCAATTCTTAGGGAATGAATACTTAAATTCAAACACGGTTGATGTCTATCATGTTGAACAAAGTAAACGTAGATTCAAACACTTCAACATTGGGAAAATGTTGTGTTACGCTGTCATGTGACCTTGCCGAAGTAAGCATGAACAGTCGCATTGGGTAAGGTGATCCCATTCGAGGAATCACCCCACCTTCTGTGTTGTTAAATTTTGTAACTGAAGCAGATAAAAACGGATAAGAGTTCACTGCATTCATCGGAATATTCCAAAGGCCATATAACATAAAACTTTCTTTCACCAAAAAAATTAATTACATGCCACAAAGTTATCAAATTGTAATAAAAAGAGTATTTCACTAAGTTATCCATTCAGGTTAAATTACATGAATAAATATGTCTTTAGACGAACTATTCAAACAAACGAGTGTACAATAACTTGACAAAACAGGAACAATTGAGTTTTTATCCACCACAAATTTATATATGAAATTCGAATTACCGCCTTCCATTTAACCATCGAAAGTATTAGAGAAAAGCTATAAAACTTCTCAATCATTCCCTTGTTCAATATTTAATAATTCGTAGCACAATCATATGTATCTTTAGTAAACCAATTCATATTAAACATGCGGAGTGAAATACCATAACTTCATTTACCAAAAATTGGTCAACTTGTCGTAACAAGTTTCTTAGATTTTACTTTGAGTGTCCCTTAATATCACCAACTTTAGTATGAAGCGATGTCTTACTCATTCTACATACTGTTGGCTTCTTTCACCAAACTACCACTTGGCGGCGCTTGTTAGCTATTAACAAAAGAATATTCAAAAGAGCAAATTTATTATATTTATAATTACTTTTTTATATAAAATTATAACACGTAACAACATGGCAGCGCCACAAATTAATTCTATGTTTGTTTTGATTATTTAAAGTCTGGGTCACGTTGGTCTTGTCGTTTCAATTAATTCTTAACTACGGCTCCAACTCCTACCCTACCTACTACTAGTATTCACTCAAATCACTCATTCGATAATTAAACTATATGAAGTAAAAATAATTAAATCCCCATATACACTCCATCAATCACACTTTGGTTAGTCTCATAGATAACTAGAACAAATCTTAGGTCCGACCCTGAAATCAAATAACGTGATTTAGATAACAATTAATTAATGGATAGCAAGAATTTTACCATAATATTAAACAACCATATAAAGTCCAAAATATAAACAACGATAAATCTGGATAGATCTACGAACTTGCAGAAAATGTAATAAATAAAATATTCAAAGTTACAAAACAGAATTGTAGTTTTTGTTCCATGGAGAAGTTTCTTCAGACACCTTCTCCGTCTTATTCATTCTTCCGATGTCAAATTAATATGTTCCAAATTGTACAATATATTGGATCGGTCCCGACAACAATGCGCATTCATAATCAGATCGTCTATCAAATATACAGATCTGCAATAAAAACAGCTGTTAATTACTAGTATAAACACTAGTAACCTTACCAGCTGGCGACGACTTCAACTGGGGTTTTAACAATACCTTACATCCCACTTGATATGAAGTAGATCATCTACGTTTATTATACTTCTTCTTTTCCCTTTGCCACGACAGGTGCAAATTCTCCAATTGCCACGTTAGGTGCAAATTCTCCAAGACTTTTATTACCAATTGAGGATTTTTCTTCATCACATCGGCACTGGGCATTTTCCTTTTTACATCTAACGGATCACAAACGTTATACTAGAATACCATTTCCATAGGAGTACAATTAATGTTTGCATGCTGGACATTATTTATTGATAATTAAATCTCGTGTAATCATCGATACCATTGATTTTGCTCATTACCGAAGAATATCATGAGACTATACTTTACAGTACGTATATATCGATCCCAGGGAGTAGAAGCGCATGATAAGGGGATATACGCAGATTCTTGATTCCATTACTAAACAGAAAATTCTTTAAGTTTGCTGACGTGTAAACTCGTAATCAATTGACCCATAGGCGTCAGTTTTATTACTTTTGTTCTTCTACCACAAGTCACACAACAACATGTAATCTTTAATTTTATTCAGCATCCTCTCCCATGTATATCTTGAGAACAGCTTTCTTATAATTTTGCATAATCCTAAATGATTTGCGGTCAAAACAGAGGAATGGTAATTCTTTATTATATTCCGAGCCAATTTATTTGGTAAACATATCTTGTTCGGATTACTTTGAACCTTAACCTTGTTACACAAAATTTCCTGCACTATTTTATAAGCATCCACTGTATCCTTCCGCTTTATTTTGTCGAAGATTGGTCTTAATAAGGAGTCCACCTCTGGATGAAATTCCACTGATAGACTAGCAAAAGGCATGGCCCACATATTCACCATAGACAGTTTTGTCATTTTCTCTTCATATGTTGGCTCAAAATGCATCGATCTAAATTTTACACTATCCTACAACATAGAGAGGAAATATGCCAAAATATTCATATTCGCTGAAACTGACTTAACTTCAAAATCGAAGGTAAATAAGCGGATTAGCATGCTTCCATACTTTTATCATCTTTATACGTTCCCCATCTCACACACCAGTCTTCTGTGATCCACTCGCAATTCAAATTTAGAATGCAGATACGTTTAAAACTGTTCCATTGTTTCGATAGTCTCTAATAACTCTAAAACAAATATAGGCTTATTTCTATCATAAGGCTTCCGCTTTCTAGAAAAGAACGCAATAGGAAGTCTCCGAACCTGGTCATCCTCCTACCCAATACAGTCGCCTAAACATTTTAAACTGGCATCAGCGCTGAGTATGGACTTCTTATCCAAATGTGGAAGTTTTAGGATCATATGACTCTCTTACTTTAATATTTTCCAAAGCCTTTACTGTTCGGCACCCCAATCATACTCCTGCAGTGGTGAACGAAGGCGAATAATAGGTACTATGATTCCATGGAACTGAGAGATGAACTTAGTATAATATTGGAGAATATTGACCAATGATATTAAACCCCTTCTATTTTTCGGGGCTGGTAATTTTCGTATAATTGCTAGACGAGAAGGATCCAAATACATATTGCCTCTTTCTATTTCATACCCCAAATAAGAAATCCTCTTCCGAAACAAGTTTGTCTTCCTAACTGATAAGGTTACATTTACAAGAGTGATTTTTTACAGAAATGTAAATTGTGTCGTTTATTAATCTTTTGGCGCTGAACACAAAACTGACAATAACAATGTGCTCCTGGCCAAGATTTCCTTGTAAGTACAAAATTTACATGTCACATATAACTGTATAATAATGAAATTGTAAAGATAAAAGTCACAAAACATTGAAATTATCACGGTAATAAAAATAGCTATTCGTTTTAATTTCTTGGACGCTAAACAATAAAATGACAATGATAATATGCTCCTAGCTTACACGGGAGGGTTCCACTAGTTGTCGCTAAAATCTGATTGCCACATATCATATCTGATAGACCGTCATGAGGAATGAACATGAGCAAAATTTAAGGTGATATGGACCAGAAGGATAGGAGCTGGGGGGCTTCAAAATTTAAATATCCAAAGAATTATATCATACATTTATGTACGTTTAAAGTAAATATTTTGAAAATCGTTAAAACAAACAAAACAAAAGTTTCACAATATAATGAGACAAAATACTTTATAAAAAACTACAGTGTTTCCATACGTGAAACAGTTTTGCAACTCAGCATAAAATATTTAATTATAAATAGCACTATATATAAGTGTGCACAGATCTAAAATGCACTATTATCACTAAACATAACAGTGAAGTCTAGTGGTACGGTGTTGCACACTATTGGAGCTACATGTGCTGAAAATGTACAATGGAGAATTCTGATATGTTGGAACAAAGTTTAATAAGAGAATGCATTAGAAAAGGGAGGATTTTGCAATATAATTCTGTATCCCCGATGAATAAGCAAACAACTGGCGAAAACAAAATGATACACACGAGTGAAGAGACACGTATTTTCTAATTCCGTAAACTGGTTCTCCAGATTATCTTATCAGTATTTGGAATAGTACTTTCTTGGTTTGGTCTTGTGTTAAGTAACATATTTTTTTTTTACTTCCTCTCCTACATACCATATGATTATGTTTGCACACAGTAATATTACCATATTCACATTGGAAATATAATTATTTTGTTACAACCTCATTTCGTTTTTAGCCGTACCGGACAGCGGTGTGGTCTAGAAGGCTAGACAACCGACTCATTAGGTATAATGGGTTCCAATCCGCCTCGGACATGTTTTTGTTGTACTTTTGTACTTTTTACCTTAAATTCCATTGTTATCTTTTTCTTTTTTAGAGATTCGAATCCCGCTTTGCACTCCTATAGAGCTTCGAAGCTGATACAGGACTAAAAATTGCACCACTCAATTTCGTTTTCCAAATGAACAAATATTTTGTGACACTGCTGACCTTTTGCTATGTTATCCTATCGGTGTTATGTATTTGAACTTAATTCGTAGTATGAGACCTAGTTTACTTTATTACCATTTGTTGCCAAATATCAAATTTCTCGATTGTACATTTTCAGCACATGTAGCTCCAATAAAGTGCAACAGTGTACCACTACACTTCATTGTTATGTTTAGTGATAACAGTGTATTTTAAATCTGTGCCAACTTATATATGGTGGTATTTATAACAAAATATTTTTATGCTGAGTTGACAATACTGCTTCAACTATGGCAACACTGTTTATGGTTTTCGATAGGGTATTTTGTACTCATTATATTGTGCAACTTTTGTTTTGAATGTTTTGAATGAATTGAACAGTTTTCAAGATATTTACTTTAAACCAGTGTTGGGCAAAATTAATTGAAATCAATTGCAATTCATTTCAATTTTTATTTGACAATTAATTTAAAATTGCAATTGAATTCAAACATAAAATTTGAAATTAAATTTTCGTCAATTGTTAATTGTTAATTGGTCACCAGGCAATTGAAACATTTAATTGTTAATTGTCAATCTCAAAGGGTGAAATTGAAACATTTAATTCTTAATTGCAATTGTCAATTGAAACTTGTAATTGTTAATTGTATTTGTTAATTGCAATTGAAATAAGCAATTCAAACTGAAGATAAGAAGATGTGTGTATATTGTGTTGTCCACTTGTTACTGTTAAACATATTTCAAATAAGGTACTTATAAGAAATGCTGGATAACTATAATCACTTCGCCCCCCTGGGAAGAAAGCCGTGCAACTAAGTATTTTTAAATATATTATGTTTATGCTTCTATCCCCCTCGAAAGAACTCTATATGCCAGTCATGCATAGAATAGGGATGGACACGAGTGAGTTTTATTTAAAACTCGACTCGACTCGAAGCAGACATCTTTGAGCTCGACTCGAGAACTCGCCTTTAAAAATGTCCCCAACTCGAGCCGAGTCGAGCGAATTCGAGCTAAATTCTTTGTGTAGTTCCAAATACTACTCTCTTCATGTATTTTATATAGACAATATAATTATCAATGGTACTAGTACTACTACTGTAACATATTATTATTTCAACACGGTGTATAAATATGGAATAAGGGCAGTTTGTATCTGAATACTAAAAAATAGTTGACTGTCGATTGCGGTCGTCAAGAAATCTTCAGGAGACAAGGACATCAGTCCCGAGGTTCTAGGTTTGAGTTCAGGAGGAGCAAGTATTCGGGCTCAAGCAAAAAATGTTAAAATTTATAGGACTCCAGCCAAACATGTTCAAAACTACTCGACCTGTGTTTAGGGTTGTCAACGACTCAAGCGGTTCGCTCAGAGCTCATTCAGTTATCGAGCCGAATCAAGAAGTGAGCCGGGCCAACAGCTCACCCAACCAAGCCACCTCGAGATGATGGCTCACATAAGCCGAACCGAACCGAGCTGATTGCTTACCCTAACCTAGCCGGTTCGAGCCATCGAGTCTGTTGAGCTGACTCAATCCCAATCTCTAAACTCGTTTCAACGGATATGGTTCGAACCACTGTCTCCAATCGAGCCGAGTCGATGACTCGTCCTTACTGAGCCGGCTCACGCAATCGGCTTAATTAAGCCCAGTCGACGGGTCATCCCAACCAAGCCAGCTCAAGCTGTTCGCTCAGTTGAACCGAGCTGAGTTGGTTGACATCAATATTCCGGTTGGTCTTCTGCTTTGGCTAAAAAATTGGACCGCGCACTTCTCAGCCTTGATGGTAAGAACTACAATATATACTTATATTTGTGCTCACGGCGTCATTAACTTGTTCTGCCACCAACGAAGGTTTTCTTCTTTTGTGTAGTTTTGGGCGTCTATTCCCACATTTTTTGCGTTAGCGGAAGTGGGTCAAACTGGGCTACTAAGATGGGACAAAAATGACTAAGTGTTCCGCGACTATCGAATTTCGAGGTCATTAATTTCACATCGGGTACCCTCTTGTGCGCCTACTTCATCGTTTTGTGCGGCACTGGAACAGGGTCAAAATGAGCCTCGAATGTGGGACGAAAACGACCCACTGTTCCGCTACTACCAAATTTCGTGGTCCTTCCTTTCGCATCGACTAGTGAATATTTCATGCCGTTTCGTTCCCCTATTTCCACGTTTTGTGCGCCACCAGAAGTGTGTCAAAATGGGCCTCCAAAGTGTGACGAAAATGACCCACTGTTCCGCCACTATCGAATTTCTAGGTCTTTTGTTCCGCATCAAGTAGTACTATCTTAAATAAAGATTTCTGCACCTATTTCTCGTGTTATGCATCACCCGAAGTGAGTTAAACAGGCCTTCAAAGTGGGAGTTAAATGACTCACAGCTCCGCAACTACCGAATTTCTAGGTACTTCTTTCGCATTTACCAGTGCCTGTATTGAGCTGTTCTGTGCCCCTATTTCTACGTTTTGTGGGTTACCACAAGTAAGCCAAAATTGGCCTAAAAGGTATGACGAAAATAACCTACTGTTACGATACTATCGAATTTTTAGGGCGTTTCTTTCGCATCCTTTAGTGCCTTTATAATTAAAGTTTTATGCACCTATTTCTCGTCTTGCGAATCACCCGAGATGACTTAAACGGGTCTTTAAAGTCGGAGTAAAAAAAACTCACTGTTCCACCACTATCGAATTTCGAGGTCGTTTCTTTCGCATCGTTTGGTGCCTGTTTTGTACGTTTAGTGCGTCAGCGGAAGTGGGTCAAAATGGACCTACGAATATAACGAAAGAAGTTAAATCTGTTCCGCCACCAACGGATTTGGAGGAATTTTCCTTCACATCGTTTAATGTATATTTTGCACCGTTCTGTTCGCCTACCTCTACGTTTTGTGAGTCACCAGAAGTGTAGCAAAATGGGCCTCCGAATGTGTGAGGAAAATAACCTACCGTTCCGTTACTATCAAATTTTTAGGGCGTTTCTTTCGCATCGTTTAGTGCTTTTTTAATTAAAGTTTTATGTACCTATTTCTCGTCTTGCGCATCACCCGAGGTGAGTTAAACGGGCATTTAAATTTGGAGTTAAACGGCTCATTGTTCAGCCACTATCGAATTTCGAGGTCGTTTCTTTTGTATCGTTTGGTGCCTGTTTTGTACGTTTAGTGCGTCCGTGGAAGTGGGTCAAAATGGACCTACGAATATAACGAAACAAGTTAATGCTGTTTGTAGCGTTCCCATCCGCTGTCAAAGCCAGAGTCGATGCTAAGAGATCAACATTCATGGACAAAAAACCCGCAAGATATGTTGATCCATCAGCAACACCCTAACCCAACCACAGAGGGATCTACGAGGATGGACCCACCCTGCAATTTCAGTGCCGACTGCAGTCAGTGAAAGATAATTCAGCATTTATCAAATAAACAAGATTAAATACCAAACAAGCAATGAAAATATACTTATATCCAATAAATAAGAACAACAACAATTCAACTTAATAATTTTATTTACAATATATTTAAAATGATATCTGCCCAATCAGATATCTAACGGTAATAATATATTCTCTGTTGGTTTATATCTAATAGGTAGAAATTCTCAATCTCAAATTTGAATTTTGAATATTTAGTAAAATGTCAATTAAAATAAATCTACTTAATCTCGAAATTTCAAAAATATCTAAATTTCTTCAATATTTGACAAAATTTAATATTCTAAGAAGGAGAGAGAAAAATTCTTTGCATAGCCTCAATGTCTCGAGTAATAATAGTTAATCATATTCTCGTAAATCAAATGAGTCAAAAATTTGGGGGGAGTAAACTCAAAATGCAATTCGTGCAAAGAGAAAAATCAGATATTTAATTTCAGGCGAAAAATTACTTTAATTAGAATTCAATTATGACAACTGCACAGTAGTGTCTCACCCCATATGTGTATTGCATCCGAAAATCATGATAAATCTCTCAAAGTTATTCCAATATTCCAATGTTCAATATTCAATATACATCAGATACCAAATCAAGCTACGGTTATTCCAATAATCAAAAATATATTACAAGAAAAACTTCACAATGGCTCATAGCCCATATACTAAATGCTGAATTATCACGTGATCAAGATTCTAACGGCAAAATTCGAAAACGGATCTGACCTCAATGCAACTCGAATGGAGACAATTACACAACCCATGAACGTATAACACACACAAAGGACAACCAACTAGAAATTAAATAAATTGACACTCACTTCACGCTGACTCCAATACTATAGTTACCTCTCTATGTTTCCTTGTTTTGGACTGCATTTCGACTTATGCCAAACTGAAAAGGAAACCAGAATAATTGCTTATCGCTGTGCTATTGCGTTATGCCGTATCCAAGTTCCGACCAACTTAGGTCAATTGAAACAGATAGGAAAACTCCTATTCCTATCGACATGCAATCACTGCACCAATCAGCTCTCCCTTGCAACAGTTTCAACGAAATTCAGCACAATTTCTATAATCCAACCCAATGGATATATATTCAGACTTGATTTTCCTCACTTTATAAGTTCGAACAATATTCTGCCTTGTGATATCCCACATTCGCATTCCTCTACTTGGTCAAAGGCACTCTCACGAATATAAAGAGAAAGGAACTTTAACAAGGTGGTAAGAATAAGCCTATTTTGATCAAAAACCAAAGTTAGATACCACTCGTACTTGCATCTCCTACACCGGCATTCCACCATTTAGTTAAATTCCCGAAAGTAGCACATATAACAAGTACTACGAGAAAGGGCATACAACTACCAATACTTAGGAATGCTTGAACCGTCTATAGTAGGATATCTATATCAGTTCTTTCATGAATTTTCCCGTTCTTATTCCACCAATCTGAGAACTGAAATAAACAATACTAACTTAGTCTTTCCTTGATTAGGGAAATCAAATGATCGCGCCAGGCTTAGGCATAGGTCTCTCATACGACTTTCTTTTGCATGTCATACACACGCATTCCACAACTTTCAAATAGGGCAGATTAACAAGACTTAGAAAAACTAATTCAAACATAAAGAGAGGCAACTGAAAAAAAAATCCATCCACTAGAATACTTAACTGAGCTCAATTGCAAAGCACAATTATTTTTCACCATAATGTGACACTATTCTTCTCACAGCACTTCTTTTTAGAAAAACTCACAAAATAAACACACAGGGGAAACTTCTTATTCTTGTTTCTAATATTATTCCACACCATACTGAAGCTTGCCAAAAACTCTCAAACGAAACGATATTGAATCCAAACGTCCCATTAAATAACGTGCTCTTTAGATTACAATATACACGAACAAGCCAGGGACTTCCTCCCTCTCCGAGCACTAAACGATAAGTTCGCCGCCGAAAAGGCCGAGCGAACCCGCGAAGCTGTACGGCGCTACGATAGCATCAGGTGAGACAATCAACACGCAAGCGACCTTGAGGCAATCAAACACAAGAATTCTTTCCCTCTCTCTCTCCTTATCTACAAAAACTCACTCAATTTAATCTTCTTACATTTTTTAAAAAAGCAATGACAAATTGAAGGAAATCTTACATAGGAAATCTTACATAAATCTTTCCATGAAGCAAACATACTTTACATAGAAGAAGCTTATTTTATTCTTTTTTTATTTTTATCTTCTTTCCAATCTTAATGTAACGAGATCGTTACATGTTCCGCCACCACCGAATTTGGAAGACGTTTCCTTCGCATAGTTTAATGTCTATTTTGTACCGTTCTGTTTGCCTACTTCCACGTTTTGATCATCACCAGAAGTGCGTCGAAATCGTCCATCAAGGTATGAGAAAAAGAGCCATCGTTCCGCCACTATCGAACTTGGAGGTTGTTTCTTTCGCATCGTATAGTGCCTGTTTTTTTAACCCTTTTGTGGGCCTATTTCTACTTAGTGCGACAACGAAAATGGGTCAAAATGGCCTACAAGTACAGCGGAATAACTTAATGCTGTTCCGTCACCATCAAATGTCGAAGTCGTTTCCTTCACATTTTTGAGCGTAATTTGTGTCTTTTGTGCATCAGTGGAAGCGGGTCAAAATGGGAATTGAAAATGGGGTGAATATATCTTTTTCTGACATATTTGTAGGTCTTTTTTACCCACTTTCGGTAGCTCACAAGATGTGAAAATATGAGCAGAAACGGTAAAAAAAAAAAAAAAAAAAAAAAACATGCTAAACAATGCGAAAGAAGCGACCTCGAAATTCGATACTGGTGTGAGAGGAAGTCAATTTTGTTCCCTCATTGATGTCCGTTTTGACGAACTACCATTGATTCACAAAACGTTGCAATAGGTTTGCAAAACGGTAGAAAACACGCAGAAGACAATGTGAAGGGAACGACCTCGAAACCGTTCGTGACGGAACAGCATTAACATTAACTTGTTCCGCCATATTTGTAGGATAATATTCATCCAATTCCGGTGACGCACCAAACTTGGAAACAGGCGCAAAACGACACAAAAATAGCACTAAACTTTCCGATTGAAACGACCTCGAAATTCAATGGTGGCGCAACAGTGGATCATTTTCGTCCCACCTTGAAGGCCCATTTTGACCCTCTTCCAGTGATTCAAAAAACGTGTGAATAGGCGCACGAAACGGCAGAAAGCATGCACAAAACGATGTGAAGGAAACGACCTCGAAATTCGTTGGTGGCACAACAGCATTTACTTGTTTCTTTACATTCGTAGGAAAATTTTGACCCGCTTCCGCTCACGCACAAAACGTACGAAACAGGCACTAAACGATGCGAAAGAAAAGACCTCGAAATTCGATAGTAGCAGAACAGTGAGTCATTTAACTCCCACTTTGAAGTCCCGGTTAACTCATTTCCGATGACGCACAAGACGAGGAAATTGGCGCAGAAAACTTTAAAAAATAGGCAATAAACGATGCGAAAGAAACGACCTAGAAATTAGATAGTGGTGGACCAGTGGGTTATTTCCCTCACACTTTGGAGGCCCATTTTGAAACACTTACGATAATGCACAAATCGTTTAAAATAGAGGCGCGTAACGGCACAAAAGAGGCACTAGTTAATGCAAAGAGAACGACCTCAAAATTCTGTAGTGGCAGAGTAGTGGGTCAATTTCGTCCCACCTTCGAGGCCCATTTTGACCCACTTCCATTGACGCACAAAACGTGAAAATATGCGCCCAAAACAGCAGGAAAGTGGCACAAAACGATATGAAGGAAACGACATCGGAAATCATTGGTAGCGGAACAGCAACATCTTATTTCGCCATATTATTAGGACCATTTAGACCTATTTGCGGTGAAACAAAAAAATGAGAATAGGCGTACAGAACAGCACAAAACGATGTAAAAATAACCATTTCAAAATTTGTTGCTGGTGGAACAAGTTAATGACGCCGGTGCTCACGGCATTTGAAATTGTCTCGCTATAAAAATCTATAGTCGTTTCGCTATCGAGACGAGACGAGATGCACTAAAAGTACTCCTTGAGATGCATTAAAAGTACGAGACAAAATACAACCCTGTCGTGAGCTCCATTCTAGGTATTCCACATTACTGCTTATATTTCCCATGGCTTTCGCTTTACAGTATAATCAGGTCAACTTTGTCAGTATATTTGTCAAACTTTGCTCGACACGAAATTCATCAAGTTCTGGAGATAAAAATAAACAGAACGTGTCCTTTAATTTTTTTAAAAAAAATCTCTTTTATGGAAGGGGGATTTTTACGTATGGGACATTTGTAGTGGGTTGATTGGTAAAAGATAATCGACAGTGATCAATATTAGTTGAGAAATAAATTGAGAAACAAGAAATACAGTGCTTCGCATTATATATCGACTGCTTTCTATTATAATAATTGCTGAAGAGTGTGTTTAGCGTTCAGAGCTCAAGGAAATCAGGTTGTGAAAAAAAGACACAAAATTTGTACTGTAAACTTAATTACATGGAAAGTTTAAGTTTGTACCATACGCTTAATTATATGGAAAATTTTATACTTTTTTCCTTTACGTTGGTCTATTTTAACTAGATTTCGGACTTTCAAATTTTATTCTTTTTTCTACTGAAAAGTATTTATAATTCAACAAGGAAATAACTATCAATGATAATTATCATAGTTGTCTATATAATTGAATTCATTGTAATCTGGTTCACGACAAATACTTTACCATTTCGTACTAGCTGTTATGCCCGTTCTTCGCACGGATCAGATAAAATATCAATGCAAAATAGCTGAACAACGGGATAACAATTAAGAAACATCAATTAAGAAACATTTCTAAAATGGATATATTTTGTATGTATATATATCCAACAACGTACAGTAAGCGCACAAAACAGCACAAAAAGGCCACTAGGCGATTTGAAGAAAACGACCTCGAAATTCGTTGGTGGCGAAACAAGATTAACTTTTTCCCAAATATTTGTAGGTTCATTTCCCACGACACACAAACGTTGAAATAGGAGCACAGAAAAGCACGAAATACACACAAAACGATGTGAAGGAAACGACCACGAAATTCGATAGTAGCGGAACTTTTGGTCATTTTCGTCCCATCTTAGAAGCCCATTTTGACCAACTTCCAGTAACGCACAAAACACGAAAAGGGCGAAAAACTGGCACTAAACGATGCAAAAGTAGCGACCTCAAAATTCGTTGCCGGCGGAACAGTGGGTCATTTTCGTCCGACCTTGAAGACCCATTTTAACCCACTTCCCATGACGCACAAAACGTGGAAGTAGTTGCACAAAATGGCACAAAACTTGGAAAAAACAATGTGAAAGAAACCATCTCGAAATTCCTTGGTGGGGGAACAAGTTAATGACGCCGGTGCTCATGGTATTTGACCCTGTCTCGGTATTAAAATCTAATAAACTACAAATACAGTGCTTCGTATTCTATATCCACTGCTATCTATTATAATAATTGCTGAATCGTGTGTTAAGCGTTCAAAACTCAAGGAAATCAAGTTGTGAGAAAAAGAGAAATACAATTTGTACTCTAAGCTTAATTACATGGAAATTTTAAGCTTGTTCGGTACGCTTAATTATATGGAAGACTTTATACTTTTTCCTTTCACGTTGGTCTACCTTAATTAGATTTGGGACTTTCAAATTTTATTCTTTTCCCAGTGAGAACTATTTATAATTCAACAAGAAAATAATTATCAATACTAATTATAATAATTATCCATATAATTGAATTCATTCTAATTTGGTCCATAACAAACACTTTACCATTTCGTACCAGCAGGTATGCACGTTCTTTGCACGGATCAGATAAAATATCAATGTAAACAAACTGAACAACGGGAGAACAATTAAGAAAAATTTCTAAAATTGGATATATTTTGTGTGAATATATATCCAACAACGTATATGTGTTTTCATTGATAAGGCCGACGGAGGCCGAATTTAAACGTAAACACTATCGGGCATGTCACTATACATCTGAGCAACCCCGATAAATATGGACTCGACACAAATATTTTTCATTTTCTACTAATTTTACATGTCCCGGTAAATGCCCACTGAGACCTCCATTTTTCGAATTGTGAAAAAAATCTCCTCTTTCGTAGCCGATACAGCTACAGCTATGAATGTGACACTAACATCTACCATTTTCTACTACCTTTTACATATCCCAGTAAAAGCCCCTATGATCCTCTGGTTCCAATTTTGAAAAAACAACGCCTCTGGCCCACAGCCGATGGGGACTGTATTTGGAAGTAAATGCCTGTGGAAGTATCGCCATTCATCTCAGCGACAGCGAAAACTATGGATTTGACACTAATATCGGTCATTTTCCATTATTCTTACATGTCTCGCAATTCTCCACCCCATGATGACTCCACACTCGCACACAACGGTGGATGAATTTGAAAGTCATCGCTAATGGTACTGTCACCATTGTTCTCAGCGACCGCGAAAACTATGGATTTGATACTAATGTCGGTCATTTTGGATTACTTTTACGCTCCGGTATCCCTTCCCCCGTTGACCCGGTCCACAGCCGAATAGGGTGAATTTGGAAGTTAATGCGATCGGAGTTTCACTATTGATGTTAGCGACCGCGAAAACTATGAAATCGACACTAATATCGGTCATTTTCTACTACTTTTACATGTCCAGGTAAACACCCCCTGAGACCCCCTGGTTCGAGTTTTGTCAAAAACGCTTCGTCTTGGTGTGGAACCTGGACAAGGTATCCGTGACCAAAATTTGGTAACTCTCAGTCAACTTGTTTGCTCCCCAGGACGGCCCGGTAAATGCCCCTGAGACCCCTTACTTCGAAATTTAAAGAAAAATTCTTCGTCTTGATCTGGGCCTAGACCAAGCTACCCGTGACCTAATTTTGAAAACTTTTGGTTCACTTGTCTGGTCCACAGGCCGCACAGAGATAGACAGACAGATACAAGCAAACTCTTTATTTTATTTATATTAGAAAGGTCAGATCCACCGTTATTGTAATAGAGCGATGCTTGAGCTATTGATCGTAGAAATTCAAACTCCGATGAGTGATAATTTCAGAGGATAGTTTTTACCATGTTTCGGTGAGAGTGGGTCACGGTGGGTCATGGGTCACGATGGGTGGTGGATCAGTTGGTCATGTCTAAATTTTTCGTTGCCCCACGCCCTCTCTAAACTACGGTGTTGAACATTAATCAGTGAAAATCAATTGCAATCGATCAATCAATTGAAAGTAATTCCTGCGGAAACGAATTTTAAGGACTGAATTCAATTGCAATTACTTCCCATTGCAATTACTTTCAATCGATTGATTAATTAGAATTGATTCTCCATTATTAATGGCCAACTGCAATTAACAATTAACCATTACTTACTTTAATTGTTAATTGCAATTAACACTTAAATTTACAGATTAATTGTTAATTATTTATTTAATTGAAATTTGCCCAACACTGCTTTAAACGTAAATAATTGCATGATATAATTGTTTGGATATTGAAATTTTGAAGCCCCCCAGCTCCTATCCTTCTGATCGATAGCACCTTAAATTTTACTCTTGTTCATTTCTCATAATCCTCTATCAGATATGCTATGTGGCAATCAGATTTTAGCGCCAACTTGTGGGACCCTCCCATGTCAGTTTTAATGGTGATTGCACAATTTACGTTTTGCATATAACTGTATTATAATGAAATTGTAAAGGTAAAACTCACCAAACATTGAAATGATTACGTAATTTATAAATATCCGTCTCTTATAATTTTTTTGGGCACTGAACATGAAAAAAACAATAAATACGTGTTCTGAATTCAGATTTAGTAGTAATTACACAATTTACATTTTGCATATAACGCTATGATATTGAAACAGTAAAAGTACCAAACTTTAACATAACCACGGAAATGAAAATAGCTGTCTCTTATAAATGTTTGGACACTGAATATGAATATCAAAATATAATATAGGTGTAATACTATAGGTGTAATAGCACTCTTAACATTTTGTATATAGCGCTACAGGACAAGAACTGTATTGGCAAAATTTAGTAACGTAGCTGCTTTAAACACGCCGTCTCTTTGTTTGTTTCTTATGAGGAACGTATGTAACATCTCTTGGAATCATCCAGCGGAAATCCCTACATTGGGACTGACCACTTTTCTTTCTGATGTTGATTCATCAGAGAAATGTCCTGTGGAATTACTTTCCTTGTTCGTCACTGAAAGATTCACAATTCACTGGAAAAACATCAAGTTGGGAATGGAGGAAGTGCATTTTGAGTGGCATATTGCACCCAAGTTTCTTGTAGGCAGATAGCAATTCTTCTACTAATTCTTTGCAATTTTATGTTCGGTGGTTGCGGAAACAATGTCACGCATGGAGCTTATCAGCACTGAGATTAGATTCAAACACCTCGTTTTGCAATAGCTTGAGTGTTTGCGAACCATAAAGACTCCCTGCTTAATCTTTTCTATACTTAGACGCGGCGAAAACTTTTGGCACAAGTATGCCAATGCAGGTTTCTTTCTGTTCATGGCCTTCACAAATGCCTCCAAGAGTCCACGTTTGATGTGCAATTCTGGTAGCAGAATGCTTTGTGGGTTCAGGAGTGGTACATTTGAAACGCTTTTTTTTCGCCTGGCAACAAAGCTGTTCGTCAAGGCCATTCCTTTTGAACGTGATGAACATTCTTTGCTCAACTATCCCACTCACATATGTAACAACCTGTAGTGCCCTGCTGTTGACAGCTGAACATTACATTCTACTTAGTTTAATTCATGTTTTATTTGTTACTTCGTTCCATTATATTTCGTTTAGGTTATGCTTTGTGTTGTAATTATTGGCTTAAATTTAATTTTGAGAACTTCTGCAATCTCCTCCTTATTCATAATCTGTACTCAGAATCCCCATGTAAACATATTCGATTAAAACTTCAATTTGGCGGAAAATGTTAAAATTATGGTACTTGCTGAAAAAAGAAGAAAAATATATAAATAACGAAGTTTGTTTTAAAAAACAGATTGTCATTGGAGATTAAGCAACAATAATTGAAAATTGAGATATTTCTGATAAACAGGTAAAATACACACAATATTTGTTTGAAACAGTTCGTTACAAAATATTTAGTAAACCACATAATTAATATCTTTGTTGAAGTGGCGAAGTAATTAAAATGAATTGCCATTAAGAAAGTTAGTGGTTTGAGGATTTTAACCCCAAGACTCCACTCAGCCACTCGTAAAGCCTGTGTGAAGTTGGCCCCCCAAAAGTTTGGGCTACACGAGATATTTATTGGGCCAGAAAGTACTTCATTTGGGCTGTTTGGGCTAGCAACTTTTAGCGTTTGGGCTACTCTGGAAACAAAGCTACAGCCTCACAAAGTTTGAGGGGCCAACTTCACGTTAGCCCCCCAAGTGTTTGGGCCAGACGAGATTTTTATTGGGCTGGGTAGTACTTCGTTTGGGCTGATTGGGTCAGCAACTTTTAGCGTTTGGGCTATTATAGTTTCCGAAATATGAGGTATTAAACTTTTTGAAAAGTGATTTTTCTGCTTCTTTTGTCGGGGCCAACTTCACTAATATGATATTTCTGACATACATGTTTATTGGAATTTACAGCACTTTGTGTCGACTAGCAGTTCAGGCAAGTTTCAAGATTTGGGCTGTATTTGAAACAGAATTAGAGCTTCACAAAGTTTGGGGGGCCAACTTCACATTAGCCCCCAAGTGATTGGGACAGTCGAGGCTTTTATTGGGCTGGATAGTACTTCGTTTGGGCTGATTGGGTCAGCAACTTTTAGCGTTTGGGCTATTATAGTTTCCGAAATATGGGCTATTAAATTTTTGAAAAGTGATTTTTCTGCTTCTTTTGTCGGGGCCAACTTCACTAATATGATATTTCTGACAAACATGTTTATTGGAATTTACAGTACTTTGTGTCGACTAGCAGTTTAGCAAGTTTCAAGATTTGGGCTGTTTTTGAAACAGAATTAGAGTTTCACAAAGTTTGTGGGCCAACTTCAAATTAGCCCCCAAGTGATTGGGCCAGACGAGATTTTTATTGGGCTGGATAGTACTTCGTTTGGGTTGATTGGGTCAGCAACTTTTAGCGTTTGGGCTATAATTGTTTCCGAAATATGGGCTATTAAACAATTTCAAAGTAATTTTCCTGCTTCTTTTGTCGGGGTTATCTTCACTGATGTGATATGTCTGACAAACACTTTTACTAATTAGTGCAATTTCTCTCTTTCTCTCTCTCTCTCTCTCTCTCTCTTTTTTAGTTCTTTGAATGTTATTTATAATGGAGATTATACTTGTGCCAATTAATTTGAGATACATTAAGATACCAGTTACTATATACTCAAATATACGATGTTTTGTTCGTCTTCATGTAATACAATTTTGAATTCTTTTTACGAAATCCGGATTTCGGTTTTCGTCATTTCATTATCCGAAGTCCATTTTCGGTTCTTGACATTTCATTATCCGAAATTCTAATTTCGGTTTCTGACATTTCATTATCGGAAATTCGGATTTCGGTTTCAGTTGAAATTCTAAATCCGGATTTTCTTAATCTGAATTTTTGACAGCGCTAATTTTGTGTAAGTAGTTATCGGCTTTAATCACCTAAATTTATTTTACTGGAAAACAATTGCTGTCTTAATAAACTGTAAAAGCAATAACTTTACAATTGCAATGGTTATATATGGTAATCCGACCTATGAATAAGACACTGGTGAAAATTATATATAATACATAATTGAATTGCGTCAAACCTTGAAGAATTATGTCCAAATAATTTTTATATCCATTCGTTCTTTCCTTTTTACGTTAGCCTTTCGTGAATACGTGGATAATATATACCTGTCTTTGATGCAAAAGCTCCAGGTTTGATTCCCAATGGAGTCTCAAGGAGCATACAGTATTCTAACTAGTTTCCTTTATATTATTATTATTATTATTATTATTATTATTATTATTATTATTATTATTATTATTATTATTATTATTATTAACAATTCTTTGTAATTTTTAAGCCGAATATTCATCCACATTATATTGTATATAGGGAGACCAATAAGAAAGCAATCTTTTTTTCTCAGTTCGTTTATTTCAAAAGATTTCGATGAGCACTTCATGTTTCTAGGGAAGTACTTGAATCCTTCTGCTCCACCTTGCTGAAACGAAAAACAAAATTATGAATTTGAAGTATAAAGCTTTTCTATATTTTTCGCCTATTTATAAAGGGTATCAACGGAGATGGGTCAAGTTTTTGTTGGAGTCTTGGCAGTCTTGGTATTCTTACACATTTAGTCTTGGTTCTGGTCTTGCATATGCGTAACAAGACTGGGGCAATCGGGGCGATACCCCCATCCAAAGGCGATCACAGTGCCCGCAGGTACAGTCGTAAATAAATGGGAGTCGTAATTACAAGACCTACATTTTATTGGTGACGCAAAGTTTCTCACGGTGCAATTTCGCACGGTCCTGTTTATCGGATTAATCATTCTGCAGGTGTCGTGCACTTTCACACGGTCCACCTGTCAATCATTTGATTCATCTTGAAAACGCTTTCACTATAGGAGGAGGGAGGACACAGAACAACTGTCAACTAACTAAGAACAGTAAAAGAGCAAACACAAGTTAAATATGAACAATTGCAATTAATACTACAGGAGGACAGCTTAGGAAATGTTTCACTTTCACGAAAAGAATAAACAAAATAACCCTAAATTAAAATAACTTAAGAACAAGACAGAACAAGAGATAAACAAACCAAAGTTATAGTAATGAAGGAGAGAAAATAATAACATAAACAATATGAAATTGAAATAAATAGGAAAAATAATAACAAAAATTATCGCAAATTGAAATAGAAGAAAACAAAATAAAATAGCAAATGAAAATAAATAAGAACAGAAAAGGAACATAAAAATTGTAATCATTAGAAATAGGAGATAGAACAATCACAAATTAAAATAAATAAATAATATTTTAATCAGCAGCACATCAGAGAATTCAGTCAGGAAGTTCAAAAATCGAAAAATATGTGCCCGCCCCAAAGCATAGTAAAACGTTGTTATTTGTGAAACACAAAACATTAGCTGTATACTCCAAGGCGGTTTGAAGACGAATCTTGTCGTCTTGATATTTTCCGAGCGAACAGCACATTGCTGAGGTAGAACATTCATACTTCTGTATATCGTCAATCCATTTTGTACAATTCATAGTTCATTATTCCAGCTTTTGGAGATGGGTAGGAGCAAGTTCGAGCGAGTTCATTTGAAACTCGACTCGACTCGAAACAGATATCTTTAAGCTTGAGTCGAGAACTCGACTCGAACAATTTCCTCCAACTCGACCCGAATTGAGCTTTAAGTTAAGTTTCGAGTCGAGTTGAGCTAAATCGAGCCAAATCCTGTGTGTAATTTCAAGTACTTTCTTCAAGTATCCTACATAGACAATATAATTATCAATGATATTACTACTGCTAGAACTTATTATTATTATTACTATTATTATTATTATTATTATTATTATTATTATTATTATTATTATTATTATTAAGAACAAAAACAACAACACAGCATATAAAGAGGAAAGAGGCGATTTACATCTGAATACCAAAATCCAAGGCGAGTCTAAGAGGCAATGACATTGTTTACGAGCTTTTCGATTTGAGTTCCGGAGAAGCAAGTATTCGGGCTCAAGCCAAAAATCATTAAAACTTATAGGGCATCGGGCAAACATGTTCAAAAATGCTCGTCCTGGATTTTGGGCTGTCAACGGCTCGAGCTGCTCGGGTCACAACTCATTCACCATCGAGCTGAACCGAAAAGTTGGCCGAGCTTACAACTCATCCAACCGAGCCGGCTCGAGCCATGGGCTCAGTTGACCAGAGTCAAACCGAGCCGATCGACTCATTTCAACCCAGCCTGCTCAAGACATCGGCTCAGTTGAGGTGGTATTAATTCAATTGTTCGTATTTATTTTAACTTGTGTTGCTCAGTTTCTGTTCTTACTTACTTGACATTTGTTCTGTCCTCCTGCCCCTATAGTGAAAGCGATTTCAGGATGAACCACATGATTGACAGGTGGACTGTGTGAGAATGCACCACACCTGCAGAATGATTAATCCGATAAAGAAGACGGTTCCAAATCGCTCGATAATGAGCACTGTGTGAAACTGAAAAGTGTGAAACCGCACGGAATCATTTTAATGGTTTTGGTTGACCACTTCCAACCTCTGCCAAATGTAAATTTAGTACTATCGTAGAAATTAATAATGACGAAATTCTGTGTCAAAACATCTTGCATAATGTATGGAACATTGCGTTTTTCTTCACCATTTGGTGTTCCACCGATGTATAGCCCAAACAGTTTAAAAGATAAGAAAAATCCCTACCTATTACATTAAAACATATTATTTCCGGCAGCAAAGTATCTTAAGGTCTAAACTCTTTCAAATACAGACCAAATCTTAATAGCCCAAAACTCTGAAACTTGAAGACCCAATCACCCCCAACGAAATACTATCCAGCCCAATAAAATTTTCGTCAGGTCCAGTCACTTGGAATGGCTTCAACGTGGCCCCCAAACTTCGTGAAGGTCCAACTATTTCAACTACAGCCCAAGTCTTGAACTTTGCAACACTGCTAGTCGACACAAAGTATTGTAAATTCCAATAAACATGTTTGTCAAAAATGTCATATTAGTGAACTTGGCCCCGACAAAAGAAGCAGGAAAATCACTTTTCAAAAAATTTAATAGCCCATATTTCGGAAACTATAATAGCCCAAACGCTAAAAGTTGCTGCTCCAATCAGCCCAAACAAGATACTATCTCAATAAAAATCTCGTCTGGCCCAATCACTTGGGGGCTAATATGAAGTTTGCCCCCCAAACTTTGTGAAGCTGTAATTTTGTTTCAAATACAGCCCAAATCCTGAAACTTCCTAAACTGCTAGTCGACACAAAATACTGCCAATTCTAGTAAACGTATTTGTCAGAAATATCATATTAGTGAAGTTGACCCCGACAAAACAAGCAAGAAAAATCACTTTTCAAAAAGTTTAATAGTCCATATTTCGGAAACTATAACAGCCCAAACGCTAAAAGTTTCTGATCCAATCAGCCCAAACGAAGTACTATCCAGCTCAATAAAAATCTCGTCTGCCCAAATCACTTGGGGGCTAATGTGAAGTTGCCCCCCCCCCCAAATTTTGTGAAGCTGTAATTTTGTTTCGAATACAGCCCGAATCTTGAAACTTCCTGAACTGCTAGTCGACACAAAGTATTGCAAATCCCAATAAACATGTTTGTCAGAAATATCACATTAGTGAAGTTGGCACCGACAAAAGAAGCAGGAAAATCACTTTTCAAAAAGTTTAATAGCCCATATTTCGGAAACTATAATAGCCCAAACGCTAAACGTTGCTCACCCAATCAGCCCAAACGAAGTATTTTCTGGCCCAATAAATATCTCGTGTAGAGCAAACTTTTGGGGGGCCAACTTCACACAGGCACTCGTAAACTATCATGAACAACACGGAATAAAATAAATTATTCTCTCGTCAAAATTATCAGTATTCTGAAATCTATTTTGCACATTGTTTCTATGAATAAAGTAAATATATCGTATGTAAGTAAACATCAATATGTTTCGTTGGAAACGAGGTAATAATTATTCTTACGTTAATTAACAATTCCATGGGTATTAAGAAGTTGGACGTTCAATAGTTTTCTACCAAAATCTTAATAAAAGCTATTAAAATTTATAATTTTTCAAATTATACGTTCTTAACTGGTTTTACGATTCCTCTCGTTACATTAGGAGGTGGGGGAAATGTTAGGTTAGGAACTAGAACACAGCTACCCGATGTCGGTTAGTAGCTAGTTTTTTTTTTTTTTTTTAACAAAGTTAACTATTAAATTCGCGCAGTATTGCCGAGCGAGCGTCAGCAATTGAAGGCGGGTTAGAGCCTCTTAGAGCACGTTGTTTTCAGTCTTCATTAAAATCTAATTAATAGTTTTCTTTTTTTTTACTTTCCACATACCTTAGTACTTCGGTTTGTACAACTCGCCTATCTCCAGCAGGAAGTCCTGGACGAATCTGTTTAACTTTCTCTTTATGGTGATTAATCGATGCTCTTCACAAAGTTTTGAAAGATTTTGCTCCTTATCAACGTATTCCTTCACAAGTTTTAAAACTGTTAGTTCACACCCGTGCAATGTTCCTGTATATTAGCCGCCATATTGATAATATAAATGCTCCTTACTTTCCAACAAAGCAACTATTCGGTTACCTTGCGCGAAGTATCTAACTCTGCTCACCGAATAGTCCCATGTTTATAACCGTTTATATATACAAGTAAACACATTTTTCAAGATCCTTATATATTTTCAATCACAAAAACAATCAAACTATCCACATCTTCCCTGTAAATGTTCAAAATTTTGCAGGAAACCGACGTCCAACTTTGTAACTTAACCCATTCCATATACTTATACATACAGGGTGGGCCATTTTAATTAATCCACGGAAATATCTGAAAAATGATAAAACATAGAAGAAATGTTTCAAGTACACGTTATATATTGCTAAGGGGGAAACCCAATTCCGCTAAAAGTACCCCTCTCCGCCCCCCCTAAATGGGGGTAACGGGGGGTAACTTTGAAATGTCAAATGGGAACATGGGTCGAGTAATACCTCGTTCGAAAGGTCTTGGAAAACTAAGTAACGCTGTACCAAAAGATGTTTCATATGATGCACCAGTTTCAAAATGGCCGCCATGGTATGGTTCGGAAACTCCAGTACCCGTAGTATGAAAACCATGGAAGGTAAATGAATGGAACAAAATTGAAATACGTAAATATCATAGGGCATATCGAATGATGTAATCCCTGTGATCCTAGTGGCCTCCCTGAAGCGGTCTTGTGGGCTAACTTCAAAATTTCAATGTCCGACCGGACAACGGTTCGGGCGTACGCTTGACCAACCCAACGCTGTTTGGAAGGCAGACTTCATGCATAGAGAATTGGTGCACTAAGTTAACGCGGATGGCCACAGTTACATTTTGATTAACTATTAGCATTCATGTCATATTGTGAGCTTGAGGGACGAAACGGTGTGTACTTATATCCCCGAAATGCTTTCTGAATAACCAGCACGCATTGCATAAAAGTTTCTCTTTTTTTAGTCACTACAGCGTCATCCTTGCAAACAAATGTTTCAACCACACCATACCTATTTGTAAGGTTAGCCTTAATTTACGAATTAAAGTAGAGTTCTCGTTTGAACTTTCACTTTAGTTTCCACCCCACTCACATACAGAGCGCAGGGAGAGATTATTTTGCAGGACTTGGATTTCTCTCTATACATTATGGCAATTTTTCTCTAATATTTTTATCTCTGTTGTATTATTCTCGAGCCTTGGAACGCCTCCGTGGTTTTCCTATTTAATTTTCGTTATTTTCATTTATGTCTAACCGTATTCATACTATGGGCACTAGACGTTTTCTTAGACACAGTCACCATGTCTTTGCGATCATTTTGAAAACGGTGTCTCATGTCGAAAATTTTCTTACAGAAGCTGTTTGATATTAATTTGTCTATGTAACGTGATGCTACTCGCTTCAAGCTGCTATTTGAAATTTTCAAGTTGGCCCCGGATACCTTTCAGTTGGCCCTTGGAGTCACTCCGACAACACCTCTCGATGTGCCTTACGTCAGTTAGCTACTCCAGTTTTTCTTTTGTTGATTTATCTCCAATCGCTTTTATACTACGGGTACTAAACCTTTTCTCTGACACGGATACTATGTTTCGGCGGCCTTTTGAGAACACTGCCATTTCACATCAATCGTTTTCTCCTGCAATATGTTAGATTTTGCAAGATTTATCGAACGAGGTACCACTCGACTCATGTTACTATTTGAAATTTTGAAGTTAGCCCCCAAGACCCCTTTAGGGAGGCCACTGGGATCACAGGGACCACACCGTTCGATATGCCCTATGATATTTACGTATTTCAATTTTGTTCCATTCATTTACCTTCCATGGTTTTCACACTACGGGTACTGGAGTTTCCGAACCATATTATGGCGGCCATTTTGAAACCGGTGCACAATATGGAACATCTTTTGGTACAGCGTTACTTAGTTTTCCAAGACCTTTCGAACGAGGTATTACTCGACCCATGTTCCCATTTGACATTTCAAAGTTACCCCCCGTTACCCCCATTTAGGGGGGGCGGAGAGGGGTACTTTTAGCGGAATTGGGTTTCCCCCTTAGCAATATATAACGTGTACTTGAAACATTTCTTCTATGTTTTATCATTTTTCAGATATTTCCGTGGATTAATTAAAATGGCCCACCCTGTATATATGATAATTTCTTTGAAAAATAAGGTACATACTTACATGTTCAGCAATTTGTTCAGATCAATGCAATTGTGTTTCTTACAATGTAAACAAATCCTAAGATATGGCAGACAAATCTTTACATATTCATACTAGCACCTGCATCAACTAGTTTAACCTATAAAAGGAAAGTATAGTAAATCAAATGAAGAATCGATATAATGGATGTTTAATATATAACATAATGAAATATGACAAGGTGTAATTTTATTTGGTATAAAAGAATAAGAATTATAATGAATTTTAAATGAATAATATATATAATAGAGTCTACGACAAAATAGGAGGAAAATAAAAAGTACAAATATTTAACCGTGATGAAGAGGAATAACTGGTGATGCTGGGAATTGTTGAATTTCGACTAAATATTTAAAAAATAGAAAATATTAATAGAAAATAACGAATCTAAACCTAGGACTTTTATGAAACTCTTTATCCTAAAACTAACTATTGTTAAGTATGCACCACGCCTACGATACTATAGAAATAGATATTTAACAAATAATACACAAGTTGTTCAGTCTATATTTGGCCAATTTCGACTTACCTAAAAATTTAGAAGAATCTATGGCGCCAGGTCCATAAGTGCTCGATGTATTTCCCTTCGTTCCTAACAATAGCCCGACACCGTAATTTCCAATGTAATAGAGTTCTCTGAAGAACTGGGAAGGGAATCTTGTCCCATTCCCTTTGCACAGCTGTCCAAAGTCCTTCCACAGTTGTCACACGCCATTTTTCCAAAGCCCGGTTGAGCAATCCAAATCCACAATAGTCCATAAGACTTGCATCTGGAGATTTAACAGGCACCTCATTGAAAGGTATCACCTGTATACCACTTTCTTCCTCCATCTCCCTGTAGAATGCGAGGGATGATTGTGAGGTCTGGTGAGGCCTTGTCCATGTGAATGCGTGCCAGATTAGCGTCATTTCCGTACATTGTTAGAATCTCATGCTAGTAGATCGGCCGCGTGATCTGCTCCTGAAAATACTGCGAAATTATTTTTCAGATCTTCGCCACCCTACGAATCTTCATTCTACCTCGGTAACAGTAGCAAGTAACGATCATGAACTCTTTTGGGAAGGATTCTTTGCAGGCACGGACCCAAATTCTGAAGTTCTTGGCGCCTTTCTCTCCATACATGATGGCTCTCTGTTTGCCGCAGTCGGAAAGGTGAAGCCATGCTTCATCGATCGTTATGACTTACATCTACCTTTGTTTGTCAGATGCCGTTCGTACAGCTTCCGAGCGTTACACTTTCGTTCTGTTTGGTGGGCATCCGTGAGAAGACGGCCGCGAGCTTTCATGACATTTTTCAGCTTGAGTTGATGCTGTAAGGTCCAGCTCACAGTCCCAAACGACACGTCAAGACGATTAGCCATATACCTTTGTGTTCGCGTATTTTCTTGCATTACCATTTTGCGAAGCTTCCTCTGCATGGTGGAGGTGTTCTTGGTGCATTCCAGCTTCCTAGCCAACTTCGTTGGTGATCCAAATGGTGGAGCTTCGTTCCCTTGTACTTTTTAATAACATTTTTATTTTACTTAAACGGATGTTGTAACCATTCTTCTTCCACTGTTCTCTAATGACAGAAACCCTAAAGTGTGCGTCATAAAGAGCGTCAACATAGCCTTCTTAAAACCGTCTTAGTTTGAACGGCATTTAGGTCACAGAACGGAAACCCACACATTTGGAAACAAATGTAACAAACCCTCACAACAATGGTCCTGTTTTGTGCGTTATTGTCGTCCGCGCGGAAAAACAACTCCGCTCCTAGTAAGCCACTGCACAACACTGTAGGACGCCACGAGCCAGGTGGGGTGATTCCATTCTGCCCGGGAGGGTGAAGGAACGAATTCTACCAAACGTAGGATGAACAACCTTTGTAACTAAATAAAACATCGGATATTACCTCAGTTAACAAACATTGTTATTTGTGGAAGAATTGTCTGTTAGAAGGCAATGCGGTGCACAACTTACTGCGTGTGATATTATTTCGGATGTGCTGTATTTCATGAGATTCGTAGTAATTTTGTTTTCTGAATTATTATTTAGTGTCCTAATATAATGCTTTCACAATTGTATGTCACTGTTTTCAATGTTATTAGGATAATTGTAAAAATAAGCCCATGATCTTAGCTGCTGCAGAGTTCGTTACGGAAACCTTAATCATCCGTACGATGTTATGTTTATATCGTCTCTGTATACTCCTGCGCCCACACGAATTTGAAAAGTGCGTTGTCTTCTCTTCTGCTTCGAGTAGCTGTGGTTGCGACTTTAGTAATTTTTACTGGCCCAAATTTTGTTTTGTTCCCTCGTGTTTTTAAAGAAATCGTTTGTGAACTATATATCTATACATATCTATCTATCTATCTATCTATCTATCTCTCTCTCTCTCTCTCTCTCTCTCTCTCTCTCTCTATATATATATATATATATATATATATATATATATATATATATATATATATATATATATATACTCAAATTGTTGAGCAATAGGAAAAATATAGCACTATCCATGGGCTATTACAAAATGGTGACCAACATCCAGGATAATGACATCACATGACAACTGTGGGAATAGGTGAACAGCAATATCTGACACACAAAACGGAAGGTAGCCGAATTTTAGTAGGGGCTTAGGAAACCCGGTGTATGAATGAAGATACCTTAGTGGAGGTAGGAGTTATATGGAGACAATGATTTGGATATCAGTGAAATTATTGTTGGAATACCATACAAGAAAATGTGAATTTTATAATAAAGAAATTAGCGTATAATATTGTTATGGTTTAAGTGGCAAGTGGAAAGCGTTGAAATTTCCATAAATCGTTGTTTAGAAAAAATCAAATAATGATGAATAAATAAACAAGGAAGAGCCGAAAGGACAAAACATAAAGCAATTTCTGTTGAAGCAAAAGTTCGGATGAACGATATGAATATTATGGACAGTCTTTTTCATGATGTGACACGGAATTGCATGAATTTTCAAAGTGACAAAGTAAATCATAATCATTAAAATGTGGGTTAATGGAGGATGTAGTTTCAAAGGAAGTTACCATAAAGTGGAATAAATGACATTTAATGAATTAATTCGGAGCATGATCACATAAATTTCCAAATTTGGATTAAAACTTGATGAGAATACCCGTGAAATGGAAACAGTAAGAACTGAATTACGAAGAGATATCAACGAAAGTGTGAGAAATGTGGAAAAATATGTACATAAACTAGAAAAAAGGAAGACCAGATGGAGGAAACAGTGGATAAATTGGAGAATTCTGATATTGAATCATTCGCGACAAACACTGGCGAAATGATAGAAGATACAATGACACTTAGGAACAGTCATAGTGATGAATATCAGTCGAGTGTGGAGCTATTTGAAGAAGTTAACACTAATGTTAATTTGTCATCAAGTAATGAAAATCAGGACAAACGAAGGATTAAGGATATTGGTGTGAATTAAAGGACGATAGTGAAACCTTATTGTTGTGGTTACTGTAGAAGAAGAAGAAGAGGACGGTAAATATGCTTGTGGCCCCGACATAGAAGAAAAGTCTCTTTGCGAGAAAATAAGTATGTTAAATGGATCATTTCAAGGTGCGATACAGTCTTAAAATACGAATATGGTGTGCCACGGCCGGAATTGCGTTGTTCATTTCTGAAGAAAGGATTGAACAGATGTGAAATTTACCGCAAATTCGATGGAAGAATTTGGTGGAGGAAACGAAAGATAGACTCAAAGTTGAGCATGCAGTGAGAGAAACAGCAGTGACGGAAAACATCGCCTGCAGAGCACGTCGGAAAAAGAAACAAAGAGAATGTACTAAGCTGCTGCAGTAAAAACCCACAAATCAAGTGGAAGACGGTATTGTAGAAACAGATACTAAGAGTAGATAAAATCATGCACCGAAAATGGATATGGCGAAGGAAAGGAGCAAACGAAAAGAACGAGAAAATCAACCAGTGCGTTGATGTTGAAGGTGACAGGTGTTGTAAAGTTCGAATACTATTATCATATTCATTGTTTGAAATTTTGCGAGAATATTGAAAGTTATTGTTATCATGTTTGTGTTTCCTGTTGACAAATTTGTGTTTATGGTAAAAGAAAATGTTACGTCCTTAAATAATTTCTTTCTGCTATGTCAGACCATACCTAGATATTCGAATCTGGATAAATTGTGCTGCACTATAGTCACTTTGAACAACAAGTCGGCTCGAACAAACAACTTAGAAGCCTAAAATATTTCTACTGTTTATCAGAAGAAAAAGAACGATTACTACGTAAATATGACAAGGACGAACAAAATTCAAGTACAGGAAGCAGTTGCTCAAATTACTATGAGTCTGAAAGAAGATTGATGAAGAAAAGTTTATGTAGATAAAATTTTCTTTTCTAAGGACGGTGAGAGCTGTAGTGCCCCACTGTTGGCAGCTGTACACTACAGTCTATTTTGTTTAATTCATGTTTTATTTGTTGCTTCGTTCCGTTATATTTCGTTTAGGTCAGGTTTCGTGTTGAAATTATTGGCCTGATTTTAGTTTTGAGAACTTCTTCAATCTCCCCTTATTCTTAATCTGTACCCAGGATTCCCAGGTAAACATATTCGACTAAAACTTCCATTTGGAAAAAAATGTTAAAATTATGGTACTTGCTGAAAAGAAGAAAAATGTGTATACAACGAAGATTGCTTTGAAATAAGGATTGTCATCGCATATTAAGGAAGGATTTAATATATAAAATATTTGCTGCAAAACAGTTATATACAGATATTTCTCCGGAACACTGAGTTACAAATTAGACACCTCTATTCACGTACTAAATATCTTCGGTTTCGTTAAGTGCTGAAGTATTTAAAAATGTATCTTACTAAAGAAGTTAGCGATTTGGGGTTTCATAACCCCAAAACTCCATTCATTCACTACTAATGACAATCAATATAACTCAATATATCAACATATTCTCTTCCAAATTCTCAGTAACTATATTAACTTATATTTATACAGGATAACAAGCTTTGGTATATTTATTTACAATACCATCATCAATCAAGAAATTTGATATGAATACCATAAACAAAATGTTCGCACACAATAATCATTAGTTTGTTGTTTATGACGTTTAAGAAGTAAGAGAAAGGTCAAGCATTGATATCTAGTGATTTCGATTTGAAAAAAAAACACGTATACGTCAGTGATATATGCTTATCAATGTAATTGTGGTTCTTAATAAGTAAAGTTAATACATGGTCACCTGTTTTGACGAGTAGAGATAATACAAGTTAGCATCATCCTAGGCTAACCTCTGAAAAGGAAAGTAAAATTATATCTCTTAAATAAATAAAGAAATAAATAATGGTTTTATGCAATATTTAATATATATGCATATGTCGCATATTAAAATGAAAGATAAAATATAATTTAATTTATTCGGAAAGAAATAAGAATTATAAGGAATAATAAAGGGATATAATATAATAAAGTCTCTAGTAATAAAGCAAAAATAAGGAAAGTAAAGTTAAATATAATTACCTGTAATAAAGAGAAGTGACTAGTGATGCCTGGAATCGTATCACCTCGAGGAGACATCTGTAATAAAAAACACAATACCCTATATTAATAAACAAGCACTTAAGAACCTAACCTAAAATACGTATAGATATTACCCGAAATTACTAGTGCCAACTATGCCTACGAAAAGAGAAATATTTACCTACTTACCTTAAACAACCGCGGTGATTTTGGCGGATTTCAGCCAACTCCAAATCATCAAAAAAGTAGGGTAGATAGAGATACAAGAAATTTAGGTATCATAATTACATACACCCTACCACGCATTACACTGTTTGAAAATATCTTTGAGATAACTAGTAGTGTTTAATATCTTTGAGGACAGCGGTGATTTGGGCACACTTCTGATAGCTCTAAAACATCACAAAAGCAGGGTAGGCAGAGATACAAAAAATATTGTTCGTTAAATTAGGTATCATCATTCATAATTAGGTTATCTTTATACCGAAAAGAACCAAATTGACCACACATAATATGCATATAATTATCTTTGGCACATAAAATAGTAAACTGAATACATGTTAAAGATTGCAAGAAAAAAGACAACGAACATAGATATTCAAAAATGAATAAAAAATCTATTGTACGTAAAAAAAAGTATTGCGGCCCCCAAAGAATCGAACAAAATTACTAGCAAATTACCAACATACAGTCATCTTTTAAACGTAAAACGAAGAAGTGAATTATCCGTAAAGACCCTACAAAAACGGACAATTATCGGAGTCAATATAAAAAATAACTCTTTTATGCAAATGAATGGAAATTACGATCAGTGCCCCCCCACAGAATCAAACCAAATTACTTGAAAATTATCTACATACCGTCATCATTTAAACGTAAAACGGACAAGTAGGGGATCCTTATAGAACCTACGAAAACGGAAAATAAACGTAGCCTATACATAAGAAAATCACTTCTTTATGCAAATGAATGGAAATTCCCATCAGTGGCCCCGCAGAATCGAACCAAATTATTAGCAATTTATCTAAGCACTGTCATCTTCCAAATGTAAAACGGAAAAATCGAGAATCCGCGAAGATCCTACACAAAAGCAGAATAAACGGAGTCAATATATAAGAAAAAAACTTTTTATGCAAATGAATGGAAATTACAATCAACGTCCCCTCACAGAATGGAACAAAATTATTCCAAATTATCAACATTCTGTCATCTTTGAAACGTATAACGAACAAGTGGAGGATCCGTAAAGACCTACGGAACGAACAATAAATGGAGTCAAAATATAAGAAAGGGACTATTTTACGTAGTAGTATGGGCCTCACCTGAGGACACTTTTGGCCCCTGGGTCCCTGCCCCAGGACCCATGGTCCCTGGCCAGGTGTCAATGACCTAGGGGTGCCTAGGACCACACCCTCTAAATTTTGGCAGGGGTAACTTGGCCCACCCCCTACATTTTGGCAGGGGTACATAGGACCACCCCCCTAAAATTTTGGAAATTGCGAAATCTAAAAATTTGGTATGGTAGCCTAAGACCACAGTATGTACCTCTATCAGTAATGGGGGTCTATGTCGTTCCCTTTCATGGGAAAAAAATACCAAAAATTCAAATTTCGGAGGTTTAAGACCTAATTTCTCCCCTTTTATCAGGTGTTATTATACCATATGGTTAAATGGGCGTATACAGGGGTTCATTTCCTATTATAAGACATGGGTACATTGATGCACCCTTTAAAAATTTGGGAGGGGTATCTTAGCTTATCCACTCGGTTTTAGAAATTGTTTAATATAAGCATTTGGTATCATAGTACAGGACTTCAATATGTATCACTATAAATTTGGATGGTCCACCTCGTTCCCTTTCATGGGTAAAGAACTACAAAAAATCAAATTTCGGAGGTTATTGACCCCGTTTGATAAGGATTCAACACGTTATATGTGTATGTACAGAGGTTTATTACCTTTATATGTTTGTGTTCCTTTTTAAATTTTTAGAATTATCAAATAACAGAATTCGGTTAACGTTTTCTAGGACCCATTGTAGATGTTGGTATTCCTCTTATGGCCAAATATTCAAAATTTAAAGGTTATTGACCTATTTTTTTGATACAGCTTTCTTATTGAATAAGTACAGGATTTATTACTTTTTCATAAGACACAGGTGTATTTGTTTACCAATCTTAAATTTTGGGAGGGGTGCATTTCTTATTGTCATATCAATAATTGATAATTGTTCTTAAAATTGGATAGTATCTCATTCATTGGGTAAATCATTGTGAAATATTACTATGGTCACGTGATCAGTTATTGACCTATGATGGAATTAAGAGTCCAGGACATTGGTACATTGAAACTCTGTAGGATAATTTGAGAATCAAATGAAATTGTGTCATTGGTTTTGATTATTTGAGCCTATTGACCAAATATAAACGTAAGCAATACGATGTACCACGTGATTGACCTTGATGAGGTAGGGTACAGGGATTCATTTCCTTTGTTGTGGTACTTCTTAAGTTTGAGTACACACTTGCAGAAAACAGTTCGTTCTACTCAGTTAAACAATTGACGGACATTATCGCCCTTATTGAACATATAATGATATGATTAATTCTAAGACTTAGGTATATCGAGAGAAGTATTCTTTAAATTTGGGAATTGTGATAAACAGAACTTTAACATAAGCGCGAAATTTGAAACATTACTTTGAACTTTAGTCACAGCTCATAGTCTAAGATCATTGGTGGTGATTGACTTGACCTTGATCTTTAGAAATCTGATAGCTAACCTTATTGAATCTTATGACTCATAGACGAAAGGCAATACATGCTACAACACTTTGAAATTTAATCACAAGGAGACGTAATCTGACACTAGCAAAGTTATTGTTGATGCAATTTTATTGGCTGATCACTATCTTTCATACAATCTGATTGATTCATCACTATTTTTCGCGCAACTGATTGGTTGATGATTTTCAAATCTTTGCTGCATTCAGTTTTAAGTTTTTTTTAACATTTAAAAATCTTGGTTTCGTTCAGCATTTTGCACTCACTGATAAATATGATCAAAATCGTTTATTTGTTAAACGAATAGTCAAAAACCGGATAAAGTTTGACGGTTAACCGTGAAAGGTAAAATTTTTAGTTTGAAAATGTTTTGTTTGAAAATTTTGTTTCAAAATTCGTGTTTCAAATTTTTGTTAGAAATTTTTTTAATGTTTTTGTTTAAAATTTTATCGTTTCAAAAGTTTTTGAAATTTATCGTTTCCAAACTTTTTGTTTAAAATTTTTTGTTTGAAGCTTTTCTGTTTAAAATTCTTCGCTTACAAATTTTTTGTTTAAAATTTTTTGTTTGATTTTTTTCAAAATTTTGTTTGAAAAGTTTTTCATTTCAAAATTTTGTTTGAATTTTTTCGTTCGAAATTTTTCGTTTCCAAATTTTTTTTCGTTTCAAAAATTTTGTTTCAAAGTTTTTTGTTCGAATTTTTTTGTAACCTTTTTGTTTGAAACTTTTGACATTTTCTTAAGTTTGTGAGCCTAATAATTTGACTACATTTAGCTCATCATGAAAATTATCATTCATTTGGTCGATTCGTGAACATAATATTTGCCATTATTCAAAGTTCAGTTGTACACCAAATTGTTCTGCTTTCCCAATCGAATCACAAGTTCAAATGTTCCAGCACTGATACCAATCATCAGATGTTTTGTTTGAAATATATTTATTGGATAATAGCTTGCGAAGATGAATTCTTTGTCGTTAGAAGTACACATCTTTCCTCCTGAAAAGCACTTGCTCAAATGACTTCATGGGCTGGCACTGTATTTGCTGATTTCATAGAGTTATTGCTGACGTCATACGAAAGGAATGTGCTGACGTTTGAATTCATGATTTCATCACAATTGCTGACGAAACCGGCTGTGTACTAAATTCAAATTGATGACTTTGACCCAAGAATCCTTTGTAACATAAAGATACAGATCCAGTATTTAAGAAACGTAACAGTTCTTGTTTTGATGTTTCCATGGGTACATATTCTGCTGGTAAAATTATGTTCTTATGACTACGATTCTTAATCCAAACTTGGTAGGGATTTTTTGGCTAGCTAAGATTCTATAAGGTACATTCTGTTGTAAATCAGTAATCTTGGTAAATGATTTCATCACATCACGTGTATTTAGAAACTGCAGACAAGTAGCCATGAGGACGTTATAATGAATACTAACTTGAATGATGATGCAAAAACTAATGACGTTGCATTATCTTGTTCTGACGTGTACTATTGCACCATGATAAACAATGTTGCCAGAGGTTTTTATTTACTCTGGCATTTATTTATTACATACAGGTCTGTTTATTTACTAATGAGTTCACAAACTTTTAAAAATGTCAAACCAAACTTTGAAACAAAAATTTCAAACAAAAAAATTCAAATAAAAAATTTCAAACCGAATTTTGTTCTAAATAGTTCTGATTCTTTACTAATGAGTGCACAAATTTAAAAAAATTTCAAAAGTTTCAAACAAAAAGTTTACAAAAAAATTCGAACAAAATATCTTTGAAACAAAATTTTTCAAACTAAAAAATTTTGGAAACGAAAAATTTCAAACGAAAAATTCAAACAAAAATTTTGAAACGAATTTATTTTTAAATTTTCAAAGAAAAATTTCAAAAAAAATTCAAACAAAAGTCAAAAAAATTCCAAAAAAATCTGAAACCATAAAAATTCAAACAAAAATTTGAAACAAGAATTTTCAAACAAAAAGTTTCAAACAAAACATTTTCAAACTAAAAGTTTTACGTTTCACGGTTAACCGTCAAACTTTATCCGGTTTTTGAATATTCGATTGACAAATAAACGGTTTTGATCATATTTATCAGTGAGGGCAAAATGTTGAACGAAACCAAGATTTTTAAATGTTAAAAAAACTTAAAACTGAATGCAGCAGAGATTTGAAAATCATCAACCAATCAGATTGCGCGAAACATAGTGGTCAACCAATCAGATTGTATGAAGGATAGTGATCAGCCAATCAAATTGCATCAACAATAACTTTGCTAGTGTCAGATTACGTCAACTTAAGATTAAATTTCAAAGTGTTGTAGCATGTATTGCCTTTTGTCTATGAGTCATAAGATTCAATAAGGTTAGCTATCAGATTTCTAAAGATCAAGGTTAAATCAATCACCACCAATGATCTTAGACTATGACCTGTGACTAAAGTTCAAAGTATTGTTTCAAATTTCGCGCTTATGTTAAAGTTCTGTTTATCACAATTCCCAAATTTAAAGAATACTTCTCTCGATATACCTAAGTCTTAGAATTAATCATATCATTATATGTTCAATAAGGGCGATAATGTCCGTCAATTGTTTACCTAAGTAGAACCAACTGTTTTCTGCAAGTGTGTACTCAAACTTAAGAAGTACCACAACAAAGGAAATGAATCCCTGTACCCTACCTCATCAAGGTCAATCACGTGGTACATCGTATTGCTTACGTTTATATTTGGTCAATAGGCTTTAACAATCAAAACCAATGACACAATTTCATTTGACAATTCTCAAATTATCCTACAAAGTTTCAATGTACCAATGTCCTAGACTCCTAATTCCATCATAGGTCAATAACTGATCACGTGACCATAGTAATATTTCACAATGATTTACCTAATGAATGAGATACTATCCAATTTTAAGAACAATTATCAATTATTGATATGACAATAAGAAATGTACCCCTCCCAAAATTTAAGATTGGTACACAAATACACCTGTGTCGTATGAAAAAGTAATAAATCCTGTACTTATTCAATAAGAAAGCTGTATCAAAAACAGGTCAATAACCTTTAAATTTTGAATATTTGGCCACAAGAGGAACACCAACATCTACAATGGGTCCTAGAAAACGTTTACCGAATTTTGTTATTTGATAATTCCCAAATTTATAAGGGCACATAAACATATGAATATAATAAATTTCTGTACATACTCATATAACGTGTTTAATGCTTATCAAATGGGGTCAATAACCTCCGAAATTTATTTTTTGTAGTTCTTTACCCATGAAAGGGAACGAGGTGGATCATCCAAATTTATAGTGATACATAGTGAAGTCCTGTACTATGATATCAAAGGCATATATTAAACAATTTCTAAAACCGAGTGGATGAGCCAAGATACCCCTCCCAAATTTTTAAAGGGTGCATCAATGTACCCATGTCTTATGATAGGAAATGAACCGATATACATGACCATATAACCATATAAAGTAATAGAACCTCATCAAAGGGGAGAAATTGGGCCGAAAACCAAACACGTGGTACAACATATTGCTTATGTTTATATTTTAGCAATGTTTACCCATGAAAGGGAAAAGGTGGACCCCCCAAATTTATCATGATTCATGTTGAGGCATGTACTATGATACTACCCATGAAAGGGAATAAGGTGGACCACCCAAATTTATCATGATACATGTTGAGGCATGTACTATGATACTACCCATGAAAGGGAATAAGGTGGACCACCCAAATTTATCATGATACATGTTGAGGCATGTACTATGATACCGAATGCTTAAATTGGAAAATTTCCAAAATTTAAGGGGGTTGGCCATGGTACCTCTTCCAAAAATTTAAAGGAGTGCATCAATGTAACCATGTCTTATAATAGGAAATGGACCTATATATACATGACCATATAACCATACAATGTAATAGGACCTCATCCAAGGGGATAAATTGAGCCAAAACCAAGCACGTGGTTGTACTAAAATTTGGCAATTTCGTACCAATGAAAGGAAACGAGGAGAACCAACAAAATTTATAGTAATCTATATTAGGGTCCTATACTATAATACCAAACATATAAAAGGGACAATTTCCAAAATTGAAGGGGTTGGCCAAAGTACCCCTCCCAAAAAATTTAAAAGGATGTACAAATGTACCTATGTCTTATGATAGGAAATGAGTCCCCATACGTGACCATATAACCATATAAGGTAATAGGACCTCATCCAATGGAATAAATTAGGTAAAAAACGAAACACGTGGTACAACGCATTGCTTACGTTTATATTTTGGCAATTTTGTACCCCTAAAAGGGAACGAGGTTATAGTAATAAATATTAGGGTCCTATACTATTATACCAAATGTTTAAATTGGACAATTTCCAAAATTAAAGGGGTGGGCCAAGGTACCCCTCCCAAATTTTTCAAGGAGTGAATTAATATACCCATGTTTTATGAAAGGTAATGAACCCCTGTATACGCCCATATAACCATATAGGATAATAACACCTCATCAAAGGCGATAAATTAGGTGAAAAGACCAAACACGTGGTTGTACTAAAATTGGCAATTTTGTACCCATTTAAGGGAACGAGCTGGACCACCCAAATTTATAGTGATACATACTAGGGTTCTATACTATTATACCAAATGTTTAAATTGGGCAATTTCCAAAATTTAAGGGGTGAACCAAGGTACCTCTCCCAAACTTTTCAAGGGTGCATTAATATACCCATGTCTTATGAAAGGTAATGGACCCCTGTATACGCCCATATAACCATATGGGATAATAACACCTCATAAAAGGGGAGAAATTAGGTCTAAAACCACCGATTTTTTACCCATGAAAGGGTACGACATAGATCCCCAATACTGATAGAAGTACATACTGTGGTTCTAGGATACCATACCAAATTTTTCATTTGGCAATTTCCAAAATTTAAGGGGGTGGTTCTATGTACCCTGCCAAAATGTAGGAGGTGGGTCAAGGTACCCCTGCCAAAATTTAGAGTGGGTGGTGCTAAGTACCCCTAGGTCATTGACCCGTGGCCAGGGGCCAAAAGTTTCCCCAGGTGAGGCTCATACTACTTACGTAAATGAATATCAAATTAACATCAGTGACCCCTACAGAATCGAACCAAATTATTCACAAACTATCTACATACTGTCATTTCTCAAACGTAAAACCGACAATTGATGGATCCGTAAATATCCAACGAAAACGACAATAAACGGAGTCAACATATAAAAAATATCTCTCTTATGTAAATGAATATCAAATTGCCATCAGTGCCCCCCCCCCACAGAATCGGAGAAAATTATTCACAAATTATCTACATATTGTCGTCTCTCAAACCTAAAAGGGACAATTGAGGGATGCGTAAAGATCCTACGAACACGGACAATAAACTGAGTCGGTATAAAAAAAATATGCAAATGAATGATAATTACTATCACTGGTCCCCCACAGAATCGAAGCAAGTTTTTTTCAAATTACCTGCATATTGTCTTCAACCGTTAAATGAACAATCCGCATCAAAAAACTTGCGACAGCTTACGCCGTCCAGCTAAGCCACCCAATATACACCCTCTTTTTCCATAATCGTGTCTGGTAAGGAGACCCCCTCTCTCACCTCCTTTCTTCTCTTCCATACTAAAATTAGCAAACAACATGAGCGCAATTCTAATTTGAAACTACGCATGTATTAGTATCGATAAAACAAAATAATAAAACAGAGTTAAAACAAGATTCATAAGATGTATGGAGAAACTGAAACACAATGAAACATTGAAACCAGTGGATCTATTACACAGAAATTCAGAAATGAGGCAGAGAGAGAGAGAGAGAGAAGGAGAGAAAAGAAGAAACCTAAAAAGAACAGATAAAAATGTGGAATTTTAACGTGGTAACAAAACAACCTAACATTATAAAGTTCCGTTACCAGAAACCGAACAGTAATATAGAAATAACGTTTGTTTTTATATATTTTTAAGGACTATTCGAATATATATAGAGCACGCTAGAAACATTCATTAGGTCAATTTCAGAAAGGAGAGTATACTCAATTTCAAGTAGAACTGTAGATCTCCGAGACACATCTAAGGCAATGTCAAAAGTTTAACACACATGCTTTATTTCCACGTGGTTCGCTAGTAAAGTCGATCGTGTACATTGGACGTACTGATCCAAACTACTTGCTAATAAACCCAGTAGGTAGCGTCCATTCCAGACTACTAATGCAAATTGAACCTCAGACTAAAAGAAAAAGAAACGAAAGGAAAAAGGAACAAAGATATGATTGAATGAGTGCTATTTTACTGCTAAATATTTATCAGAAATATCCTATATTATAAGTGCAAACTGTACCATAATGAAAGTTACAAATGTTCAAATGGAAAATTGGATGTTCCTTATAAATGTACAGGTAGCAGACCTTGCGTGTTTCAAATTTGAACGTGAACAAAACACATTTAATTATAGGATGGAAACAAATTTTATGTCAACCTGATAAAAATAAAATGTTGTTTAAAAATAACGAAAGAGCTTGGGCTTTTGTAGCCTTTTCCGAAGATTTATCTGTTCCGAACATCCAGCACCAATTTCAATCTTGCGGATATAATGTTGTAATTTGCACAGATAGAATGAACAAGCTAGAGCTCAAACGGATCATATTGTCAGTCTGATGATGTTGGTTAGCTTATGGACCACCACTGGGTCGAGGATTCAAACCTCTTCTGCCGTCCTAAGCGAAAAGACATTAACTTCACATTTTTCGAAAATCGAAATATTGGTATGGGAATGTTCGTGTTACAATTCTGGATCTCTCTAAACTGAAATTGACGTGGTTTGACCAATAGGTAGGGGTAATGACGTCATGAGTGTTTACGTTATGTTCACAGCAGTAACTGAAAGTAAACAAAAAGACCTTTAGTGGCAATTCCTAAGAAAAAATACTTAACTGTATTACTAAACAAATTTTAGATCGTGAATATATATTTAACAAAGTTTTATTGAAACACAACACATTTGAACGTACAGACTAAGCGAAAACGCGTTTTGTTTATTTTCTCGAAAGTATGTGAAGTGGGGATAAAGCCTTTTCGCATAGCAGGGCAGTGTAGTGACCCGGTAATTCGACTGAGACTCGGTAACTCAGATGATAAAAAAACATATTTTGCTTATTCCTTTGCGTTTGAAGAGTATTTTTTTCCTAGATGACCAGGATTGAAGATGTTATCCCCAAAGCACGAAAAACACAACGGTGAAGTTGCCAGTTAATTACATTTTCCAGACCAGGTATATCCGTCTCTTCCTCCGTTTTAACTTTGGAAAACGCACACACACATGAATGCGTGTGTGCGTGAGAGAGAGAGAGAGAGAGGAGAAGTGAAAGATGCAAAGACAAGATAGGGAAAGGTCAAGAAGGAGAGAGAGAGATAGAGAGAGGGGGATGGACGAATATAAATATGAAACATACTTATCCATATCGTGTATGATAAAGAACGCACACACTGATTACTGAAATTCTCACCAGTGATGCGTTGTAAGTTCTCCATTATTATATGCGTAAAAGTCATATTACCTGACGTAGAATCAAACCTAAGTGCACAACGTAATTTATTTATCGAGTTTCTAGAGAAAAATTAGTGCCCACTAATAAAGGAAATAAATACAAAGCAGGAAAGAATGCAGAAATAAATACATATTGTGCAGTAAATTCGCCGCGCAAGTTCAATAGTAGGCCTACTCGAATAATAATAAATAATAATAATAATAATAATGATAATAATAATAAAACTATATTATAAAATTGAAAGTGACTAAACACCGTTCTGGTGGGTTTTCTCCGGGTTCTCCCGTTTCCTCCTACTTTCTTCATTCTACCATTTCACTCATTTCTCATCATCGCCGTCTCCTTATCCTAACGGGCATAATCGTGGGACGTAAAACGAAGATTTCATTTCATTTTTTGAAAGTGACTTTGATTTATAATCTCTTGAACCACCCGACTGATCTCGATCAAATATTCAATATTGATAAAATTCAAGCCTGGTAGTATTTTTATCTATTTGTTTTGATGTTCCTTACGGGGGAAAAGAGGGTAAAGATAAATATAAATAAGCTTAATAAGTCTTGAATCAAACGACCAATCAGGATGTAATTTTTCCATATAGTTTAGATACGTGCATGGAATGTTTGTTTTAAGATTTTGCTTTGATGATGGAATATAGAGGAGGGGGAGGGGAGGGTCGGAAGATATACAAAAGTAAATGAAAATAAAAATAAAAGTATATGTGTTCGTGAGTTAATGAGTCTTGAATACGGGACTGATCTGAATCAAATTTTCAACATGGGTGAAGTTTTTGCTTGGGGTGATTTTCATCATATCACTTTGACTGTAAAACGTATGGTTGGAGGAGGGGAAGGGGAAGATATATAAAAATAAATAAAACTTAATAACTCTTGAGCCACGCAGCCTATCTCGATCAAGTTTTTAACATAAATGAGATTCCGGCCTGATATGATTGTTATCATTTCATTTTGGCGATAGAACTTCTAAAAGGGGAATAGGAAAGGGAGATAAGTAAACATAAATAAAACTTAATAAGTCTTGAACCACCGTACCGATATCGATCAAATTTTCAACCTAGATGAAGTTCGTAGCTGAGATGGTTTTCATCATATCACTTTGATGGTGTAACTAAATTAAGGGGAAGGATAGCAATATTTAAAAAAGAACGAAAAATGTCCGATATTAGTATCGAATCTATAAGTATTGAAGTCGCTGAGATGAACAGTGACACATCTAATGCCGTTTAAATCCAAATTCAACCCTACAAAATGGTGAAGAGGGAGACATAAAATTTACCAAAATAACCAATATCATTGTCGAAATCATACTTTTCCAGATTGCTGAGATGATGATGTAGTGGTAAATTGCCAGACTTCCAAATGTAAAATCTTAGTTCGATTCCCCGTCAGGTAGTATAACTTTTTCGCACAAAATAATGGCTGTAAACATAGATCTATCTACTGCTAGAGAACGTACAAGGCATCACTGGTGAGAATTTGAGTAAATAGTATATGTGTTCTTTATCATACACGGTAATGATAAGTATGTTATATATTTATATTCGTCCCTCTGTCTCTCTCTTTCCTAACCTTTCTCTATCCTGTCTTTACATTTTTCACTTCTCCCCCCCTTTCTCTCTCTCTTTCACGCACACACGCACGTCCTGTACGTTTGCGTGATCCAAACTTAAAACGGAGCAAGAGACAGATAGACCTGGTCTTGAAAATGTAATTAACTGGCAACTTCACCGTGGTATTTTTCGTGCTCTGAGTATAACATCTCCCATCCTGGTCATCTCTGAAAGAAATACTTTTAAAACGAAAAGGAATAAGAAAAATATTTTTTTTTATCATCTTGGTTACCGAGTCTCAGTCGAATTACAAAGTCACTACAGGTTTGAATCCTCAACCCCGTGGCGTTCCATAAGCTAACCAACATCATCAGACTGACACTATGATTCGTTTGAGCTCTAGCGTGTTCATTTTATTTGTGCAAATTAAACGTTATATCCGCAAGAAATGAAATTGACTGGATATTCGGAACTGATAAATATTCGGAAAAGACTAGAAAAGCCCAACCTCTTTCGTTATTTGAAAACAACATTTTATTTATACTAGTTTGACACAAAATTTGTTTCCATCCTACAACTGAATGTGTTTTCTTCCCGTTGAAATCCGAAACATGCAAAGTCTGCTACATTTATAAGAAACAACCAATTTTCCATTTGAACATTTGTAACTTTTCATTGATACAGTTTTCGCTTTTAATATAGGATATTTCTGATAAACATTTAGAAGTAAAATAGCACTCATTCAATTTTATCTTCTGTTTTCTCCTTTCGTTTATTTTTTATTTTTCTGGTTTTCACTTTGCATTAGTAGCTTGGAATGCAAGATACGACCTACGCTACCTACTTAGTTTATTAGCAAGTAGTTTGGATCAGTACGACCAATGAACACTACCGACTTTACAAGCGAACCACGTTTAAACAAAGCATTTGTGTTAAACTTTTGATATTATATTAGGCCTCGGAGATCTACAGTTCTACTGCAAATTGAGTATACTCTCCTTTCTGAAAGTGACCTATTGAATGTTTCAAGCATGCTCTATATATTCGAATAGTCCTGAAAAATATATAAAAAAGATATTTCTATATTACTGTTCGGTTTTTGGTAACGGAGCTTTATATTGTTAGGTTCTTCTTTTACTCCTTTGAAATTCTACATTTGCATCTGTTCTCCGTTTTATTTTTATTTTCTCCTCGCCTTCTCTCTCTCTCTCTGTCTGCCTGTCTCATTTTTAAAGTTTTGTGTAATAGATAGTAGAATAGAGGCTGGATAGCTGGCTGAGTCAGCAAAAAAATATCTTGTTTTCCTAGAATTCGAAGGCAAGTTTCAACAGGCCTCTAGTTGTTATGCTCATAGCCTTTTAGGGCTACCACCAGGAGCCCCGTGAAAAAATTTTGGTTGTGGGAACCCGCTGTTGCTATGCTCATACTCTTGGACGGGTACCGGATCTTCATCAGAGTCCTTTCACTTATCACGATCGAAGCTTCCCAATTGATTGGTTTTCGTCTTTTCGTTTTGTATTGAAAAGCTATTTTGCATAGCATTAGGTAGCTATTTTAGACCCTTACCCCAAACCTTTGATAATTTGTGATCGAAGCATCCCAATTGATTGGTCTCCGTCTTTCCCCGCCCCGTTCCTCCTGGGAAGCCAGAGAGCATACCTTAATGTCTTAAATTATTCAATGCTTTCTCACCGAGAATCAAACCTGAACACTAAATATACTTTCATTTTGAAAGCTCTCTCACCGGAACCGAACGCAATTCCAGTACTTCTCGATTTAGAGTTGAATTAATCCTCACATAAAAAAAATCACGTATATAGCACTTCGTATTGATTTTAGCGTACCATATGATATACATCGTTCGACGCTTTTCATTTCGAAGCACTATAATGCTTTCAAGTGTTCAATGCTCCATTTCTCTCTCTCTCTTTCAGCGAGAATCGAATCCAGACCAAAGTGGTATTAAAACATAAATAACAAACACAAAAGTCAACTTATAAAATACACCATCACATTATTATTATTATTATTATTATTATTATTATTATTATTATTATTATTATTATTTTGGTGAAGTGAAAGTGAAAGACAAATAACCATGATTGTAGCTTCGCTAGCTTACGATGTAAAGGTTCTGCACACAAAAAACCACTTTGCTAGGGAGCTGGGATCGAATTTGGTACTTCATGATTTTAGAGTTGATCTAGTCCTTGCATGAAAAAATGAACTTCACGTATATAGCACTTCGTTTTACGACAGAAAGAACCGGTTCTTCATCAGAGTTCTTTCAGTTATCACGATCGAAGCTTCCCAATTGATTGGTTTCCGTCTTTTCGTTTTGTATTCAATAGCTATTTTGCATGGCATTGGGTAGCTATTTTAGACCCTTACCACCAATCCTTTGATATTCAGTGATAGAAGCATCCCAATTGATTGGTCTTCGTCTTGTATTGAATAGCTATTTTGGACCCTTAGCCCTCTGTCGCACTCCCAGCCTCTCAGCCCCGAATTTCGTGCGAAGAGCATAAACGATTTATCCCCCTTGGTTCTATTCCCACGAAACGCCTGTAGGTTATGTGTTAATTAGTAACGTATTCAAAGTTACTTTTGCAGGTACGCCAAGTGTGAAATTACGTTAATCGAATTTAGAAAAGATGTGTTCACTCTATCACTGAGCCTCAGTGCCTCACATATAGATTAGATTTTTATTTTTTTAAAAAAGCTTCGAAATAAAAATATATATCATTTTGCAGATAGACCAAGTATGAAATTACGTTAATCGAGCTTAGGTAAGATGTATTTGTGATTGTATGTATTTATAATTGAACTACCTAATGCTGAACAAAGTGATATTAAAACGTAAAAAAAGAATATATGTTTTGCTTTCAACGGGAATCGAACTTAGCCCGTAAATAACAAACAAAAAACAAATTAAAAAATACAGCATCACATTATTATTATTATTATTATTATTATTATTATTATTATTATTATTATTATTATTATTATTATTATTATTATTATTATTTTGTGGGAGTGGAAAGTGAAGCACACTACTAACCTTGATTGTAGCTTCGTTAACTTACGATATAAATATTCTGTATACAGAAATCCATTTTGGTTGGAGATTGGATCCCGGACCTCAAGGATCGTGGTCCTTCGTAAGTGTATGGTACATGTATAACCAAGATGAATTATTGTTTCTTCTTCGTCATTTTGTCACCCCATGCACCAGAAGTGAACGCTGTACCAGTGAGCCACTGAGACCCCTGATGACGTTAAAAACGTTAAAACGTTAAAAAAAAACATACATAGAAGCGAATCTTAACTATGATGCTTCTGCTCGTTGCACGTTGAATTCTGAGAAAATAAGGTGAAATTCTTGAATGTTTTCTGAGTCGTATTGCAAGTAGATTACAGATGACGTAAGAAACGTCTGGATTCTTGTATAAAGCAGCTAGTGAACGTAAAGTCGTATTACTTATAGTCTAATAAAATAATATTACAAAAGGAAGAGGTATATTATGTGTTTCAACTTTGATAATATCATGTCTACCTGTCTGTAGTATGAGCTCGGGGCCAGCAAACATTAAAGGCGCGAACAATGAAATGAAATCTTTGAGTTTTACGTCCCTCGATTATGCCAGCTAGGTTAATGGGAAATCTTTGAATTTTACGTTCCACGGTTGGAGATCTTTGCGTTTTACGTCCTACAGCTATGCCTGCTAGGTTAATGAAGACGATGATGATGATGAGAAATGAATGAAATGTTGGAATGAAGAAAGTGGGAGGAAACGGGAGAACGCAATGGAAATTCACGTACACGGTGTTTCTCCACCACGTACACGGTGTTTGTCCACCACAAAGTTCACTTGGTGGGAACAGGATTTTGAACCCGGGACCTTCCACGTACACAGTGTTTGTCCATCACAGACTTCACTTGGTGGGAACAGGATTTTAAACCTTTGACCCCCATAAACCAGAGGTGAACGCTCTACCACTGAGCCACCGAGACCCCTGATGAAAATATATCGAAATATGATCAAAAACGTAGCCTCCGAGCTAAGATCGAATCAAGGACCCCAAGTACCGAGCCACCGTGTCCCCCTAAGTGAATGATGATAGAATAAAAGATGTGGAACGAGAGAAACAATGAAATGAAATCTTTGAGTTTTACGTCCCACGTTATGCCAGCTAGGTTAATGGGAAATCTTTGTATTTTACCTTCCACGGTTTGCAATCTTTAAGTTTTCCGTCCCACACTTATGTCGGCTATGCTAATGGAAACGGTGATGATGAGAAATGAATGAAATGTTGGAACGAAGAAAGTGGGAGGAAATTCACGTACCCGTTGTTTTTCCACCACAAAGTTCATTTGGTTGGAACAGGATTTTGAACCTGGGACCTTCCACGTACACGGTGTTTTTCCACCACAAAGTTCAGTTGATGGGAACAGGATTTTGAAGCTGTGACCCCCATACACCAGAGTTTAACGCTCTATCATCGAGCAACCGAGACCCATAAAACGAGAGAGAGAGAGAGAAGTCAAACCACAACACTCATGCAGGGCCGTTGTGTTCAATGATGATACTCTGAACTCGTTAGTATATCATCTAAATGGTTTGAAGTTGAGGTCTCCAGGGTCGGTATTGAGACACGTACAAAAAATTAAAACGAACGAAATTAATGTCAAATTCATAGTTTTCAGGGACGCTGTGTTCAATGATGATATTCTGAACTCAATAATATATCATCTAATTAGGGTTGGACGTCCCTTTAAATTGAGTTTTCGTATTTGGAACGGAATAAAAATACCATAGTGAGTTAACTGATAGCTTTCGTAATCATTCAGACATCATACCCTCGTAAGAGAGAGAGAGAGCTATTAGGTTCGGATTTAATCTTGTACATTTGTTTTGAAGTTTTCCATTTTAATAAAAGTAAAAGAAACGAAAAATCGTCTTTGACGTTCCTTAAGTAGAACCACTTTGAGCAGGAAATCTTAATTTTGTGAAAAGTTAGGTACCACCCACAAAGGGTTAGGCTCTGTGTGTATGAGGAAGACCCAGGAAAACCTCATTCAAGGTGCGCTTGCAACATCATCATACTGTACTATTTATGTTCATCATTGAAAAAATACATCCCATAACTTATGATTTGATTGTGTTGATTTGTGTTTTAACGTCCTATACAACAGCGATGCTATATGAGACGTAGGTCTAGTATTGCTAAATAACGTTTAATTCAAATCACAGGAATTCTCAGACGAAATCGCCGCTAAAGGAACTTGCGCTAAGCGCTTATTCATGAGGGAGATCTCCTATAAATTTTATATAACGATAACACTGGTCGACAGTGAAAAATTTTCTTTCATGAAACAAAGTGTTTCTTATAGTTTTCGAGCTGCTGAAAACGAATCTGATCTTACTTTGGCTCTGCACCCTCAGATTTTGAAATAATGTCACTTTTAGTAAATTTTGGTTAAAATTTTTAGGAAATCCTGGACTGTAGGTATGAATCCTCTCTACTCCTTTCCTAACTATCCTAGAATAACAAATGATACCTCGTTGAAAAGGGCATGGACCACACATTCCAACGGTAAGCATTTATTACCCATCGCGCTCAATGTGTAGAAGAAGAAGAAAAATATTGAAAAAACTGGAAAAAACGGTTTTTTGAAGAATTTTAGAAACATTTGCAACACTGACAGTCACGGTACACAAATATAAGCTCAGTAACTCATATCCCATACATTCAGGTGTGTTATATTAAAAACTCAAAGAAATATATCAAACACAAGGGGAGTAAAACAGTCTGAAAGTAATTTTAAAAGGAGGGAAAATTTAATATTTGGAGAAATTGAAAAAAAGTTTGCAACACTTACACTTGCGATACTCACACATAAGCTCAGTAACGAACACCTAAAACATTCAGGTAAAATACTCATAAATGTTACCTGAACAGATATTTAGAAATTCTGACCATGTATGTAAATTGTCAACGATTGTTTTGAAAAATTTCAACTTTTTTTATGCCAAAAAGAAACATGGTCAGAATTTCTTGAATTATTACACCCAATATTCCAATTTGTGAGAAAAAAGTCTGAAGCCTGGCAACATTGTATTTTTCCTCCCTCCCAGTCGCCACTCTACTGTTGCTCAGTTGTCTGAAGGTTTGAGCGTGGGTCAGGGAGTTTCTACACGTCTTCCTATCGTGTAAGTGTTTTTGTGACTGTCACTCGAGATTGTGTTACCCACTCAGATAATTTTTGTTATGCCTGTGGAGAATACATAGTTAAGGCTGAGGGAAAAATTAATACTTTGGCGATGAAGGCTTACGAACTATATACTTCGACAGCAAAATTGATGAAGATAGGCAGTGTGTACTTAGTACAATATGCAATAAGTGTGTTTGGCATTTCCGGTCATGGTTGAATAACAAACGTCAAGGTAAAATGTCATTTGGTGTTCCGAAGATATGGCGTGAGCCGCCAACCACGTAAGTGACTGCTACTTCCATGGTGTATACATTTAAGGCATAAAAGGGAAGCACCAAAAAAAATCCTGACAATATTTCGATTGCAATAAGACCTGTCAAACACGGTGATAATGTTCCAATTCCTGTACCTCCAGCAACATGGTCTCTGGAAGAGGAGAAAACAAACGTAGCTTCTTCAGAATCGGAGAGCTCAGAGTCAGATTTTGAATTTGAAGAGAGAAACAACCCACATTTTGTAACCCAAAGTGATTTAAATGACGTTGTTCAAGATTTGAAACTAACCTAGTGGCAGGCTGAAATTCTTGGATCCAGACTTAAACAATGGAATTTACTTGACATAAGTGCCACCGTTTGTTCATACAGGAAACAAAATGCACCATTCAGAGTTTTTTTTTTCAACAGGAAGATACACTTTGTTTTTGTTCTGATGTCAATGGTTTGTTTGCTGCTCTTGGTACGACACATGTGGCACGGGAGTGGAGACTTTTTATAGACTCTTCAAAGAGCAGTCTTAAGGCAGTTTTAATACATGATGGCAATATCCTCCCAACTGTACCAATTGCTTATGACACACAGGTGAAAGAAACGTATGACATAATGAAACTTATATTAGAAAAAGTTCAGTACAATGTTCTTAACCCTGCAATACGCGCGCGGGCTACTATTGTAGCCCAGTGTTTTTCTTTTCCTTGCCGCAAAGTAGTTCGAGATGTTAGCACAAAGGGTGACTGTGTACCTTTCTATCAAATATCATTCTACGCGTTTAGCGTGTGGTCGAACGTAAAATCGAAAGGACCTCATTGTTATTCTGCTTGAAAGTTGCATGGGCTACATCCGTAGCCCGCGCGAATATTGCTGTCATGAATATTCCAAAACGTTGAAAGTTCTTTCATCATAGTTTGAGTGCTGATCAGATGGTCAGTGAGTTTGCAGAATGACAGTTCTGATCAGGAATGTTTTCTAGATTGCGATAGTGATAGTGAAGAATATTTTCAGACCGAAGAAGTGCATTTTTCGGACACAGAAATAGTTAGCGAAAATTCAGAAGATGTGACTGAGAATTGCGGCAGAGATGCGGCAGGGATCACTGACACCTGTTGATGATAGTGATAGTAAATACAGTTGTAAAGTAAATAATTATGTATGAAAAAACAGTTTCAAATGGGAAAAGACTCTCCTACTCGTAATATTCGCACTCGTCTTCATAATGTTGTGCTTCATTTTCCAGGAACTGAAGGTGTGGCTAGGTCTGCGTTGTCGCAATTTGAATGTCTAAAACTGCTTTTAGATGCAAACATTTTGAGAGTTATAGTTGGTTGTACCAATATTTACACTGGCAGTGTTGGAAAGAGATTTTTGCGTGACCCTGATACAAAATTTACATACTAGACTGAAGTACGTGCCTTTATTGGCATTTTGATGCTTTCGATGAGTGGTCAATGCTTGAAGGAAAGTGTGCATTGGCCACTTATGACTTGTCTGCAGAACATGCTTAGAGGGACACGAATGAGAAAACAGAAAAAGAAAAATATGTTAGTGTAAGTGGCATAGCTGTATAATTATGCAAAATTGTAATCAAACTTTGATAGCGAGAAATCATAAAAAAAATATTTCACTGAAACAGTATATGTATTGTGGATAATACGTTTATTTGTAAGCTTTGTTTGTAATTTTTTTTATAAAATTATACACATTTTAAAAGAATTCTGACATATATGTTTATGGTAAAAGGAAAGTTTTAAAATTCGCGAGATTGGTACATTTATTGCTAAAGACAAATAACTTTCTCAGTCTTCTTTGTGTATTACTTTTGGAAAATGAATGGTGTTGGTCTTCTCTGCATATACATATCTTTCAAAATAAAGATATTTCTCAAATTGTGTATAAAAACCTTAAAACAGTTTATAAATACTGTTCCCTACAAGAAAGATAAAAATATTAACAAAATTAGCCATATAATATAATAAAAAGAAATGGGCTACAGTGGTAGCCCGCGCGACTATCCATGTCACAAAAATCCGCGCGCGTATTGCAGGGTTAAGTACCACATTGCTGCCGATTTAAAAGTTATAGCGTGCTTACAGAAGTACAGAATGGATACACAAAACATTGCTGTTTCTTACGCGAATGGGACTATCGAGCCCGAGATAATCACTACCAGAGGAAAGAATGACCACGACGCAGTACAATGCAAGTAGGTGTTAAGAATGTTTCAACCCCTCTCTAGTTAAATCTGAAGACATATATCTCCCTCCACTCCATATAAAACTTGGCCTATGAAATCTTTTTTGGTTGGAATGGACAAGAGTGGAGCTGGATTTTAATATTTGACACTAAATTTCCGAATCTCAGCGCTAACAAAGTGAAGGCTGGTGTGTTTGTCGACACCCAGATAAGAGATCTAATGCGGGACTATTACTTTGATGCAGCGCTTAGCCCTCTTGAGCTGCAGTGTTGGGTATCATTCAAGAGTTTGTGTTCCGGTTTTTCCGAAAAAGGCAAAAAGAATGAACCAAAGTGAATGAAGTTGTGCACAGATTTTGTAGACATAAAATGAGGGAATACGGGTTAAGTATATTCCTAGAAAAAAGGGTTGTGTTGGGCACCGAACCTTTGATCACAAAATATCAAATGTGCTATTAACAGTATGTGAGATGTGTGTAAAGGACATGAAGAATTGCAACATAACTTTGTGTATGGACAATACGGTAAAAATAAACGAATACTGTTGTTTTTATTTTCTGCGGAAAAACGGTTTTAGGGAGCTAAAGACCCCACCCCATAATTTTTAAAGTTGACTCCCGAAAGGTAAGAAGAAGTGAACCAAAGTGAATGAAATTTTGCACGGATATTGCAGATACAAACTGAGGGAATACGAGTTTCGTATCTTCCTGTAAGAAACGGTTAGGTGGGGCACGGACCTCTCCAAACCTTTGATCACGAAATATCAAAAGTGCTAGTAACAGTATGTCAGATGTTTTAAAGGACATGAAAAATTTGAACGAAACTTTTTGTATGAACAATAGGCAAAAAATAAACGAATACGCGTTTTTTTTATTTTCTGTGGATAAATGGTTTTAGGGCGCAAAAGCTCCCACTCAAAAATTTGAAAGTTGACACAAGAAAGACAAGAAGAGATGGACCGAAATGAATGAAATGTGCGCAAGTATTGCAGAGGTAAGATGAGGGAATATTGTTTCGTATTCTTCCTGAAACAAAAAACTGTAGTGGACCGAGGCTTTGAGGGGCGAGAGGGGTGGACCAAAGCGAATGAAATTGTATGTAGATACTGGACGTGTAAACTATGTCCCTTCGTGTTTCACATGTGTCGTGTCTCCATCCGATTTCTTTAAATTTTTAGATCAACTACAAGCACAAACAATATAGCGTTTTTATAGTATTTCAGAAGACACTTTAACCCTTATAATGTTTTTGCGCATAAACAAAAATACGTGTCGATTTATTTGCAGTTTGCTCTTGATCTGCCAAATTTGGAGCAAAACGGATAGGGAAACTTGAGAAACACGAAATGTTTTATTTCACATAGGGTGTATATAAAATCTACACACAATTTCATTTGCTTCGGTCCACTCCTTCCTGCGCTATTAAGGAAATATTTACTTTTCTTCGGATGGGGCCTAGGCCCCAACAGTGCTTTTCCGCAAAAATTAAAACACGGTTCATTTATTGTTTTGGAATATAAGAAGTTTCGTTGCAATTCGAAATATCCTTTAGGAACGTCCGACATACGCTCATTTGCAATTTTGATATTTAGTAATCAACGGTTTGTAAGGTCCGTGCCTCACTCAACCGCTTTTATCCAGGGTAATACGAAACCCAATTATCTCATCTTACGTCTACAATATCTGTGCACAATGTAATTCAATTCGGTGCAGTTCTTCTTGCCTTCTGGGCCTCAAATTTAAAAATTTTGGGTGTGGCTTTTGCCCCCTGTAAACCATTTTCCGAAGAATAAGAAACCGTATTCGATTTTGTTTTGCGTATTGTCCCTACTCAATGTGTTGTTCCAATTCTTCATGTCCTTCAAGCACTTGTGACATACTGTTATTAGCAGTTTTGATATTTTACGATCAAAGTTTTGGAGGGATCTGTGTATCATCTAAACTGGTTTCTTTTTTTTCAGGACAATAAGAAACATGCATTCCCTAATTTTATGTCTACAATATCTATGCACAATTTCATTCACTTCAGTTCACATCCTCTGGCCATTCGGCCTCAATTTTCAAAATTTTGGCTTAGAGCTTTTGCCCCTAAAACCTTTTTTCGCAGAAGATAGAATAGAAGTATTCGTATACTATTTCCATATTGTCACTACACAATGTGTTGTTCCAATTTTTCATGTCCTTCAAGCACTTCTGACACTGTTATTAGCACTTTTGATATTTCACGATCAAAGTTTTTAGGGGTCTGTGTCCCACATAAACGGTTTTCTTTTTTTCAAGAAAATAAAGAACCCGTATTCCCTCATTTTATATCTACAATATCTGTGCAGAATTTCATTGACTTCGGTTAACTTCCTCTGGCCTTTCGGGCCTCAATTTAAAAAAAAAAAAATGGGTGGGGCTTTTCTTCCCTAAAACCGTTTTTCCGCAGAATATAAAAAAACGTATTCCTTTATTTTTTGCGTATTGTTCTTGCACAAAGTTTTGTTGCAATTTTTCATCTCCTTTACAAACATCTGACATACTGTTACTAGCACTTTCAATATTTCGTGATGAAAGTTTTGGAGGGTTCCGTGCCCCACGTAACCGTTTTTTTTTTAGGAAAATACGAAGCACGTATTCCCTAATTTTTTCTGCATTATGTGTGTAACATTTCGTTTACTTCTGTTCAATTTCTTTTCCTTGCGGGCGTCAACTTTCAAAATTTTGCGTGGGGGCTTTTGCCCCCTAAAACTATTTTTCCGCAGAAAATAGGAGACAGGTATTCGTTTATTTCATGTGTAATATCTACCTGCCAAATTTTATCAAAATCGAAGTGTTACACATCGGAAGTGTTACTTGTTAGTAACTAATATTTCTTTAAAATTTTGGAGGCGCAGTGGCTCAGTGGTAGAGCGTTCACCTCCGGTGCTTGGGGTTCCATGTTCATTCCCAGCTCGCGCTGTGTGGACTTTGTGATGGACAAACACCGTGCTCGTGGATTTTCTCGGGGTTCTCCCGTTTCCTCCCACATTTTCATTCCACTATTTGACTCATCTCTCATCATCACCGTCTCCTTTAGCCTAACCGCCGTAAACGTGGGATGTAAAACTTAAAGAGTGCATTTGATTTTTTTCTTTAAAATTTTATGAACAAATAGTGGGAATTAAAGATTATATAAGCAAAAAATTGAGATCTATTGCAAGTTTTGGCTCCTTTCAACATTGAAGGAAATGACGGCACAGGTATTTAGATTCAAGGAAGACATGAAATTTGAAACTGAGATTTCACTATATTTGTCATTTTAATGCACACTGTAAAGTTCTTAAATTCTAATTAAGTCAGGATTTTGCATCCAAATTAATTTGTAACAGATTAATTGTTAGAAAATCCGAATTGGCAATGCGAATTTAAGATTTGTCGATACTTTAGATAACATGGGAAAAAGTTGAAGAGTGTAACCCAAGTGTGTGGCCAAGTAGGTTGCGAGGCGATTTAATAAATAGCATGTCTTCTACTCGCCAGAGTCCACCTCAACCGTTTCATTTTATTTTAAAACAAAACACTTTTATCATGAGTTACATTAGCATACAGTACATGAGTGACAATTTATATTATGATAGAATATACTATGAATTTTAATAGAAAAAGTGCAGACACTCGATAATTATTACGTAGTAAGATTTCAATAGATTCAGTGCTTGATCGTGCCGTGTGAGAACTCATGAAATAATTATCGCCCTTCCCTTGACGCTCTGGTATACACTGGATAAAGTGGGTTTCAATCCTACTTTATTTACACTGGATAAAGTTGGCAATTATGCTTTAGTCCCTACCTTGGTTCGGCGGCTAGGTTTCCGAGACGAGACGAGACGTCTCTTGAAATGCCTTGTCTCGTCTCATGTCTCAAAAATGTAAACACAGTTTTTGAAAGTGTTTAAAAATTTATTAACTCGGAATAAATTATTACCTTCGAAAGTATACCAGCGTTTATTATTTCAAATGAGAACTATCCTAAAAACAAGTAATACCTAAAGTTTTTTTGTAAAATGATTCTTACAAACAGCTTTCATTTTCATTTTCCAATCGATTCAAATTTAAATATTTTGTGATAGTGTTCCAGATTCAAGTAAAATGCTAAACTATGCATCGGAATCAGTGTTTCAGAAGATTTCATTCCGAGGGCTGGTTGTTATAAGTATGTATAAAAATCCTTTATAGAAATACAAGTTCTCTTAATGCCAGTTTCATCAGTGACTAACCATTGTTTCATGAGTTTTCTCGTTCGGAACAAAGACACAAACGTGTCAGCCTTTTTCTGTCTGAGTTTGAAAGGATGCTGTTTGGACAATAAAATTTAATTTATTTTTATTGTTTTATGATGTTATTCGAACCAAAGCCATTTTTGGAATCGAAAAGCCACATAGGTTGCATTTTTTAATAATTTATTTCATACACACTACAGATAGAACTACTCATAGCATTTTAATTACACAGCACATATTCTTTGGCATAGAGGGAAATCTTTGGTTATAGCAACATCCAGTATTACCAATGGGGATTTCACTCATTCCCCTTGTAATTCGCACACCGTCAACAGATATAGAACATTGTTGAACATAACTCGAACCACTTCATCACACTCCTGGCCTTGTGACATGGTGCATTTTCTTGTTGAAAAATGCAACTTCCGTTGGGAAACATGGTTGTCATGAAGGGGTGTACGTAGTCTGCAAGCATTGTGCGATACGCCTCAGCCGTCATTGTGCCTTGCTCGAGCTCCACTAGACACATGGATGCTCACGTGAATGTTCTTCAGAGCATTATTATTATTATTATTATTATTATTATTATTATTATTATTATTATTATTATTATTATTATTATTATTATTATTATTCAAATCAAATATCACATTAATTATTAGTTTTAATTAACTGAATTGAGCTGAAAATTAAATCTTGATTTCGAAAGATTAACTATTAAGTTTATCCGTTCTGTACCTTTCTAAAGTAATAAATGCTGGAATTAGTTTTAAGGCTGTTTCTGAATAAATACTTTCTTCAAAATAATATTAAAAATTATAGAAAGATTTTCGAGACATTCGAGTCGAGTCGAGATTTTTACGAACAGTCGAGAAATACGTTTGTCTCGACATGTCTCGAATTTTACAAAGTGTGTCTCTACTCGAATTCCAGTCGAGATTCGAGACATGTCGACTCGTGCGCATCCCTAAATATTCATATTTTAAATGTGCAATACTACCTCGCGAAAAATGACACCGAAGTTAATTTACCAAAGTCTACTTTCTTCTTGTTAGATTAGTGATTGTTGTTTAGGATAGATTATGCAAAGTCAGATATGGTTATGTATTTTTACAATTTCGTTTCTTTCTTTCAAAATGTATTCCTATCTATTTCCATCTGAAAAACCCATTATTCTCATGGTGGCTGTATTTGGAAGCCAACGCCTGTAGTAGTATCACCGTTGATTTCAGCGAGTGCGAAAACTCTGGATTTGACATTAATATCGGTCATTTTGGATTATTTTTCATGTGATGGTATCCCCTCCGGTATCCCGACCCGCAACCAAATGGGGTGAATTTGGAAGTTAATGCAATCGGAGTTTTACCATTGATCTCAGAGACCGCCAAAACTCGACACTAATATAGGTCTTTTTCTACTACTTTTACATGTCCCTGTAAATGTCTCCTGAAACCCCCTGGTTCGATTCTTTTTTTAAAAAAGAACGCTTCATCTTGATCTGGGGCCTGGACCAAGGTAAGCAAGACCAAAATTTGGTAACTCTTGGTCTTCTCGTCTGGTATCCAGGCAGCACACAGATACATATAGGGATGCGCACGAGACGAGTGGAGACAGGATTTTCCTGACAAAATTCGAGTCGAGACACGGCTCTTCTAATAGTGAAAAATAGATTTTTCGAGTCGAGACATCACTTTTACAGCACATTTTCGAGACCAGACAGCCACAAATCTTTTCTCGTGCACATCCCTAGATACATACAAACAGACAGACAGACACATAAACAAACTTTTTAATTTATTTATATTAGATTAGGTATATTTCAAACAGTGTTTCTTCCAGAAGTGTTTTTAGGGCGCACTGCTCGCCCGGAGCTGTGAGAGTACCCCCGGAAGAGACCAAAATAATACGTGTATAATATAATAATAAATAGAATAATATCAACAGTGTCCCCTGGAATACGAAATGTGCCCCCCGGGAACATAGTTTCTGAAAGGAACACTGATTTCAAACACAACAGATAGAACCAACGGCACCGACTTTCAAAAATGTATGTGGGTGCATATCAATGGCGGAGCGTGTTATATGTTTTCAGGGGAGTCTCGATTTTTTTATTGATTTCTTTTCAGTTAAGATCTTTTATGAACGCTGTCATAAAAGGCTGTACTGTGATAAAGTAAAATATACCGGTAGTATAAGGATAAGTTGGGGCTGTCCTAGCTCAGTCGGTAAGACGGCTGACTTAAACGTAAAGAAACAGGTTTAAACCCATGATCAAGTTTAATTACTGTCATGCATATTCCCAACATATACAATCGTGATTTTTAGTGTATATTTTCAACAACTTACATGATGCACAATGAGTGCAAGAAGCAGTGATATTATCAATACGTTACTAAAAGAAAATACTACATTCATACAAATTAAAATGAAAAAAAAAATCATCATAAAAGAAAATACTTTTAATGTTATTGCAGAAAGAAATTGCAGGGATTTTGGACATAAAGTATAAAGTGACTAACTTAGTATGTTCCTTGGTTGCCTTTGCACAAACAAACTTTAAACAAACGATTATGCTTTAGAGGTTAGAAATTTTAACTTCTATCTCGATGTTTTAATTGTTTATTTTTTGATAGTGTCAAGCGAGAAATATTTATTTTCTTATGTTTATTGTTTTGAAACTAAAAATCTTGCCTGCAGCGCCCTGACAAGATTATTTGTGTGAGTGCTGAAATCAGGGAATACCAAGGAGGCGGCGCACATGGACAGAACAACCCCTAGCATTTCTTACACAGCACAACGTTGTGTGGCATAGAACGTTGCTACTGTACTAGCGAGTTTCAGCTAGTTAAGCCTTTTATTAACAGCCGGAGGCAGCATTCTGTTATATCGTTGTAGTGAATCGCGTGTTAAAATACTCCTAGTATCAGCGTTTTCATTCTTCTATTGACCTCGAAGGACAAAACAAATGCCTTTCGAGGAATACAAGTTCCTTTTAATTCATGAAGTTGATATAGAAATGACCTTCCAACCTATGCTGTGTATAAATGCTGGAAGTCTTTCTAAAACGAGCGGAACGAGGGAGCCATTTATCAAATGGCTCGACTCGAAACTCGACATCAAAAACTGACTCGTCTCGGAACTCGATTCTAGAAAATTACCGTTGATTCGACTCGAAACTCGACTTGAATTCGAGTCGTGTTTTAGCTCGGCTCGTGCCCATCCCAAGGCATTAGAAAAAATGGCAGCTTATTATCATTCTGCTAAAATAATTATATAATAATAACAATGTTGTTATGTAAAATTAAAAATACAGAATATAGAGAAGCGTAGGATATGCAAACTGATCTGAAATAACTCCAATATTACATACCCTCAACAAAATATTTTCTAGTAGTACAGTAGACCTGCTCATCAGAACACAGTTTATTCATATTAACCCCTTACTGTATACCGTTAATTATGGTACCCTTGTTTTCAGGGTGCGAATTACCGGGGGGGTGAGTGGATTTGTCCCCCTCAATCACATTTTATTCCCCCCAAGATATCAACTGAAATTTCCCCACCGGAGATTCTCGCTTTTCCCCCAAAAACCATGCTTAGTATAACGCCAAATTTTACTGATTTTTGTCATTTCTTGTAAGTTTAATCTGCTAGCCGTATTTCAAAATGAGCGATGTAAACTTTTAAGTATTGGTCATTCTAATTTCCCCACTATTTTCAAAGTTGCTTAGTTTAACTATAATTAGGGATGGTATCGAGACGAGACGAGACGAGACTTTGTACAGTCTCGGTCTCGTCTCGGTTTAAAAATAGCTGTCTCGGTCTCGTCTCGAGTCAAAAATCGCCGTCTCGATCTCGGTTTCGTCTCGGTCAACAAATGTTTGTCTCGATCTCGGCCTCGGTCTCGAGGGCCAAATCTCTATCTCGTCTCGGTCTCGTCTCGAATGTCTCGAAATAAATAAGTGAAATTAAAATTGTAAAAGTTTTATTATTGTAAAGTCTGTCGTTTCTGCTTCTTATTTTTGGCCTTATTTTTAACTTAGAATTATAGCATGGTGTACTTCTTCAGAGCTAATTTGCTAGCGCTGATGGCTTTCATGCGTCTGTTCCAGTTTCAATCATTAGTGGGTATATCATATCTGGGATAAAATTCTAATAGTAACCCATATTTCATTTTCAGCAAAAGACTTTCTCATATGGCCTCAGTACTGCCTATACAATTAAACTCTATTAAATTAACTTCAGTACTATACAGTAGTTTATTTCCTTCCTTAGAATAAGAATTGTTCAACACATTCTAACTTATAACGCAACACATAGCAGCATGAATGTATTTAATCGTACCGAAATTGAAATTTTACAATTTCTCATTTATTATCCAATACATTCTGTTTTGACTGTCATTTTAAAAGCATAATATAACGTTCATTATGTAAACAAATAGGGTAAATTATTACTACAATATATTTTGTTTAAAATTGATCAAATGCTTTATTACCGTTTTACATCTACGTATTTAATTGACACCTTATAACACGAAATTCCTGACCTTTGTGATGGGAGCTACAGAACTCATCTTTGCTATGTGTGGCCTCGGGTTGCATCACGAAACAAGTTAGATTCAAAGTCAGATGTTTCGCATAGTTCGCGTCTAAATTTAAGTACATTCTGTTTCTTATACAAGTTCCTAAAGTTGTAATGCATTACATACGCATACGTATATCCACTGCCGTAACATAGATTAAGCTTATTCCTGAGCTCTTAGCGGAGCATGTGATCTTTATTCGAGAAAACCAATTGTGCGTTCATTACGTTAAAATTTTATATTGATTGTAAATTACTTGCGAAACATGAACATACATATCATATAAGTATATAGGTAATTCGAGCTAGCTGTATCTATTTTCTGTCTCTCGGCAAAACAAGTGATTCTTAACTTTCTAGTTTTCTTTTGTATCCATTTTCGTAGTTTTGCAGCAACATGAAGTATTAAATAGTCAAAAATATTTTTTTTTTTCGTTGTATGACTTTCGTTAAATTTTGGATCCAATTTTATCCCACCTTACCCACCTGGTCAAATTGAGTTAGAATACTTTTTAAAAATAGACTATGTTCTTTCTAGTGGTGTAATAATGTAAGCCTAAAGCCACCTTACTACTTTGTAACTAGGCCTACTTAGTATAGTTTGAAAAACAGTATTATAGATCTTAGTTAAGGAACCGGTTTTTCGCTTCTCCTGTAAAATTACGAAATTATGACTTGGTTTAGTTTACCTCTGAGGTCTTGATATAAAATCATCACCATCATCATAATCAAGCATTATCAATCCACTGCTGGATGAAGTCTTCCCAAGTTTTCTCTACAACTATCTATCTTGGGTAATTCTTTTCCAGGTTACTTCCCAGTGGTTCCTGATTTGGTCACAATTTCTTGTATGCGGACATTTCCTAGGCTTTTTTGTCACGTGGTATACAATCTAAAATTGTTTTCGTTTATCGATCATAATTTCGTCTTGCAATATGTCCATAACATTTTCCGATCTATTTTAAACATTATTTCATTAGTACCAGTCATTAGTTGCCAAATAATTCATTTCTATATATTTGGCTACAAATAGTTCATATCCTCTACTTTTGGAGTACAGACACGCTACATTTTGATCTTCGGATCTGGCAACACTGACTCAATTATTTAAATCAACACAATGTAAGAACCCCCATTTGCTCTAATGCCTAGTACTCTTGATTTTGGTTCGCATGGTCCCGAGTTCGATTCCCGGTGGCGGTAATGTGCAACGACCGAAGTTTTTCGGATTCCACTATGATCGGTAACTCCACGTCTCCTTTAGCCGCCCTAGCATAACCGTGAGACGTTAAACTAAAACAAAACAAACCAAAAATCAACACAATGTGTATTACTAACTGTAAGTCTTTGAATAATTGCATATAGCTATATGATATGGATCGAGTTTGAGGTGGTCGGTGGTCAAACTATAACAAATGAAATGAGTTAGGGTTTAATTAAAATTTTAACAAAGCAGTGTTTTGATCTAAAAAATACACCAGGCCTAAGGCTTAGGGAGAACAACTAGTGGTACTGAAAAGTTGTCAGTTACGTTTAATTTCAGTTACAATTTGCTTTTACATGTATTGCTGGAACGAAAACTTTGACATTAACATTATAAGTAGTCCAAAGATTATGAAAAACATCGTGTTTTGAAAACATTCTTGCACCATAAAACAAATTACTAGTAATTTTAAAATATTTTGTACTTTAGCTACGTTATTTGCACTATATTTATAATAATATTTAGCAATTTATTTAAGTTCGCAACACTGCTTAAAATAATGTACCTGCGACTTGTTGTAATTAAACACTACTGAACACTAATGTTATAATGTTCCTGCCATTTGAGTTCTTAGAGATCTCCAAAATGTTGATGTTAGTGATATGTATTGTCCTTTGTTACACTGAATAAGATATGTGCTTTTGTGGTTTAATTTAATATCTAAACTAGAAATATGTAGAGCTCTTTCGTGGCTAAGCAGTTAGCCTGTAGCGTGAGAGACCGGGATTAGATTCCCGACGGGAGCTCATGTGGTTTAGATTCAACGTTAGTCAGTATGTTCAGTCTCATATAACCTCGCTACTGAAAGAGGCGTTAAACTCAATTAAAAAAATGAAATGAAATTTTTGAGTTTTACGTCCCACGATTATGCCGGTTAAAGGAGACTGAAGGAGACTGTGATGATGAGAAATGAATGAAATGGTGGAATGAAGAAAGTGGGAGGAAACGGGAGAACCCCGAGAAAACTCACGCACTAAACTAAATTAAGTGGACAGAAATATGTAATATCAAACGTAGTGCAATTTGAGAAATTACAACTTTATGTTGCGTTGGCAACATATACTTGTTTATCTAGTGGTATTGCAGAGTATCTGGAAGAATTTCCCCTTCCATATTTCACACAGTATGTTAAAAAAGACAGCATTTTTAATATATATGACTATTATATATAACTAGATGAAATACCCATTTTTCTCATGAGACCAGTATTTGGAAGTCAAGGCCTGTGGGAGTATCACTATCTCAGCAACCGCAAAAACTACTGTATTTGACACTAATATCGGTCATTTTGTATTATTTTTATATGTCTGGGTACCCCCTCCCCAGCAGGTGAACCCCGGCCCGCATGCACTGGTAGCTGAATTTGAAAGTCATCGCTAACGGAAGTGACACCATTGATCTCAGCGACCGCAAAAACTATACATTTGACACTAATATCGGCCATTTTGGATTACTTTTACATGTATCGGTATCCCTCCTGTGAACTCCGGCCCGCAGCTGAATGCGGTGAATTTGGAGGTTAATGCGATCGGAGTTTCACCATTGATCTCAGAAAACGCGAAAACTATTTGACACTGATATCGGTCATTTTGTATTATTTTTACGTCTCGTTACTCCCCTCCCCCGCAAGTGAACCACGGCAGTAGGGTGGGGTCACTTGGTGCTGTTTTTTTTCCTACTGCGCATGCGCAAACCCTGGACGCTGATTGGCTGGCGCAGGTCACGTGACCCGGCCACGCCCCCTGACGCTGATTGGCTGGCCACGCCCCTTCACGCTGATTGGTCGATGTAGGCCACGCCCCCTGCCACGCCCCCTGACACTGATTGGCTGGCGCAGACCACGCCCCCGGCCACGCTCTTTTATGACCTCCTTTCTACTGCGCTGACTGGCTGGCAGCGGACCTCGCCGATTGGCTGGCGCGGGACCCCCTTCCGATTGGCTGGCAGCGGGCCCCGCCCCGTTCACACCGATTGGCTGGCGCGGGACCCCCGCCGATTGGCTGGCACCGGACCCTCCCTCTTTACGCTGATTGGTCGGCCACGCGCACGGTCTGCGCTCCCCGTCCACGCACATGTCACATAGTAGAGCAGATATCACATTCTTCATCCACCTATTTAACATAGCACATATCGTTCCCTTTTATGAGCACTCTTTTAAACAGCAAAGACTCGTTCCCTTTTATGAGCACTTTACGAACACATAGCAGAGCAGATATCACATTCTTCATCCGCCTATTTAACATAGCACATATAACATAAGACAATCTAACATAGCAGGGGTGCACTCATTCCCTTTTATGAGCACTTTACGAACACATAACATAGCACATATAACATGAGACTATATAGCATAGCAGGGGTGCACTCGTTCCCTTTTATGAGCACTTTTTTTTCAACATAGCAGAGAATAATGGAGGAGTATTCGCCCTCCATTTTGAGACCAATTTTTTGACCTACTGCGCATATGCGCGGAAACATAAAATAAGACATAACACCCCCGTTCTCCTTTACGAGCACTTTATAGCAACATAATAGAGCAGACCGCAGATTGTTCCAGTTTAGGAGCAGACTACGGCTATGCGCAGAAACATAAAATAAGACATAACACCCCCGTTCTCTTTTACGAGCACTTTATAGCAACATAATAGAGCAGACTGCAGATTGTTCCAGTTCAGGAGCAGACTACGGCTATGCGCAGAAACATAAAATAAGAAGCAGAGAATAATGGGTGAGTATTCGCCCTCCATTTTGAGACCAATTTTTTGACCTACTGCGCATATGCGCAAAACTGTTCCAATTCCGCCGTTAAAAAAAAATAACAACACACACAGCAGACCGCAGACTATTCCAGTTCAGGAGCAGATTACGGCTATGCGCAGAAACATAAAATAAGACATAACACCCCCGTTTTCTCTTACGAGCACTTTATAGCAACATAATAGAGCAGAGAATAAAAAAATAACACACACACACACACGTTCCAATTAATTACACATTGCACTCATGCGCAGAAAAATTAAATTTCCAATTAAATACACATTGCACTCATGCGCAGAAAAATTACACTAGACTACAGCCTGTTCCAGTTGCAGTGCTGGTTCCGGTTCAATAGAGCAGACTACGTGCAACAAGCAGGTCATAAAAGACTACGACCTATTTTTCATCTCCTAAATAACATAGTATACACCCACACTTGGTTGCGTATGCCAAATCCAATTTAGTAGAAATAACACGCATGCGCAGAAACATTTATATTCCGATTCGACCATGCTGGTAAAGAATACCACACTTATTTCTACCTGGGTCTTATAGTTTATGTGGGATACGCCCTTTCTATGACAGTTTTAACCGATTTGGATGAAACTCAGTATATGAGGGTTTTCGAACATGCTGATTACGAATATCATACTTATTTTTACCAGGGTCTTATGGTTCATGTGGGATACGTCCTTTCTATGATAATTTTAACCGATTTGGATGAAACTCGGCATATGGGGTTTTCGACCATGCTGATTACCAATACCACACCTACTTTTACCTGGACGTCGTTTGTGTGACACTTAAAACCTAATAACTCAAAAACGGGTCCACATATTGAGGTCGTGTTTCCACATTTAGTAACGGGTCACCAGCAACCACAAGTTCCAAAATAATGACCATCGAGGTCAAAGATCAACATACTTAAAACCTAATCACTCGAAAACGGATCCATATATTGAGATGACGTTTCCAAATCTAGTAATAGGTCATCAGGTACTACAAGTTCCAAAATAATGACCATCGAGGTCAAAGGTCAACATACTTAAAACCTAAAAACACGAAAACTGGGCCACATATTGAGATGGTGTTTCCAAGTCTGGTAATTGGTCATCAGGTACTACAAGATCCAAAACAATGACCATCGAGGTCAAAGGTCAACATACTTAAAACCTAATCACTCGAAAACGGAGGCACATATTGAGATGGTGTTTCCAAGTCTGGTAATTGGTCATCAGGTACTACAAGATCCAAAACATTGACCATCGAGGTCAAAGGTCAACATACTTAAAACCTAATAACACGAAAACTGAGCCACATATTGAGATGCTGTTTCCAAGGCTGGTAATTGGTCATCAGGTACTACAAGATCCAAAACATTGACCATCGAGGTCAAAGGTCAACATACTTAAAACCTAATCACTCGAAAACGGAGGCACATATTGAGATGGTGTTTCCAAGTCTGGTAATTGGTCATCAGGTACTACAAGATCCAAAACAATGACCATCGAGGTCAAAGGTCAACATACTTAAAACCTAATCACTCGAAAACGGAGCCACATATTGAGATGGTGTTTCCAAGTCTAGTAATTGGTCATCAGGTACTACAAGTTCCAAAATAATGACCATCGAGGTCAAAGGTCAACATACTTAAAACCTAATAACACGAAAACTGAGCCACATATTGAGATGCTGTTTCCAAGGCTGGTAATTGGTCATCAGGTACTACAAGATCCAAAACATTGACCATCGAGGTCAAAGGTCAACCTACATAAAACCTAATCACTCGAAAACGGATCCATATATTGAGATGGTGTTTCCACATTTAGTAATTGGTCATCAGGTACTACAAGATCCAAAACATTGATCATCGAGGTCAAAGGTCAACATACTTAAAACCTAATAACACGAAAACTGAGCCATATATTGAGGTGCTGTTTCCAAATCTAGTAATTGGTCATCAGGTACTACAAGTTCCAAAATAATGACCATCGAGGTCAAAGGTCAACATACTTAAAACCTAATAACACGAAAACTGAGTCACATATTGAGATGGTGTTTCCAAATCTAGTAATAGGTCATCAGGTACTACAAGTTCCAAATTAATGACCATCGAAGTCAAAGGTCAACATACTTAAAACCTAATAACACGAAAACTGAGCCACATATTGAGATGGTGTTTCCAAATCTAGTAATTGGTCATCAACTACTACAAGTTCCAAAATAGTGACCATCGTGGTCAAAAGGTTAAAGTACTTAAAACCTAATCACTCGAAAACGGAGGCACATATTGAGGTGCGGTTTCCAAATCTAGTAATAGGTCATCAACTAGTACACGTTGAAAACGTACTGACTTTCGAGGTCAAAGGTCAAATATTTAAACCTTAATAACTCGTAAACGGAGTCAGCAAGAGATTTCTGTGACCTATTCATTTTTTTTGTTCCAAGCAGAAAAAGTGAGGAATGAATAAATTTGCTATTGTACTAACGAGAAAAAATCAAAACAACGCCATTTTTAACTAGCTCAGAATTTCTGTACATTTTGGGTTATTCAAAATAATTTGGATGGACTAACGAAAAAGAAAGCAGAGATATGCCATTTTAGCTAGCTGAGAATTTAAAGAAACAAAGGGAACCTACTCAATTTTCTATCAACGAGAAATACCATATTTCAACTACCTCAGAATTTATGTCTTCTTGTACTAATTAAATAAACGAAGGAATATTGTACCAATGAGAAATGCCATTTTTTCTAGACCATGTTCTAATATTTAAACAAACGAAGGGGTGAATTTGAGTGACCTATTCAATTTTGCACCAATGAGAAACAACGTCCTATTTTAAATAAACAAACAAACGGATAAATTTAACCGGCTCAGAAGTGTACTATTTAAACAAACGAAGGTCTCTTGAGCGAGATTTCCAATTTTGTAGCAAGAAGGACTATTTTCTAACTAACTCAAATTTGGATGGAGTGTTTAGTTTTGTTCGAACCAGAAAAATTTGATTGGATTATTTCCTTATGTACCAACTGGAAAAGTGAATGAATAAATTTGGGTAGAATATTTAGTTTTGTACCTAGCAAAATAAGAAAAAGAAGTGAAGAACGAATAAAATTTGGATGGACTATTTTCTTATGTACCAACAAACAAAATGGAGCACCAGCGACAAAAAAGAAACCGAAGGAGGAATAAATTTGGGTGACCTAATCAGTTTGTAATAAGCAGAATCAGCATTCTATACTTTTTTTCTGCCATTCATTGGGGTTGTCCTATTTCCTTTTGTACCGACGAGAACCATTTTTAACAGACATAGAATTTGTACCAAACAGAAAAGAGGAGCTACACGATTAAACAAAGCAATCAATTTTTAACTAGCTCAGAATTTATGTGCCTTTTGTAACGAAGAAACAAATTTGAAGGAGGTTCATTTTAACTAATCCTGCTGCGAGTAGATCAATTAGTACATAGTAAAAAAATAAAACAATATGACATTATTGCGACTTTCATTATCGAATACATACGAATTAGGCCACTATGGCAAAAAATTCTACTCTCTCCTTATGCTTTAGAAACCCGCTAGTAGGGCGTCGATTCAGTAATCCGTATTGGAGTATACCTTTTATACAACAAACAAGTCTACGGTCTTCGGCACGCATTTTAGACCAAGGGCAGCAAGACAGTATATTAAATAACACTTCTGCTGGATAGAAATTCGATTCTCTCGATCTTCTGCTTTACTTGGAAATTATCCACATCTTAGAATTTATCAGGTTATATCTAGTAAAAGAAAACGAACAGATAATTTTGAGACAGTTCCATATGGGTAAATACAGTATTAGTAGAGATAAGGAGAGAGTGAAAAAAAATGGAAAATTAAATTTTAAATCATTATTATTATTATTATTTTAGAGGTCAAAAGGAAGAATGAATGAATTTGAGTGGCATATGTACGGAATTTAGTTTTGTACTGGGCAAAAAAAAAAAAAATTGAATGGAATATTTTATTTTGTACCAGCTGGGAATTTAGTGTTGCACCATTGTATCAATTTAAGTATTTTTGTACTATTTAGTACCACCGAAAAGGTGTAGAATATTTAGTTTTGTTGGCTTCTTTATTTTGTATTAACGACTAAAGCCTTTGTGTGCATTTTCCGAAGTTTTTCATTTTCCCTATGGTACAACGTAATGGTAGCCCCGCTTATTCTAGCTCTACAGTTAGATATTTTCGATTGGATAATGGTATACAGCCACGTTTTGTTGAGCACAATGCCCACTATAACGATGTGGTAGACAATTATTTGATGGATAGATATTTGTTTAATAGTCGATATAACAAATGGTACATGATAGAATTTGTCAAACATTTATCGCAGGTAGATATTAAGATAGACTTTTTGTCGTTGGTTACTCTTTTCCAATCAGCTACCTTTTTTGCCATGAAAACTAAGGGTAATAGTTATACTGTGATAGCTTTCTTTCGCTATGGGGGAACGCAGGACACTTTGGATGAGTTATTAAAGTTTTGGAATCATGTGTGCGAGTTCAGGCAAAGTATCCAGATTGCGGATTTACTTGGTTGCTTTACACGGTGTGGTAAAACTGCCCTTTTTGCGGTATCTCCTGATACCTATCTGTTGGACCTCGCGGTATTTGGAAACTTGGTGAAAAAGAATAACAAATGGTTTTTCTCACAATAAGGCTATACATACAGAATTATCCATTATGGCAAAAAAATACTACTTTCTCCTTATGCTTAGTTGGAGTAGACTTCGATACATTGTGTAAGAATTCCAATTAATAGCGGTATTGCACTGTACTTATAATAGTCTGTAATAGTGCAGTTTATTGTAGTCTACTAGCAATAATGATCTTATCTAAAAGAGTTATTAGGTAAAGATAACAATTACACCGTCATTCTGCGAACACATTTATACGATCCAATATCTCAGATTTAAACAAACGAAGGAACAAGCTCAGAATTTCTATACCTTTTCGCACTATTCAAATAAACCTATTCACTTTTATACCATCCACAAAAAAAAGGGAGGAAGATCCATTATAACGAGCTCGGTATTTTTATACCATTTTGTATTACTCTATTTCATTCTTGTAACAATCAGAAGAAAACAGCTCAGAATGTTATACCTTTGTGATGCTACATTTTGTATTATTTTTGTGTCATCCAGAGATCAAATTAAATTGACTCTCACTGACAATTCAGTTGCCAGAGTCCAATGTTTGTAATATTACAATACTACCGATTGATCCATTTAACAGTTCAAGTTCTTCTATTTTTACACAATCAAATGCATATGCTACAGTGGGCTCAGTGTTCATTTACAGAATTAAATAATTGTTTATCTTTCTCTAAAAACATTTCTACTATTTTGTTGATATAATAATAACACTCTGTAATGTATTCATATACCAGATTAAATTTTTTCTCCAAAGTATAAGTGTTCTTAATATTACAACCTTTAAAATGCTTCTTTATATAAAGTTTATAGATTTTTTCTCTCATTTCACGTTTAATTAAGATCGTCCACACCTTTTGCAATAATTCGTAATCATACTGCAGCAAACAGTTGTGATCTTTTTCATTCTCATTATGTTTAGAACATGCTTCACATAATAATACTGAATTTGGTGTATACTCATTAAATAATTGTATAACACATGTATGACTAATACTCTCACTACTACACTCGCACTTATTAGCCTCCAGTTCAAAACAGGTAATATTTGAAACACGGTCATCATCACTTTCCGGGAGTATTTCATCATTATATCTATTATAGCGTCTAAAATAATACACTTCTTCTATTTCTTGTGTTGGATATATGATTTTCACTTTATCACATAATTCATCTGGCAAATCAGGGTCAGACGGCTGGATTAACAGTATAGGTTTCTCGTTTTCATGCTGAATTTCTTTTTCTCTAGGTGAAACATAAACAATCTCCGTGCTAGTCATTTTTCTGCTCTTCAGCAAAAACAAATCAAATAAATAATTTTATATATCTACAATACAAGCATTCTATGCATTCTCCGTGTTTAATAATATGTTTCAAGGCAATGCAAAATAATTCGTTAATATAACGTCATGATGTATGTTCTATTATTTCCAAATATACTCCATAATCTTATATTCCATTATAATAAAATACATAAAAGCAAAAATATATATTTGTCTTTTTGGACTTAGACGAGGAAAGAAAGTTTAAAAAATAATTGAATCGTTGAGCAATAGGCAGTACCTTAGCAATACAAGTGTTAGGTAACGCATTCGTAACGTTGCTTAAATATCTGCAGCAACATGGAACTTTTAAAACTTTTCTTACTTTGATATGATCTCTTCTTCTGCTGTGATCAAAAATGGCCATGCATGATGTTACGCAAATTGCTATGGAGTCTGTTCTACACAATTATGACGCAATTTAGTTAGTGACCGGGAAACTTTGGCCTTTAGCTGCGCCGTTAGTATTTTGTAAACCTAATTCGCTAAACACACGTCAATTCCCATATAGTGAAGGGAGAGTCAATTTAATTTGTTCTCTGGATGACACAAAAATAATACAAAATGTAGCATCACAAAGGTATAACATTCTGAGCTGTTTTCTTCTGATTGTTACAAGAATGAAATAGAGTAATACAAAATGGTATAAAAATACCGAGCTCGTTATAATGGATCTTCCTCCCTTTTTTTTGTGGATGGTATAAAAGTGAATAGGTTTATTTGAATAGTGCGAAAAGGTATAGAAATTCTGAGCTTGTTCCTTCGTTTGTTTAAATCTGAGATATTGGATCGTATAAATGTGTTCGCAGAATGACGGTGTAATTGTTATCTTTACCTAATAACTCTTTTAGATAAGATCATTATTGCTAGTAGACTACAATAAACTGCATTATTACAGACTATTATAAGTACAGTGCAATACCGCTATTAATTGGAATTCTTACACAATGTATCGAAGTCTACTCCAACTAAGCATAAGGAGAAAGTAGTATTTTTTTGCCATAATGGATAATTCTGTATGTATAGCCTTATTGTGAGAAAAACCATTTGTTATTCTTTTTCACCAAGTTTCCAAATTCCGCGAGGTCCAACAGATAGGTATCAGGAGATACCGCAAAAAGGGCAGTTTTACCACACCGTGTAAAGCAACCAAGTAAATCCGCAATCTGGATACTTTGCCTGAACTCGCACACATGATTCCAAAACTTTAATAACTCATCCAAAGTGTCCTGCGTTCCCCCATAGCGAAAGAAAGCTATCACAGTATAACTATTACCCTTAGTTTTCATGGCAAAAAAGGTAGCTGATTGGAAAAGAGTAACCAACGACAAAAAGTCTATCTTAATATCTACCTGCGATAAATGTTTGACAAATTCTATCATGTACCATTTGTTATATCGACTATTAAACAAATATATATCCATCAAATAATTGTCTACCACATCGTTATAGTGGGCATTGTGCTCAACAAAACGTGGCTGTATACCATTATCCAATCGAAAATATCTAACTGTAGAGCTAGAATAAGCGGGGCGACCATTACGTTGTACCATAGGGAAAATGAAAAACTTCGGAAAATGCACACAAAGGCTTTAGTCGTTAATACAAAATAAAGAAGCCAACAAAACTAAATATTCTACACCTTTTCGGTGGTACTATATAGTACAAAAATACTTAAATTGATACAATGGTGCAACACTAAATTCCCAGCTGGTACAAAATAAAATATTCCATTCAATTTTTTTTTTGCCCAGTACAAAACTAAATTCCGTACATATGCCACTCAAATTCATTCATTCTTCCTTTTGACCTCTAAAATAATAATAATAATAATGATTTAAAATTTAATTTTCCATTTTTTTTCACTCTCTCCTTATCTCTACTAATACTGTATTTACCCATATGGAACTGTCTCAAAATTATCTGTTCGTTTTCTTTTACTAGATATAACCTGATAAATTCTAAGATGTGGATAATTTCCAAGTAAAGCAGAAGATCGAGAGAATCGAATTTCTATCCAGCAGAAGTGTTATTTAATATACTGTCTTGCTGCCCTTGGTCTAAAATGCGTGCCGAAGACCGTAGACTTGTTTGTTGTATAAAAGGTATACACCAATACGGATTACTGAATCGACGCCCTACTAGCGGGTTTCTAAAGCATAAGGAGAGAGTAGAATTTTTTGCCATAGTGGCCTAATTCGTATGTATTCGATAATGAAAGTCGCAATAATGTCATATTGTTTTATTTTTTTACTATGTACTAATTGATCTACTCGCAGCAGGATTAGTTAAAATGAACCTCCTTCAAATTTGTTTCTTCGTTACAAAAGGCACATAAATTCTGAGCTAGTTAAAAATTGATTGCTTTGTTTAATCGTGTAGCTCCTCTTTTCTGTTTGGTACAAATTCTATGTCTGTTAAAAATGGTTCTCGTCGGTACAAAAGGAAATAGGACAACCCCAATGAATGGCAGAAAAAAAGTATAGAATGCTGATTCTGCTTATTACAAACTGATTAGGTCACCCAAATTTATTCCTCCTTCGGTTTCTTTTTTGTCGCTGGTGCTCCATTTTGTTTGTTGGTACATAAGAAAATAGTCCATCCAAATTTTATTCGTTCTTCACTTCTTTTTCTTATTTTGCTAGGTACAAAACTAAATATTCTACCCAAATTTATTCATTCACTTTTCCAGTTGGTACATAAGGAAATAATCCAATCAAATTTTTCTGGTTCGAACAAAACTAAACACTCCATCCAAATTTGAGTTAGTTAGAAAATAGTCCTTCTTGCTACAAAATTGGAAATCTCGCTCAAGAGACCTTCGTTTGTTTAAATAGTACACTTCTGAGCCGGTTAAATTTATCCGTTTGTTTGTTTATTTAAAATAGGACGTTGTTTCTCATTGGTGCAAAATTGAATAGGTCACTCAAATTCACCCCTTCGTTTGTTTAAATATTAGAACATGGTCTAGAAAAAATGGCATTTCTCATTGGTACAATATTCCTTCGTTTATTTAATTAGTACAAGAAGACATAAATTCTGAGGTAGTTGAAATATGGTATTTCTCGTTGATAGAAAATTGAGTAGGTTCCCTTTGTTTCTTTAAATTCTCAGCTAGCTAAAATGGCATATCTCTGCTTTCTTTTTCGTTAGTCCATCCAAATTATTTTGAATAACCCAAAATGTACAGAAATTCTGAGCTAGTTAAAAATGGCGTTGTTTTGATTTTTTCTCGTTAGTACAATAGCAAATTTATTCATTCCTCACTTTTTCTGCTTGGAACAAAAAAAATGAATAGGTCACAGAAATCTCTTGCTGACTCCGTTTACGAGTTATTAAGGTTTAAATATTTGACCTTTGACCTCGAAAGTCAGTACGTTTTTTAACGTGTACTAGTTGATGACCTATTACTAGATTTGGAAACCGCACCTCAATATGTGCCTCCGTTTTCGAGTGATTAGGTTTTAAGTACTTTAACCTTTTGACCACGATGGTCACTATTTTGGAACTTGTAGTAGTTGATGACCAATTACTAGATTTGGAAACACCATCTCAATATGTGGCTCAGTTTTCGTGTTATTAGGTTTTAAGTATGTTGACCTTTGACTTCGATGGTCATTAATTTGGAACTTGTAGTACCTGATGACCTATTACTAGATTTGGAAACACCATCTCAATATGTGACTCAGTTTTCGTGTTATTAGGTTTTAAGTATGTTGACCTTTGACCTCGATGGTCATTATTTTGGAACTTGTAGTACCTGATGACCAATTACTAGATTTGGAAACAGCACCTCAATATATGGCTCAGTTTTCGTGTTATTAGGTTTTAAGTATGTTGACCTTTGACCTCGATGATCAATGTTTTGGATCTTGTAGTACCTGATGACCAATTACTAAATGTGGAAACACCATCTCAATATATGGATCCGTTTTCGAGTGATTAGGTTTTATGTAGGTTGACCTTTGACCTCGATGGTCAATGTTTTGGATCTTGTAGTACCTGATGACCAATTACCAGCCTTGGAAACAGCATCTCAATATGTGGCTCAGTTTTCGTGTTATTAGGTTTTAAGTATGTTGACCTTTGACCTCGATGGTCATTATTTTGGAACTTGTAGTACCTGATGACCAATTACTAGACTTGGAAACACCATCTCAATATGTGGCTCCGTTTTCGAGTGATTAGGTTTTAAGTATGTTGACCTTTGACCTCGATGGTCATTGTTTTGGATCTTGTAGTACCTGATGACCAATTACCAGACTTGGAAACACCATCTCAATATGTGCCTCCGTTTTCGAGTGATTAGGTTTTAAGTATGTTGACCTTTGACCTCGATGGTCAATGTTTTGGATCTTGTAGTACCTGATGACCAATTACCAGCCTTGGAAACAGCATCTCAATATGTGGCTCAGTTTTCGTGTTATTAGGTTTTAAGTATGTTGACCTTTGACCTCGATGGTCAATGTTTTGGATCTTGTAGTACCTGATGACCAATTACCAGACTTGGAAACACCATCTCAATATGTGGCTCCGTTTTCGAGTGATTAGGTTTTAAGTATGTTGACCTTTGACCTCGATGGTCATTGTTTTGGATCTTGTAGTACCTGATGACCAATTACCAGACTTGGAAACACCATCTCAATATGTGGCCCAGTTTTCGTGTTTTTAGGTTTTAAGTATGTTGACCTTTGACCTCGATGGTCATTATTTTGGAACTTGTAGTACCTGATGACCTATTACTAGATTTGGAAACGTCATCTCAATATATGGATCCGTTTTCGAGTGATTAGGTTTTAAGTATGTTGATCTTTGACCTCGATGGTCATTATTTTGGAACTTGTGGTTGCTGGTGACCCGTTACTAAATGTGGAAACACGACCTCAATATGTGGACCCGTTTTTGAGTTATTAGGTTTTAAGTGTCACACAAACGACGTCCAGGTAAAAGTAGGTGTGGTATTGGTAATCAGCATGGTCGAAAACCCCATATGCCGAGTTTCATCCAAATCGGTTAAAATTATCATAGAAAGGACGTATCCCACATGAACCATAAGACCCTGGTAAAAATAAGTATGATATTCGTAATCAGCATGTTCGAAAACCCTCATATACTGAGTTTCATCCAAATCGGTTAAAACTGTCATAGAAAGGGCGTATCCCACATAAACTATAAGACCCAGGTAGAAATAAGTGTGGTATTCTTTACCAGCATGGTCGAATCGGAATATAAATGTTTCTGCGCATGCGTGTTATTTCTACTAAATTGGATTTGGCATACGCAACCAAGTGTGGGTGTATACTATGTTATTTAGGAGATGAAAAATAGGTCGTAGTCTTTTATGACCTGCTTGTTGCACGTAGTCTGCTCTATTGAACCGGAACCAGCACTGCAACTGGAACAGGCTGTAGTCTAGTGTAATTTTTCTGCGCATGAGTGCAATGTGTATTTAATTGGAAATTTAATTTTTCTGCGCATGAGTGCAATGTGTAATTAATTGGAACGTGTGTGTGTGTGTGTTATTTTTTTATTCTCTGCTCTATTATGTTGCTATAAAGTGCTCGTAAGAGAAAACGGGGGTGTTATGTCTTATTTTATGTTTCTGCGCATAGCCGTAATCTGCTCCTGAACTGGAATAGTCTGCGGTCTGCTGTGTGTGTTGTTATTTTTTTTTAACGGCGGAATTGGAACAGTTTTGCGCATATGCGCAGTAGGTCAAAAAATTGGTCTCAAAATGGAGGGCGAATACTCACCCATTATTCTCTGCTTCTTATTTTATGTTTCTGCGCATAGCCGTAGTCTGCTCCTGAACTGGAACAATCTGCAGTCTGCTCTATTATGTTGCTATAAAGTGCTCGTAAAAGAGAACGGGGGTGTTATGTCTTATTTTATGTTTCTGCGCATAGCCGTAGTCTGCTCCTAAACTGGAACAATCTGCGGTCTGCTCTATTATGTTGCTATAAAGTGCTCGTAAAGGAGAACGGGGGTGTTATGTCTTATTTTATGTTTCCGCGCATATGCGCAGTAGGTCAAAAAATTGGTCTCAAAATGGAGGGCGAATACTCCTCCATTATTCTCTGCTATGTTGAAAAAAAAGTGCTCATAAAAGGGAACGAGTGCACCCCTGCTATGCTATATAGTCTCATGTTATATGTGCTATGTTATGTGTTCGTAAAGTGCTCATAAAAGGGAATGAGTGCACCCCTGCTATGTTAGATAGTCTTATGTTATATGTGCTATGTTAAATAGGCGGATGAAGAATGTGATATCTGCTCTGCTATGTGTTCGTAAAGTGCTCATAAAAGGGAACGAGTCTTTGCTGTTTAAAAGAGTGCTCATAAAAGGGAACGATATGTGCTATGTTAAATAGGTGGATAAAGAATGTGATATCTGCTCTACTATGTGACATGTGCGTGGACGGGGAGCGCAGACCGTGCGCGTGGCCGACCAATCAGCGTAAAGAGGGAGGGTCCGGTGCCAGCCAATCGGCGGGGGTCCCGCGCCAGCCAATCGGCGAGGTCCGCTGCCAGCCAGTCAGCGCAGTAGAAAGGAGGTCATAAAAGAGCGTGGCCGGGGGCGTGGTCTGCGCCAGCCAATCAGCGTCAAGGGGCGTGGCAGGGGGCGTGGCCTACACCGACCAATCAGCGTGAAGGGGCGTGGCCAGCCAATCAGCGTCAGGGGGCGTGGCCGGGTCACGTGACCTGCGCCAGCCAATCAGCGTCCAGGGTTTGCGCATGCGCAGTAGGAAAAAAAACAGCACCAAGTGACCCCACCCTACTCACGGCCTGCATGCACTGGTAGCTGAATTTGAAAGACATCGCTAATGGAAGTATCATCATTGATCTCAGCAACTGCGAAAACTATGTATTCGACGTTAATATCGGTCATTTTCTACCCTCCTGATTCAAAAATTTTTAAAAAAAAACTCTTCTTCTTGGTCTGAGGCCTGGGACATGATACCTGTCACTCAAATTTCGTAACTCTTGGACTTTCGTCTGGTCTCCAGGCCGCACCCAGGCAGTCAGAAAGACAGGCACGCAGACATACAGACAAAGAAACACTTCCTTTTACTTATTATATTAGATGTGATATACAGGCGAGGATCCAAGGGAATGGTTTAAAGGGGTTATACCTCCCCTTGACGCTCAGCTATACACTGTATAAAATGGGCTTCAATCCTACTTCTTTCTTCACATTGGATAAAATGTCAAACTATGGTTTAGCTCCTCCTTTGATCATATCCTGGATCCGCTAGTGTATACATATACAGTGAAACCTCCCTTAACGGACACCTCTCAATAACGGACACCTCTATAATACGGACACATTTTTTTGTCCCTGCAAAAATATATGTTCCCTTATAGAACAAAACCCTCTCTTTTACGGACCCTCTCAGATACGGACGCGGACAGTCCTTTTTCCCCCTAGACCTTTCAATAAACCTCTTCATAACGGACAGGAATTATTCTCGGTTCTGAGATATATTATTCCTCACAAGCGTATCTATCATGAGTCTAGACCTGGTGAACCATCAAACAGAACAGCTTCAAACTGAACTTGAAATTATTCTTTTTTCTGGCCTCAATAAACTGTTTTCTGGTGGAAATCCTAGAAAACCTTCAATACGCAATAAAACTCTTGCAGGATCATTCGTATGGCCAAGAATTCTATGCGAACTATCTTTCCTTCCCTAACAAATTTAGTCCTTTTGCCTCTGGGCCTTGTATCTTTCCCGACAGTTTTATAAGTAACAAAACAAACATAGTTTGTTTTACAATAAGATTTTCAACGAGCAATGTTTCCTCTATTACGTTTTTTTTGAACAAGCAACATTCTTCTTTTACTGATGATACTGGAACAAGTCTGGGTTGGAGTTCTCCCGGCTTCCATTTTCACTGTCTCTAAGAGGATATTCTTAGTGACTGGGGCTGGGTCAATAAACAGATGCAATCCTTTATGCCTTGTCATGCATTTCGCCAACGAAGATGCCGCTCTAGTACACAAACGCACACACACACGTTTTTTCCGCAACCGTACCGAGGATTCTCAGAGGACACTTGCTATTGAGTTTTATTACTCTTGTAGAGGAGAAATTACGCCTTTTCTCGCTAAACAAAAGAGTTTTGCCGATTAGTTAGTTCCTAACGCATCTTTCGAGAAGGTTCTGAGAATTTGAAATAAATGAGAAATGCTTACAGAGTGATTACATGTACCTAGCATATACGCATTATCTTTTGCAGTATTCCCGGTATACGAATATATTAACACATCCCCCAACAATAATATTATTTAACAAAAATGAATTTCTCCTTCATCCTTCCCAGTAATTCAAATATGTACTAAATAGAGTATTGTCATATTGAATTTTACGTATGTACGCTCATACATAATGAATTCACTATATATTACCGTTGTGAGAAATTAAATTTCTGAACCTCTCTGTAACGGACACCTCTCAATAACGGACAAAAATCATGCTCCATTGGTGTCCGCTATTCAGAGGTTTCACTATATATATATATATATATATATATATATATATATGAGATTTGGAACATGGAATATTAGAAGTCTTTATAGGGCAGGCGCGTTAAAATCTGTAACGAGTGAGTTAGAGAAATACAGGATGGACTTAGTAGGAGTTCAGGAAGTTAGGTGGGAAGGAAATGGATCTGAGAATTCCGGAAATTTTACGTTCTTTTACGGGGAAGGAAATAAAAATCACCAGTTAGGAACAGGGTTTTTCGTTCACAAACGAATATTACCAGCAATTAAACGGGTTGAATTTGTTACTGACAGACTTTCTTTTATTACTCTTAAGGGACGGTGGTGTGATATTATTGTTTTAAATGTACATGCTCCAACTGAAGATAAGGGTGACGATATAAAAGATAGTTTTTACGAAGAAGTGGAACGGATATTTGACCAACTCCCGCGATACCATATGAAGATTCTATTAGGGGATTTCAATGCGAAGGTAGGACGAGAGGATATTTTCAAACCGATTATAGGGAACGAAAGTTTGCATAAGGAAAGTAATGACAACGGTGTTAGATTCGTGAACTTTGCAACATCCAAAAACCTAATCGTGAAGAGTACAAAATTCCCACATCGCGACGTTCATAAATACACTTGGACATCACCAGACGGAAAAACACATAATCAAATTGATCACGTTTTAGTAGATAGAAGAAGACAATCTAGCTTAATTGACGTCCGGTCGTTTAGAGGGGCTGATTGTGACACTGATCACTACCTGGTAGTAGCGATAATACGGGAGAGATTATCGTTGAATAAAGGTAATATTCAATGTCCGAAAACGGAGAGATTTAATTTAAAGAAATTAGAAGAGAGCCAGGTAAGAGAGAAATACCAGATTGAAGTCTCGAATAGATTCTCGGTCTTAGAAGACTCGGAGTGCACTAGTGTTGAGGATACTTGGATTGAAATTAGAAATAGCATTAAAAGTTCAGCAATAGAAAAATTGGGACACGCGGAAATACGTAGGAACAAACCATGGTTCGACCAAGAATGCATTAAACTAGCAGAGAAGAGAAAACAGGCAAAATTACGGTGGCTACAAAATCCGAATGAAATAACTACACAAAATTTCGCAGATATCAGGCGGGAAACTTCCAAAACTTTTAGAACAAAGAAACGGGATTTTTTGAAAGCTAAAATTAAGGAACTTGAAGATAATAGTAAAAATAAAAATATTCGGGACATGTATAAGGGGATCAACGATTTTAAGAAAGGCTATCAACCTCGTGCTTATATATTAAAGAAATCTGACGGAACAGTTCTCACTGATACGGATAGCATCTTAAATAGATGGAAAGATTTCTTTGACGATTTGCTTAACACGCAGCCAAAAACTAATGTGCGTGGAGAAAAGGAGATACACACCGCAGAACCGTATATTCCAGAACCCAATCGAATAGAAGTGGAAGCCGCTATAAAGAAATTAAAGAAACACAAATCTCCGGGTGTAGATGAAATTCCGGCTGAGTTAATTTTAGCTGGAGGCGAAAAATTGTGGAACAAGATACACAAACTCATTCTCCTTATCTGGAACAAGGAAGAATTGCCACAAGAGTGGAAAGAGTCAATCATTGTTCCAATTCACAAGAAAGGCGACAAAACTGACTGTAATAATTATCGAGGCATTTCTCTTCTGTCAACATCCTATAAAATCCTTTCAAATATTCTGTTAGCAAGATTGACCCCATACGCGGATGAAATTGTTGGAGATTATCAGTGCGGATTTAGACGAAATCGATCAACTATCGACCAAATATTTACCATTCGCCAAATACTCGAAAAGAAGTGGGAATACAATACCCCGGTACATCAACTATTTATTGATTTTAGAAAGGCTTACGACTCGGTTAGGAGAGAAACATTATACAACGTTCTTACAGAACTTGGAATACCGAGAAAGCTAATTAGATTAATTAAGATATGTTTAAGTGAATCCCAAAGTAAAGTCCGGGTAGGAAAATTTTTGTCCACGAGCTTCCACGTCGAAAATGGCCTAAAACAAGGAGATGCGTTGTCGCCATTATTATTTAACTTTGTGCTGGAATACGCCATAAGGAAAATCAAAGATAGCAACCAGGGCTTAGAGTTGAACGGCATTCACCAGGTTATGGCATATGCTGATGATGTAAATTTAATAGGGGAAGATAGGAGAACAGTAGAAATAAATGCAGAGATCTTATTAAACGCTTGCAGGGACATGGGTTTAGAAGTAAATGCAGAGAAAACTAAATACATGGAAGTACGTAGGGACCGTAATACGGCAAATTGTGGAGGCGTTAAAATATTAAATAATGCTTTTGATAAAGTGGATACTTTCAAATATTTAGGATCAATGTTAACAGACGAAAATCATATTCACGAAGAAATTAAATGTCGACTAAAAGCAGGGAATTCGTGTTACTACTCGGTTCAAAATCTCTTGTCGTCGCGAATTCTGTCGAGGAATTTGAAGCTTAAAATATATAAAACGATAATCATGCCTGTTGTTCTGTATGGTTGCGAAACATGGTCGCTTACTCTGAGGGAAGAACATAGACTGAAAGTATTTGAGAACAGGATCCTGAGAAGAATATTCGGACCCAAGAGGAACGAGAATGGGGAATGGCGGAAGCTCCATAACGAGGAACTACATAGTTTATACGGTTTACCCAACATTGTTAGGGTCGTCAAGTCTAGGAGGCTTAGGTGGGCAGGTCATGTAGCTAGAATGGAAGAAAGTAGAAACGCTTTCAAAGTCTTGACTGGTAGACCCATAGGAAAACGACCATTAGGAAGACCTAGGCGCAGATGGGAGGATAATATGAAGATGGATCTCGCAGAGATAGGAATACAAAGTAGAAACTGGATCCAATTAGCTAAGGATAGAAGTCAGTGGAGAGCTTTTGTGAACGCGGCACTGAACCTCCGGGTTCCATAGGCCATAGAGTTAGTTAGTTAGTTAGTTATATATATATATGTGTGTGTGTGTGTGTGTGTGTGTGTGTGTGTGTGTTGAGCGAGAAACAGAGATGACTATACACATCAGCAGTGGATTTTGTTTCGGGAGAGGCTTGAGAACGAGTAAGAAATATTTGTGTTGTGCGTGCAATGCGAAAAAATGATCACAAATCTATTTCAGAAGGGGCTTCAGTCGGATAGCCATCCCCTAAATACGCCACTGAACATTAGTCAACCGTTCCCATATTACCTAATACAGCAACGAAAGAAAATTTGAGTACAGGTCAATCTTAATAGTTGTCTATATCAATATTCGAGACGAGACCGAGACTTTCGAGACTGACCTAAGTCTCGTCTCGGTCTCGTCTCGATTTATAGAGGTCCGTCTCGGTCTCGTCTCGGTAGATAAAAGGCCGTCTCGATCTCGGTTTCATCGCGGTATATAAAAGGCCGTCTCGGTCCCGGTCTCGTATCGATAATTCGAGACGATACCGAGACGAGACCGAGCTCGGTACCATCCCTAAGACTACAGTTGTTACTTGCAACGGTATCCTCATACCCTTCAGTTCGTCGTCGTTCGTGAATATTGAATGTACTAATTGCGCATAACAAAGTATATGGATTTATAAATGCTCTTATTATTTGGCCAAGAAGTAAACAAATAGCTTCCTCCATCATATTCGGGCATGTCATATCCTCTACATTTGTATCGATTACCATCTTGTTTTAATTTTTGTTATATTCCATTTTAGTTTGCAAATTTGCATAATATTTGTAATATCGAATAAATAAAGCAAGTGGATTTAATAGAACATAAGTGGACTATTATTGCTTGAGCATTACTGCCTTTTACAGTTTACGGAAATGGACTTTTGACACTGTACTCAAAAGCTGAGTTCGGCCTATATATTCTCTTGTGGCTATATGTTAGTGTATATACTTACGATGCGTCCGTAGTGAGCAAACACGTTAGTGAAAGTAAGTAAGAGCATAAGATTTGTTTTAGCATTTGTTAATACGACTGATTCTCCGTGTCATTCATTGTCTGTTTGTGTCTGTATAAGCACTTCAACTGGAAAGGGCCGTTTAAAGTTAACCCTTCACTTTCTATCATTCTTTTCGCTATACAGTATGCTGTCCACGCCAATAATCTTGTCTGGAAAACTTCAATGTAATATTTATACTTCATTTGATAGCATAGAACATAGTGAATCAACTCAGCTGTATCCTAACAGTAAAGTAATTATAAGTGCTGATTTCCTGAGCTCCATCATAGACTTGACTTAGGGATGCGCACGAGACAAGATTTGAGGCTGTTTCGTCTCGAAAATGTGCTGTAAAAGGAATATCTCGACTCGAAAAATGTATATTTCTCTATTGGAAAAGCTGTGTCTCGGCTCGAATTTTGTCAGGAAAATTTTGTCTCGACTCGTCTCGTGTGCATCTCTAACTTGACTTGATTTTGAATTCAATTACAATTGTAATCATATTTTTCTTTTAACACAAGCAAAGCACGAAGTTTCGAACACGGGTCATCTGGGTGGTAGTTCTGTACGGATCCAATGAACTACGTAATAACGTAGTAGAAACTCCCAACTCTGTAAATATACATTGCTAATATTCGTAAGCTTCAAGCTTGTAAAAGAACGTAGCTGCATTGTCTTTCTATTAAGCTTTACGCATCTATCGTATCTTGTCTGAGTTGCAAAACGAAAGTTAATATATTTATCGATTTATGGTTAGGGATTGGTCCTTTAAAACATTTAATTATTTCGAGAAGTGATAGAAAGATACTATCCCTCGAAAAACATGCATTTTCTTTTGTGACAGATAAGAATACTACTTCAAGTTTGACTATTGAATTCATATAGTTTGGAAATCTTCGTTTCACACTGTGAAACGATACTCATTTCATTTAGTTTGGTATTGGTATTGGTAACTTGTCTAATATATGCAACAAGTTGACTCTCTTAGTCATAGATTAGAAACTTGTAGCAATACACGTTGAAACCGAACTTGGCTAACTTAAGCTACTTCTGGTTTGAATAGAGATTGGTGGAAAATATTCTTGGGATGCTGAATTCTAGGAGGAACATTTCCTTACGACCCTGAGTTGATTTGAAAAAGCCGCATCTTGATATCTCCTATTGTTTTGATTCCTGGAAACAAGAATTGAAATAGGAAGTAATAGTTAATTTGAACCACTTCCTGTCCCGGTAGGGTGTTGACAATAATTATGGTATGTTGCCTAGAGACGGTAAATCGATTGGACAAAAATGTTCTCGCTTTCTGTTACTGTTTTCGTTGTATGACGAGGAACGTTCAAACAGAATAATGCTAATTTTAACAAATTCTGCTTTGATCAAAGCTTCCACGGAGATGGAGGAGGCTATTCTTGAGGCGATGAATCGATTGCAAAAAGCCACTTTTTAATATCTTTTACCATTTTTGCTCTACGGAAATCAGTATTGGAACAGTAAGTACTAGTAAATTTGAACAATTCCCAGTTTTACTAGAGTTATATGGATAGTAACGATATATTTGTTGAGAGGCTGAATCGTTTGCTTAAAACTGTTTCTAGCTATCTGCTGCCGTTTTCGTTCTATAGCGATAAATGTTGAAACGGTTATTGAAACCAGAAGTTATAATAAATTCTAACTACAGCCGAATTTAGTATTCAGTTGACTTTGCAATTTGATCATGATGATCACGCATATATAGTTATATTCAATTTTTATATAATAATTCATACATTATAGGTGATTAAAGAAATCCAGTAGTTAGATCCTCCAAAAACTCTCAGGCTGTGTCTGAAAAGTCAAGAAGTAAGTCCTATTGCTATTATTACAATTGCAAATATGATCAATTTCCTGAAGTCCTGCAAGAGTGCCTAAAGTTCTTTCTTCAATAGGAACAAATGAAAAAAGAAGAAAAAAGAAGGTATCGAAAGTAAAACTTAGAAAAATTCACCAGTGCTCAGAAGAAGCTCATTAAAGTTTCAGTCATTTTTACCGAAATACAGAACATCAACATTTTCGGTTACTTTCAAAAAAGTGGCCTCATAGTGGCCAAGCGGTCAGTGATTATTGGCTGTGCCCATTAAGACTTTTCTCAGAATCACAATATCTACAACATATGAAAGTTTGAGTCAGTTTTACCTAAATCCAAAACATCAATATTTTCGGTTCTTTCAAAAAAGTGGCTTCGTAATGTCCAAACGGCCAGTGATTAGTGGTTGTGCCTATTAAGACCTTTCCTCCGAAATCCAAAACATGGCCATCTTCTGTTACTTTCAACAAAGTGGTCTGGTTGTGGCCAAACGGTCAGTGATTAGTGGGTGTGCCCTTTGAGACCTTTTCTAAGAATCACAATATATACAACATATCACAGTTTCAGTTATTTTTACCTAAATCCAGAACATCACCATTTTCGGTTACTTTCAAAAAAGTGGCCTCGTAGTGTCCAAACGGCCAGTGATTATTGGCTGTGCCCATTAAGACTTTTTCTCAGCATCACAATGTCTACAACATATCACAGTTTCAGTCATTTTTACCGAAATTCAGGCCATCAATATTTTCGGTTACTTTCAAGAAAGTGGCCTCGTTTTGGCCAAACGGTCACTGATTAGTGGTTGTGCCCATTAAGAACTTTCCTCAGAATCACGATATCTGCAACATATCACAGTTTAGGTCATTTCTTTATCGAAATCCAGGCGATCAACATTTTCGGTTACTTTCAAAGAGTGGCCTCATAGTGGCCAAATGGTCAGTGATCATTCGTTTGTTCATTAAGTCCTTTTCTCAGAATAACAATATCTACAACATATCATAGTTTCTGTCTTTTTTACCGAAATCCAGAACATCACCGTTTTCGCTTACTTTCAAAAAAGTGGCCTCGTAGTGTCCAATCGACCCAGTAGCCAAACATCTGTGCCCATTAAGACTTTTTCTCAGCATCACAATTTCTACAACATATCACAGTTTCAGTAATTTCTATCGAAATCCAGGCCATCAATATTTTCGGTTACTTTCAAGAAAGTGGCCTCGTTGTGGCCAAACAGTAATTGATTAGTGGGTGTGCCCTTTGAGACCTTTTCTTGGAATCACAAGATCTACAACATATCACAGTTTTAGTTATTTTTACCGAAATCCAGAACATCACCATGTTCCGTTACTTTCAAAAAAGCGGGGGCGCGGTGCATCAGTGGTAAAGCGTTCATTTCCGTTGCTTTGGGTCCTGGGTTCGATCCCAGCTCGCGCCGTGTGAACTTTGTGCTGGACAAACACCGTGCTCGTGGGTTTTCTTGGGGTTCTCCCGTTTTATCCCACATTCTTTATTCCACCATTTCACTCATCTCTCATCATCACCGTCTCCTTTAGCATCACCGACATAAGTGTGGGACGTAAAACTTAAAGATTTCATTTCATTTTCATTCTAAAAAGTGGTTCTGTAGAGGCCAAACAGTCAGTAATTATTGGTTGTGCCCATTAGGACATTTTCTTAGAATCACAATATCTACATCAAAGTTTCAGTCATTTTTACCGAAATCAATGCCAGCAACATTTTCGGTTACTTTCAAAGAGTGGCCTCATAGTGGCCAAACGGTCAGTGATTATTGGTTGTGTTCATTAATACCTTTTCTCAGAATCACAATATCTACAACATATCACGGTTTCGAACAATTGCAATGAAATCCAAAATAACGTTAAGTTCTGCTGTTTGCACAAATGTGCCTCTATAGTTACCAAACGATCAGTGATTAGTAGTTGTGCTTACTGAGACTTTTTCTCAGGATCACAAGATCTACACAATATCACAGTTTCAGTCATTTGCCGATATCTAGAACATGGCCATTTTCGGTTACTTTCAACAATGTGGCCTAGTTGTGGCCAAACGGACAGTGATTAGTTGTTGTGCCCATTAAGACCTTTTCTCAGAATCACTATATCTACAACATATCACAGTTTCAATCATTTTACCGAAATCCAGGCCATCAACATTTTCGGTTACTTTCAAAGAGTGGCCTCATAGTGGCCAAACGGTCAGTGTTTATTGGTTGTTCTCATTAAGACCTTTTCTCAGAATCACAATATCTACAACATATCACAGTTTTAGTTATTTCTACCCAAATCCAGAACATCGTCATCTTCGGTTACTTTCAAAAAAGTGGCCTCGTAGTGGCCAAACGATCAGTGATTAGTGGTTATGCTCATTAAGATCTTTTCTCAGAATCACAATATCTACAACATATCGCCGTTTCAAGCAATTGCAATGAAATTCAAAATAACGTTGTTCTGCTGTTTGCAAAAATGTGGTTCTGTAGTTACCAAACGGTCAGTGATTGGTGGTTGTGCTTATTGAGACTTTTTCTCAGGATCGCATCTACAACACTCACAATTTCACTGATTTTCATTGAAATCCAGGATATCACTATGTTTGGCTCTTTTCAAAAAAGTGGCCCTATAGTGGCCAAAAAAACAGTGATTGGTTATGCCCATTAAGACTTTTTTCAGAATAACAATATCTACAACATCACGGTTTTAGTCATTTTGTCCAAAATCTTGAATGTCGTTTTCTTCGGCTTTTTTTAAGAAAGTGGCCTCGTGGTGGCCAAACGGCCAACGATTTTTGGTTGTGCTCATTGTGACTTTTTCTCAGAATCACAATGTCTACAACATATCACAGTTTCAGTGATTTTTACCGAAATCCAGGCCATCACCATTTTTGGTTACTTTCCAAATAGTGGTCTCGTAGTGTCCAAACGGCCAGTGATTATTGGCTGTGCCCATTAAGACTTTCTCTCAGCATCACAATGTCTACAACATATCACAGTTTCAGTTATTTTTACCGAAATCCAGAACATCTCCATTTTCGCTTACTTTCAAGAAAGTGGTCTCGTTGTGGCCAAACGGTCATTTATTAGTAGTTGTGCCCATTACGATCTTTCCTCAGAATCACCATATCTACAACGTACCACAGTTTAGGTCATTTTTATCGAAATCCAGGCCATCAACATTTTCGGTTACTTTCAAAGATTGGCCTCATAGTGGACAAACGGTCAGTGATTATTGGTTGTGTTCATTAACACCTTTTCTCAGAATCACAATATCTACAACATATCATAGTTTCAGTCATTTTTACCGAAATCCAGAACATCACCATGTTCCGTTACTTTCAAAAAAGCGTTGCGCGGTGGCTCAGGGGTTGAGCGTTCACCTCCGATGCTTGAGGTCCCGGGTTCGATCTCAGCTCGCGCCGTGTTGACTTTGTGGTGGACAAACACTGTGCTCGAGGGTTTTTTCGGGGTTCTCCCGTTTCCTCCCACTTTCTCCCTTCCACCATTTCACTCATATCTCATCACCACCGTCTCCTTTAGCATCACCGGCATAACTGTGGGACGTAAAACTTAAAGATTTAATTTCATTTTCATTTCAAAAAGTGGCCCTGTAGTTTCTAAACGGTCAGTAATTATTGGTTGTGCCCATGAGGACATTATCTCAGAATCACAATATTTACAACATATCACACTTTCAATCATTTTACCGAAATCCAGGCCATCAACATTTTCGAATACTTTCAAAGAGGGGCCTCATAGTGACCAAACGGTCAGTGATTATTGGTTGTGCTCATTAAGACTTTTTCTCAGAATCACAATATCTACAACATATCACAGTTTTAATTATTTTTACCCAAATCCAGAACATCGCCATCTTCGGTTACTTTCAAGAAAGTGGCCCCGTAGTGGCCAAACGATCAGTGATTAGTGGTTATGCTCATTAAGATCTTTTCTCAGAATCACAATATCTACAACATATCACAGTTTCAAGCAATTGCAATGAAATTCAAAATAACGTTGTTCTGCTGTTTGCAAAATTGTGGTTCTGTAGTTACCAAACGGTCAGTGATTGGTGGATGTGCTTATTGAGACTTTTTCTCAGGATCGCATCTACAACACGTCACAGTTTCACTGATTTTCATTGAAATCCAGGATATCACTATGTTTGGCTCTTTTAAAAAGAGTGGCCCTATAGTGGCCAAAAAACAGTGATTGGTTATGCCCATTAAGACTTTTTTCAGAATCACAATATCTACAACATCATGGTTTTAGTCATTTTGTCCAAAAGCTTGAATGTCGTTTTCTTCGGCTTTTTTGTAAGAAAGTGGCCTCGTGGTGGACAAACGGCCAACGATTTTTGGTTGTGGCTATTGTGACTTTTTCTCAGGAACATCATATCTCAAACATAACACGGTATCAAGCAATTCTACCGAAATTCAATTCCCGTAAAGATTGTGCGGGGTCCTTTCTCATTTCGAAGAAGCATTTCCTCTGCAAAACTTGGCGCTGAAAAACGTCAAAACCCGTATTTTGTACTTTGAAGACATCTTTGCATCGGCAGAGTTTCGTTTCTTTAATTTGGTCCTTTTAAATCAAGGGTTCCCTTTTTTTAAATGTTACCTTTTGCCTCCCTTAACCTGTTCCCCGAAAGAAACAAAAAAAAACACGTGTGCATTTATTTGCGGTCTAGTATATATGTTCCAAGTTTGAAGAAAATCAGATGAAGAGAAACCCTTGTGACGCCATCTCTTTTATACTTTCACTTTTGGACTTGGCAGGTCGTTTGCCCCAAAGTCTTCAATTTCTTTATTACCTCAAATTGCATTGTAAATAAATGCACTTGCAAATTTGCAATATTATATACTGTAATTTCTTAGCCGATACAATTTTCTGTCCCCGAAAAACAAGAAAGCACATGTCAAAAGCAATTCTTCGAACTTTCTCCTAGAATTTATCATAAGAAAGTTTTTTTGTTCCTCTCTCTCAGAGATTTGCATCCCTTTTGGCGTTTAGGTGGCCACTCATTGACAAAAGGTGCACACATGACCGCTATATGCAGACATGCTCTTAGGTAGAGTCAGAGATTTGGAAAGTAGACTATTTTTTAATAATAATAATAATAATAATAATAATAATAATAATAATAATAATAATAATAATAATCTGTAATTATTATTAATAATAATATTATTCTTATAACAATTAGGTTTACAACTAGGGTTTCATCTCTTTATCTTGCATGAGAGGCCCGCTAGTCAGCTAAGCCACTGGTGGTCCTTATTCTGTGTTTGTCTCTCTTTCTGTGTCGTGTGGATGTTTGTTTTTGAGCTATTGGGCTTTTATATTAAACCTTTGCATTATATAATATTTTTCTTTGAGATTTTCTTTTGGAAAAAGGAAAGAAATTGCTTTCCTCTTATGTCTGTTTCTTACCATTCACCTTCTTTGAACTGCTTAAGAAAGATGATTTTGTAACTTTTATGTCATCCATTGCTCTTACGATAATAAAATGGCAAGTCTTAACAATTTATTTTATTCTCTTATTTGCAGTTTGCCACACTGATATATTTGTAACAAATTGAGGTTTGGTCCAACGCCTTTCGAATTCGCAACCAATTCAACCGCTGAGCTTTTTGGGTTGCCTGCTATAGCAGGAAAGGGAGAATTGCAGGTGGTAATGCACTTTTGGAGTCGTGTATATATTGGTTTGGAAGTTTTACATTTTAATAAAAGTAAAAGAAACGAAATAGCGTCTTAGACGATCCTTAAGTAGAATCACTTCGAGCAGGTAAAGTTAGGTACCACCCTTAGTTAGTTTGTGAAAAGTTAGGTACCACCCCCAGGCATTTGCATGGTGTGCATGAGGAAGACCCAGAAAAACCTTATTCAAACTCTGCAGTACCTAGTTTCGAATTTATTGTTATACTGTGTTGAAGACAAGCAATGAAAGGGGGAGCGAAACTTGTCATTCTCAAGCTCACGTAACCATAAGCAAAACAAACACTGAACTTTCCTATGTACAAAACAATAATATACAAGAGTTTTGTTCTCGAATAGATGTCAAAGTTATCACTATAATTCGCAGGAGTCTCCACCCACCGATGTTTTGTTTTGTGTACTGAAAGTTATTTTGTTCAAGTGTCTAGTTATTTACAAATCATATGTATACTAATATTAGCAGCATATAGAATTAAAAGATTCTTATTTGATCACGGTGGGATGAAAGCATGAATTTCACAATAAGCTGTAGGTCTTTTCATCACAGTAAACGAACAACTGGAATGAACATGAATTTTACGTCAACTGTTCTGTAAGGACTAGGGGTTCAATCTGAGCACCCGTCAAGTGAACTTTGCGATGTACAAACATCGTGTGTGCATGGAAAACGTTTATGTTTCTATTCCAGTGAGTTTTTTCTTCTTATTCAAAGATCCACAAGATAGGATATTTCTTATTTAAATGATTCTTTCGTGTTCATACTCTATCGTTGTTTTTTAATCACGTTCACATTTTATGAGAACTATAAAACCAACAAAAAAGATATTTATAAAATGAATTAAAAGTTCGGATTTCCCACACTAATGTCCTCGTTCAACTGTGGCTATTTTCTGAATTCTACGGCAGACATGCCCAATGTTGCTTACTGACATATTTCCTGAGGTTGCGACCTCTTTCTGGAGCCGGTTAGCAATCTTTTCAGGTACGCACTCAGAATTTTTTGTTTGGAAAGGGTTTGGTTCAGTACTACAAGGCAATACATCTATGTGGTATTGAACGGGCATTATTCTGCACCCGAAAAGACATAAGTATTTGTAAAATACTTCCACCTTCATTTTCAGAAAAAGGGAAGAAATAGATTGTTTTTATAAGAGAAAGAGTACAGATGAAGTGTAAGATCAAAATTCCATGTTGCATCAATCAATTCCCTGTTAAACAAGTATAATTTTGTTGATAAAGTGTACAAGTATGTTGGGTTAGGAAGTTCTGGTTGGGCCCGAACCCAGTGAATCGTCATGGGTGCGCCCCTATCAACCTCTTCCGCGCTAAAAAACGGTTACATGTTACTCTTGTGCAGATCAAATCTTTGCAAATAGTATCCAATGTAACCCACTAATATTTTGAATCAGGTCCAGTTGGGACAAAATTTTCTAGAAGAGAGCCTGGACATGTCAATTTTGGTTGCTAATCATGGGCTCATGCTCGCTAAGTATTAGTAATTTTAAGCATTACCTCATTAGCCGTTGAAATAATGATAATTTTGGGCAATATCTTATTAGCCATACTCTCTACTATCGCCTTGGTATTATCACAATGGAAAGCTTGCTGACAGGATTCGTAACGTTTTGCAAAAGAGTGATGAGTATTCAAAATTTAATTTTTTAATGGTTATGATGGGTCAATGGTTGAGTCCCAATGGTAGATTGGCAGAAGTCAGCCCCAAAATGTAGGGAGAGGGGCAGTAGAATTTAGAAGAAACCGTATTCAATCGTATTAAAGTTCATCACCATATTTTAGTTCATTTGGAAGCCTGCCGTGAAAATTTTAGGGGCGCTCGGCATCCCTGTGGATAAGGACCTGGGTAGAGCAATCACTTCTGGTGCTTGGGGTTCCTGCCTCAATCCGAGTTCATGTTAATAGGGAATTGTGGTAAACAAAAAAACTGAGCATGGGTTCTTCTGTTTACTTCTACTTTGTTCATTTCACCATTTCATTTATTATTATCAGCGATCCCACAAGACGTTAAACAAAAAACAATCTTTGATCCAGAGGGAAAAGGGTACTACAGAGAGGAAAGTTCCATTCTGAAAGAAACATTGACTTCATTCTCTTTTCTATTCTTGTTACCTCTCATAATGTTTTGCCTTCTTTATTATTTATGAAAAAAAAATGATATTTGCAAATAAGTAAATATTATTATTTACCAAAATTATTTATTTCTTTATTTCTCCGTGGGTCTTTACATGATGTACAAACGTATTACTTTTTAGGTTTGAGGAGTGTGGTGGCTCAGTGGTAGAGGATTTACAACCAGTACTTAGGGGTCCCTGATTCAATCACTGCTCGAGTCGTGTGAACTTCCTGATGAACAAGCACCGTGCTTGTGGGATTTTCTCGGAGTTCTTGCGTTTCCTATTCATTTCATCATTTCATTCATTTCTCATCACTACCGTCTCCTTTAGCCTAACCGGAATAATCGTGGAACGTAAAACTAAAAAATGGGATATGTATAAACATTTTCGAGAATAAAAATAGCAAGTAACAAACTTCTACAATCAACAACAGACAAATATTATCTCACAAGAGTGCAAATGAAGTCATTCTCCATTCCAAAGTGTTAGTACACAAAGAAAACATCGTTGAATCCTCGAGACGTTTTTGATAGAGGACGTGTGATTGCCATATGTTTGTATCATAAAGCACAAGAGTCTGCAGGAGAACATTGTCATTTCTAACCCGTGTCTCTTTTGGTAGGCTTGCCCATTGTCTAATATAGGTAAATAACGTAGAGGTGATCGAAATTACATATGTTAGTATAAAATCGTATGCGTAGTTTTCGAGAAAGTTAGAAGGAGATAGTAAATGATGTCCCGTACAGAATGCAACTTTTGAATTGCCAACCATTTTTGTTCTACTAAGTTAACAGCACGTGCTTTCAAGTCAGGTTGCCATATTACATATCGATACCTTGATTGTGTTTGCACACTATCAAATAAATCAGCCATAACTAAATCTATGAGTTTTGCTTTGCAAAACACGTTCATTTCAAATTTTAATCCTTCATCAGCAATGTTCACACAGCTGATCTTATTAAAAAACACACTTGGAAAACTGATATTCATTTGTTAATAATAATAATAATAATAATAATAATAATAATAATAATAATAATAATAATAATAATAATAATAATAATAATAATAATAATGTTTTATCTTATTTATACATGTCTTATTCACTTACGATGAAGATATCAATTTAATAAATTCAAGATCGTACATGTTACGTCCAGATCAATTAATCTAAATTCTTTTACATGTTAAACATACATTCCACTTTGCAAATACAATGCTAATGTACCAATATCAATAAAAACCAGAGGCCAAAAAAATATGTATTTGACACTAATATCGTCCGTTGTACAGCATAAGGAGCATATTTGTGGGACGTTAAACTGAAAGATTTCATCACTCCGTCCCCCCCCTCTCTCTCTCTCTCTTTTACGATGAGATATGATGTCTGAATGATTGTAAAAACTATCACATAACTCAGTATGATGTTCTTATTCCGTGGCAAATACGAAAACTCAAGGGTCCTTGATTCGACTCCCCTTCGAACCGTATGGACTTTGTACTGGACAAACACTGTGCTCGTGGGTTTTCTCGGGGGCTCTGCCGTTTCCTCTCAATTTCTTCTTCATTCTATCATGTTCAATGTTAAAACAATCATGTTTGGTGATTCCAGAACACATACATTAGACAGACATACAAACAGACAGATAAAAAGTCTTATTTTATTTATATTAAATAAGTAAAGGGATGACTGATTGTACGTGAGGACACAAAACAATCACTACATTTGTACTGTGGTTTTAACGTCTGAATGATAAAGTGTACTTATATCTGGTGCTTAGGATCCCTGGTTCGACTTCCGAGGAAGTAAATTTATTGTGGGTAATATCACACTCTCATTTTTTGGGGGGCTCTCTCTTTTCACATTATATTCCAGCATTTTTCTTAAACATGTGTTCCTTTAGCGTAAGGAGCATATTTGTGGGACATTAAACTGAAATATTTCATCTCTCTCTTTCTCCCTCTCTTACGAAGGGCATGATGTCTCAATGATTGCGAAAACTATCACTTAACACAGTATGATGTTCTTATTCCGTAGCAAATACGAAGACTCAATTTAGACGTATGTTCAAAATGTTTGTGATACCTTGATCCAAGATCCAATATATTTTGAATCAAAATTTTCCTCGTACGTCTTATATCTGGACAACTGCATAAAGTGTAGCCAGATTCAGATTATCACTTAACACACTATGATGACCTTATTCCCTTTAAAAAATACGAAAAGTCGATTTAGGAGGGGGTCTTTCAAAAAAATTTGTAATCCCTGATTCAAGATTCAATAATTATATTTCATTCTAAAATTATGTTTTACACCTTATGTCTGGAGAACTACATGTAGTGTACGACGTTGTTCATTATAAGCTTACTTGTTCAGAGGTCGAACTAGGGACCGCATGCACAAAGTAGCCATCTGGAAGAATAAGTCGTTGCTTTACCACTGACCCCCCTACACACGTTCGTATGTTTCTTACGTTCGAAGCGTAAGAAAATATTTCAGTTTAGTGCACTACGATTATACCCATTATGCTAAGGGAGACAGGTGATTAAGACAAATGAATGATTGAATAATGAGTGGAATAAGAATGTGTGAGTAACACATGAAAACTCACCGACACGATGTTGTTCATTATAAGTTTACTTGTTCGGAGGTCGAACTAGGGACTGCATGCACTCTGCCACAGTTCACGACAATTAGTAATAAAAAAACTTCTTTTAGTCTTTCCCGCTGGCCTGCGTAACATCGTCATCCTCTGCGAACGAATACAGATTATTATAATCACACTCCTCAGAAACCAGATATCGCAGCCGCAAATCTTATGACATTGCATTCTTCTTCTTTTTTCACACATACACACAAACCCACATATATACTTTCTCTCTCTCTTTCTTTATGCAATGTGATAAAACAAGGAATTAACTTACAAACCTCTTCGTAATCTTCCATTGTATGATTGTCTTCTTTTCACACAACAACGCAATGTGAAGATTGACTTCCAGACTACGTAATGCAACGGGAAGCCACATGAATGGGCTATGTCTATCCGTCTGATTGACTGACTGAAATTTTGATGCTTTAGTGATTAGTGCGGGTGTCATACTAATAAAGCGAAAGGGTGCTGATAGCTCCTAGATAAAATCAGGGCATATATTTTGTACTTACATTTTCAAAACGCAACAAGACGACAAAAGATTTTTGAGAATATTTCGAGAATCAACACTCAAAACAGTAAGATCAAGATCTGGATTCTTTAAAAACAATTCACCGTTCCAAAATAAATTCTGTCATGTCTTTAATTCTTTCTAAATTGAATTTATTTCTGGTTTTAACACTGATTGTCATAGAGCAAAATGGTAATATCAAGATCTGGTTTCTTTAAAAACAATTCATCTTTCCGAGGATAGTCTATGTCGTATCACCTCTCTTAAACCTCTTTTCAAATTGCTAATGATAGAAATAATTTTTGGTTCTAACGTTAATCGGCATAAAATAAAATCGATAACAAGAATTCAGTTGTGCAAGAATATATTTAATCCGATGCGATCTTTATTTTTCCGCTGGTCTTTACATAATGTACAAACCTATTACATTTTAGGTTTGAGGAGTGTGATAATTTAGTGCTAGATGATTTGCATCCATTATTTTTGGTCCCTGATTTGACTACAGTCCGTGTAGTGTGGACTTTCTGATGAATTCAAAAAAATGTACAAACATAATGTTGTTCACCGTAAACGTACGTTGTACTGTGATCGAACTAAAGACTGTCGCAATAGACATAAGTGTACAGCGTTTCCTTAGTAAAAAAAGACGTCCGTACAGTTGCTTTTCAGATCACATGTTTCATCTTGTTGATACATGTCCCATACACTTACGAAGAACCACGATCCTTGGGGTCCGGGATCCTTGGGTTCCATCTCCAACCAAAATGTATCTTTGTATACAGAATATGTATATCGTAAGTTAACGAAGGTAATAGTCTGCTTCACTTTTCACTGCCCCCAAATAATAGTAATAATAATAATAATAATAATAATAATAATAATAATAATAATAATAATAATAATAATAATAATAATAATAATAATGAGCTGTTGTATTTTTAATTTATTTTTTGTTTGTTATGTATGGCCTAAGTTTGATTCTCATTGAAAGCAAAACATATGTTCTTTTTTACGTTTAAATATCATTTTGCGCAGCATTAGGTAGTTCAATTATAAATACCTACAATCATTAACACATCTTTCTTAAGCTCGATTAACGTAACTTCATACTTGGTCTTTCTGTAAAATGATATATATTTTTATTTCGAAGCTTTTTTAAGAAAAATAAAAATCTAATCTATATGAAAGGCACTGAGGCTAAGTGATTGAGTGAACACATCTTTCCTAAGTTCGATTTACGTAACTTCATACTTGGCCTACCTGAATAGAAGAAAATGGATCGATCTGGGCCACTATTTGGGAATATTAAAACAACTCAGGAGCCCCTGGGAAATCGAGCACCTTGAACCGCCGACCCACGGTCTTTTACGACCTCCATTTTAGGGGTATATTTGTTACCTTTTATGAGCACTTTTAGGGGGTGTACTAGTTCTCTTGTATGAGTACATTTTAAGGGGTGGACTCGTTACCTTTTATGAGCATATTTTCCAACCCCTATTTTAACATAGCAGAAATTCCATAAGACACGGACTACGGATATATAGAAGATAATACTTAAGTCTACGAAACATAACAGGGCTGTATTCGTTTTCAACCCCTAAGCATAAGACTATGCAACATAGCAGAGCTAATACAAGAGTATGACTAATTTTCCAACCCCTAATTGAACATAGCATATAATACAAAAGACTACGTACTTTTTCCACCCTTATTTTAGCATAGCAGAGAATACATGAAGACTATGAACACATAATAGAGGTGATAAATTTTAAGGGGTGAACTCGTTCCCTTTTATGATCACTTTTTTCCACACCTATTTTAACATATCAGAAATAGCAGACAATGAGTACACTATAGCAAAGACTACCAACATTAACACGCCGTTCCCTTTTATGAGCCCATTTTAGGGTGTATTCGTTCTCTTTTATGAGCACTTTTTTAACCCCTATCTTCCAACGGCCTATTTAACATAGCACATATTACATAAAACTACGAAACATATCAGGGGTGTATTCATTCCCTTTTATCAGCATTTAAATTGCACAGAGACATAGAACGCACCACTCCTATGTAACATAGCAAAGAATACATAGCAGTTGGCATATTTTTCCACCCCTATTTGAACATAGTCCATTTTAGGAGGTGGACTCGTTCTCTTTTATGAGCATATTTTAACATAACGAACATAGCTGGGGTTTTTCAACCCTTAAACATAACACATAACACGCACCAGACATAATACTACGGGAGTGTATTCGTTCTCTTTTATGAGCACATTTCCAACACCTATTTTAAAATAGCAGAGCATTCCACCTCTAATTGAACATAGAATAGATTACATAAGACTACGTAACATAGCAGTGGTGTACTCGTTCTCTTTTCCATTTTATCATAGCAAAGAATACATAAGACTACGAACACACAGCAGAGCAGATAAACATAAGATTCGTTCCCTTCTATGAGCACTTTTTAACGGGGTGTAAATGTTCTCTATAATGATACTTTTTCAACCCCTATTTGAGCATAGGAGAGAATACATACGACTAAGTAACATAGCAGGGGTTGTATTCATTCCCTTTTATCAGCATTTTCCTCAACCCCTACTTTAAGACAATGAATACCTATGTAATATAGCAAAGTGGTGTACATAAGACTACGAAAGCACATAGTAGATCTGTATTCGTTCCACCCCTATTTTAACATAGCAGAAAGTACGAACACATAGCAGAGGAGATAATACGAAACATAGCAGGGATGTATTTATTCCCTTATATGAACACTTCTTAGGGGGTGGTCTCGTTGTATTTTATGAGTGTATTTTCCATCCCCTATGATTAAACACACATATACACACACACACACATACTTGGTTGGGTCTGCCAAATCCAATTTAGTAGAAATAACACGTATGCACAGAAACATTTACATTTCCGATTTGATATGCCCTTTCAACCGATTTGGATAAAACTAGTTATATGGGAGTTTTCGAACATGCTCATCAATATACCATTTCTATCTTTACCTGGGTCTTATAGTTTATGCGTTACAATTTTCCATGACAATTTTAATCGATTTGGATGAAACTCGGTATATATTGGTTTTCGGACATGCTGATTACGAATATTATATTTATTTTTACCTGGGTCTTATAGTTTATGTGGGACACGCCCTTTGTGTGACACTTAAAAGCCAATAAGTCGAAAACGGAGCCACATATTGTGGTGGTGTTTCCACTGGTCACCAACAATTACATGTTCCAAAAATACCGACCATCGAGGTCAAAGGTTAAAATGCTTAAAACCGAATAACTCGAAAACGGAGCCAAATATTGAGGTGGTGTTTCCACTGGTCACCAACAACTATATGTTCCAAAAATACCGACCAACGAGCTCAAAGGTCAAAATACTTAAAACCGAATAACTCGAAAACGGAACCAAATATTGAGGTGCTGTTTCCACTTTCAGTAATGGACCATCAGGTACTACAAGTCCCAAAATTAGTGACGATCGAGGTCAAAGGTCAAACTCGGAAACGGAGCCACATATTGAGGGGCCGTTTCGAACTACTACATGATCAAAAGTACTGACCACCGAGGTCAGAGGTCAAATATTTAAACGCGAATAACTCTTAAACAGAGCAACGTATTGAGGTGCTGTTTCCAAATTAGTAATACGTCATCAAGTATTACATGTTCCAAAAGTACTGACTATCGAGGTCAAAGGTCAAATATTTAAGCTTTAATAACTTTAAACAAAGCCTGTGTGACTTATATTTTGTACCAAGCAGAGAAAAGTGAAGGATGAATAAATATGACTGGCTTACTTCGAGAAAGAAAGCAAAGATATGTCAATTTAACTATTTAATCAAACGAAAGGAAAAATCTGAATGACCTATTCAATTTTGTACCAACGAGAAATGCCATTTTATCTAGCTCAGAATTTTATATCATTTTGTACTACTCAATTAAAAAACCGAAGAAGGATCATTTTAACAAGTTCATAATTTCTGCAACGAAAGAATAAGTTCGATGTTCTACTTTTTATACCAACCAGAAAAAATGAAGTGAAGAGTGAATAAAATTAAGTGGATTTTTTCTTTTGTACTAATTGGAAAACAGAAGAAGAGCTACTTTAACTAGCTTAGAATTTTATATCATTATGTACTGTTTAAAGAAACGAAAATTGACCTTAGAATTTCATACCTTTTTGTAAAATTTGTACGAAACCGAAAAAAGCAAGGAATTACCATTTAACTAACTAATAATTTTTGTACTAACCAAAAAAGCGAAGAAAGACCATTTTAAATAGGTCAGCATGTTATACCATTTGAGTGGTCTACTTAATTTTTAGACCATGTTGTACTATTTAAACAAACAAAGGAATAAATTTGTACTAACCAGACTCAAAATTTATATCATTTTGTAATACTCAAATGGACGAAGAAATAAATTTGTTTGACCTATTCACTTTTGTAGCAAGCAGAAAAAGGAAAGAACTAACATTTTGTACTAATCAAATAAGCGAAGGAATAAATTTGGGTGGCCTATTTAGTTTTGTCCATTCCTTAACTAACTCAAACAAACGAAAGAATAAATTTGAGTGGCTTAGGCAAAGAAGGTCAATTTGTTTCTTTTTGTGATATTAAAATAAACGAAGGGTTAAATTTGAGTGATCTATTCACTTTTATAAGCAAGCAGAAAAAGCCCCTTTTACTTTTGTACTAACCGCAAAAAAAGGAAGAAGGCTCATTATAACAAGCTGTGTATTTTTATACCATTTTGTATTACTCTAATAAATTTGGGTAGTCTATTTCATTTTTGTAACAATCAGAAAGAAAATAAAGATGATACATTTTAACTAGCTCAGATTTTTATACCTTTGTGAAGGATTAAAATAGTTTTGGTGCTACATTTTGTATATTTTGTATATTTGTTTTTGGAGCCCGTCAGTAAGTAAGGCTCATAGTTATATGGGTATTGACGTATGTTTAGCGAATTAGGTTTACAAATTCACTTATAACTTAGTTTAGTAGAACAGACTCCATAGCAATTAGCGTACTAAAAACTGATGAAGGACGACAAATCATGACAGCATGCTTGGCCATTTTTGATCACAGGAGAAGGAAAGTCAGAAGAAGAAGAGATCATATCAAAGTAAGAATCCGCTCATCAAGGAAAAGAAAAGTTTTCAAAGTTCCATATTCCATACCATCTATAAAGCGTGCTGAATTAATCATTCTGTTGCTGCAGATATTTAAGCAACGTTACGAATGCTTTACCTAATATTTGTATTGCTAGTATAGTGAGGGTCCAAAGGTACTGCATATTTCTCAACGATTCAATTATATTTGATTAATAGATTTATTTTTTTAAACTTTCTTTCCTCGTCTAAAGTAAATTATCTGAAACTTATTAAGTGCAAAAAGACAAATATATATTTTTGCATTTATGTATTTTATTATAATGGAATATAAGTTTATGGAATATATTTGGAAAATAATAGAACATACATCATGATGTTATATTAACGAATTGTTTCTTTGTATTGCCTTGAAACATATTATTAAATAGAGAATTCGAATAAAATATTATTTGATTGTAATATAAGACGGAGAAAGCAAAGAATGCTTTTATTGTATGCTTTTATTGTATGCTTTTATTGTATGTATGTAAATAGATTGAATGAAAAAATTATTGAATACACTTGAAAAAATTATTTATTTGATTTGTTTTTGCTGAGGAGGAGAAAAAAATGACCAGCATGGAAATTGTTTATGTTTCACCTAGAGAAAAAGAAATTCAGCGTGAAAACGAAAAACCTATACTGTTAATTCACCCGTCTGACCCCGATTTGCCAGGTGAATTACGTGATAAAGTGAGAATCATATATCCATCACAAGAAATAAAAGAAGCGTATTATTTTAGACGCTATAATAAATGTAATGATGAAATACTCCCGGAAAGTGATGATGACAGTATTTCAAATATTATCTGTTTGGAAGTGGAAGCTAATGAGTGCGAGTGTACTAGTGAAAGTATTAGTGATATATGTGGTATACAATTATTTAATGAGTACACGTCAAATTGAGTATTATTATGTGAAGCATGTTCTGAACATGAAATGAAAAATATCACACATATTTGCTGCAGTACGATTACAAATTATTACAAAAGGTGTGGACGATCCTAATTAAACGTGAAATGAGAGAGAAAATCTATAAACTCCATTTAAAGAAGCCTTTTAAAAGTTCTAATATTAAGAACACTTATACTTTGGAGAACAAATTTAATCTGGTATATGAATACATTACAGAGTGTGACTGTTATATCAAAGAAATAGTAGAAATGTTTTAGAGAAAGATAAACAATTATTTAATTCTGTAAATGAACACTGAGACACTGTAGCATATGCATTTGATTGTGTATGAATAGAAGAACATATTAGTGCTAAATACTTTGATGTAAGTTGAGAAATTGAAAAGGGTTACAGAGAATTGAACTGTTAACTATATTATTTTATAAATGAATCAATTTGTAGTATTGTAATATTAAGAATTTAATAGATTACAAACATTGAACTAACACATGTAAATAATAGTTAGAGCTAAAATATTGAATTACTGGCAACTGAATTCTCAGTGAGAGTAGTGTACTGTTTTCTTTACAAGAAATAAATAAACTAATCTGGATGACACAAACATATACAAAATGTTGCACCACAACTATTTTAATCCCTCACAAAGGTATAAAATTCTGAGCTATTAAAATGTATCATCTTTACTTTTCTTCTAATTGTTACAAAAATGAAATATACCACCCAAATTTATTAGAGTAATGCAAAATGGTATAAAAATACCCAGCTTGTAATAATGGGCTTTCTTTCCTTTTTTCGTGGTTGGTACAAAAGTAAAAGGTGCTTTTTCTGCTTGCTTATAAAAGTGAATAGATCACTCAAATTTAACCCTTCGTTTATTTTAATAGCACAAAAAGGTACAAATTAACCATCTTTGCTTAAGCCACTCAAATTTATTCTTTCGTTTGTTTGAGTTAGTTAAGGAATGGACAAAACGAAATATGGCACCCAAATTTATTCCTTCGCTTATTTGATTAGTACAAAATGTTAGTTCTTTCCTTTTTCTGCTTGCTACAAAAGTGAATAGGTCACACAAATTTATTTCTTCGTCCATTTGAGTAGTACAAATGGTTAGTACAAATTTATTCTTTTGTTTGTTTAAATAGTAGAACATGGTCTAGAAATTGGGTAGACCACTCAAATGGTATAACATGCTGACCTAGTTAAAATGGCCTTTCTTCGCTTTTTTGGGTTAGTACAAAAAAATTTTGTTAGTTAAATGGTATTTTCTTACTCGTTTCGGTTTCGTACAAATTTTACAAAAATTTATAAAATACTAAGCTAGTTAAAAATGATCCTTCTTGGCTTTTTTCTCGTTGGTACAAAAGGAAATATGACACCCCAATAAATTTATTATTTTTAAATGTTTTCGATTTTATAGTCAGTACAAATTTATAACTTTGTTTTCTTTTTGTGCTTGGTACAAAACTAAATAATCCATCCAAATATATTTCTTCGTTTATTTTACTATTACAAAATGATATAAAATTCTGAGTCCATGTTCGCTTTCTCAAATTTAGCCCTTCGTTTGTTTAAATAGTAAAACATGGCCTGGAAATGAGAATTCTCGTTGGTACAAAATTCAGAAGGCCACTCAAATGGTATTTCTTCGCTTTTTGTGGTTATTACAAATTTATTCCTTTGTTTATTTGTGAAGCTTGTTTCTGTTTTGTACAAAAATCTAAGCCTGATATAAATAGTTAGGACACCCATATTTATTTATTCCTTTCCTTTTAGTCATGGCAACATTAGCTATGAAAATGCTGAGCTACTTAAAATGGTTCTTCTTTGCTTTTCTTCGAATGAGTACAAAAACTTAGACTACTCAAGTTATTATCAGTTTTTTAATGATAGAAAATGGCACTTCTTTCGTTTATTTGGGTAGTACGAAATTGTAAAGAAATAATGAACTAGTTAAAATGATCCTTCTTCGTTTTTCTCTCTGGTTGCTACAAAATTAAATAGCTGACACATATGTATGCCTTCGTTTATTAGACTAGTTTAAAATGATATAAAATTCGGAGCTAGTTAGAATGGTTCTTTTTTGCTTTTGTCTTTGCTTGTTGAAAAACTACAAAATGGTATAAAATACTCAGGTTCGGTTTTTCTCTGGTTGTTACAAAATTAAATAGCTCACTCAAATGCATTATTTCGTTTAATTGATTTTGAGTTAGTTAAAATGGTTCTTTTTAGAGTTGACGCAAATTATAAGTCCTTTGTTTATTTGAATACTCCAAAATGGTAAAATATGCTTAATTTGTTAAAATGTTGATTCTTTGTTTTTCTCGGTGGTACAAAACTAAATATTCCATTGTTTATTTGAGTAGTAAAATTATATAAAACAGTCCTTCTTCGCCTTTTTTAGAACACTCAAATTTATCCCTCCGTTTGTTTAAATATTACCAAAGGTATAAAATCCTGAGCCAGTTAAAATGGCATTTCTCACTGGTAGACGATTGAATAGGTCACTTAAATTTATTCTTTCGTATATTTAAATAGTACAAGATGATATAAAATATTCATAAAATATTTTTTCTTGTTGGTATAACGTGCTAAAATGGTCCTTCTTCTTTATTTCTGATTGATACAAAAATGGAATATTTAAGTAGTTCAAAAGTTAAATAAATTCTGAGCTACTTAAAATGGTCAATTTTCGTTTCTTTAAACAGTACATAATAATATAAAATTCTAAGCTAGTTAAAGTAACTCTTCTTCTCTTTTCCAATTAGTACAAAAGAAAATAATCCACCTAAATTTTATTCATTCTTCACTTCATTTTTTCTCGTTGGTATAAAAATAGAACATCGAAATTATTCTTTCGTTGCAGAAATTATGAACTTGTTAAAATGATCCTTCTTCGGTTTTTTATTTGAGTAGTACAAAATGATATAAAATTCTGAGCTAGATAAAATGGCATTTCTCGTTGGTACAAAATTGAATAGGTTATTCAGATTTATCCATTCGTTTGTTTAAATAGTTAAAATGGCATATCTTTGCTTTCTTTCTCGAAGTGAGCCAGTCATATTTATTCATTCTTCACTTCTTTCTGCTTGGTACAAAATATAAGTCACACAGGCTTTGTTTAAAGTTATTAAAGCTTAAATATTTGACCTTTGGCCTCGATAGTCAGTACTTTTGGAACATGTAGTAGTTGATGACGTATTAGTAATTTGGAAACAACACCTCAATACGTTGCTCTGTTTAAGAGTTATTCGCGTTTAAATATTTGACCTTTGACCTCGATGGTCAGTACTTTTGATCATGTAGTAGTTGGAAACGGCACCTTAGTATCTGGCTCCGTTTCCGTGTTTGACCTTTGACCTCGATCGTCACTAATTTTGGGACTTGTAGTACCTGATGGTCCATTACGAAAAGCACCTCACCTCAATATTTGGTTCCGTTTTCTAGTTATTCGGTTTTAAGTATTTTGACCTTTGAGCTCGTTGGTCGGTATTTTTGGAACATGTAGTTTTTGGTGACCAGTGGAAACACCACCTCAATATTTGGCTCCGTGTTCGAGTTATTCGGTTTTAAGTATTTTGCCTTTGACCTCGATGGTCGGTATTTTTGGAACATGTAATTGTTGGTGACCAGTGGAAATACCACCTCAATATGTGGCTCCGTTTTCGACTTATTGGCTTTTAAATGTCATACAAAGGGCGTGTCCCACATAAACTATAAGACCCAGGTAAAATATATATATAATATTCGTAATCAGCATGTCCGAAAACCAATATATACCTAGTTTCATCTAAATCGGTAAAATTGTCCTAGGAAGGGCGTATCCCACACGGTAAAAATAAGTGTAGTATTCGTAATCAGCATGTTCGAAAACCCCTATATACCGAGCTTCATCCAAATTGGTTAAAATTGCCCTAAGCAGGGCGTATCATACATAAGCTATAAGACCAAGGTAAAGTTAAGTGTAGTATTCGTAATCAGCATGTCCGAAAACCCCTATATACCAATTTCCTTCCAAATCGGTTAAAATTGTTCTATGAAGGGCGAATCCCACATGAAGTATAAGACCCAGGTATAAAGAAGTGTGGTATTCGTAATCAGCATTTCCGAGAACCCCTATATAACGAGTTTCATCCATATCGGGTAAAATAGTCATAAAAAAAGCGTATCACGCATAAACTATAAGACCCAGGTAATGATAGAAATGGTATTCGTGATCAGCATGTCCGAAAACTCCCATACAGTTAGTTTTATCCAACTCAGTTCAAAGGGCGTATCAAATCGGAAATGTAAATGTTTCTGTGCATACGTGTTATTTCTACTAAATTGGATTTGGCAGACCCAACCAAGTGTGTGTGTGTTTGTGTGTGTGTGTGTTTTCAATCATAGGGAAAGGAAAATACGCTCATAAAAGTCAACGAGTCCACCCCCTAAAAAGTGCTCATGAAAGGGAATAAATACATCCCTGCTATGTTTCGTATTATCTCCTCTGCTATGTGTTCGTACTTTCTGCTATGTTAAAATAGAGGTGGAACGAATACAACCCTACTCTGTGTTTTCGTAGTCTTATGTACACCCCCTTTTCTATATATTAGATAGGTATTCATTGTCCTAAAATAGGGGTTGAAAATAAATGCTGATAAAAGGGAATGAATACACCCCCTGCTATGTTACGTATTCTTATGTATTCTCCGCTATGCTCAAATAGGGGTTGAAAAAGTATCACAAAAGAGAACGAGTACACCCCCTTAAAAAGTTCTCATAGAAGGGAATGAACATTATGTATTATCTGCTCTGCTGTGTGTTCGTAGTCTTATGTATTCTTTGCTTTGATAAAATGGAAAAGAGAACGAGTACACCACTGCTATGTTACGTAGTCTTATGTAATCTATGCTATGTTCAATTAGAGGTGGAACGCTCTGCTATGTTAAAATAGGGGTTGGAAAAGTGCTGATAAAATAGAACGAATGCCCCTCGTAGTCTTATGTCTGCTATGCGTTATGTGCTATGTTTAAGATTTGAAAAACCCCAGGTATGTACGTTATGTTAAAATATGCTCATTAAAGAGAATGAGTCCACCTCCTAAAATGGACTATGTTTAAATAGATGTGGAAAAATAGGCCAACTGCTATGTATTCTTTGTTATGTTAAATAGGAGTGGTGCGTTCTTAGTCTCTGTGCAATTTAAATGCTGATAAAAGGGAATGAATACAACCCTGCTATGTTTCGTAGTCTTATGTAAGATGTACTATGTTAAATAGGCCGTTGGAAGATAGGGGTTAAAAAAGTGCTCATAAAAGAGAACGAATACACCCCTAAAATATACTCATAAAAGGGAACGAGTTCACCCCTTAAAATTTATCAGCTCTACAATGCGTTCGTAGTCTCCATGTATTCTCTGCTATGGTAAAATAAGGGTGGAAAAAGTACGTAGTCTTTTGTATTATATGCTATGTTCAAATAGGGGTTGGAAAATAAGCTATACTCTTGTATTAGCTCTGCTATGTTACATAGTCTTGTGCTAAGGGGTTGAAAACGAATACACCCCTGCTATGTTTCGTAGTCTTAAATATTATCTTCTATGTGTTCGTAGTCCGTAGCCTTATGTAATTTCTGCTATGTTAAAATAGGGGTTGGAAAATATGCTCATAAAAGAGAACGAACTCACCCCTTAAACTGTACTCATAAAAGAGAACGAGTACACCCCCTAAAAAGTGCTCATAAAAGGGAACAAATACACCCCTAAAATGGAGGTCGTAAAAGACCATTGGTCGACGGTTCAAGGTGATCGATTTCACAGGGGCTCCGGAGTTGTTTTAATATTTCCAAATAGTGGCCCAGATCGATCCAATTTCTACTACTACTACTACTTACCTGCAAAAGTGACTTTGAATACGTTACAAATTAAACATAACCTACAGGCGTTTCGTGGGAATAGGACCAAGGGGGCTAAATCGCTTATGCTCTTCGCACGAAATTCTGGGCTGAGAGGCTGGGGGTACGACAGAGGGCTAAGGGTCCAAAATAGCTATTCAATACAAGACGAAGACCAATCAATTGGGATGCTTCGATAACTGAATATCAAAGGATTGGGGGCATTGAACCTTTAAAGCATTATCTTGCTTCAAAATGAAGAGCTTCGAACGATGTATATCATATGCTACGCTAAGATCAATACGAAGTGCTATTTACGTGATTCTTTTTCATGCAAGGATTAATTCAACTCTAAATCGTATAGTACTGGTCATGTGTTCGATTCCGGTGAGAGAGTTTTCAAAATGAAAGTATATTTAGGGTTCAGGTTCGATTATCGCTGACAAAGCATTGAATATTTTAAGACATTAAGTTAATTTCGTTCCTTTCTGTCGTGAAACGAAGTGCCATATACGTGAAAGTCTTTTTTTAACGCAAGAACTAGTTAAACTCTAAAAGCATGAAGTAGCAAATTCGATCCCAGCTCCATACTAAAGTGGATTTTTGTGTACAGAGATTTTATTTCGTAAGTTAGCGAAACTACAATGAAGGTTAGTTTTCTGTTTCACTTTCACTCCACCAAAATAATAATAATAATAATAATAATAATAATAATAATAATGTGATGCTGTATATTTTAAATTTATTTTTATGTTTGTTATTTACGTTTTAATACCACTTTTGTCCGGATTCTATTCTCGGTGAAAGAGAGAGAGAAGGGAAGCATTGAACATTGAAAGCATTATAGGGCTTCGAAATGAAGAGCTTCGAACGATGAATATTATATGGTACGCTAAAATCAATACGAAGTGCTATATACGTGAATTTTTTTCATGCAAGGATTAATTCAACTCTAAATCGAGAAGTACTGGTCTTGCGTTCGATTCCGGTGAGAGAGCTTTCAAAATGAAAGTATATTTAGTGTTCAGGTTCGATTCTCGGAGAGAAAGTATTGAATATTTTAAGACATTAAGTATGCTCTTCGGCTTCCCAGGAGGATCGGGGCGGGGAAAGGCGAAGACCAATTAATTGGGATGCTTCGATCACTGAATATCGAAAGATTGGGATACGGTCTAAAATAGCTACCCAACGCTACGCAAAATAGCTATTCAATACAAAACGAAAAGACGAAAACCAATCAATTGGGAAGCTTCGATCGTGATAAGTGTAAGGACTCTGATGAAGATCCGGTACCCGTCCAAAAGTATGAGCATAGCAACAACGGGTTCCCAGGACCAAAATTTTCCCATGTGCTCTTTCCGGGAGAGGCGGGGTGTGGGGGATCCAAATTACCTATCCAATACAAGACGACTAGAAAACGAAGACGAAAAGGCATGTTTCATCTTGTTTCTACATGTGGTAGGCGTCCAAGGCTGTGAGCATAGCAACAGCGGGTTCCCACAACCAAACCTTTCCCACGGGGCTCTTGGCGGTAGCCCTAAAAGGCTATGAGCATAACAACTAGAGGCCTGTTGAAACTTGCCTTCGAATTCTAGGAAAACAAGATAATTTTTTGCTCACTCAGCCAGCTATCCACCCTCTATTGTACTTAGATATCCATTGGTTTCAATATTTCATTGTGTTTCAGTTTTTCCCTACATCTTATGAATCTTGTTTCATCTCGGTATTGTTATCATTTTATCGACATTAGTACATGTGTAGTTTGAAATTAGAATTGCTCTCATGTGGTTAGCTAATTTTAGTATGGGAGAGAAGAAAGGAGAAGAGAAAGGGGTCTCTTTACCAGACATGATTAGGGATAAGAGGGTATATATTGGGCGGCCTAGCTGGACGGCATAAGCTTTCGCAATTTTTATGATTCGGAGTGTACAATTGAACAATCTGCAAAGATCCCAGGAAATCTTACAATAAACGCAGTGAATATACACAGAGAAAAATCTGTTCTCCGGGCCGCGGTATATTTTACAAATATACGATATCCCTTGCTTACTATAGAAATCAGTACGAAGCATACGTTATCCGTATGCTATATAGGCACTACCCTTAGATTTTACATCATGTCGTTGCAGGATTTCTGACATCTAACAGTTTTCCGTATATCACATGCATATACTTATGTTACCTTCCTCAACTATGTGTTATATACGTCCATTCGTATGTGAGATCCAGACCGCCTACAACGTTTCATACGGAAAGTACGTATAGATGGAACACTTACACAGAAAGTATTATAAAACATGCGTTTTCAGTTATGCGTCTGCTGTACGTTAAGTCCAAAAACTACAGGAATTACGCAAATAACCTATCTTTTTAAGTACCTCACCTACATTTTTTTCTCAGTGTATGAAAATAAAATTCTTTCGTGTAGATAAAAATAAGTTACCTTCTCTGGCCCAACACCGAATCAAACCAAATTACTCACAGATAAGCTACAGACAGTCGTCGTTGACATGTAAAACGGAGAATTGGATAATCTGTAAAGATCCCACGAGAACGGACAATAAACGGAGTTAATATATTAAAATGTAACTTTTTTATGAATATGTATCTATATTACCATCAGTGGCCCAACAACGAATCGAAACAAATTACTGACAAATAAATTATAAACAGTCGTGTATGACATGTAAAACAGACAATAGAATAATCTGTAAGGATCCCACGAAAACATGTCAGAGCCAATTGATAGAATGAAGAATAACTATTTTATGTGAAACTCTGTTAATTACTTCTACTCTGTAGTGCGAATAAATGGCCCGATTCAGCCTTGACGTTGTTAAAGTTTTTTTAGGTTCGCTTCTTCGAAGATTTACGTAACCCAGTGAAATGAAAATTCTATTAACGAATGTTCCAAAATTAAGAAAATTTGCTCATATATGAAATATTATTCTAAATGTTATTGATGCCGCACGAAGAGGGTATATTATGCTAGTAGTTTATTAAATTACTTTGGTTGATTTGTCACAACAAAATGTTTACTTTAAGAGTAAAGTATGATTCATAAATTAGAGAAATTTAATCTTTCTTCTGAATGAAAGTTTTGCAAAGTAAAAAGTTGTTTACTTTTTTTTAAATCAGTGACGTAAGCAAGGGGGAATGTCTGAGCAAGGGGGAACTTTTTTCTCTTTATTAAGATAAAATGCTAGAATTATTTACCGTATTGAGATGTATATCTGAACTTATATGAATTTGGAAACTTGAGCCCCATTCTGAGTATGTCTTTCCCGTAAATAAACATTTTTTCTGTGGTAATGAATTTTCTGCCTTCTTAAGGCATATGGCTACTTTGATTGATATTGTCAATTAAAGCTCAGTGCTCTGTGTTACATTTGATAGAAGCCATTAAATTCATATTAAAGTGGGGAACTTATTTTTATTTCCGGTTTCAGTATGTCCAGACGTGATTGACATTATAACTTGTTGTCTGGAAAATAAAGAAAAGCATCTGCATTTGTCCGTGACAAACATACTAGTTATTTCACAGATGTTGATACAATATATGACTACCTGGTTGATCATACGCTGAACAACATGTTACCTGTTCCCATGAAGATTTTCAGCGTTCTTGTTCATGATCCGCTAGAACAGGACCGCAAGAGAAACACAAGCAGACAAGGCACCTAATAGTATTCATCCCTTGCATCTAACAAGCAGAAGCTATGCATATTCTTAAAGTAATGTATCTTGACAATTAGATGACCAGTTTGCCTTGCGACTACGCTTCATGGGACACATTCCCATTGAGGAGCAGTGTTTGAAGGAACAAGAGCTTCGCGAAATAATAGCTGACTCATAATGGTAACTGGAAGAAAACAAAAGTTACTTTTCCCCAAGGCACAGCTTCAAGAATATGAATGTATAAATAACCCATCCACAACATATATTCAACCGAAAAAAAAAACATTTGTTCTTGGATGTCAATGGCCAAACCTACCTGATAAAGGTGCGGCGAAAGAAGATGTGAATAGGAGAAAGCACGTACAGGAATTCAGGAAATAGTTGTACGTATTTATTTACCCTGTCTCTGTTGATAAAGCCATTAGCTATATCGGCTCCCTTCATCAGTGGGGAGCTTTAGTAATTCTGAAAAATTCTCACGGTTAAAGCTAACCATTTCAGTTGTCAAGTATTGGCATCTGATGGCTTGTCCAGAGGTAGCGGAGGTTTTGAGATATAAATTTTTGGAAGATTTTTCTCGGAACATCTTTTGCTCCGAAGAAAATACTTGTAGCTCATTTATTTATTTCAGAAAACAACAGGCAAATGCCTAATTACAGTTTTCCATCATGACAATATACTTTAAAATATAAAGTTGGTAACATAATAACACGATAGCAAAGTACTTTAAAGTACATGTAACATGATACAAACCTTATTTATTAAGAATAGAAATTCCGTCTATAACTAAAAACGTCTATGTCCGGGTGCTCTTGTGACACCTTATTATACAATAAACACATTTTTTTCTGACAGGAAATCGATCCAATGTATTAGTCCTTTGCGCTGAGAGATGGAATATGCCATTATAGGGTCTCGTTGCACTATGTGGGACATGAAGTTTGATTTATGATAATAAATATTCTGAATCTCCCATACTATGAATTATTTTATGTAATAAAGATAAAATGAAAGGAGTCATCTAGCTTTCAAGTGATTGTAATGAACATTTGCTTCGAAGACCTTAATAAGGATACATCCCTGATTCTGTATATGTTAAAAAGCACACAAATTTATTTTGAATATTTTTTATTTTTAATGAAAAGTAACCAAGAAAGTTCTGTCGCTTTTTCACCCACCATATCGAACATCGTTATGACACCTAAGACGTACCTCGAAGATCAAAAATAATCAACATCACCATCCACAACCTTCTGCCAACGTTCTGGAAAGCCACGGATTCCATCGCGATAGAAATTGGTGGGTCGTGAATCGAAAAAGTATGAAGTGCATATTGCACCTCTACTAGGAATTTGAACTGGCGTCCTCTAAGATGATTATCCAAGGAATGGGACAGGTGATAATAGGAAGGTTCAAAGTCCGGCGAGTACGGCAAATGCAATAGTGTTTCCAATCCAAGGCGTAGAATTGTGTCCCGGTCATCGTAGCCACTTTTGGTTAGCATTGTCCTGTAACTGGAGGACCCCTTTGTGATTCAGAAGTTCTGGCTCCAGAGTTTTGAGTTCTTCTTAAACACGGCTCAACTGGTGACAGTACAGGGTTGCATTGATGCTCTCGCCAACTGGTAGTAGTTCCTGATGCACGATGCCACGAGCAGTCTACCAAACACACAGGAGGACTTTCTTCTGGTGCAGTGCTGGTTTCGGCTGTATTGGAACCTGTTCATGGGTCGCTCTGGGATCATGCTTCGTGATATGTTCACTCGGTCCTTAACCAAGTTCAATTTTTAACTTGACTGCCACAACCAGGTAGTATGTTGGATATACCCAAATCAACAACTGACCTTCGCCTTATCCCCACTGCATTCAACTCACATTGTGGGTCCCAATTGAACAGAGACCTCTACAAAAAGCGACAGCAATTTCTTGGTTAATTTAATATATTTCTTACTATCAGAACCCGACATTATCTCTGCATATCCCACCATAGAACTTACATAGGTAATAAATGTGTTTGGAGGATATTGATGTTAGAAAAATCACTTCCTAACCTCTCACAAAGCCGAGATTCCTAAAGGCCTCACAACCGAGATTCCTAAAGGCATTACTAACTACTACGTTGACATGCATATTGAATAATAGGTTTGACTGCAGAGTGACTCATAGTTCAATTTCCTGGTGTTTGATTCACACCATCGGAAAATAGAATTTATGTCGCTTTGCAAATAAAAAGCTTGTAATTCCTAGGAAATACTGCGATATATTTTTAGATGATCAGAAAACAATAGTTTGTGGAAGGATGCTAACATGTGTTAAACAAATAACAGGAATCGTACAAACACCGATACTAGCTCGGTCAGTTCTCGATAATTCGAGACGTGACCGAGACGGACTTTTATATAACCAAGAGGAGACCGAGATCGAAATAGACTTCCCTAAATCGAGACAAGGCTTAAGTCAGTTTCAAAAGTGTCGGTCTCGTCTCGAATAGTGATAGCTATTAAAATTGATTTTAGTCAAAATTTGTTTCGTTGCTGTGTTAGATAATATGGAAACGGTTGACTGATGTACATTGACGTATTTAAGGAGTGGCTATCAGACTCATGTTTCTTCCGATTAAATTTGCGATACTGTTTCCTCATTGCACGTACAACACAAATGCTTTTTACCCGTTCCTCAAGCTTCACCAGAAACAAAATCTACTGCTGATGTATACAGCATTCTCTCCGTGTATGTGATATATATATATATATATATATATATATATATATATATATATATATATATATATATATATATATATATATATATATATATATCGGGTGTTGCAAAATAAGTGTTACAACTCTTGGGAGGTGACTCCTGCCACTGAGACAAGAAAAAAAGTTCTCTTGAACTTTCGGCTATCGGACATAGTTTCAGATCTACAAGGTGCCGAAAGCGTGGGATAATGACTTTCAGACGCCAATAGTTCGGAAACTATCCAACATAAACAGGGCGGATAAAAAATTCACTGAAGAAGTCATACCTGCTCTATTGAATTTTGCATGTTTCACAATCCTACTATGCACGCGCAAGAGATTCCCCAAAGAACGTAGGGGGTCCCGGATAATCTGCTAATTGAAACTTGGTCTAAATGGGTATGAATTGATAGGCTTTCTACTATGTAACAATAATTCGTTTGTATTAAGTCGATATCTGCAACAAATACAAAATGGCGGACACCTTCATGCCCGTTGTGAGTGGTTGCATAATCGCCAGGTACGGATGCTGCCCAACAATGAAGTTCTGAGTATTAAGTGTAGCAAATTTGTACTCAATTGCTGTAGAAAGACATCTGGAGTGTCGGTACAGCATAACAGATGAAGCAAGGTGATTGACATGTGTGGAAACATGTAACGAAAAATGCCCAGAAATGCACTCATACTCAGTTAACATGAGTTCAAAGCGTCGGAAATGTAATGATTAGCGTCAAGAACATGAAAGCCATTGCTAATTCACAAATAATTTCCCTCAAACCGTTGCAATATGATGTACAAGGTTATATACCAATAAGGATGCAACAACTGAGGCCAAGTTGAAATTGTGCAATTGGACTCAGAAAGGAACTGGGTAAACTAAATGAATGTTACTAGCGGCATCGCATGATCGATATTAAAATGTGGCCAATGTGTGTGTTGATATCAACATGTAGCTAATGGACAAATGTCAACCTGCCGCACTACTGCTGGAACACCGTCTCACATGCGAAAACTAGAAAAATAACTACTCGAGTCTTGAATCTGAGGCCGTGGGCTCCCAGTAGGATTGGAAACTGCGACTACGCGAGCAGAAGCGAGCGCTCTAGCCCTAAGGTTCGAAGGAGACTCACTTTCTCTGTATTCATTTCTTTGAGGAGTACCCACTTTGTTTGGCAAGCGCTCTTGTACAGCCTCACGACAAGCTTGTGTGTTTCATTTTGTTACTCCTTCTGCACAGTTGTAAGCAATCAGAGCTTTAAGACGTTTCTTCCTTTTTCTCATGTCGTTTTATTTTCCATATGTATGGTGTTCCAGCTGTAGTGTTAAATGTGCCAAATCAGTTCATTTTCGTCTTTGTCTTGGCATGTCTACTGTGTGAAAGATACGAATTTATGGAAGTATTTTCCTATATTTCGAGTACGTCATATGTCCCAGAAGACATGGGACGTGATACAAGATTGTTATTTTCACGCTCTATCAGAATTTGAACCATGCATTAAGAGATTTCTTTTCATATGTGTCGACTGTGGGACAATGTCGCAAACAAAGAGGGACATTGATACAATCGTGTTCTAGTTACGTTCTACCAAAAGGTGCACCAGATGTAATAGCAGAATGTACAACGTTATTTTCCTAGTTTTCGCACGTGAGACGGTGTCCAGCAGTAGTGCGACATGTTGACATTTGGCCACTCTGATATCAACACACACATTGGCCACATTTCAATATCGATCATGCGATTCCACTAGTGACATTAATTTAGTTTACCCAGTTTCTTTGTGAGTCCAATTGCACAATTTCAACTTGGCCTGAGTTGTTGCATCCTTATTGGTATGCAACCGTGCACATCATATTGCATCCGTTTGGGGGAAATTATTTGTGAATTAGCAATGGCTTTCATGTTCTTGACGCTAATCATTACATTTCCGACGCTTTGAACTCACATTTGCTGAGTATGAGTGCATTTCTGGGCATTTTTCGTTACATGTTTCCACACATGTGAATCACCTTGCTTCATCTGTTATGCTGTACCGACACTCCAGATGTCTTTCTACAGCATTTGAGTATAAATTCGCTACACTTAATACTTAGAACGTCTCTGTTGGCCAGCATCCGTACCTTGCGATTATGCAACCACACACAACGGGCATGAAGGTGTTCGCCATTTTGTATTTGTTCCAGATATCGACTTAATACAAACGAATTATTGTTACATGGTAGAAAGCCTATGAATTTATATCCATTTAGACAAATTTTCATTTGGCAGATTATCCGGGACCCCCTACGTTCCTTTGGGGAATCCCTTGCGCGTGCATGGTACGATTGTGAAACATGCAAAATTCAATAGAGCAGGTATGACTTCTTCAATGAATTTTTTACCCGCCCTCTTTATGTTGGATAGTTTCTGAACTATTGGCGTCTGAAAGTCATTTTCCCACGCTTTCGGCACCTTGTAGATCTGAAATTATGTCCGATAGCCGAAAGTTCAAGAGAACTTTTTTTCTTGTCTCAGTGGCAGGAGTCACCTCCCAAGAGTTGTAACACTTATTTTGCAACACCCGATATATATATATATATATATATATATATATATATATATATATATATATATATATATATATATATATATAGTAGATACAGATACAGTATATAGATAGATAAATAGATATACATATAAATATAGATATATATGTTAAATTGGAAATTCTTTTACATAATCTGCAACACCACTAGATAAACAAGCAGTGTTGCAACGTAAAGTTGCATTTTCTCACATCGCACTACCTAAGATATTACATATTTCTAATTTAGATATTAAATGAAACAGCAATACGACATACATTATTTAATGTAACAAAGGATAACACACTATCATTAATACCAACATTTTGGAGTTCTCTAATAGCTCAATTGGCATGGACGATGCCAAGCGCATCAATTGTATCTTAGCATCAAATACTGTGATTATTTCAAATGAATGAACAAATTTACAAGAAATAGGAATCTTAATTTTCTCTAAAGAATTCACATATCACGTCCAATCACGTAGAAGTTTCCAAAAGACATCAATGATCATAACGTCATAATATTACAACAATATTTTTTGGTGGTTTTAATTAGAGGTAGTAGTTCATTCTCAGTATTCGTGGGATCTTTACAAATTATTCACCGGCCAGTTTTTCTCTTAAAAGATGACTGTACGTGGATTATTTGCTAGTAATTTGGTTCGATTCTGTGCGGCGAGCCACTAACGGTAATTCCGATTCATTTACATAAGAGTTATCTCTTTATATGTTGACTCAACATATTGTCGGTTTTCGTAGGATCTTTACAGATCCTCCACTTGTCCGTTTTAAATTCGAAAGATTTACAATATGTAGATAATTTGCTAGTAATTTGGTTTCATTCTGTTGGAGGCCACTGATGGTAATTTCCATTCATTTGCATAAAGAAGTTATTTTCTTATCTATTGACTCAGTTTATTGTCCGTTTTCGTAGGATCTTTACGGACCCTTCAATTGTCCGTTTTGCGTTTGAAAGATGACAGTATGCAGGAAAATTTGCTGGTAATTTAGTATGACTCTGCGGGGGCCACAGATGGTAAATTCCATTCATTTGCATAAAAAGCATATTTTTTAATATATTGACTCAGTTTATGGTCTGTTTTCGTAGTATCTTTACGGATCTTTCACATGTCCGTTTTACGTTTGCTAGACGACAGTATGTACAGAATTTGCTAGTAATTTGGATTGATTCTCCGGGCAGCTACTGATTGTAATTTCCATTCATTGGCATAAAAAGTTATTTTCTTATGTGTTAACTCAGTTTATTGACCGTTTCCGGAAAACTGTTACGGATCTTCCCCTTGTCCGTTTTACGTTTGAAAGATGACCGTATGTGCATAGTTTTCTATTAATTTGGTTCGATTCTGTGAGGTGCCACTAATGCTAATTTCCATTTATTTCTATAAAAGTTATTTTTTTAGATATTGACTCTTAGGATGTTTACGGATCCTTCACTTGTCCATTTGAGCTTTGAAAGATTTCAGCAAGAAAATTGTTTGCTAGTAATTTGGTTTGATTCTATGGATCCTCCATTTGTCCGTTTTACGTTTGAAAGATGGCTATATGTAGATAATGTGCTAGTAATTTGGTTCGATTCTTTGGGGCCACAAATGATAATTTCCATTCATTTGCATAAAAAGAGTTATTTTTTTTATATATTGACTCAGTTTATTGTCCGTTTTAGTAGGATCTTTACGGATCCTTCACTTGTCCGTTTCACCTTTGAAAGATGACAACATGTAAATAATTTGCTAGTAATTTGGTTTGATACTGTGGGGGACCACGGATGGTAATTTAAATCCACTTACATAAAAAGTGTTTTCTTGTATATTAACTCCGTTTTTTTTAATTTACACATAATTTAGTTCCTAAGCACAATTTTTTGTTAGTACACAATGATGAATTTTTTAGTTAAGAGCTATTTGCTAAAACATGTAAATCTGTCGGAAAATGTAAAATGTAATTGCAAGTATGCGCTGAATATGAAATATTGGCAAATATTTTCTGCATTTTATAACGATTAAATTCCATACAATTGACGAGGTTCTATATACAGCACCTATAGTAATAATATTGTTATTTAGACTACAAACAGATAGGTAAATTAACCATACAATAAAAGAATGGTTGTCCGTAATTTCTTATATAATATGCAACATAATCAGCAGAAATTGCGTGAGTTTGGTGAGAGGAGGGTTGTTACAGAAGGAAGATTTCTTCCAGTGCCTTTCCCGGCGGAAGTGTTCCTAGCATCGCTGCTACATTCCCTCTTTGAGCAGTCATACTTAATCTCTGTATAAGAAAGGCTGAAGCTCGAGTGTCGCCTGTGTTGAGAGTTATTCGGCGTCCAACTTCTTTAATAAAGTTTAGTCCTTCATGACCCCAGGACCCACAAGTTTCGATGGCGATGGTGACGAAGTGGTATTTGTCCAAGAGGTTCTTATATTTTCGTCTCTTTTCAGATTCTCTACGAGTTGCGACCATCCCAGCTTTTGTGGAAGAAGTAGGAAGATTAGGGGGGATAGAGTATCGGCACAAGTGAAATCCCATATTAAAGCCTTCCCTCGTTTCCATGGCACCAATGACATTCCATCAGGTCTCTTGCCGTCAGAACGACTACACCCCATTGGCTCTCTCACGGAAGGCGTTCCAGAAGAGATGAGGGCTCTCATGACGAGGTCATTAACATCGGAGTGGCGAGAGTATCTGCCAGCACTGTGGAGACATGATAGGCCATGTATACCTTTCTTATCCACTAAACTTCCGCAAGCAAGGCACCGGTGTTGTTCGCAGACATCTGCTCCCAAACGTAACGCACAAGCGATTCTAAAACTTTCGTCGGGAAGATGCAGCCCTAGGGATGGAGATGGAATAGCCTGTACCCAGGCACCTGCTTCAGGGGATGAAGTAGCTAGAAGACGTGCCTTATCCTCAGGATTGGTGGAAGACTGAAGAAGAGAAGATAATCTGGAGTTTGTAAGAGGAGCGTCCCATGAAGATTGTAAACTTCTCTTATCAAGATCAGGTAGAGCAAGTCCGCCGCACAATGTCCACTGGGAGATACAATCATTAATCTCAGCTTCAGAATCTTGATGAATATTCTGGCGAAGAAGAGAAGAGATCAATGGCATAGAGCTATGAATGGAAGAAAGGAAAGCTGGAGTGGCCATATCAAGGGCTCGACGAATGCCTAGACCTCCGTGATCCACTGGGAGAGATGCCTGTAGCCATTACCTATCCGTAAGAGAGCAGTTGAGAAGAAATTCTAGGCCAAGTTGGATGGAATTATCGTATTGATTTAGAAGATCTGTCTCGCGCCAGGATGGAGAACTACGAAGGAAATATAACAGTCTAGGTATTGCTAATGAGGCCCGCAAGAGATAGACAGCTGAGTGTGCAGAAATCTTAGATAGGCGAGTGAAAAAGAAATCTAATTTGGATATTTTGTTTAGTAACATGATGCGTCGAGTGTCAGTGTTTAGTGCTGCACCTAAAAGGGAGGCTCTGTCTGGTGGTATAAATTGAATTCCAGGCGCAACTTCGTTGAGAAGCGTGCGCAGGGCGTTAGCCTGTTTGTTTGAGACTACCAGGAAACCAACTTCACACTTACTGAAATTGAGATTTAATCCAATCCCGCGAGATTGATTATGAACCTTTGTCAAAGCTTCCAGGACATCTTCCTTGTCTCCAGCTATAGTTCCATCGTCGAGATACCAAATGTTTAACTCAGTATTGATGTTGCTGACAATAGATTGAAGTGTCAACGCAAATAAAGCAGGTCCTAGGGGGTCGCCTTGTTGAACACCTCGCTGGGAGAGGATAATGTCTTCACCAAAAAATAGGTGACTAGGCTGTGCATAGCACTGATGGATGAAAGCGTATATATAAGGGAAATGCGTTTTTGCAGCAGTAGGCATAGAGTCTCTGTTGATTTCGTTGAATGCATTCCGGAAATCAAGTTTCAAGAAAATTTTTTCTTGGTTGTGGGGATGAGAATAATATAGTCGGGCTACATGGGCTGCAACCTCTGAGCCATGTGGAATGCACACTCCCACCTGATGTGGTGACAAAAAGCTAGATAACGGTTCTCTAATTCTTTGACATATTATTTTAGCTGATAACCGTCTCCAAACGTTACCGACAGCGATGGGACGTGTATCGCCACATTTCTTCCTCAATGCTATAAGCGACGCTCCGAAAAATATTGGCCTGATTTCTTTAGGTACGTTTCCGGTGAGGATTATTTGAAGAAAATCACTGATAGTGTTCAACAGACGGTCTTTAGAGTCAATGTTCTGGTATAGTAGAAGATCCTTGAGGATGGAAGGCCGTAAACTGTCTATACCTCCTGCGGAGCCGGAAGGAAAGGATCGAAGAGCTCTCTGGACTTCCTTGACAGAAACACTAGGGACAGCTGGAATGTTTTCGATGAGTGCAGGAGGTGTGAAGGTGTGACTGTGTGTAGGATGTTTATTGCGTAAAGCTTCTAGCACTGTATCATTCGGAAGCGCCAAAGTGTCATCAGATATGAGGAGTCTGACTGCTCCATGGACATCGCCGTCGGAAAGTTTGTTCTCTATACTCTTCGTGCTGAAGGTGATTGCATCTGTTGATTGGTGAGGTTTGGAGGGTCGTTGGTGGCGATAAAGGAGAGCATCGCAGCGAGAATTAGTCCAACTAGTGATTCTTTGTTTCACCCATGTAGTGATATTAGACACTTTGTTAGTTCTTGTTGGTGAACAAAGAGTTACGTAGGGTAAGAAGAGCTCCTTCCACGAATGCAGGTTATTAGAAGATACAATATTCTGTAGAACTTGACAGTGGGAGTCAGCCATCGCTGGTCTAGCTCCTCGAGGTACTCTACGTGGAATAGGAGTAATGGCTTTGAGTTTTCCGAGGAGCGTGTTGCATTCTTCGATTGACATCTCGTTGGGACTATCAATGCAGTTGCGCAAGATAGAACTATGTGAAGAAGATGAGGAAATGGAAGTGAGAGTGGACAATGTAGGTTTGGCTTTAGTACTAGTACGATGACACTTACTGTTGTGGATTGCTAGACCTCTTGCATTAAGTAACTGTTTGTTGCAATGGGAACACACGGAATCATGATAAATAGATGCACCGGCAGTATTCAAAATGTTAATGCTCGGGTCATCACTATCGTTCAGCGACACAGTGTGGTCCACATTTGTGGACGTTGCACTAGTATCATGTTCGGTCGACATATTTAGCAAATGGTTGCTAAAGTATAACAAACATTCATGATTGAAACTGTTCAACAATTGATGAATAAATTTTAAATTTAAATTTAATAATTGATATCCAACTATTTCACTATCATTGTTGGAAGTAACGTGTTTGAACCGACGTTACGAGTAGAAAAAACATCAAATAAGATTTAAATCAGTTTCCGAAAACTATTAGAGACGAGGATTTCACTATGTCCTGAGATTTCACGCACATTTTAACACCACACTCGTGCAATTAAACACTGTTTTTCCCGCACTAAATTATGAATCTTCACGGACAAACTCAAAATTTGAACTGGTAGGTTCAACAATTAACAACAATTAACTCCGTTTGTAAATTTTTGAATTTTATTCAAATGTTACTTTTATATAATATAATATTTTTTAGTTATTTTTATGTAATGACTCAGTCTATTGTCCGTTTTCGTAGGGTCTGTACGAACCTTTCACTTGTCTATTTTATGTTTGAAAGATGACAGTATGTAGATATTTTGCTAGTATTTTGATTCGATTCTGTGGGGAGCCACTGGTGGTAATTTCCATTTATTTGCATTAAAAAGTTTTTTCTTATTTATTGACTCCGTTTGTTGTCCGTTTTCGTAGGATTTTTACGGATTCTCCACTTGTCCGTTTTAAATTTGAAAGATTTATAATATGTAGATAATTTGCTAGTTGCTTGGTTTGATTGTGTGGGGATCACTGATGGTAATTTACATTCGTTTACATAAAGAAGTTATTTCCTTATGTATTGACTCCGTTTGTGTCCGTTTTCGTAGGATTTTTACGGATCCTTCACTTGTCCGTTTTACATTTAGAAGAAGACTGCATGTAGTTGATAGTAATTTGGTTCGATTCTGTGGGACGCCACAATAGAGTTTTTACGTACAATAGATTTTTATTCACTTTTGAGTATCTATGTTTGTTGTCAGTTTTCTTGCAATCGGTAAGTAGTATTCATGTTTCCGTTTTACCTGTCAAAGATAATTATATGCAGATTATTTGTTGTCAATCTCATTCGATTCGGTAGGAAGTTAACCTACTTATGGCTTATAGTAGTATAGGCGTCTGTACGGACCACTTTTTTTTGACCATTTTTTCAATGATCAAGTTCAAATTTTACGCGTCTGTACGCGTCTTTGGAGAACATAAACCACACAGAACATAAGAAGACAGAACATAATGACGTTTATGATATATAACCATAAAATACTTAAATCTAACTAAAACTAAACCTAAATCTAAAACTTAAACCTAATAACCATAAGGTAAAGTATTGATGATATCTTTTTCCTTTAAAACAACTCTTTTGTCGTAATCCATTTGAAACTCTTTAGTCACAGGTTTGTTAACTAAATTTTTTGTTCTTTTGTCTCTTGTTATTTGATTATAATTAAGAGTTATGTTCGCTAGTTCTTTGTTAACAACCTTCTTTATGTTTTCACCATTAAGATTCAAAGAGTTCTCATAATTAAGAGTAAATCCTTTAATTTTCATCACAGTTTTGTTATTATCTGTTTTGTAGTAATAACTCTTTGGACCAGTTGAATACCACTCAATAATATAAACATCTTTTCCTAACTCATCTGTCCACTCACCAAGGTTAATACCAGTCTTTACTTCTATACCATTAACAATATAAACAATAGAATCAGTATCGTAATACGCTACATCTTCACCTAACTTATCCAGCATGTCATAAAGTCTTAACCTCGCATGTGCTGTTGTAAAAGTTGCAATGTGAATATTAGTGGAATAAGAATTGTTAACATATACGTCTTTGTATTTATATGAAACTTGAACCATCTCGTCGCTGATAAACAAACATTCAGATATTTCTAATTTGTCATCTAAAAGTAACTCGTACCATCTTCTAACATCTGTAATGTATTCAGTTTGAGTTAAGTTTTGTCTTTGGTCAAACTTTCCCCATAACGAATTTTCAACAAATTTTTGCAACTGCTCTCTTACCAGGATTTGCCATTATTTGATCAGGATTTAAATCAATATTCAGTGTGTCTTTAATAGTTTTAATATAATCATCTTTTGTTTGAAAGTCAACTTCCCATGGTGATGTTTCTAATTTGATTTTCCTGAAGTCTTTAATGTAACCTCTAAAGAGTTTGTTACTTGTTTTGGGAAAATATTGAATCTCGTAAATTTCAATTAACTCATAACCTTTCTCTAAAGCTTTATCTAACTCTATAGTTGTCCAAGTACCTGTTATCATTCTTTGTTCGTCACTGTGTGTACACGCCTTAGTTTGATTTATCATACATTGATTACATAAGGGAAACACCAACTTATTAATATTGTTATCTTTAACTGGTAATACAGGATGATACAATTGTTTTTTCGGAAGAACTTTACAAAGTATATAACCAAAGTACTTTTTACACTTGTATTTTTCAGGAGAGATAGACTTTAATGTTGTTGAGTGGCCAATAGGAAATTGATCATAAAACAAAACAGTTGGATACAAGCTGCACACATCGATATATTTCATCTTCTTATTAGTAACTTTTAATTTTGAAGCATTGGTTCTACCACCAAAGAATGCATCTCTGAACTTTAGTTTCTCAATAAGACTAGTTTTTTGAATTAACTGTTTGGCTCTTTTATCTTTTAACCAATCACACTCCCACATCTCTATAAGATTATAACCAGCTTCTTTTATTTGTTGAGATCTTCTTCTTGTTTTCTCATATAGATCTTCCATTGTTTCGTGATTGACATTGTTGATAGTATACTTCTCAAAACATTTGTTGCAACCATGCCAGAAACAACCGTGATATTGATACACTGTCTTTGTTTTATAGTCGTAACCATCAACTTTAGATCCACATATCGTTACTTCTCCATTGTTTAACGCGTGTTTAATATTATTGTTCTTAAAAGAATTTAACCATGCAATAGACTGTTTAGAATATTTTTCTTTCTTTTCTTCTTTAATAATACCAATTGTGTTTTCTTGTATGTATTTTGATCTATAAATGCCCATACACACACTTGCAATTGTTAAGTATTGAAATGGATCAATGTTTGCTATTTCTAAAAACTGATTTCTTAGTTCTAAACAACCTCTTCTTAAAATATCTACATCCGAATCACAATACTCTCTTAACTCTTTTTTAAAGTCAAACACATAATTTTCTTCTCTTCTTTCTTGATGCCACTTAAGAAACGCTTCTCTTTGATCTTTTTTCATGGTACTAATCCCATAGTATTTTGCGTTAGGTATTGGCCCAACATAGTTTTGATTTTCAGGCTTATTAAACAAATGTGGAAAATAACCTTTCTTTAATTCTTTTAGACCAAATGTCTTAGGAAAACTCGATAATGGTTGTGCTACAAAGTTAATACTATCAATAATTTTTATGTTTGCTTTTGGAATTTCAAGTAACATTAGCTTAGAGCCGTTATATATAGTGTAAGATTTCAAAGCATTCTTAATGCAGTACTGAAGAACAAAGTACGAATCATAAGCTTTGGCATTATGCGCAATACAAGTGTAACCACTATGTTCTTTTGAAACTAACCACTTACAAAAATCGCCATTTGTTTCAAAGTAATATTTGCTACCTTTAAAGTCATGAGCAACTACATAATTAGCTTTATGAATTCCTGTGTCTTGTTGTGCTTCGTAATCAAACCATATATACTTTTCTGTGTAATTACAACTGTTCATTTGTTTAATACTCGACTTTAGAAAGTTCTTAATTATATACTTAAAGTCATCTACTGTTAACTTGTTGTTGTTCCATGCATCATATATCTTTTGAAGTTTCCTCCACTTAGACATGGTTTCGTACATGTTTTTTTCTTTAACAATTTTCTTACCACGATCTTCGATACCATAAGTCTTGTATAGCATAATAAACAAATCTGTAACAGTTAATTCTTTTTTAGCATTACACACACATTCATCATCACAATAACCTTTCTGGCGTTTGTATTGCATGTAACATTTGTGAACGTTTTCTTTAGCTACACAATTACAGTTGATACAGTAGTAATATCCACACTTGTGTTTCTTATATCTTAATAAAATTTTATTACAGCCTTTACACTTATAAACTTCTTTACAAACAACTGAATGGTTATCTTTACATGTTTGGTTATAACAAAATCGATTAAAAGCTTCACAATAAATGTTATCAATCTCTTCTTTTTGATGTTTAGGTTGCTTACACATATTACAAATTGGTATAATTCGTATACATGATTTGTGTTTTTCTTTATGATCGTATGCTGTATCACACTTTTCACAATAATAAACACTTCCAATAAAAGCTTGCATGCTGTTAATTGTGTCAAAATGATTTCCACTTTTATATAAATAAATATTCACTTCTTTGTCTTGCCCTGAGTAAATAATAGCATTCATGTTTTCAGCACATACAACTTTAATTTGAATGTTTAATAGTTCTTCACATTGTTTAATATCGTCTAATGTAAAACCGTCTTCACAGTAGCTCGGTAAACGATTACAAAGTCTCTCAGTTAATTTTGTCTGTATTTTTCTTCCACGTCTTATATCTTTAATGTTTTGTGGTGTTAGCTCTTGATCAAGTATTACATTTGTTTTATACGTTAAGGTTGAAATGATTGCACGTGGACAATACAAATTGTCATTGTTATTGATTTTGGTAATACATCTTTTAGCTTTTTTGTCTTCTGCAAGGTTTAATAATCGTCTGTTTGTTTTACTTCCTCTAGGCATGTTAATGATTTGAATATTAAATGTTGTTTCTTCAATATTGATTGTTTCGTCAGATGTTACAATTCTTTGCACGTGTGTTAATACATTTCTAGCCTTTAGTTCAGTTGTTATTGGTGTTGATATTGCTTTAGTCCAAAATCCATCGTTGTGCACAACAACTTTTATTCTGTCATTCTTTTTAAAATTGGAAGCTTGTTTAGCTTGGTCAATCATATCGTCTACTGCTGTGTGTAATCTTTGTATTGTTTCAGTAAGTGTTTTACCTGTTATATTTGTCTGTTTTATTTTGTAATCTTTTGTATAGGATTTAAATTTTTCATTGTATGTCGGCTCATTAACATTTTTTATTTGTAAATAAATCATCATAAAATGGACATAACTTTTTCAAATGCTTTCGCTTTAACTTTGGTGTATTTTGTGCTATTTCGCTTTCAGAGAACACTTCTTGTTTAAAGGGGAATATATCTCTAATCTGCCTTCTGCTTTGTTCATCGTCATGTTGTTTAAGAAGGTCTATCAGTTCTGCTTTTCTTAATCGGGAATATCTTCTGATTCCCCTCTCTTTACATTGTCGTCTTAACTCTATTACAGTAAACTTATTATAATTACTCATCTTATTTGTTATATAGAAAATCTTCGTTAGTACTCCTCACCGGGTTATTTCAGTTCATTTTTATTTGTCCTAGTACAACGCTTAACATTGTACACCCCTGCTATTGTCTACATATTACGCGTTGTATTAGAACATGGCTTTCATGGGATTAACCCATCAAAGTCACATATACACATTTAAAACTGAATCATTTTTGTAAGCTTACTCATCATCATCATCATAATCATCACTACCATATTTATATTCATCATCACTACTCAAATCAGATGTTTTTTGTTGCATTACTAATAACTCTTTTCCTTTAACAGTATTTGCTTCTCTAGTAGTGTTGCTAAGAGTTTAAGATCTTGATGAATTAGTTCAAGTCTATCATGTGGTAAATCAAAATCTTTTTCCATATTTGTTATATAGAAAACCAACAAAAATGAAATAAATTTAAAAATCTAAGAATAAAAACAAACATGACTAGTGCTAAGGAAATATTATCTTACAAACCTGTATTTGATTGTGTATGTAAATATTTAGATATTGGTGGTTATAATGATGAAGACAAAATAAATTTTAGCGTGTCCATAGGTATGTTAGATCATTTGTTCAAGAAAGCTACTAAAGAAAACAACACATTTCTCACACAAAACATTCTCTATGCGAGCGTTATGAATTTGTCTGATGAGATATTAGATTCACTGACTGATGAACAATGGTTATCTATAGGTTATGATGATTATGAGGAGGAATATAACTATGATCACATTACAGAAGATTTCATACGCAAATATCTGCAGAAAGTAAATTTGAGTGAAATATGTTTAAGGAAAAATTTATCGGAAGAGTTTATAAGAGAATTAGCTGATAAAGTTGATTGGGAGATTATTTCAGGAAGCCAAGACTTATCAGAAGACTTTATAAGAGAATTTGCAGATAGAGTTGATTGGAAAGAAGTATCGTATCACCAAAAGCTATTTGAAGAATTTATTAATGAGTTTATAGATAAAGTTGATTTTGATGCTATATCTTACAAAAACGAACTCTCTGAAGCCTTTATACGAAAACATGCAGATAGAGTTAATTGGTGGTACATATCTGGAACTCGTAAATTATCAGAAAACTTTATAAGAGATTACGCTGACAAAGTAGATTGGGAAATGATTTCAATGTCTCAAAATTTAACAGAAGAATTTATTGCAGAGTTTGAAAGCAGAGTTCATTGGGTTAACATTTCAACTTATCAAGACCTATCTGTAGAGTTTATATATGCATTTAGACATTACGTAGATTGGAGAGTTATAATAAGAAATTATCATAATAATCCTGATTTGAGTAGTATGTTGAATTTAGCGTTCGATGTTGCAACAGATGGTTTGTTTAACGCTTGAAATTGTACTTTGATGGATTAAACCATAAAAGTCGTAACCTTAATTATCAGATAATAACCTATAATACAAGCAATCTATACTGTTAATCAATTCTTCTTCTGATAGGGGTGTCCAAAACTCATACCCCTTACCTTTACGAATCTCTTATACTCAAAAACAAATCAATAACAAACTCGTCGTCTTCTTCTTCAATATCCACATGACAACCATACGAAACAACACAGCTGTATTTTTCTTTGACTTTGTTTAGGAGGCTGACCGAGTTTGGATCTTTGGTTTCTGATAACACTGACATGCTTGGGTACTTTTCTTTGAGACACTGAAGTCTTGCTTTGATGTTGCGCTGCTGAACCCTTCCAACTCAATATTTGTATGACTCGTAACGCCGAACCTGATCATGTTTGTCTGTGTCGTACTTGTCTACTATGTCTTGAAGCTGACCAGCCGTGAGGTTCTTTTTAATAATAACTAGTTTGTGTACTTTCCCTGGATCTTCTGTATGTTCAGCTGCGATTGATTTAAGGTGTTGATTTTCAGTTTCTAATTTCTCATTGTTTATACGTAATTGATTCATTTGTTGTTCTATCTCTTGCACTCTTGCTTCTACTTGTTCCTGTTCATCCTTGTATTGTTTAAAGTCTTTAGAGAAGTAGTCTTCAATAATATCGTAACACTTATCATAGAAGTCATGTGAAATCCAAAAAGCAATAGCAAGAAATATTTTCCTGTAGACATATGTTCCTGAGATGATTGATGTTGTTTCTTGGTCTCCTCCTTTAATTAGATATGTAGAGCAATCCCTCGTATATGAGGAGTTGCTTATTTTTTGATCGTAGTATCTTATCTATTCCTTTGATTCTTTGTTCCTTAACCAATTATCAAATCTTTTCCCACCATCTTGACACAACTTAGTAGCGTTAAAGTATCCTGTACTCTTATCTATAATCAACTTGAAATCACCGAAGATACCATACCAATAGTTATCTTTGATCTGTTCGTAGCAAATATCATTTAAACTAAGAGGACTATCCATAGTACCCATATTTATTATATAGAAAATCTTTATTTTTAACTTCATTTTCGTTACCCGCTAGTTTTACTGTGTAAGATGAGTTTCTGAAGTCCCTAGAATGCTAGGAACTTCGAAGTTTGTTGTGTTGCTAATTTTTTGATAATTTCATCTCCTATCATTGGAGTTGCTTATTTTTTGATAATTTTTACAGCTGGAATACAAGCGCTGGAAATATATGTAATGAGAGTAACGTTTCGTAATCCGTTTATCTCATTCAAGCTAGCCTTTTATGGTTAGTAATCCATAAAAGACAAAAGTCGTGTGATAACCAAAAAGCAATAGATAGAAAAATTCTTTTGTATACTTACGTGCCAGAAATTAAATTTGTCATATCCAACCTTCCACATGGTTCTACATAGTAAAATGGGTTTTGCAGCTTCCTACAATTATAGGTAGCTAATTTTTCATTGTAGTATTCGAATAATTCTTTAGATATCTAGACCGCTTATCTTTTCTGAAATGAGCTTGTCTTCTGATGTTTTGTTTTGTGTTATGATGGTGTATTTTGCAACCGGAAAATCTTCCGTTCGGGAGTTTGTGTTTCTTAATGCATAACTAATTATCTTTTATGGCTATTATACCATAAAAGTTGTAATAAGAATGAGTAGAGACCGGACTCGTTGATGAAAATTGTATGAGGTTGTATGTTTGAAAGGGGTGAGCGTTTTGCTCACCCTTAAAATCTCTATATACTCGCTGATATTTTGTTTTTACTCCTATTCATCTTTTAACTCCAATCCTTTTAATTTTTCGATTACTTCATCATCTTGAATTTCTTCTATAACTTCTTTGATCGTGTTGAGTTCACACTTGAAAAATTCACCTTTATATTTAAATTCATCTAATTTTTTATGCACAAGTGACTCTAACTTTTTAGCATCATTTTTCTTATACGTTTCTTCATAATAAAATAGCTCGAAGTCAAGTCTAAACTCATTAAACTGACCTAGGCGTTGTTCAAGGTTTTTGTATAACCCAGTTTATATATACTCTTGTCTTGGTGCTGTTTGGTAGTTGCTATATAAACAAAGCCTGAATTATCATTATCTTTTTTCAATTGAGACCATCTTTTTATTTCTTGGAACAAGTCTGGATGAACATATGTACCCCTGATTATCCTTTGTCTTCCTCCTAAAATCATATAATATATTTTTTAGACTGATACTTTTCTTCTAATTTTTTATTAGTTCTTTTGATCCTTTATTTTCTAACCAGTGATCGAACCTTCTACCATTGACCTGACACAGTTTAGTAGCATTGAAGTATCCAGTGTTCTTATCTATAATCAGTTTAAAGTCACCAAAAATTCCATACCAATACTGATCCTTGATCTGCTCGTAAATAATATCGTTTAAACTAGGAGAATTATCCATAGTACTCATATTTATTATATAAAATGTTTATTTAATCATTTTCGAAATCGTTATCGGGACCCACTTAGTTTGTTATTAACTTTGTTTTGGAGCGACCCCTATGATTAGAGGAGTCGCTAATTTTTGATAATTTCCACAGCTCGAATACGAGCGCTAGAAATATATGTTATGGGGTAACGTTTCGTTACCCCCTTATCTCATTTAAACCAACCTTTTATGGCATAATAACCATAAAAGACAAACATTTATATTTACACTACAACATTACTCTTATCTATCCAACTATTATGTGAATCATCAAACCCTAGCCATTTAACATATACTTTGTCACCTTTCTTTCTCAACACCTTTTCTACCAAGTATTCATCTTTGTGCTTCGTCTTTAATAGTTCTGGTTCGTAAAATCTACCTTGTACATAATCTTCTTCTAAATCTTTAATTCTATATGTAGGCGTATTTGATGGAATAACTTCAGTAATAACAAATACTTCTGTTGACCAATTAGGTGTATATCTTTTCTCAAATAACCCTTTCGACTTACTCATACGAACATGATCACCTAACTTGTATTTGGGCTTAACACGCTCATATTCTTTTTGATACACTTTCTCCCATATTGTTTGCTCATTCTTCTTATTAACTTCTATAAGTTTTAAACCAATTGTTCTATGAATTTGATGATTATACTCTTTAACTAGTGTTGGTAATATCTCTATCCATTTGTAGTTCCCTTGTGTCGTGAACCTTTTCCACATGTTCTGCTTAAGTGTTCGATTAAATCTCTCAACAACAGAAACTTTCTTACCACTATAGGTTGAGTAGTGATTAATCTTATTTTCCTCCATTAACTTCTTAAACTCTTTATTGTAAAACTCTTTACCTTGATCTGTTTGTAAGTTACTAGGCTTTCTCGTTCTTAATATGGATTCGAATGCTTCTGTAACATTCTTATCACTTATATCTTTAACAGGAACAGCAAACGCATATTTCGAGAACACATCTATAATCGTTAGCAAATACTTATAACCTTTATTGATTTTGGAAACGCCTTTTAACACTCCACTATCCATTTCTACAAGATCAGCTTGCCAAAGATCATCGATACCTTTTATAACTACACTTAATCTGTCAAAGTTTTTTCTAGATGGTTTGTGAATTTCTTCTATAATGTCTTGTCTAACACCTTTACCTTCTTCTAGTCAATCAGGCTTTTTAACGAATTGAGTTTTAGTAACACCATATACAGAACAAATACCTTTCTTTAGATATCTTCCATTCTTTGTTTGTTCAATTCTAATAGTATCTTTCTTCGTATCTGTCGATTTCTTGCACTTAACACAATACATCCTGTTTATTATATAGAAAATCAATAACTATCGCTGTTTAATATTATGCTATCAACATTCTCACCATCATCATCACTATCTTCGTCTTCTCTTTCTACATGCATAAGAAGCAAGCAATAGTAATTTACCATGTTTCAGACCAGAATCTTCAGAAGGTCTAACTGCTAGATTATCATTTGTATTAAAGTGCAATGGAAAAGTTTCAACTAGAGAATCATTTAAATATAGATCTATATAATACGTATTGTAAGATGACTCTATATGCATTAACCTACATTTATAAAGAAATTTGTATGTGATAGATAGATTATGTATTAAAAAGAACGGAGTTTCAACATTTTCTGATATCAATCGACTGTGAAGCTCTATAACATGACTCCGTTTGATGAAGTTCTTCTTTCAACATAGCAATATCTTTTCTCACAACTGTATTATCTAACTCTGATGTCATTTTAACATTGCCAAAGATATCCATATTTATTATATAGCAAACGTCTTTAAGAAAGCTCTCTTTCTATGTACATTACAACAAACAATAATTGTCCTTCTTCCATAGCTGAATTTTTAGTTGGTTTAATTGTAATTATATCACTCTTGTTAAAGTTAAAAGGTTAATTTTCAATCAAAGTATCATTCAAATATATCTCTAGAAAGTATTTATCCAAACTTAACTCCATGTGCATTATTTTCCCATTATAGAGAAATTTGTAAACATTAGAGAGATTAAATATTCTAAAGATTGGCTTCTTAACATTTTTAGCTCTCAATCGACATAATAGAGGTATGGTTTCTTTCTGCATAATCAATTTAGTAGTATCCATCTTAACCTTTTGAAAAATCTTCTTTCTTGATGTATGTGTCTTGTAACGTTTCTAATGCATCTTCAAATCAATGTCTATCGTTCTCTAATTGAGCTTCTATTGACCTAAGTTGACTTACGCTAACAATATAATTTAAGTTCTCCAACAATTTTAATTTTTCCTCACTAATATCAACATCACCTTTTCTATCTACAACATTACCAAATATATCCATACTCATTTATTATACAGAAAATGCCCATCCTAGTTTTTCAAAACATTTCTTTAACATCTCTAACGCGGGGGCGTTGATTCAACGCCCCTAAATTCTGAAAAATTTTTCTGCCCATCCTAGTTTTTCAAAACATTTCTCTAACATCTCTATTTGTCTAGGTGAGCGTTTAAAATCAATATCAACATGAACATCATGCTTTTTCAACAGATAGTGCAATACACATTTCAGGTTAAAAAACAATGCTCTTTCCGGATACAGCTCCCTAAAGACCTCGTGTAAGTTTTCGAAGTCGTTTATGACTGTTTCCTCCATATGTTGTAATTTTAATACTTTTTGATCGGTAAGGTGATAGTGTATTAAATAGACATCATCATAATATTTTGTGTATTTGTTTTTCTTTAGTACTTCTAGAACATCTTTTGTTGATATTAAATCTCTCGGTATATCTTTAAGTTTATCATTTAACACCTTGAGCACCTCTTCGGGAATAATTCTATCCTGTAAAGCTTGCAAGTATCATACCATGGTTTTCGTACGCAAGCAGCTTTCGTTTCTTCACAAGTGCTGTAAACCCAACCACTCTCTACAGAACAATCGTCACAAATGTAACTACTCATACCTTTTGTTAATGACTTACTACCACAATAACTCCATTGTAATGGCCTAGAGCTATAATTTGACAGCAAGTCCTTTAAGGTAATTATTGGACGTAACTTTCTCAACTCTTCTTCCGTGTACAAAACTTTTGGTATTAACCTTTTCCATAGATCAATAGCATTGTATACGTTGTTTTTATCTTTTAAGTCTATCTCGCTAACATCCTGAAAATACTGATAAAAATTATATCTATCTAGTGCACCTAGTTCATCCTCATGCTTCTCAAAATAATCTAAAAATCTATTGTGTATAGCTTCCATATTTATCTTAAAGCAAAACTTTTATGGATACAAACCATAAAAGCACTTAATCATTTTTAATCATATACATAACGTCGCTAAAAGAATACCCTTGATTTAGAAGATTTAAAACCTTAACACAAAGATGACCACATATAACTGAGTTAATGTCTTGTATTCGTTCGTCATTGTAAAGTAAGTTTTCGGTACCAAGATATTGTACCAGTTGTTTAGGAGGGACACCACCATAAGAATCGAACACGTACTTTATGTTGTTATCTTTCCAATAGCATATCCAATGAGTACCAATGTTTTCTGATTTATCAAGGTGAACTACGCCACACTCATGTACATAGGGTTTTTGTGGAAGTTCATCACTCATAAATACACCTCTAAATCGTTTTATCTTTAGTTCTTTAGCCAACCTCTCTATATCGAAGTTGGTCAATGGTTTTAGTTTTTTGACTTCTTTGGTTTACCTGCTCCCTACTTTTCTTCCATAGCCATATTGTGTCTTTTTTGTTCTTCAAGTTCTTGTTTGTTCTTCTTAGCATCCAATACAGTTTTAGTAATCGCTGCTGCACCACCTGCTAATGAGCCAACTGCTCCTAAAGCTGCTAGAATAGCTGGAATTGTAAAGATAAAACCGCCAATATGCTCTTTCTTAATCTTTTTCATTTGTGCAGTAGTTAAAGTTAAATCCATTCCTTTACCTTCTTTAATTTTCTTGGCTTTATCGCTAAGTTGTTTCTTTGTTAATACATGATCAATATTTAGATCCTTTAGTTCGTTATAAGGAACACTAAACATACAACCTTTAATAGAACACATCTTCCTATTTATCTAAGAGAAAATCTTGGTTTTTAAAAGTACAGTTGTTGTTGCTGCACCAAAATCAATTAAGGAATCATTCTCATCTGTTATCCTTATCTCAAAATTGTCAACCTTGTCTTTGGATACAGGGAAAAATAATGGATAAGTAGGCTCGTAAATAATACTATGTTTGAACTCAGCATCTGTTTTGAGTGATGCTATAATTCCTGTTTCTCTATGTGTGTATTCTGTATCTTTAACAAACATGCCATCTGCTATATTACAGTGAACATTTACAGTATCAAACGGATGAAACTTTGGCAACTTACTTCCAATATGTGTTTTGTTCTTTTCTAAAACTTCAAAAACATTAAACCCAAGGACAGTGCCTATACTCCCAATTGTAACATCATTACTATCAGTTTCAATTTTAACTCTATTTCTTAAATGATCTTCTGATAATGTTATGTTGATGGATTGAGATTTTAAATATTCATTAAGACTGTTTAAGCTGTATTGCCCTTCTGGTATAAAAACTTGTCTATCACCATATGAGAAACTGTTTTTTTGTGTTGTTATGTTTGGTGTCAGATATGTACTGTAAAACCCAACTAGTCCTATACTTAAATAGTTGCTCTTGTTGTCTAATTCGTAATGGAGTTTCTTCTTTAAAACAGAAGTATCACTCGTTAACTTGAATACCTTAGCCATTTATTATATAATAAATGAATGAGTTTGATTTGCCTAGAGATATTCCAAAAGAGAAAGTAATCAAGCTAATAGAAGATGTCATTCAAAAGTTAGAATACAGTTTAAAGAAGAAAAAGAGAAAACTACGAATTGTTAAATATGCATACTACACATTGATCGCGTTGTCGGTTATACTTTCTGCAACAACTGGGTTTATTAATATTTTTATATCTGTAACAATTTACTCGATATTAACAACGTCTCTTGCAACTGGAAGTGCTATAATAACAGGTTTGTCTTCGAAGTTAAACATAAGCAAAAGAAAAGACGAATATAAAACCATTGTCACTTGTATTAACTCATTTAAAGAACAGTTAGAGATGATAATAACATTAAATGGCGAAATGGATGGCGAATATATAAAAGATACGTTGCTTAAGATCAGAGAACAACTTAAAGATTTAAGATCATAAAAGACGCCCCGCTGTATTCGGACGTCCAAAATGTTTCGTGTTTGTATAAAGAACTCTAATCCTTGGCCCTTCACATGTGAAGGGCCTGAAAGTGTGAGCAAAACGCTCACCTTACAGTTCATCCTCAAACTGTTTGAAAGGTGTCCAGTGCTGGTGGACCCCTTATTTTCTCTATAATAAATGAGTAAGAAAACTATTAATTGGGATGTAAAAGAGATGATAAAAGAAACAACAGCTAAGAAAAGAAATGGAGAGCTTATACCTGATGATGTTCGTTGTCTTATCGTGGGTTCCTCGGCGTGAGGTAAAACGTTTTTGCTATTTAACTTCTTATTACAGCCAGGTTGGTTAAACAATAATTACTTCTACATATATTCTAAAAGCATGAATCAGCCAAAGTATGAGCAGTTAAAAGATCGATTTGAGAAAGCAGAACTAAAGTTTAAGAAGCAGATAGCAACGTTCTTAAGCGGTAATGATTCTATTCTGCCTATTGATGAATGCGAAAAATACTCTGTTGTTGTGTTTGACGATTACATTTTGGAGAATCAAGAAAGTGTTAGAAATTACTTTACAAGAGGTAGGCATTGACATTTAGACTGTTTCTATCTTGCACAAACATATTCAAAAGTACCTAAACAGCTTATAAGAGATAACGTCAACTTCCTATGTATATTCAGACAAGATGATACTAATCTTAAACATGTGTATAATGAGTTTGTTGGAGGAGATATGATAAGTTTAAAGAGATATGTTCAAAATGTTGGCAAGAATATTATGGTTTCATAGTAATTGATATGACAAGGAAGGTAAACAATGGTAAGTATAGGAACAAGATAAAACACTTCTTGAACGTTTGATGTTTATTGACGTTTTACGTTTTAACGTTTGACGTTCTTTGACGTTTATTGACGTTCTTTGACGGTTATTGACGTTCATTGACGTTTGTTCGTTTGCTATACAATAAATGGATGAGAAAGAAATTGATAAGAATATTAAGTTGAAGGAGTTCTTGATAAAGGGCTTCAAATCTTGGAAGAAAGAAAGAGCAGGTATATACGATAAATTTAAGACACAAGAGCAACCTGTAATTGATGCTATTCAAAACTTGGGAAGTGAGATCAAAGAAGTAGCAGAACAAAATAAAAATCTAATAACTGAACTTGTTCCAGTTGCACATAAGACAGCTTCAATAGATCCCAGTCTACTAGAAACACCTAAAAAGATAACTTATGATAGTTCTCCAAGTAGTAGTGATACGCCTATAACGGGAGAAATAAAACAAATGAGAAAACAAATTAAAGACAAAGTGGAAGGAGTAGAACCTTTAACAACAGCACAGTCATTTGGTAAGATTGCAACGAAATATTATAGTAAAAGAAATGATACTGTGTTTGGAATAAGAACTGTTGAAGAAGATGGAAAAATAATAAACAAGATAGGAAATTTGGAAGTTAAAGTGAATGGCGATGATTTGATAATTAATGGTAAAACTTATAAAGGAACAGAAGGTCTATGGGAATTGTTAACGACGAATACTAGTAAAACCATTGAAGATTATGATGATGATGATTTTGAACAGTACAAGGAAATAGTAATAGATTCAGATGCTGCCTTCCAAAAATATAATCGAGATAAAAAGGTAGCATCTAGTAGAGGTTCAAAGTACATTAATATTATCAAGCCTATTTGGGATAATTATATTAAACCAACTTTACCACCAACTCCTAAAAAGAACACGACACCTAAAAGGACTGGTGAGGGAATTAAACAATATACAGAGTTACCTAAAGAATATATATGGATGGATGATGTGAGAAAGTTAATTGATCGGCTAATAGTTATAGATGGAGAAGAAAGGGCTGGAAATCATAACTTTTACAATGAGAAAGTAGGTATAGTGAGTATGATTAATAATAAGCTTTCACAATTTATTCCTAATGATCCGAAAGGTATAGGTTATTTGATTAAGATCTTAAATACGCTACCGCCACGATTCTGGAATGATGACAAACTTGGGAAAGGATTAGTAAATTATTTGATTAATAAACTCCCATTTGAATTACATATTCCAGGTTTTAGATTTTGCGGGCCTGGGACTAAGCTTCAAGAAAGGTTAGAGAGAGGTGATGAAGGTATTAACCCATTAGATGAGGCTTGTAAAGAACACGATATATACTACAGAGACAATAAAGATACAGAGTCGAGACATATTGCAGATAAGGAACTAGAAACTAAAGCATGGAAAAGAGCATTTAGTAGTGATGCGCCAATTGGTAAACGATTAGCTGCTTTTGGGGTTGGACTGCTATGAATGCTAAGGTTAAGTTGGGATGGGGATTATAAGAGCGGTGAATTGGCGCTCTTAACTTCTGAAAATTTTTCCTCGGTCGACTTTACGACAATGCTAATATTTATATAGCTTGATGGTGTTTACCATAAAGCGCTGTTTCAAGATTTTCTTTATAACAAATTGATAGTGTTGAGAGGTACGAGTTACAGAGTTTTAAAGCTAACACAAGAACATTTAATAATTTGAATGAAGCTAACAAAGATATTGAGTTTGATTTCGACGTGGGGGATGGGTTCGTACATCCACACAAAGCAGATTTTCATATGACTTTTGAAGTTGTTGGTGCATCAGCTGGAGGAACATTTGGTGCAAACGATACTATAAAACTTGTAGATAACTTCTTCCCATTCTTCTTTTCTCAAATTGAGGTTAGAAAGCATGGAGTTGTTATAGATAAGATCGAACTACCAGGGATAACATCTACAGCTGTCGGAACATTAAAGATTTCCAAGCCAGAAGTTGAATATTTAAAACAAGCAGGATTTGAAACAGATGATAAACTTGGTCTAAGAAAGGACTTTAGTGTTTTGTACCCATTAAGATTAATTCCACGCTTTTTAAGGGATTATAAAGAGGTTATGTGGAAAGGCGGATTGAGAATAACATTTACAAAAGCTAACAACAATAACGATGTTTTGTACAAATGGACTGGATCGGGAGCAGCTCCTCATGATGGAAAAATAACAATAAAAAGTATGGAGATAAGAATGCCTATTGTTGAATACCAATCTAATTATGAAAACAAGTTAAAGTTGAGCATTCTTAAAGAACCAAAAATCATGTTTTCATTCCATACTTATCAATGTGTTCAGAAGACTGTTGTAGGTTCTTTCTTGGAGCTTGATGTTACTACTCAATTTAATTCTAGACAATTTGATATGCCTGATTTCGTAGTTGTAATGTTCCAAACTGATAGAAGTGGTACACAAACAGCAGATGCAAGTAAGTTTGATCATTGTAAGGTAAAGAATATCTATCTTAAGAATGGGAGGAATGAGGTATTTCCAAAAGAATCAAGAAACTTAGATATTACTAACAAGGATTATTTTAAGATGTACGAAGATTATACTGCATTTAAGAGAATAACATGTGGTAACACCGAAATGTACTATGACCCTAAAGAGTTTATAGATAACAGACCAATGTATATGATTAATTGTAGTAAGAGGAAGAATGTATCGGTAAATGAGAGAACAAACATAAAGATTGTTGTAGACTTTGCAGAAGCTGTGGCTGCTGATACTATATGTTATGCGATTTTAATTGAGCGAAAGAACTTTACATATGATCCCAAGAATGAGAAAGTAGTAGAAGAGTTTTAGATAGTTAACAAAATATCAACGGACATATAGAGATTTTAAGGGTGAGCGTTTTGCTCTCCCCTTACGGTTCAAGAATCTAAGAGCCAGTATCACTGACCCTTTATCAGTTAACCATAAGCGACTTTAAAGGGTATCGAAAAGATACCCTTGCATCCTCAAACTGTTTTCATTAACGATTGTTTTATGGAAGTGTTTCCATCAAACGAAATTGACGAAAATGATTAAATATTTTTGGTGAAGATAAAAATTGAAGAGTGACCGTTGATTTTCTATATAATAAATACGATGGCAAAACACGTTGATTTTTTAAACAAGCTTGGAAGTCTTGAGCAGAAACAAGTTGTTGGATTAAGAGAATTAGAATTAAATACAGAATATAAGATTGTGAAAATGGAAAAGATTAAAACTAAGTTTGGAAAGAGCTTTTTGGTCGAGTGTGAGGAGTCCAAGTTTTTTTTTCCACCTAGATTTACAAAACACTTAACAGATAAAATGATTGTTGAGATCGTTAAAGATGGAATAAAAATTAAATACACTGGTCTAAAAGAAAACTATCCAACTGTTGAGTTCTGTATGTAAATCCAAAAAATGAACAAAAATGAACAAAAATATGTTGTCATAAGTAAAAAATGGAGTGTTTAGAAATGGATCCACAAAAAAGTTCATTCTTACTAATAACTTTAATGTAATTGTGAAAAATGTGCAAACCGAAGTTCAAGTGGTTTTTGATATTAACGGTTGTCTATTCAGCTTGAATTACGATCAATGGACAGAGTTTAAGAAGTCATTGTTTCCTATAGAGAACGAGGTTAACAGAAGATTCCATTATCAGTATCCGAACTTGTAATTTTAAGTATGTTCTAAGTGTTTTATGGTGATAAAGCCATAAAACTGAGATCTTTAAACATACACAATGCATAAGGAGAAGCAGTACTTTTGAATATCATTCGAATTTTAAATATCCATATATAAATAAGAGATTTATTTGAGTTTTTTGTAATTATATCCTTAGAGATATGCAATTTATAAGACATTCGATAGATAGGAAATTTATTTGTCTATTGATTACCGTTTGAATTTTGAAAATCTGTTAATATTTGATGAAGTTATAGCCAATTCGAAATTTCGGGAATTTTTTACGGGTTTATTTTTGAGTTTTTGGGAAAATGTTATTCTTTAAAAAAGTCTTAGAATTTTGTGAAGATTATGCTAGTATTTTTCGTTTTTCAAAACTAACAATAATTAGTGAAATTATTAAAATTTAAAATCATATCCTTACAGCTAGGCAACCTGGTATACATGATAAGAATAGTACTTTTAAATCTCTATCGATTGTCGTTTGAATTTTAAAAATCGGTTAATAAATAAGGATGGTATAAGCATTTTTCGTTTTTGCCCCTGAAATTTCAGAAGTTATGCACCCAGCAAACTTACCCCTGTAAATATGCAACCCGCAATACATATATGGGCTATCCAAAAATGCAATCAGATTGCCAAAATATTCAATAGGAACCAAGATATAGATAATCTTATTGTTATATATTTTGAATTTACCGCTTCTATACTCATGCTCTCTCAAAAGGATTGTATGATGTATTCTCCCCAAAGGAGACTACGTCACGGAGTCAATGACGTCATGTATGATGTATTCTCCCCGAAGGAGACTAGGTCACATATAGCGCCATCTGTCCAGTGCTAGCTTAAAGTACTGTTGAAGGAAGAGCGGCTAATGTGTATATATGTATGTTGGCGTGAGGAGAAGGAAAGAGAATCGGATTGGAATCGTCCTGTCCTGGTACTGGAAACGTTCAAATGAATCAGTGACAGATCACCTGTTCCGGAGCTGTATGTATTCCTTCTCATTGAGTTTTTAAAGCTAATTATTAAGAAATTTTCATGATTCAAGTGTCAAATGAAAGCTTATAAACTGGAGATTAAGATGAAGTTTTTATGATTTTAAATGTCATAAAAGCATATTCAATCTCACTTAGGGGTATCCTTCTTTGTTAAAGTGTAATGATCAATGGCGGCTTCATAAATTTATCATTGAAAAAGTGGTCCGTACAGACGCCTATACTACTGATTATGATACCTAATTTAACGAACAATTCTTTTGTATCTCTGGCTACCCTGTTTTTGTGATGTTTTAGAGCTATCAGAAGTGTGCCGAAATCACCGCGATCCTCAAACATATTATTAAACACAACTACTTATCTCAAAGATATCTTCAAACAGTGTAATGCGTGGAAGTATGTATGTGACGACACTGTGGCCAATATAAAGCAGAATTAATTCTGTGTTCAACATTACTTGTTTGATTCTATTGTACTAATTACAATTCGTTATAATTTGTTTGAATTCTTCATGTGTATGTAGTGTTATAATATAGCGTTCTGTAAATTAAATTTCAGTGTTTGCAAAGTTATTTATATAATTGGTATTAGAAGAAGTTTATATTTTCTTAGCTGTTGCTGAGTTCGTTGCGGAATTCTGCTAATCGGGACGATGTGAATTTCTATATCGTCTTTATGTACTCCTGTGCCCACACGAATTAGGAAATCGCGTTTTCTTCTCTTCCGTGGCGAGTTTAGTAAACTTTACTGAGTCAAATTTTGTTTAGTTCCCGCGTGGTTCTCAGGAATGCGTTGGGGAACTGTAAACTTTTATATCAAATTGTTGCGCAATAAGAAGAAATAAAGAATCCCGTAAGTAAGGGCTATAAGAAACTCTACTTTGTATATCCACCCTATAGACCAAGCAAAATTGCGATCACCTTAAAATCACCACAAACTAACCATCTGTGTTCACGATATTTTATAAGATCCAGAACGCGTTCCCATATGGGATACTCGTAACTTTCTTTACCTAGGGGTGCATAAGCAATAGAGATTGATGCTGATATCTCTTTACTGTTGTACAGGTGCACAGATGTAAGGCTTTTTTTGGAGGCGTCTATAAACAGTCTCCAATCTTGTACTTTGTACGGAATCTTCAATTTCTGCATCAAACCTGGAATATCATTCAAAATACTAACTCATCGGTGCACAAGAAATATTTTGCAAGATCTTTTTGACGATCGCGTAGAGTTGAGGACCTAGAAGGTTCCATTGCTGTAACCTAGATGCTAAAAGCGCAGCGTTATTCTTTGGCAGTTCTAAAGCTCTAATCAGGTCATGAAGGTTTGCTTGTGTGGGTCGGTGTAGTTCAGGATAGTTGGTTTACGGCTCAAACGAAAGATCAGTGTCACTGGTATGTGGAGCATGTTCATCTTCACTTTCATTCTCTGTATCACTTTCCGTCGGAATGGCAGACGGGGGATGGGGAAAAGACAATCCTTCTCCTTGGACGGTGTTACTGAGTATTCAATCTTCCTTTCCTTCTTCGTATATATACCTTTCTTCAAGTGGGGTAGCATGCAAAAGTACCAGTCTGTACCATGGTTTGTTGGTTCACTCCATGTAGCGGCCACAGCAAAGTACATGGAAATTTTCTTCCCATGCATCCAGGCATTGAGAGTAGATGTACTACTCGTCCAAAAAACGCGGGAACCCCATGATTTATTCTGGTCTCCAACATGACACCCAAAATGTAGTAAAGATACTTTTTGCACTGCAGCAATGGCCGCTTCCTGGAATCACAAATCACGTCCGCACATATGTAGCACACACTGTCCATCGATTTTTTACAAACTTGGGGCATTGCTTCACATTCCTTGCATCACTTATACTTCGCAATGAAAACGACATATACAACAGCGGTAATTTCCTCACTCACTACTTTCAAACTGCTGGTTCATCAGTAACACAAACTACTGCTTGAAGCACACCAAGAATACGATTAGAGACGTTAACTGGAGCTACTCCCAACTTGCAATCACGTGCCTCATTACACGCTCGCACTAGCTGTTGATATCGCACAACTTTGCCAAGCCGAATATGCAGCAAATACTTGTCAAGAACGACACTTTGTACCGTGTAAAACAATAATTTCTAATTATGTACTTGTAATGACTCATAGCGTTATATGCAAAGTATAAAACGCTAAATTACTCAGAAACCTACGAAAGAGTAGCATTTTAAGTACGAATTTTGCGTTCTGTGGCCAAACATCAATAAGAAACGGCTACTATCGTTTCTTAAAAAGTAAAAGAGTGCAAAATGTTGAACATTATTATCCCCGCTTCGTCAAATTTCTCCAGTACTTTCTCTAGAACACGCACATGCGACTCAATGTTTCTGAAAATGCAACAGTCATCTTCGAAGAACCAACCGACACCTCCGTTCTTCAATAGATACAGTGGTTCTCTCAAGACACTAGAAAACAAATAAGATTCACTGGCTAATCTAAAAGAAAGACATCTAAATTCAAAAAAAGCCTCTACGGGTAAAAATAATGTATACTGAGTAGATTCCAGTGTAAATTCCAAATGCCAATATGCTTCATATACATCAAAATGGCTATTAATAGTACCTTTAGATAAACTTGCTAACACATCTTTTATCCTTGGAGTATACTGCACATTGATACAGAGTTTCTTATTCAGTTATTGATAATTAATTACTAATGTCCTATCCCCAGTTTTAATACCTACCAGAAAACATGGAAAACCCCACTGACTGACTTTTCGAAATTATTTTTTGTTCTGAAAGATTACCAAAAATACTATGTAACTTCTTTTGGTCGTCTCTAGATAGAAGATAATCATTTTTCCGAATGGGAATATTATCATTAAGGAGTATAGTGAAGTGAAAGTTCTTAACCTGATATATACGATCCTATTATTTTAACTAAATGTTCCAGTATACTTGCAAATCTGAATACAACTCGGAAACTTCAGGATCCACTTGAATAGGAACAGGATGGGCTTCTTCCTCCCGTAGCTGGAAATTTATGTCCACGCAATATGAACCTCCTTGGCTATATTCTACCGGAAAAAACTCGCTGTCCCTGAATGTTGGCCACATCCTGAGTATCCGGATAGTGACTACCATCTTCATCTTCTACTAGACCAGTGAAACCATTCGTTCTAAAATGAAGTATAATGGAACCATTCTGCTTATCAGTATTCCCCGTCGATACCAGTAGATCGACTGAGTCGCCAGTGCACACTTGGATATGGACTGTATGATCTCTACCTTCACTGCAGATCTAAGGCACCTCTACCCTTGAGGCATCCATATTGGAATGGGAGGAGCCGTTACTATTGACCATAGGTAGGCTTGACACATGTTGACTATCCCCGACGACTGACGGTAGACTTAGATGTGCACGACCTATATCGGAGACCTGGATAACCTCTGGTTCCACAGGGACTTAACGGCCACCTGAAGATGACCAACTTCCTCCACGTACGGCATTGATCCCAACAGGTCTAACTATAAAAGAGTTCAAACTATTCTGAATTGCTCCCTACGTCCGATTATCATCACGTAAAGACTCCAAGGGCTAAACGAACTACGCTAAACCTACAACTTGGGGTAAAGAAGTTGAAACTAAACTCGTAGTATATGCACTTTCAGTAGCTCATTTCCAGTAGCTCAAGACCTAAAGACTTCGAAGATACTTCAAATAGAGTCAGTTGTACGTCTGACACCTTATGCTCAGATGAGGATGCTAGTGGTCCATCCATATTACAATTTTCTAAGAAGTCCAAAATTCCTATTTCTGCATAAGGGAATACCATTGGCTGCATCACTAGCCCTCGGCGATGTCCACCTGCACATTTCAATCGCATCAAGTCTCAACTTTCCATGTTCCGACGAATCTTCGAAAATGACTGTCAGTTTCTTATCTGGTTTAGATATAAGATGAACTTCTATTAATTTTAGGTTGGCTACACTGCAGATCTCTTCCACGGACGCCACTGAACGCTGCAACATTAGCTGCATTAAGAACCGGTCTTACTGGAAAAAATGCAAAATTTACCATTTTTTTCTTTTGCTTGTTTTTCATGAGTGAAAAGAGATAATGAAATGCACTTACCACAATCATAGATAATGTTATTTTACAACAGAAAATATGAACCCGAAGAATGTTCAGTGTTGCCATCCATAGAAATTACAGTGTCCCCAGAATAACAACACTCCTAAAATCTAAGTTAATTCAGCGACTAGAGGAACGAACTCAACTGCGTTTGGTTACGTATCATGTTCTTTTGGTTTCCTCTGAGCTACTTCCTAGTTGTATTTAGTTTGCAATAAACAAAATAATTTTAACATACAGTCATTAAAATAAATAATTATGTTATTTAAAAAGTACTGCACAGGAAACAGAAACAGCATGATACGTAACCAAATGCAGTTGAGATTGTTCATCTAGTCACTGCCTCAACTTAGATTTTAGGGGCGTTGTTATTTTGATAACACTGTAATTCCTAGGGGGCGTGGTGGCTCAGCGGTAGAGCGTTCACCTTCGGTGCTTGGGATCCTTGGTTCGATCCTAGCTCGCGCCGTGTGGACTTTGTGGTGGCGCTCGTGGGTTTTCTCGAAGTTCTCTCGTTTCCTCCCACTTTCTTCATTCCACCATTTCATTCATTTCTCATCATCACCGTCTCCTTTAGCCTCACCGGCACATCCGCGGGACGTAAAAGTCAAAGATTTTATTTTCATTTTTACTGTAATTTCTATGGATCGTAACAGTGGAAATTCTTCAGGTGCATATTTCCTGTTATAGAATAACATTATCTATGATTCTGGCAAGTTGCATTTCATTATCTTCTTTTACTTATGAATAAACAAGCAAAAGAAGAATGGTAAATTGCATATTATTTTTAGTAAGTCAGTCTTAAGATTACTGCATCTTGATAGAAAAAGTTCATAAAACACATTATCCAAAAAATATGTCGCTATTCAAAAATTCGTTTTTATTAATTTTACAAGCCGACGCTGTTTCATTACTCGTACCGTGTGATGCCTACGTCTTACCCTCTTCCATATAACCGCTGGGGAAGAGACGTGGTTTTATTACTTCATTTGTTTTCAGCTACAACACCGCAGGAATTAGCATGAAAACCTTGGACCTCCGACGCCGACACTTCCAATGATGAAAGGCCAAACTGACGCTTTGAATTCAACCGATGATCCATTGCATACAATAAGTCCGTCGATAATCTAGGATCACTGTTTCGGGTTTGGAAGTTGTCATCACTCAAAATATTATTGACCTCCGACGCCGTCCCTGTTGTCTTCTTAGGGCTGTAGCAAATCTGATATCTCTTAGGATCAACATGACACTTCCGATACTCCGAACATCCCCCTATCGCCTAATGGATAAGTTACTAGCTCTTGGGTACATTTCATACTACTTTCCGACGACGACGACATTGTTTCGGGGATATCTCGACGCCACCACCTCGACGGAAAAAAAATCGAGTGCTCTGGCTAAGACAACTCGAATTTACTTCGCTGCTTATGAAAAACAACTGCCTGGTCATTACTACTTCGATGCTGATTCTACTTCGACGCCGAACCTGGAAGACGCTTGGCATTAGTTGACTGCACCCCTTGACGCCCATGGCATGTGACATCTCTAATGTCGACCTCTTTTAGAGTGTTCACCTGAAAACGTGACTTCACTTCACTTTCCAAGTCCTATACCGGGGTTGCCGACTAAGATTTACAAATGTTCTGACCTTTTTTTATGATGAAAAATTACTTGCTACAAAATTATTAAATTGTAATAAAACGAATATCTCACTAAGTTCTCCAGCTGGTTAAATGATAAGCTTTTTTAAATAAATATCTCTTTATAGGAACTATTCAAACAAACGAATGAACAACAACTTAACAAAACTGGAATAATTGAGTTGTTATCCACCACAAAATGCATATATCAAATGCGACTTATCGCCTTCCATTTAACCATCCAAAGTATCACAGGAAAACTATAAAACTTCTCAATAATCCCCTTGTTCCACATTTAATCATTCGTAGAACAATCAATTCTATCATTTGTAAACCAATTCGTGTTAAACATGAAGAGTGAAATACCATAACTTCATTTACCAAAAAGTGCTCAACTCGTCGTAACAAGTTTCTTAGATTTTACTCTGAGTATCCAGTTCTACGGTTGATATCATGTTCTACCGTTATTAACACCAACTTGAATATGTAGCGGTGTCTTACGAATTCCACATACTGTTCGTTTACTTCGTAAACCAACCACTTGGTGGCGTTTATTAACTATTAACAAAAAAACCTCCAAAGTGCAACTTAATACTATTTATAGTTACTATTTTATAAAGTTACAACACGCAACAACAGGTGTTATAGAAACACTTGCATGCATTAGAAACTGAGCAGGACCTTATGAGAAAAGAGATTAGATAGAGTTAGCCTAAGAGATTTGCGAACGAAATTTAAACACACTATCTATTAGTAACCAAATTCATCTTCAGTGGTAGTACTTTTTAACTACTTTTAGTTGGCAATTAAATTACACCATGTATAAATAGCCCCCTAATTTTTAGTAGTATCATCATACACCACTTACACAGTCACTTCCTTCTGCACCTCAGCTGCAAGATGGTTCGCAAAACCAAAGTCTATTTTCTCCCATCACCAGCGTATTGCATCACACTCCCCTCCCAAACCCTCCTAGCTGTATGCAATTTACTTCAAAAAGAGTAACAGCTACCAGTAGGCGTGCCAATCAGATGACGGAACTATCTTTATTAGTGGTTAAGAATGCAATGAGTGGCTCTCAATTCACAAGAGGGGCGGTCCAAGTAATGACTCACGAAAAAGATATAACAATGGGCTCAACAATAAAAGCTAAGAAATAATAATAACAGCAATTCCAATAATAATAATAATAATAATAATAATAATAATGATAATAATAATAATAATAAGTCCAAGGCAGGAAAAAGTATGAGTATGTGGAGTGTGTTTAATAAAAGACCACGGATCCACTGTGCGTTTTGCCCCAGGTCAATCGCACCGTTCTGCGGACAATTTGACTGAAAATTATGAAACACATAGTATAATATCAGTGGATGCTAACAGAGAATCGCGGGAAATGCATGTATTAGTTTTCAGTAATGCACCTTTATCTGACAGAATTAAACGGGAAATCAGAAAATTGTTGTGCTAAAGATTTTTATATATTCCTATTTTGACGAGGACATAGGATATTTTAGGGCATACACCAATAATAATTATATGGGTTGATAAAAAACAGTCAATTCTGATCAGAGATCGACACCTATCCTTAACCGTACTAAACAGACAAATTTATAAATCAAGCAATTATTAGATGCTAATATTATTACGGAAACCAAGTGATAGTTAATTTCCATCGTCTCTTTTAGTTGTGCGTAAAACTAATACAACAGAATTTTTACATGCTAAACGGAAGTCTTCTGTCAGTTCAATCACTATAATAGTTTTTCCAAATCTTACTTCATCCTAAGAGCCATATATATTACATTTGAGAAAGTCATACCAATTTTTGCATTGCGTAATGGAACATAAAACTTCACCGCAAAATATTTCTACATTACTCGAATGTTTCTTGAAGGCCCGATGTGACGAATCTCTTCTTTTACTGATGATTTACTTATAGGATCTACTAGTTGAATGCAAAAGTTCCGAGATTTAGAATTACTTTTGTGAAGATAAGAAAACATGATTTTCAAACCTTCCCAAAACAAGTACATTGTATAGCCTGTCCAATGTGCCTGGTATCAGGATTCCCGATAAACACATCAAAATTTCTCGAAAAACTGTCAACAAGATTAAACACGTTCTCAAGTCTATTACTAAGGTGACTCGAAAAAGTATTTTAGGACCATGTTCATATCTGAAAGCCCTCATTAAATAGTTTACGGAGAAATTACAGGCATTGCAATTACATTTGGACAACACTTCAAAATTTAAATTGTCTTAAGAAAATGGCGAACTTTTGAAAAAGCTCAAATTCTATATTATTAGTTCACTCTCGCTACAGAACTTTGAAGCTGCCTTAGAAATTATCGGATAGGCAGATGAATGAAACATAGAGATTGGCGGTCCTTTGACTTGTTTCAAAGCTGAGAGCAAGGATTAAAAAGTATTTTCTTATCGTAGCCTTTGCCTAACAAAGACAGAAAGAAATACTTCAACTTATCAGCGCAAATTATTTGCATTAATCTATGAGTTGCGAACATTTCGCTGTCTGGTTAAACAGAAACTTCAAAATGTTCATAGACGCATAACTCTGACCTCACTGAACACTCAACTAAAGCAGATAAGTTCATACCATACTCACAGATTTTCTTAGTCCATTATAATTTTGAGATTAGTCACATCAAATGTTTACATCACTTGATCGATATCTTTATTCGCCTTGAATACAACGACCATGACAAACGGCAAGAATCAACGAGGTTCACATTTTCTGAACACAGAGGGTGCTAAAGTATTTTCTTTTAATTCTCTAGAAGATACTACACTCCAAGTAGAACAATCTAGGTCACTGCATAATTTGACGGAACAACAAAGAAAAGATGTTTGATTTTCTGATCCTATTTCTATTTGGAACTCAAGGAATCAAATAAGATGTCAACTTTACGACCACGGAAAAACTTCCACCTTAAAGATCGATTATTGTATCGTTCTTATTAATATTTGGAACTGGGATTAATTTATCTCCTTTGTTCGAGTCCACCCACAACTATAACATCACTCCGCACTTCAAACTTACTAAAACTTCTCACTTAGCATTTCACAAGTCTCAATTGTTAAAATGATCTTTTTTACGAAATCAAGACTTCGTCGACTGTCAGAAAGTGAATAAGTTACATTCTAAATCAAAGAGGGAATTCCCTCATCATCCAGCACCATTAATAGTGGCAGTTAGATGTATCAGAGTCATTTTCAATTGAAAAAAGCGACTCGAAATATATTTTTGTTACAGTAGAGGTGTTAACATGTTATTGTGTTACTAAGATCAGCGTGTGCATTACTGCCAAAGCTATTGAAAACTTTCTTCTTGAAGATATTATGTAACATTATGTTGGATTTTTATTTCTATCTGGATAGACATCCTGCCTACAACGCAAACAGACTTCAAAATTTAGACAGACTTTATGATTTCGAATACAAATTTTGCACAGCCAGAGTGATCCAATGATAATGGAAACGGTAAAGTGAACCATATAAAATTCTCTTACGTTCTTTATGCAAGACGATCAGACGGTATGGACAAATTTACTTCCGTATATAACTTTTGCAGTAAATATTGATATTATTTACTATAGATAGATACACTTTAGTATTTAGAAGGAATTCTACACAAATTAAAAATAATTAATTAACTTGCGTCTCTATGGCCTACGTAACTTGTAGATCTAATGCTGCATTCACATAAGCTCTCTATTGATATCTGCTCTCAATCAAAGGATCCAGATTCTATTTTATGTTCTTATTTCCTAGAAACCCATCTTAATACTCCTCTTGTCGACCTCTACGACTTCCTAATTGTCTTTTTACAATCGATTTTCCAGTTGATGTTTAGAAAAAAGTTCTATGTTCTTTCATTATTTTACGCGACCTGCCCACATGAGTTTTCTAGACTTATTGATATTGTTAGATATAATTAGAAAAACAAATAATAAGGCAGAAAAGTTCATTAAAGAAACTACAGTTAACTTTGTTGTATCATATGAAGAGCTAGAACTACTCTTTGACTATCATTCATATTGTTTAAAATGTTTAAACACTGGGAAAGTCAGCGATTAAAATAAATAGTACATTTGAGTATTGCTTCTTGAATATGAGTCACCAGAAGTCGAAGGGTATGAAATAAGATTTCAAGCTAGTCATTTCCCCCCGAATGCTAACGCTGCTTTGAAATCCGAATACCTGATAAGGTTTAATATATGTTCCTAAATGGGTGCCTGTGGGCCATTTTTACACTTTGTTATTCAGTTCATTGTTCATAGCTGTATTAAAACCACCTCCTTTTTTCTTGCTGCTAATTTTGAACTTTTGAATCTGTTTTTTTTATTTTGTTTTCAAAGTAACACTCAATGTATGTACTATGCCGTTTTAAATGTTAATTTTTATTCAAGTATTAGTACTATTAGTTAGTAAATTATCTTATAATGCAATGCATTTGAGACTCGAGTGCCTATGGCCAGGAGAGCATTAATTTTATTTCAATTTTTATTAGTGGAGTAGTTATATTGAAACTTTTTTTAATGATTTTGAATTCGAACAGGCTAGTGGAAGAAATTAAGTTAGTATACCAAAAATGTATCGCTGTATTGGAAGGATTCGATATGAAATCATGAAAGTTTTCAAACCACCTTTGAAGCTTAGAAATGTTTTCGTGTATAGCTCATACATATAATTTGTGTAAACATGATTATATAAATATTCTGTGGAAAGCTAATAGCATAAATATTCGAAGCACTCATTATTAGGCAACCAACTACACTTCAATAAATTGATAAACTTCTGAGTTAACGAAAGGATTATAAGTATTGGTTCCACATTATATGGTGTTAGATGCTAGGGATATTCAAATTAGATTTTCCATAAACAGAAGCTTTGCATTGTAAATATATAAATACAAAGTTATTATTTGCTGAGCAAAATAATATGTTTTATTAATATATTAAATACTTGTGACAGTTTCGCCAACTAACTCTGGCTTCATCAGACACTATTAGATACCTTTTCTTTTGTGCCTGCTTGATGTACATCTCGCTCTTGTTTTGTCCATCCTCAAACCTCCTTCCAAGTATTTCATAGTGTCTGATGAAGCCAGAGTTAGTTGGTAAAACTGTCACAAGTATTTAGTTTCTGTTTTAAAAATACATATTTTGCTCATCAAATAATAACTTTGTATCCACTAAGATATATTCTCCAAGATCTTATTAATATTTTGATATTAACGGGTTGGATAGATAATTTTAAAGTGTGAAATATGTTTCTAATTTCATTAACGGATTTTCTATTTGCAGGAAAATATAAGCCGTGTGATATTAAAGGAATGGCATGTATTGCTCGCGAACAAGGTAAGTTCAGATAGCACCATTATCAAAACTGTTCAATCATATAACTTACATTAGTTAAATAATCTAACATACTTAGTGGGCTACAAAATAATACATGATGTTAGTTCTTTGAACAAATACTATAAATATTACTGTAGTGCTTGATCAAAAATTTGCAACCATTATCGGACCTAATAAAGTTTTCAAAACTTAAAAGGCAGAGTATGACAAATGTTATAACTTATTATACTATGCATAAAGATATAATATTCGTCATACTATGTATAAATATCGTAAACAAGGAAATTTACTTTACGTTATTCAGCGTCATTCATCAAAAGTAGAGAGCCTAGTATAAAGTGAAGAAAAGATATGTATCGTGTAAATGGCGATTGTATAAAGAAAACATTCCTCTTTATTGAAATATTCAAATTTTTTTGTAATAGTATGGGAGGAGAAACCATTGTTGAAAATATCATGTATTTTCAATTATTTCTGTGTTACTTTTGTTCTTGTTTTGATTTGTTCTAAAGCCATAAAATGACTACATTACACACACACAAAAAAAACTTAAATATGAGCAACTTTCGTCCATCGACCAATGCTGCTAGGACAGATCTTTGTAGAGGGCAGATTTAGTAATTAATACAAAACTAAATGGGAACTGTCGAAAGTAATGACAGGCTATTTGGAAATCAGGAATGGAGTGGCCAATGAAGTAACCTCTAATAGGCCTTAGTCAGTCACAATGTAAGAAACACTTTCCACATACAAAATACATCGTTACGTGTTTCAATTTACATCCACATACAGTTATCACGTCCTCTAGTAAACAGTTATCCTATTCGACATTGTTCGGCATTGTGGTCAAAATTGGAGATTAAAAGACTATATGGAAGATTTATGGAAGAAGTCAACAAACAACATGTAGATAGAAATATGAATGTAGAGAGTGGGTGAAGATAGAAGACAGTCCAGAGATAGAAAGGCTTTGTGAAAGTAATACAAGATCAGGTATTAAATAGAAAAGATTAGAAGAACTGCATTCTGAGAACAGCACAATACAAGATGACAAATGCATAAGAAATCAAATATATCAATAACCTATACAGTATATTAGAAGTGGAAGTATAATCATAACACAAAATGAATAGAAAATGACACCAGAAGAAATTCCGAGTTTCCAATAAGACATAGAAAACCATATTAGAAAACTACAGCCTCAAACTTAACTTCGAGAGAACAGTACCATGTGAGAAGGATATACAAATAATAGACCGGACATCACAATATTAATCAAAATAAAATAAGAGGTGCATATATTAGCCTTCCTAATTTCAATCAGAACAAAACTGTAGAAAACACATTGGGAAAAAAACAAAAAATACAAACATTTTGTGTTAGTATTTCTAACATCCAGTCTTGATTGTTCCAATGTGCTGTAGCTAGCTGGTAGTGTTTTTGTAACATTGAAATCGTCTTCTATCTAGCTGAAATGTGGCATTAGGACTCAGAAAGTGATGTGTTAACATTTAAAAAAAAGTATCAGAAGCATTAGTTTTAGAACGTTACATATTTCAGCTTTCAAGTCTTGGCTAATAACTTGGCGTTTAATCATTTTTTTATTGTGTTCAAAAATTGTCTTCACATTCGAAAGAGTATACCTAACCATGATCGTCCATGTATTGAATGTGATACATTATTATGGACAATTACATTTCTAATATTCCCAGGACAGATTTGTAGTAGACCATACCTCCAGTAGTACAAAAATATTAAAATGTGCATTTACTGCTGCCCTTGGTAATTAAGGCAGTCTTTTCGAGTTTACTTGTATAAGTAATATTTCTGAATCAATTTGAGTGAAATTGTTATGTTTGTTGCACTTGTGTCCACTTCCAATTGTATGGGAATGGAATTACATCGCAATGTAAAGAAACAAGTTTGATTCCAAGACTATTGCGACATCAAATTTGATTCTATAATCAATGAATTCCTTTCATTTCCTTTGTTTACCTGTGTATAAATGCTGTTGTGGGTTTCAAAATTATTTCGGCGCCAGTTATAAATTATGGTACCGATATTATCTTCTAGATCGTTTTATTTGCATATAATAATTTGCGTTGCTTTGCTCTCTTATCTATTGCTAGCAGAGTTTGCTTTAATGCTTATGATGTTGAAAGATAGATAAAAGTTTGTTATTAGCACGTTTCAATACAAATTTCCAATGTTTGCTTGATATATTTCTAAAAGAGATGTCTAATACAAAAATTTGGATCCTGCACATAATATCTATAATAAATTTATGACAAGAATATACCTGACAATATTTGACAAAATTGTTCATAGGGAGGTCCGAATATGCAATAGCCGTGTTCTTCGAAGTAATGTTGTACGGTTCAGCTTTGGGAAGTATGATTTTCTAGTACAAAATTTACTCGCGTCAGTGTTGAGAGCATAAGAAATGTAGTCCTTATTTATTTTGTAATTTTAATGTTATTATATTATTCCATTATTGAAGAAATATATTGAAAATGTAAATGGCATTACTTTTGTTTCCTCTTTAAACCTTAAATAATTTCAAATAGCTAAGAAACATCAGATATCTTTGGTGAAATGTCAATTACACGATACGCATCTATTGTCATTTAGATGCACATGTCCCTAATGTCCCTAATGTTTAATAACTATGAGCAAATGTATTTCAATATATTGCATGAAAAAGTTTAAACTGTAGAAAATTTTAGTGTTATGTAACAAAATATAAAATATGGAAATATATTGAAAAACTAGTACAGGTGCTATATCTGCATTTTATAAATAGCATACTTACATGTATTCATACAATTTTTAGCAATGGCCAGGTCAAGGATTTTTGTTCAGTTTTAAAGTTATATGAATTTTGAACAATTAATTTCTATAATTTAAATTACTAATAGAAAAGATTTGAAAAAAGTATTGCTTGAGGTATAACACTTATAATTTCTATAAGATTCTAAGTATATAAAATCGTATCAGCCAAATAATTTTGTTGGTTAAAATTTCAGCTAAATAGTCATATTTCCATATAGAACAAGATAAAAATTAATTCTTTGAAATTGAAAATGATCATTTTTTAATTCTTTTTTAGCCTTGACCCAAGAAAAGAAAGATTGTGATTGCTACGAAGGATGCGAAAATTATAAATTTGCTGCACACTTACTTCATACCTTGGGGTAAGAATTTTTCTTTTTTATGTTCTATCCTTAGATAAAAATCAACTTGCTTGCCAAGGAAGTAAGTCATTCTTGGCATGATAAAACATATAAACTTAGATTACCACTGTGTGAATTAAAATTACTATCATAGTTGTTAAAGTAACGTAAAACAACGTTTGTTACATGAATATATATATTCCAGTGCTTTTGCATGAAGCAAATTTAAAGCACTGTGTTCTATATGTACTAGACTATCAACAACAGAGAACTTTTACTACCACAAACCTTAAGATTTAAGAACGAGTTTTCGATCTTGTATCCTATAGTAGACAGTGTTAGAAAATTTGTTGTACCAGAAATGAAATGAGCACTATCCAAGTAACTAATGGTTCTCAGCACTATTCATTTAACTTTTCATATTTAAGCTACAAAGGGAATTTGGGGATGTATTTTATATTTTGAAACTTCACGTTCTCTTTGCGTTATGTAAGTTACACTATACATATTACAGAAGGCTTCTCGCTTTATATCCTACCACTTTGACGGGTATTTACCTTAAAGGATACCGCGCTGCCACCAGCCATCATGTTCTATTCGACTTCAGCAATGGAGACTATCACACGGTATCGCAGATCTATTGCAGGAAGCTCTGGCAAGGGAGAGGCATGGAAATTCCATCCCACACCTCGCTGCAAGCTTTCCGGAGACTATCTAGTGTGTGCGGACTACGATAGTAAAGACGTCCTTTCACCAGTCCAAATGCGTAAAGTCTATTGGACTGTCATTTTGTATTTTCACAGGAATATCTTTAAACGTAATAATACGAATTCTTACTTCCGTTGCTATTTCCTGATAAAACATAATGATATCGCGGTGTGACACGAAGCCTTGTACGCATGGATCATCACTTGGTTAGCGTCAATTATATACATCTATGGCAATGCTCTCCAATAGTTGGTATTAGAATTCATTCTAGGAAGTATCTTGCATTCGCCTTTACCTTTTTTACCATCTTGTGTATCATCATCTTACCTGAATATTCGAATCCCGTAACAAACAAAGCTATGAAGGAAACTTTCCCTTCACTGGTCAACAACGTTGCTGAGCCCTTGCCCTCAATATCACGATATGTGGTCTACCGAATGTGATAAGAGAGTCATCCATTTTAACAACTTTATTTTGTTTGAAACTATCCGTTACTTTTCACCGGTTTCCTTCAGTTTGTCTTACGTTTAACAATGTAACGCGGCAGCAAGTGATACACTGGGCATTGGGCACACTATTGAATCTGATGTACTTGCGAAGTGTTTTGTTCACAATTGACCGTCCGAGGTGAATCTGTGGCCCATATTACGTTTAGTCGGAGGAATATTTCTGGCAGGACCATACGCCAAGCCAGATTAGCACTATGGATGCCACTTTGCTTCCAGAACTTCTGGTGCTGTTTGTAGGTGAATGTTTCGCAAAGAGATCCTGTTGTCTGTGACGATCCACAATAGCTTTCGTAGACGTCACCCCCAAAGTTAAGTATTCTCCTTACGCTATTTTATTTTGCGTACGTTCGAAAATTTAGCATGAAAATGTGCTATTACGTAACCCCCCCAATGCCGGCTGATTTTCGCCGTCATTTGATAACACATACTACAAACATTCACACAACCCTTTCGGGAGAGTAATAATCCCGAAAGTAACTTTTCTCACGCACTTCCCTAGCCAGCTGTTGCAAGTTCATCACAAGGAAGCAGCTGAGGTTAAATTTACATAATAGGGCTTAAAGTGGATCAAAACAACCCCTGAGGGGCTTTCAACCCTTCCTACTCCTGGTCACCCTCCTCCTTCTCCTCCTACTACTTATACTATTGAACAGTATAGCAAAACTGTACGCGTAACCTACGTAAATCACTTCTTGAGTATTTTTTCATCTTAGTGAAAAAAAGTGTTATGAAAATTTAAAAGGAAATAAAAAAACTTTCCTTGGGCTGGGTTTGCATCCATGCTGGGAGCGACTTTCAATACTAGTCCGCTCACTAGCACGCTCTGTTACAAGGGAAGATAGCGTTTTCTGATATATGTATGCTACGTGGCGAGAAATGGATAACGGCAACCAATCTGAACCATCTATTTACTTTCTACTTCTGGGAGCATTACTTTTCTGAAGGTGTTTTACATTCATGCTTCTACAAGGTCTTAGGATTAGGATTAGGATTTAGATTTCTGAGCTTTCAGCATCCATGGCCATTTAGCCCTTCATGTTTGAGGGATGACGTCCCTCGGCGAGCACACAATCCGGGGAAAGGGAAGAAACAAGGATGGGGGAAGGAAGGAAGCGGCCTGGAACCTATAAGTTAGGTGCAACCTCGGCATTTGCCTGGTGTGAATGAGCAAAACCCAGGAAAACCTCACTCAGGCTGCCTGGCCTGAAAAAGCGTTTTACATTTTTCGACCAAGTGCCCCCACCGGGAATCGAATTCTACAAGGTCAGACAGTACGCTGCTCGCACTAGCAATCCCATAATTCCAGCATGATACGCCAGGTAGCACACCGCATGGAACGTGTCCGATATAACACTTCACTCCTTGTGTACTATTGTAACAAGTTAAATGGAAGCGTAGCGTGTTGTTACAATTGATTCGGCATTTAAACATGACTCAATACTCACATTGTCCAACAAAAATATATAAAATAAAAATAAATTTTCAAAGAGAAAATAGGTAGCTTTTTATGCTATGAGAACAAAATACACAACAAACCTTTCTGGGTTTATTAGGCATAGTATAACATGAAATATTTGTTTCACTGAGATGATCGATTGCGTTGTAAGTTTGAGTGTGTATGTGATTGTTAGGAGAATTTAAACATCAATAACTATCAATTTCATGTGAACAGTGTGTGTTTCGTATACAATGCTTAAATAAATAAGTAAATAAATAAATATTCTAGCAGAATGAAAACAATCAACTGCATTTAATTAGTAATGAATCTATAAACGCAAAACAGTCAACTGCATTTGATTAGTAATGAACCTATACACGCACTAATGGTGGTCTTTCTCGAGCTTTTCGCAAACTGCAAATGAGGGCCCTAAAGCATGGATTTTTTTACTTTGATATAATACATTGGTCTATATAAGGCGTTCGGGATAATAAAGGTTAGCTCAATATCGGATAATGTTATTTCCATCCAAAAACGATATATTACTTGTTAGATTTTAACGATAGAAATTTGGCATAGGACGTTTTCTAGTTTTCCTTCCTACGCCAAAAGTTAACCTAGTTCGTTGAAAGGCGAAAATAAAAAAGCGGCGACTCTCTGAAAAAGAGCTGAAACAATTTTGTTATTGTTCCACTTATCAACGTTTAGCTGAAAATATTTCATCGGGGTATAAGTCATTGTTCTGCGAAAACTCCAGAAAAAGGCAATTCACTCTTCTGTGTGAATTTGCACGAGTTCCTCAGGCAGTATTGTTCATATCTCATAAATACACGTTTCATTACTAACCTGACAACATAGGATAAATATTACTGCGGAAAACATTTACACGGCATGAGCTATACATTTACGAAATTATCTGAGGCATGAGCTCTCGTTAATAGCCCTCCTTTCCAAAAAAAATAACTTAAGTTTTCAAGAGAAGCCAACAAAAATTCGAGCATAAGGGCAAACTCTACGTAATTTGCACATACGTTTGCTCCCACATATTACATCGGAAAAACAAATAAATTGTACACGTGGCAAGTTTAGTTTCTTACTCCAATTTCTTAAACTAAATAAAAACGAAGTCTTATAGTCTAGTTATAACTAAATATTTAATGCTAGTTAGCCTTATGCATAAAATTATAAGGTGTGTCCTAAAACAAAAATCACGTCTAAAGAATCTGATGCACAGTAACTAGCCGCTAGTAGTTTTTTCAAGAGAGAGGATTAATATATATTAGAATTATTAATGGTTTATATAAGTATATAACATTGTGCATGCGTAACTAACTAGCGCCTAGAACAGTTGAAATAAAACTTCATAGACACATTACTTTACAAGCTAGCTGACTTAACACTCCTCACACGCCTGGCGTGGGAGTGGCAGAGGGAAGACATGTAAAAATGATAGACAACGGCGGACGTTAGTATCGAATACACATTAACACATTCCGTTTATGTTTACATTCAGCTCCATTAGAAATCCTAGATGTTGGGAATTTGTGATGTGTAATAATTATCAAGATCAACCGATATTGGTGTCAAATATACTGTCCTCAGGACCAACAAATTCAAAAATGGAATGACTTGTTTGAGTTTAACGTTCCATGAGTTTTGCCCGTTAGGCTAATAGAGAAAATGATTAAACCATTTAATGATAATGAAAGAATTGGTGAAATGAGAAACTGGAAGATAACGACAGTACCCATTTTCAAAAACCAAGAACACGATGTTTTCCACCACAAACTTACGTCACGGGGATTGAACCTGGAACCTCCAAGCACTAGAGGTAAACGCTCTACCATTGAACCACCGCTCTCATAGGACTTTGGGGTAAATAGCCATACTCTCGATATAGGTATACACTAATTTCAGCCCCTATCGGTATGGAAGATGAGATGGGGTAAAACTGCAAAGACAACTAGACGAAATGATAATTGCAAAGAGTTTGCTCTTACACACTCACGTATATATACATACATGTATATACGAGTATGTGTGTGGATAAATGAGTGACGTGTGAAAATATTTGAAAGTACATATATTAACGTCAAAGATATAGTTTTCGGAATCGCTAAAGTGAATACTGACATTCCTGACACTTTCAAGTCTATGACGAACTCCGTCGGCAAAGTCGTAGAGAAGGAATGAACATAAAATATCCAAAGTAATCGATAATATTGTCGAATTCACAGTTTTTAATTCGAGAAAACGACGAATCATTTGAAAAATAGACTTTCGTGATATGGAATTAATGTCAATATATTTTTTTCATTTGATGCTATTTTCAGTTTAATGTTCTTTTTAGTAGTTTGGCTATAAGTAAGTAGATTAACGTGTATAGGTACACCATCAACATCCCACTTGAATTGAAGCCGAGTATCGTACGCCGAAAGCACTTACGCTAACCACTTCGAAACAAGGGAGCGTAGAATTAGTTTTTCTCAAATACTACGATTAAAGTTCTTCTTCTATGTTGGTAAGTTATTTCAAAATTTATGCCAAAAGTCGAATATCATAGGGATTTTATAATTTCAATTTTATTTAATTGCGAATTCTAAGGGGAAAGGTAATTCATATAATTCCGAGGCGCGCAACCTTTCATTGCGGATAATGATTATTTCAGCTAATTTATAACATTACGAAAAACTGTATCTGTCCTATTTGAGAAAACTGTAAAAAGAAACAAAAACTTACCACCAAGAATTATATACTGATTGTGAGATTATGTACGGAAAATTAGATATACTGTATTATCAAGCTTGTAGTAAAACATGCGAACACCATAAATGATGAGCTCTATTCTCGAATGTATGTTTTTTTTATCTTATTTTTGGAGACAGGAAGAAGATTTGAGAATCCTCCATGGGGATTCCTTTATCTTCTATCGTCACTTGAAAGTAGAGAGAGTAATTCGGCGTTGAGTTTACCTGTCCTTTCCGGAACGCCCCATATATTTTGTTTGGAAAACGTTATAGTTAATAAAAAATAAAGTTATCATTTACTCATACTTTTTGGGTTAATATCGTTAAGCGAATCTTACAATATTCTCTTGCTAGTGTCATGATAAATACCTTGATTTTTATTGCATTTTATTGTGTTGTAGTACAGTTTTATATGTTTTTAAGTATCTAGGTATATGAAAAGTGTACGTAAAGTTTAATGAGTGATCCGAACAACACAAGCTGGAAATCGAGCACGAGTATTTCACGCTGAAGAAGTGCACGATTATCGCACAACCACAAGAAATCTATATATGGTTGGTATGTGCGGGTACATTAGTATCAGTATTAACGTAATAGGTCTTCTTGTTACCGTTCTTAAATTTTGATTTTTAAAGTTTCCAAAATATATAAAAAAGAAATTACGCACACTTACTTATATAATTCTATTATGTTCCATGATATCTATTGATAGAAATACGTCTCGTTACTTAAATCTTTTCTCTTATTTTCGAATAGTATTGTAGAAGATTGTTTTCTATTAACTATTGTGAATTTATCAAGCGTGTTCTTTTGCTTTCCCCATTTAGTATGTTTAGGTAACTGAATGCCAGTAAAATTTATTCTGAAATAGTGAAGAAGTTCAGGATTGTAATCGCATTTTGTTAGCAAATTTATGAAGGGAACATATTTAGTAAAATAAATACAATAGATTGTTTTCCTTACTGAAATGTAAGATTAAAACAATTTGCATTAGTATGAAGCAAAAGAGTGCTTCAAATTTGGATATTCATTAAGTCATGGTTTAATTTGAAATAAATCTAACAAAGGATGATAATTTATTCTGAGTTTTGTCAATTTGTGACAACCAAACATTTAAATTAAAAGTATCATTAGCAGTTGGAGCGTAAAAGTTAGATATACATTCCATATATTCATCCATCTTTTTTTACTGGCATTATTATCAAGTGTATTTTATTATTGGTTTAACTTTTGCATATTAACTATATCTAAATCTTTATATAATCGGCTTTAGCGAATATATGGGTAAGTGCTATTTTTGGTGGAAATTAGTTGCTATGTGGAATGAGTTGGGATTGAGGTAGAGAGTATAATTTCATTATTGTACTTGTAGATGATATTCGAAGCTTGGTTTTTATTGTATCATTACACTGACTTGTATGAGAATATGCATTCTTCTTTAACAGTTTACTTGGATGTTTTAAGAAAAGTGACACACTACTATATTTTCCCGAACACTAACACATGTATAGAAAACTAAATGATAATTTAATGTTCATTTGTCAAAACTATATTCGGGTTTGTAAATCGTTTTTACTGTAACTAAACAGTAATCGAAATAAATATACCTTTATTGTACCTTGCTTAATCTTTCTTTTTAATAACGAATTCAATATAAATAATTATATAATAGAGAAGGGGTGAAACACATGAAACAAATGTGTTGTTCTCCTAGCTGTTTCTTATCACTGAAATTGTATAAGTTTTTAATATTAATAAACCTGCTTTCTCGAACAGTATCGAGGATTATAAGGAGTTGGGCTAGTGAACGAAATACCAGCCAGTCGCACATTATAATAGCGCTTATATTACTGGTGACATGCATTGTTCATTTAAGTTCCATACTATTATGATACGCAAATTTTTATAATCCCTTTTAACAGTAAGAATGAACATGTCGAGTAAAATTGTGTAGTACGAAAACAAATACAAATTGACGTTGAGATTAGAAAGTGCATTTAAAATAGCTGCAAACAGACCTTATTTTAACGTGAATTGACTGTTTCATGGGATACAAATTTTAGAAAGGGTAAAAAGTCTCCCACTTACAGTTCCCTTTGGTTGATTATAGGGTAGTTTTACTAATTTGCAGACTGATTAGGATTAGAAAACTATCAAAACAATTCAATTTACTTTATAAGTAACTTTTATTTTACAGTCTAGGGGTAAATGGAATAATGTTCCCTATGGTTATCTTCCCAACTATCAGATATATGCGTGATGTTGTGTTTGGAGATTTAGAAATGCTAGGTAAGTACAGCTTATTGCATGTTCACTATTTAAATATTTCATGTAGATTGTGAAAGCAAACTTCTTTTTGTAAGTGTACGTTTATATAGATCTTTTAATATCACTAGGGCGCAGGAATAGTTGCATCAAACTCAATTAGATTGTTTTGGCATAGAGGAGCATGTTATGCGTAATCACTGTTAATTCTCATTTGATACTTTGAATCTCCTAAGGGATTATTCTAAATCAACGCCAACAATAACTGATACATGGAGCCTATAATTGTAGCTCGTTATGACTTCCAATACAGAATTTCTTCAAATTTCAAGTTTACTGGTCGTTTTCATACACTGATTTAGACAACATTCTTACCTTTTCAGCAACACTAAATTATCCTAATATTGTTAACCACTTGCATCCTTAATGAAGTAATGGATATTTCTTAAATTGGTGAACGGCAATGTCAGTTAATGCCTAAAATGTGTAATTGCCACCATTACACTTAATGTTAGGATCCGTAAAGTTTTATTCAAAGTCACACATAATTTCCATCCAGAAAATTATCATCTTCTATATTTTTGTTATCTGCTAATTGAGCAGAGTTTTCAATAACTTACTCGTGAGGACAGTATGCTACTATAAACAGTAATTAATATCTAAAGGAAGAAATCTTGGACTGCTTTACAGATAACTTGGGAGCAATATCGTTTTAGTAGGTTAGATTGAAACTATTTGCGTGTTGTAACAAAAACATAAAAGAATGTGGTGCATCAGTCTTCTACGTTAGATGGATTATACTTAGATGGACCACTCTTCACATTCTACAATATATTGGATGAAAAAAAAGGTTTCCAAAGGAGGGCATAAAAAGTGCCAATAATCCAATTTAAATGCGAATAGTAGTGGATATCTTGTTTTGTGGGGTGCGTATCTTAATAATGCTGATTCTTTCGTATTAAAATAAAGACATGTTAGTAAATTGCCTGTATATTTAGTTTTGCTTAATGTTCTGATATCTAATTGTTTTAATTGAACTTAGGATTTGAATTTAAGTCTATTTATCATAGTTAAATTAAATTGCTTATTATTTAGGCCAATGTACATGTCTAAGTCAAGTATTGGTAATAGAACTGAGGCATCTAAGGATGGAATCGGTTAGGGCACATTGTAAAGATCGTACTCAAGCATATGCAATTCAACTAATCTTTCGTTCAAATACATTGTTTAATTTTCAAGCGCATTATACGAACTTCCTATATTTTTTTGCTGCACTAAATCATATATTACTATAGTCCCATCGATGGCTATATTTAATATGTCATATTGCGAACATGGACATATTAAATAGAACAACATGCGATTTCACTATCTCTGGAGTTTTATGTGGTGCAATAATCGCAATCTTAAAATCAATTCCGTCCCATTTGTCGCTTACTAATTTTTAAACATATGCGATTTTCTATATTCCGTTAAACTTTAAAGGGTTAGTATATTTTTCGAATTAGAGACAACTGCATTCCTGACATTGTAATAATCGAATTAGCTTAAAAATAGCGAAATAGTTAAAAACCCCTAGAAAAGAAAATAGTTGAAAATTTATTGGTCAATGTTGTTCATGTAGAAAAGTATTTAAAGAGAACAAATGTTTTGATCGTAATACCTTTAAGTACGTATCATCACAGATGAATTTGAGAAGGAACTTTAGAAAATGAAATAATTACCAAATACCTTGTAGTGTTTGCAGGTGACAACATATATAAAGCTGATCAAAGAAAAATTCTACATTATTGCTTGTTAAAAGTATTAGCTTACTTCTGGCGAAAGAAATGAAAGAAGTTTGTAGTTACCTTAATGATTTGAAATGTATGTTTTATCAGTTTACTCTTCGATAATTAGTTCGAAATCTGAGAGGCAAGTGTGTATCCTATTAATTAGAAATTGTACTATGGAAGTGTAGGAGCATGCTGAATATTTGTAGGTTAGAGTATGGAGGTGTGCTGAATTTTATTACGCCGATTCAAATCTTTTCGAGGAGGTACAAATTCAATGAGAAGATACATTATATTAAATGTTGAAAAATACGTCTAAAACTGGAGTACATATGGAATACGTCGTTCGGGTGTAAGGCTCAATGCAAGATAGAAATGTCAAATAAGACGGCGATACCTTGCATATCAAGTAACACTAGTGTGTACTCAGTACTCCAAACAGACTCCATTAAAGGCACCTCTGAGAAACCAATAGAAGATAGAAAGTATTTTAGTATTCGCGAAACGCAAATCAACAGACCTTACACAGGACTACAATAAGCTCCACCAAGACATACATCCAGTACCACATATCACATGGACGCACGTGGACTCCAAATTTCTAGATAATTGGTCACTTAGTATGTGGCCAAATACATCTACGAGATGACAACGACAGTACTAGTATAACTTGCTAGAAGTTGTATACGCAATACTAGCCATCTATGATGGCAAATGGTATAATTTGTATAGTTATATATCACACATGGAACAAATTAAATAAAGATGAAACAGCTATCACCACCACGAAACAACACAAATAGGTTCAATCGTTTATCACTTGTCCATTGACGACTCTTATTTATGTTTGAATAGGAACAGAGAAAGGGTCAATTGGTGTAATTGATGGTACTTTTGTGTCAGAAAATTTAAATTCGATTTATCCTAATAGAGACCATAGTCCTGGATGTATAATTCAGGGTGTAAGAAATGGGACGCCAACATTACTGATCTACCTTGCGTCAAAACTAGATACATGGAACAGTATGTGACGTTCCTACAAGAACTTGGGTTGAGCTGCATTGCTAATTACCTCAACATTCTCAAGACAATGCGCACCTATCGAAAACGATGTGTGTATGCGTCAATGATGTGATGCGCAAATAAAGATCCGTGGTGCTTCGGCGGTACACCAGTTAGCACTCAGTTACCAACAATGGGGGGTTTGTGTTGTACAAATATATTCTGTGTGGAGGTTTGCTCGTTTCCACCAACTTCCTTCTTCCCATTATTTCATCCATTCTCTTCATAATCGTCTACTTTAGCCTACACCATTGTATAAGCATGGGGTTTAAATGGAAAGATTTCAGTTTTCTCGATACAGAACTTTTAGAGAAGTGAATAGGCTGAGGTGGTGCCATGTAATGTCCGCCCAGATCAACTGCCCTCAAACATCTTGGATTAAATATATGTTGTCCCCTGAAGTAAATTGTGTATTCTGGTAAAGTCACCGATATAAGGCACCTTTGCAAATGCATTCAACGAGAGTATTTCCAAATTTTAATCCATGCTTGTAGTAGCAATGGATACAACGACTACAGCAGTAAATTAAACGGTTTCACAACATTGAAGATGTGTTATACCGCGTCGTTACTATGTGATTTTCGAAGTTTTGGTGCTTATAACGTGGATATAATACGATATATTAGAAGATTATTATGAACATGGAATATTTTCACAATCGTTGTTTTTAGTGTAGAAGGAATTGCAGTTTGGCGCTTGAGAGTGTTTCTAAAAATGTCCACTTTTAAAAACTCTTATAGTCCGGGGGAGAAGATGCCATTTTTAGCTGTACCATGATTTTCTATATATATATATATATATATATATATATATATATATATATATATATATATATAAGGTTTTTCAGCGGATCCTATATAATTTGAGGGTGCTGATTTCGAACCCGATGAGTGCCACTCTGTAAACATTGGGGAAACTTCGAAAAAGGGAGTAAAGGAGAAAGTGTTCTCTTACTTCCATGTCTTAAATTCCTGGATTATCTCAGCATACTTTCATTTTTCTCGTTTTTTATTGACGGTAAAATGCCGATTCATGCATATGTTATAAATAACCATACTAGTAACCAATTAAAGCAATTTCATAATTTTCTCTTAAATGTCAGGGTTGCCATTATACACTGGTCGGCAAAATGATTTTTTTTCGCTCCCACGAACGCAAATAGGTGATTCATATAGGTTTCGAGCTCCTGAGTTCGAATCCGTAACCAGTTTTTCTAAAGGACGTACCAGTTTTCAGGGATGGGGGTGTTTCAATATCCGCTCAAAGATGCTATTCTCCACCCATGATAATTTGCACGTTATAATTTAAATATGAATTTAAATTATGCACATAAAGTTGCATAAAAAAGTTAGAGTTTAACACTTACGTGTCACTTGGTTTTCCTACTCCCCTTGTAATTACTACAGGGTGTCCCACGTGTCACATTTCAAAGAAGTCTGCCAACATATTCACACTCCATTTACCACTGTAACGTCTCTCCATGGTAGCTATTTGCTGGTGAAGCATTTCCTCGTGTTCGTCAGACCTCCCCCAAGCTGTACATTTCAGGGAAGAAATCCAGGTGGATATACAGGAAGTGTAAATTTAGGGACATATTACATCTTATGTTACAAAATGAAGTAATTAACCTGCCCACAATGTCTTTGTAATCAGGTGACTTATGATTCCCTAGAAAGTTACTGCACATTTCTCGAAAGGCCTCCGAAACCTCATTTTCCGCTTCATTAATCTTAGAAGAGAACGTAGTATCCTTAAAAATGTCTCTGAGTTGAGGTCCCGTAAAAACACCTTCTTTCACCTTGACCTCGCTGAGTCTTGGGAATAGTTTTTTGAGATGATTAAATGCTTCACCATCCCGGTTCTTGGCCTTGATGAAGACCTTCATGAGCCCTAATTTGATATGAAGGGGAGTTAAGAATATTTTCTCCGGATCAACAAGACGTTCATTAGCCACGTTCATCTCCCCTGGGACCAGTTGCTTCCTTTGCTGCCATTTCGTGATGGTGTACTGATCGTTGTCTCGACTATCCCAATGACACAAGAAGCAGCAGTGCTTTGTGTAACCTCCTTGTAAACCGGTGGGGATGGTAATAACCTTAAGGTCGGCGCATACAGACCACTGGAACTGTTCGTATTTTATTTTTTGCAATAGGTTTCGCATGTTCTCGTATGTTTCTTTAATATATACAGCATGAGCAATAGGAATGGCTGCCTTTTCATTGCCACTGTGTAGTAACACTGCTTTGAAACTTATCCTAGAAGAATCTACGAATAGCCTCCAATCTTCAGTGTCGTAGTTCAACTTCAGTTGTCCCATAAGCGATGGAATGTCACTGCAATACATCAAATCAACATCCTTTCTAAAATTAGTAACTAGGCTCACCTCTCGTTTCCTATACAACGATATATTCACATCTTGGTTTAGTAGATTCCATTGTTGAAATCGCGATGCAAGCAACAGGGCCTTAGACTTGGGAAGGTTTAAGTCTCTGATCAGATCATTCAGCTCTTCCTGACTTATCACATGTGGTTCATTAGTGTCAGACACTGGAGTGTAATTGGGATCTGACTGTGTACTCGAAGATTGTGCAACATCCTCACAAGCAGCAGGTTCTTCATCGGATGAAACACTGCACAGGGTGTATGAGTCTGCTGGTACGGGTACAGGCAGACAAACATCATGTTTCACATGTCTCCTCGTGGAATCCATGTTAGGATACTGTATTTTATGGTTCATGTTTTTGCGAAACCTTTTATATTAAGTGAGACAGAAATAACAGTCTGAAACAAGATCACGGGGCTCGCGTCAGACCATAGGTACGGCGAACGGGATCGATTTATTTGTACCTTTCAACCATCCTATGAGAGTACGCGCACACGACTTACAGCTTTGATTCGGAGCCCAAACGCGATCCTGTGCCGATTTTACACCCGAAGTACAGATGGTGAGGCTGTCTTCAGGAACGGTGACAATGGCAAACTTTGTCCCTTGAAAATCACTTCCCCATATGTGTAGCAGAATTAATCTGTCGAATTATTGCAAGTTCTCAGCTTGTTCGTTTAACACAAACGTAAATATTTCACGCGGAAATATTTTTCACATACGGTATACACAGACACAGCGTAACACCACCTTCTAACACGAAGATCAACTCGAAACTGAAATATTTGTTTCACTCTACAACGTGGGGTATGTCTTGGTGCCTTTTTTCAACAATCTGTCGGTCGTATTGAAACAAGGGAGCCGACGAATGATCGCAAGCTGATTACGGAGCCTTTCTCCGTCAATAACGCCTAAGTTTAGTGTATGCAGTGTGGAATGACAATAAATCTTTGCAACCCAAGGGGGGGTACGTTTCCGGGGGGTCGTAGCCTAGAGAAAAGAATGTTTCTGGGATATAGCGTAGTAACAGTTTTTGGATGAAGATAAAAAATCAGAATTATACACTCCAAACACGGAAAGCACATATTAAATACGAAATAGACGATTTTTCTGTCAATTATGGAAACAGCACCCTGCCAAAATAAAACTTACGTGCTGGAACTTTCTCGATGAGATATTCCTAATCAGCGTCTCGAAATCTATCCGGTACACCCTTTCACCCTCGTGGGAAGATTTTCATGCCGACCAGTGCTATCAATAAAATTTACAAGAATTTTTATAGAGAATATTTACTTTTACAAGATTCTCACATAGAAAATGTTTTAATAAGAGAAGTATCATATATGTTCCAAATATACAGTTCTTAATCTCTCATATGAGCTATGAGTAAAAGTCAGAAAATCATGAGAGGGGAAAATGGGGAAGTACAAATTTTGACATCTAAATATGGTTAGTGCAAAAATAACACATTCGGGACAATTCATATATACATTTCTTGTAAACTATTTCCAGTTTGTCTCTTAATCATTTGTGAATAGCCTTAAACGTGTTAGTTGTGTAGAAATTCTACTTCCTCTCTTGAGCGTCATAGTTGCCAACTATCACGAAATTTTGTTTTTTTGTATTTTGTGTCGAGTTTTTAATTATAAAAACCAAAAAGTAAAAAGGATCTATGCAAAGCACATGATATATTTTTCATTTCCTTTTTTATGATTTCTGACAAGGGAGAGAAGAATTGGAAGCAAAATTTGTCACAAATTTGGCTTTCATAAACATAGCTTTATGCTTTCGTCTGATGTATTAACCGTATAGTTGTCATTTTTCACGCATTAAACAAACGAAAAGTTTTCAAATTACGAACATGCAAACTTATGTGTTGTTTAGGCGAGATCGTAAACTAATTTATATCTGAGAAGAAAAAGGTTTATATAGTTACACACTCTTTTATTCTTTGTCTGTGGAGGACGTGTTTACAAACTGTTTGTGAATTCGTGAGTTTAGTGTTAGTAATAACAAAATGGATAAAAATAAAATCTGCTTTTTTGTAGTGGAGACAAGAACGTAAAGAAATCGAAAAGGGTCGAACGTATTAGACAAGCCAGCATAGTTCGTGATGATGACCTTAATGATCGTCTAAAGAATCTGGAATTCGTATTTTGTCACCAAAACTGTTTGTCTACATATTGTAGTAGCCATCATATCCAGAGACATTTAAAGAGCCAACAAAGTTTATGATCTACAAAGAGTGAAGAATCTCCGAGGGAGAAAAGACTAAGAAGTACTATTGACGAGTTCAGATTTCGTGAGCATTGTTTATTTTGTGGTTTGAGCGTTTGTTGAAATGTGACAAACGTCATCCAGATCGGTGGAGGGAAGCGTACTTGTTTCGCACAGCGGATTCTGCAGGAACAGTGTCATTCAAAACAGCAATTATTAACCGCGCTAAACAACGCAACGATCAATGGAGTGATGAAGTCTTCATACGTGTTAACAGTGCGATAAGTGACTATCACGCCGCTGATTCCCGTTATCATAAAGACTGCTATTCCAAGTTTTTCTCGAACGATCCCCCTGCAAATTCGCCGAGTGAGAAAGATGCTGCTCTTCTGACATTAATGCAAGAAATGGAAAGTGACCTGACTAAAGTTAGGAAGAGTATCATGTGTTGTACTAGGTATAAAGAATACGGAGGGACACTTCTACATCGCCAGTATCTTTTACAAGCATTCTTAAATAAACCTCCTGACTTGATTGTTCTTTCTTCACCTGGAGTTGCCTCTATTTCGATATTTAGAGAAACAGCTGCAATAACTTTGACTATCGTTGACGATGACAACGCTGGTAATGATTTGGCGGCTATTCCTCGAGTAGCGTCTTTAATAAAAGAAGCATGTAAAGCCATTTGTCTTGATTCAAAGCATTACTGAAGCATAGTATCAGTTGATTCTGTAAAAGTAAGTATTAGTCCTACTTTATGTAATTTGCTCTAAAAGGTTTCTCCTTCGTTCGACTCATCTTTGCCCACTGCTATGGTCGGTTCCATAGTGACCAGTGTGTTGAAAAATGAACCAACGCCAATGCAACCTGCTCTTTGTGTTACCCTTAATCCTCACAAATCATTAATCGATATTTTTCCGTGATTATGGAGTGACATGTACGTATTCTGAATTAAGAAGTTTTCGAACATCAGTTGCCGCCGCAACTACAACTTATCAGAGAAAGGGCATGGTGGGAACAGAGGAAGAAGGACTTATTCAGGTTATAGCTGATAATTTCGATGCAAACATTGCCAGCCAAAACGGTCTTCTTTCAACGCATGAACTTGTAATGGTAGTTACACAAAAGGATAGAGAAAGTAGGTGTCAAATAAAAGTTACAGGAGAGAAAATATCTCGTCTCAAATGGGAAGATGTACCACTTATAGATCTACCAGATGTTCTAATGAATCGCTTCAAAGGTCCGAAAACAGCCGAAATGCCAGATGAAATCGCAGACGATCTGAAGAAAGGTAGCGTTCCTCGACTTCAGCAATTAGCAGCTGCACTTGTCATCGCAAGTAGACTTTTGATAGCAAAAATTTGGATTACCAATTTCTGAAAAATGTTTTCCATGATGGTATTGAATATGGTGGGTGGAATATGAGACACTGTCGTGAAAGAGGGGACAACAAGGAAAAAGAAACGCGATTCGCATTTGTGCCTTTATTTGATATGATACCACCTGAGCCCTATACTATGAAGACTGCTTTACTCGAAGCAAAGCGAGTAACGAAAACAAGTGGCCAAAAGGGGACAGTTTTCACAGTTGATCAACAACTATACAAGATTCGGGTCAATGTAACTTAGGTGGATCGTCCATTGCTAAATAATGTCTTACTTTGCCAAGGAGGCATGCACATGCTCATGTGCTTTATTGGTTGTGTCGGGACTCTAATGAGTGGAAGTGGTCTAGCAGAAGTCCTATACAGTACATTTGGTGGAGTGTCTAAACTGCTTTCAGGACACAAGTTTCCGCAAAATGTGAGAGCTATTAGGCTTGTTGTTGAAGAACTATTGCGAGATTTGGTCACCGGACTTCCAAATGTTCCTTCTATGAGTGATCTAGAAGAAATACGCAGGATCAAGTCAGGAGACAGTGAAACTTCGAAACTTTGCATTGATTGTTTGGTGAAGCCTCTTTTCGAAATGTTAATATTTACTCATGCAGAGAGAGAAGGCGATTGGATATTACACCTTTGGTCAGTAGAGTCAATGTTACCTTACTTTTTTGCAGCAGGTCACATAAATTACGCTCGGTATGGGTCTTACTATCTGAAGACAATGCAACAGCTAGCACCAGAAGTGTTTGCAAAATTCATGGCTGGTGAACACGTAGTAAGACACAAAAAAGAGGTCTGGAATGGAATAGGGACTGATCAGTTTATCGAAAGTATATCCATGACATATGGTCATGGACGTGCTGGTGTAATTGGATTTACGCTGCTAGCGAAAACGTTAGCCGTATGGGCTCTTTTCTTAAACGTGTTTGGTCAAATTCAGAAAGATAGAAACGATATGAAAGACTGGAAAATGAGGACTTAGTTTTCGTTCACAAGGAGGAGGCAAGTCCACGTATCAAAGCTGATTTTGCAGATCGCGAGAAGATTCGTCAATTTTTGTCAACATGTATTGACCCCCTCGATAGCAAAAGTCACACATCTACGGGCTTAGTTAATGTTGTTAGTGGTAAAATTGTGTGTGAGATCGCGGTAAACGTACAAGACCTGTTAAAGTGGGAACACAACAGCTGACTGACTTTCTGTGTAAATAGCCTGGAAGTTATCAACAAAGTATTTGCAAGAAAAAATGTCAGACGTTACGAAATCAGTGAAGTTATGCTCAAGTGATAAACAGAATGTGATAATTGACCACAGTACAATGGGTCTCCTCGTATCATCTCGTGATATTAATGTGAATGATGTGCTTGACCATGAATTAGCTCCAGTTCCAACTGCTCTGTTTAACGAGAAGGGCGAAATGAGAGAAACTCCCAAAAAGTGTGCTTCAACACAAACTTGCCGTAATGAAATCAGCAAAATAGCTAGTAAGCACGCGTCAAACTGTCATTCTTGACGGCTGTGCGATGCTCTGGCACGTATCATGGCCAGCACAACCGGCTACTGTAGAAATATATGTAAAGATTTTCACAGCAATGGAGGAAAGTGAGCTCAAACAAGTCCATATTTTGCATGTGTTATTTGATATATACTATGACAAAACCATCAAAGCAGCAACACGAATGAAACGACAACAAGGTAATTCAAGACAATATAAACTTACATTATCAACTCCTTTACCCAAAAGAGCATTCATATTGACGTCAATGAATACGAAAAAGCAACTTGTTTCGTTAATCATAGAATCCCTAAACGACATTAGCATAGATGAATCTCATAGACTGTCTATCACTGGACTACAGCCATCCCCCATTGAAATGGGAGCAGGATTATGGGGTGAAGCAACAACACACGAAGAGCCTGACGTAAATATGGTGCACATAGTTCTTAGGGAGGCTAGACACGCTCCTGACCAATCTATACGGGTGAAGTGTGACGATACGGATGTACTAATGCTGCTTAAGAATCATGTATATGTTCAAAAGCTAACTACACCAATTGTAATGGAAAAGCGCGCTGGCTCCAGGGAAGTAATTGACATAAATGAAGTTGTAGGAGTGCACAGTCCGTATATGATGAATATTCTGGCAGCCCATGCTCTAACTGGTTGCAATACTACTTCATCTTTTGCTGGGATTGGTAAAGGCTGAATGCTGAAAATTATATCAATGTTTCAAGGCACACTTGAAGCAGTTGGCATTCCCAAAGCTGAAGAAAGTGTAATAGCAGAGCAGTATGATACATTTGTTGCTCAGTTATACAGCTCGGAAGAAACCGTTACCAATAGATTAAGAGCTCGACTCTGGAAGAAAAAGATGGTTAGCAAGACAATCACAAGTTTGCCACCTCTTTCTAAGCTTCCTCCAACTGTTGTTGCACTTCAGGAACATTATAAACGCGCTCATCTTCAGACAGCGATATGAAAATCAGCTGAACAAACTAATCCTCGTGATCTAAATCGAAGAGATTACAGATGGACATTTTTGCCTATGCTGGAGAAGAATATATATCTCGTATGTTTCCCGCAAATACACCAATAGCGCCTGATGTAATAGTGAACTTAATTAGCTGCTCTTGCACAACGGGATGCTATCGTGGTTGTGGTTACCTTAAAATGGTCATTGAAGTGCACATCATTCTGTACCTGCCAAAGTGAGTGCATGGATGGACCAGAGCAAACAGACAAAAGTGATGCAGAGGAGCCCAATGCTTTTTATGTGCATTGATTCTGATAACATTTTGTACTGTGTTTCCCTTTTCTCCAAACAACACAAGTTAATGCTGTCAACAATATGTAAATATGCAGATACTGTTGGAAAAACATAGCTGGTTTTGTTTTCGTTTGGTATACTGCAGGGAAAAAATAAAATTAGTTAGTAAGAAACATATTACTCAATTTTATGAAGGAAACATTTCTCATATAGATGTCACACTTGCAGATTTTTCAAATAACCACTTTTCCTATTATTAAAGGCTATTCGAAGTGATATGAAGAGAAAATGAAAAATATTGGATATATTTTGCACAAATCTCGTTTACTTTTAGGTTTTTACAAAAACTCGACACAAAATACGAAAAAAATCATAATTCCATAATAGTTAGCAACAATGACGTTCAAGAGATAAAGTAGAATTTCTATACAACGGACACGTTTAAGGCTATTAACAAATGATTAAGAGACAAACTGGAAATAATTTACAAGAAATATATAAATGAATTGTTCCGAATGTGTTATTTTTGTTCTAACCATATTTAGAAGTCAAAATTTGTACTTCCCCATTCCCCTGTCGTAATTTTCTGGCTTTTATTCATAGCTTATATGAGAGTTTAGGAACTGTATATTTGGAATATATATGATACTTCTCTAGTTCTTAACATTTTCTATGTGAAAATATTGTAAAAAAAAATAAATATTCTCTATTAAACTTCTTGTAAATTTTATTGATAGTTGGCAATCGTGCAATTTGTGACAAAATTATCAAATTGCGTTTATTGGTTACTAGTATGGCTATGTATAACATATGCATGCATTGGCATTCTACTGTCAATAAGAAACGAGAAAAATGAAAGTATGTTGAGATAATCCAGTAATTTAAGACATTGAAGTAAGAGAACACCTCCCTCTTTACCCCCTTTTGCGAGGTTCCGCTAAGGTTTACAGAGTGACACTCATCGGATTCGAAATCAGTACTCCAAAATCATACAATATCCGCTAAAAACGCTTATATATATATATATATATATATATATATATATATATATATATATATATATCATGGTTCATCAGCTTCTCCCCCGGAATATTTATACAAATACGAATAACGTTGTATGTTATGTTCCTTTTTGAATAAAAAATACCGAATTGAATGAATGAGGTGGGTATGGTAGTAACACATAGTTTTACATTGTTACTTGTACTAAATAGTTCTGGATTGCTTACACTTTGTTGCATAGTTTGGTAGAGAAATATTCAGAAACTGTTGAAAATTGAATTTGTCAAAAAAAATCTACTTCTTGCAAATAAGTTATTCATACAAAAGAGACAATTACATCTGAAGATAACTTAGTTTACGCGAGTCTTGCAAACGTAAACTTAGTGATCATTATACCATATGATATGCGACATTTCTTACTTTCCGTTGTATATTTTGAATTTGCATTGGATATCGTAGATTTCTCTACAATTGCCACGGACGCTATATCTCGTATAATTTGTTTCCTTTCACTACTATCTGTCTCTAGTTACTTTAAAATATAATATCTTTATTGAAATTTATCTTTTACGTAAATTAAAACATTTGCAGCTAATTTTATAATAATTTACAACCTTTAAATAAATGATACAGCATTACTTATGCATTATTTTTCATTACAGTATCATTTGGTGGTACAGCGAGTTTGTTCGTTGGTGGAAGCTTAGTTGCTCTGATAGAATTTGCGTATCTAAACCTCCTGGAATTTGCCAGATTGCTGCTAAAGAGATTCAGAGGAAGTAAGGGATGTAAACCATTTCAGAAGAAAATTCAACCAACTGATATAGATCTGACGAGATTTCAACGTCGGAATTCCACTAGAATAATTTACGTCGGTAGTTTGGAACATGACAAGGAAAAACAAAGGTATTTTGCTGATTTAAATGTTAGTATACTCATCAGCTAGTAATATTTAAATTCAAAATATTAGTTGAACTATTTCAAAATCAACCCCATCTGTTTGAAAGAGTTTGAACTTTCGGTTGAGGGTACGGAAATAAGGATAATAATTTATGTTTTGTACTTTTAATTCGATTTACTAAAATGTTATGTTTGGGAACACGAATCAAGCGCCTACTTGAACGTTAAACATTTTTAATTTTATGAAATTTCAAACTTGTAGATCAAAAATTACTACAACATACTGATGTCGTTAGTATTTCAATAGCGGGAAGTTAATACATTACAGATAATTTTGCAGTGAGCATTTAAAGAACATATTTTATTCATTTCATGCATTTATTTTCCATTTGTAAGAATCTACTCTATAATTTCTTCTGTGGATGTTCTTGATCTGCAGACAAGCCGTTACTTCATTAAAATATCGATTAAAATAAGCAATAACATAATTTGTCGTTCGTTTTCAAAGTTATAAGGTAATACAATATAGACAATTACTTTTATGCCTGGCCTTTGATGAGGCTGACGTGACTACGCGGAGAGTGCAGCGGTGGTTTAACAAGTTTAAGGAAAGTGACGAAACACTGATAGGACGCACCACGTTCCGGAAGAACAACTCATGTACACAATAAATCAACTCACGTCCTAATTAGTTAGCATCTGATGAACTGGTTCCAAAATAGCCGAAATCAGCACTGCACGAGAAGAAGGTGCTCCTGTGTGTTTGGTGGACTGCTCGCGGCATCTTGAATCGGGAACTGCTACCATCTGGTCAGAGCATCAATGCTGTGTACTGTCAGCACTTGAGCTGTGTTCAATAAAATCTCAAAGCTCTGAAGCCAGTACTTCTGAATCTCAAAGGGGTTGTCCTGTTACAGGACAACGCCAAGCCCCACAACTGTAGGTTTACCCGGTACAACATTTTACTCCTTGGATCGGACCAATACTATTGCATTCACCATATTTCCCGGATATTGAAAAGTCCAATTCTCACCTGCTCCAATCCTCGAACAATCACTTTTGAGAACGCCAGTTAAAATCCCTAGAAGAGGTTCAAACTGCATTTGATACCTTCCTCGCTTCACGGTCTATCAAGTTCTACCTGATGGAATTTATGTACTTCCAAAAGGTTTCCAGAAGGTCGTCGATGCTGATGGGGACTATTTTTGATCTTCCACATACGTCTTAGGTGAGATATTGATGTTCGGAAGTAGTGGGTGCAAAAGCAACAGAATTTCTTCGTTATCTTTATAATTTACACTTCATGAAAACTAGAAAAAAATAATATGGATACAAGTACATAGCTATTTTAGTATATATTTTTTCAATTGCATATGGTAATGTAAAAGTAGTTTTTTCATTAATATTGTCAATTTAAATGCTTGCGGTCAATGTAGTTATAATTGGTTTAATCTGGTTCAGTCCCACTTAATGCTAACTTTATTACAAGTGAGATAACGGTTGAATTCAGATGTACTTTCAATATTAAAGTTGTATTTGTTTTCTAGTATAATGGTATGTGCATTTAATATTGGAAACATTGTATTATTCCTAATATTGATCATTAGAATGTTTATTTTTTTAATATTAGGACAAGTATCTAAAAATCTTGATATATTATTCAAAGAGTAATTTCTCAATTGTGCAGATGTGGAACTTGTTACCCAATACTTGTGTTCAAGAATACTCTGAAGGAGTTTATAATGTATTCATCTTTAGATGCTGTGATCCATTTTAAAGTTTCACGCAACATTGTAGTGAGGTAAGCATATTTTTCATTTGGCAAGTCCTAGTTTGATAGAAATACCGTTACGTATTGGACTTGTTCTGGAATTAGGGACTTATATTTCATTTAAGCTTTAGTGATTACATTAACAACAATGTACATGGTACATTTTTTAATATTATGAAATGAATGAACATATGGTTGTCTTTTATTTATGTTTGATGGAGGATCAAGTCAGTTTTAAGAGCATTAGTTATACTTAAAAGTAGTTATTGACTCTTTTGGTGTAACTTAAACAAATGTCACTTCGGACATATGTATAAGTTCTGAATAATTTTCATTTACATTTTCTAAACAGGAGGAGTGAGTTCAGCGCAGTAAGTTAGATTTTTTCTGGGGGGGGCGAGCATTAATACTCGTATTTGGGCCCGCTAGAAGAAGATTTTTTTCTAATTCTTGAGCCCCCTCTTTCCATTTTTCTCTTACTCTTTATGGGCCCTCCACGGCAATTTCTGACGGGCCGTTAGTTACGCCTCTGGGTCCGTTCCATACATGACAAATTAATTAAGAGGTCAACATTTACAAATCTCAAAGCTATACGAATAAATGTTATTTCTAGGAGCCCTAATAGTAGACATTGTTTACTGGAATGAGCTCACGACTCATTTTTGTTTTATTTACCTTATTGTCCTGTTTTGTTTATGTAATGTAGTGAACTTGTTTGATGCTTCAATTATAATTTCATGTTCGTATCGTATATAGAGTAAGAAACTTTTTTTTCTCAAAATTGGCCCCCTTGAACAGCGGGAAGCTTCTCCGGTTGAAGGGCATTTACTCCCTGCCCCCCACATTTTACGGCCCTGAGTGAGTTGTGTAACTTAACTGAAACAGTTTAAAGGCTATACCTAATGATATCAAACCGTTTTGATATATGTTATATCATCTAAGAAAAACAATAGCAGGCAGCGTGTTCGCAATCGAAAACCTTGCCATTTCGTGTATACATCGAAATAAACTCTGTAAAGTCATTGATACAGAAGAAACTCATAAAGAGAACATTTAGGTTTCGCTTTTAGTCAATGATTTCCGTGGTGTCTCAACGAAAGATATTTGCTAGTCAACTGCAGGTAATGTAAATGTATCAATTCCCTCAACCTCGATTATAATCCAGAAAGTTCCACATATAAAGGAATTACCACGATACGGATAATGCTGAGTTGAAGCAATGACACAAAATTGAAAACCTTTTGCCATTGTATAATAAAAAAGCAATAATCTACTGTAATGTATACTTTCATTGACAAATGTACGGTATCCTACTATTGCCAACGTGTGACGAATCTTGTGAGATAATTAAAAAGGAAATTCCATAATTTTCAAATCAAAATTTGCACTTATTGTTCACTGATGCCTTCGAATATGATACAGAAATATATCAAAGAGAGAATACTAATGAATCTGGATCTACATCTAGATTAACGTGTAAAGTACCTTGGATAATATGACCAAACCTCTGGAAATTGAGGTATTTTTTGATAGGGATCTTCACCTTGCACGCTTTGTTGACCGAGCTGTAAATCAAGGGGTTAAGGAGAACCGGCACAGCGCTCGAATAAAGTACTCGTAAATGCTATTTCCTCTTTGCGTAAATGAAAGGAAAAAGAAGGATATAAAAGAATATTGTAAAACTCTGTCCCATATAGGATGTATTTAAAGCGAGGTAATAAAATCATTGTCCAGAATCGACTCCCACTACCGACTTGTATTTCAAAATTTCACTAAATAACTGTATTTTACGTAAATACTACAAATATGTTTTTCTCTATACTTGTGAGGTTAGAGACAAGTAGTCCTTGACCCAGAGGTCACAGACAGGATCTCCACAAAGCCCCTGTGGCAGGCTAGGCAGAGTGGCAAAGGGCTCCCCAATGCTCCGTGGCATGCAGTGAAAAGGTTAATGATCACAGAGTCCCGTAGCAGGCTATGGGACTGGGTGTAGGATTTCCAATAGAGTCCCAAAGCAGGCTAAGCCAGGAGAAAGTAAAAGCCAAGAGTCCCGTAGCAGACTAGAGGCTTGGGGTTAGGTTACTCCTAATATTCCGAAGCAAACAGTAGGAGGGACGCCAGAGAACTGGCACTGGTCTGCTGCTTGCGGCCGAATTTATAGGTCCCCAGACGGTGATGGCGCTGCTGCTCCGATGTAGTCGTGTGCTGCGTGCAAGGAGCCAGAAGTCCGTCGACTGCTTGATGTAGTGGTGCATAGTTTCACGTAAAATCATGTTGTGGTGTTTATAAACATAAGCGTAAAGTACGCAATATCACGTGGGATATTACAATCTAATTTCAGATGTTATACGGATATTGACATGAGTAGATTAACTCTATACCTACCTTAGCATCAAACTACCAAATAGACGTAACTATGGGGAAAGGAAAGCGAAGCTCACGTAACTTAAAGAAGAGAATCCACATTACTGAATATCAAGTATAATGTAAGTGCAATAATGAAGTGGGAGGATGTTATTGATGAGAAGCCTTCTATGTATAAATTTTAGCCTTGTAGAATGAAATGTTTTTTGGAGCTTATTCTGTAATTGTTTGAATTTGGGAGTAGTTACAACTTGGAAAATAAACAACGAACTTCATGAGGAAGAAAGATAAAAACATGCACTTGTATTTTAAAAGATCTGCTGTATTTGTTCACTAAAATTCAGGAATGCACTCAAGGTCTCGAGCTCTCATCACAAGTTCCATGTTGTTATCATTTTAAGCCCTATCTAATAGCATAATATCAATTTGTGAATTAATAAAATGTTCCCAATTTGAAACATAGACATTCACATACATAGAAATTCGAAAATAACAATAACTTAGGTTATGTTGCTAAAACAATCTTCCATACTTTTTAGTCGGAAATTATTTAGGCAGTTAAATGATTTATATCCAAACGTCTGAAATAACACAATATTTTACTTCTTGATATTAAAATATTTAAGAATTACAGGGAAGTAATGCAATGGTTAAATTGATTGTTCTTATCCATATTTCTACTCAAGAACAATATTCCCATAATTCAGTTACGCTTTCATTGATAATATTCTTCTGTGAGTTGAATTTGATGTTTGTGTTAGGTCTTATAATTTTGCACTAGTAGCAGGCTGGATTTTTTCAACCTAGTTAAAGCATGAAAAAAATACTTAAAATAGAGCAACAAGGACAAGCAGAATCTGCTCGTTGGAGACCACACGATCCTCATACTAAAATACAAACTCTGACATTCGATAGTTTTGAGTGGCGAGAATAAGAACTTCAAACGCAATCGAAGTGTAAACTATTTAATATAATTCGGTTTCTCTGGGCGGTTTCTGAATTCCCTGAAATTCCAAGATTAGAAAGTCAAAAAATCATATTCTACCCCTTTCGCGAACAACATAATTGACGCGTTCAAGGTCGTCCTCCGAAATATATACATTTACGCTTACCTACTCTTTTCGTGTACTTCGGTAAGTAGTATTTCATTAAATTCTAGTATCACTCGGACACACAGCAACCAATGCATAACGTATATTTACAATGCTTAAACATTTTACTTAAGACAGCTGTATTAAACCCTTCTGCCTGTAGATATTGAATTACATCATGTACTTCACCCTTTATAAGTGCTTCAATTGCTATCGATACGGTTTCACGGTCACTACTCCACGATGATTGAAAACCAGAATCTGTCTTTTGTATGTTGTATGCGCATTCTCTACTGAACACGTTTGCCTATTTTGTGTTTCGCCATCTCAGTGTTGTTCTCTGAAGCCTTAACGAAGTTTGAAAAAACACCTTAATATTGCAGCTGGTTAGTATCTTACCTCTACATTAAGAGTGTACTTTTTACCCGTGTCAATTGATTCTGGCCTTTTTCAGTACGAATTTAAATTAAACGTAATTTCTGTATTTTGTGCATTAGCGTTTCGCAAAACTAGTTTTTCTAATAATGTGACAAAATGCTTTTTATTTAAATTAAAATTAAAATTCAGTACAGTGATCAAAAAATAATTTCAGTTCTATATATTTCTGTCTAGACTTTTTTGTCTCTATTCATTTCTTCTTACCCTAAGTATCTACTTGCTTTGTTGGATATATTCAGTATATTACTTTTTCTAATATATATAATCTGTTTTACATCGTTTAGTTTATCTCAATATACCTCCATTTGGTTGCTGAGGTGTATTTCGAATTGAACACTGCTTGCAAAGAGGCACCCCATGTACATTTAGTTTCAACTAAGTCAACTATATACTTTTCTTTCATATCTGTTTTTCCTTATCATAATACATATACTGTATATTCTTTGTATTTGAACGTTGTTCTATTATAATGTTGAAATTTCTTGTTATGGTCACAAATAATTGGATTTTATGTTATAAAAAACTCTAGTTTATTACTGTAAACTTGTCACTTTCGTGTTAGACTGGTTTGTTTCAACAAAGCATACAATTTTGATACTTTGGTAAGAATAATTACAATTTTAAACACTGACTGTATATCTCAAAAACAATTATTACTATATTGCGATCTAAATTCTTCAGTTCACGTCAGGCTTCGAGTTTTTCCATTGTAATAAATCTAAACTGTGAATTAGAATCAAGTCTTAAATTTTTGTTATGTTTCAAATTCCGTTTATATTTAGGATATTCTGCTGCATTTCTTCTTCGTGCGCATAGAAAATTTGCTCCTGATCTTGTATTTAGCTTTATTCACTTGTCTTATGAAGAAAATATATCACAAATGTATTAGTACCAAATTTTGTGCTACATAAAAAGTACTTTGATATTGATTTTATGTTATTGTCTAATGTTTCCAATCTAACCTGAAAATTATACTAAAATGAAGCAATTTAAGTAAAAATGTAATTTAATTTACGAATGCCTTTATATATTTGCAATCCTGGCATTTGATTGCTCTTTTCTCTTTCAATAATGTGTCCAAATAAAATGCGGAACTAATTAACTACCCGGTTATATAGTGGTAATGCCTACTTTCATTAGAGTAAGCTACTAACTTGGTTAATAAACACAGTTATATTTCCACACCCAAATTGCACTAGCAATATAATTTCGTATGTTAGACATATTTAGAGATATTTACCTCATTAAATTGTAAACACAGATATTCACTACAGCATAATTAGTACTAATCAAATTTCACCTAAATCCGTTGATTAGCTAATCATATTTTATATATACGTACATTACTGGATATGCGAGTACCTAAATCAAATAACCAATGTTTTGTTTGCGCAATGAACACATCATGGCAGTTCTTGAATAAGTAGTTCCACTATCTGCATCCATCTAGCGTAAGTAAATGGAATACGACTCATAAGGTCTGTAAGCATATTGCTTCATATTTACATTAAAATTCTACCAAAATTACATCACCCTTCTTCATCCTCCCTTGAGATAGAACAATCTTTCGTTGATCTTGCAAAGAACATAATAGTTAATCACGACCAATGACGCGCTATGATCACTAAGGTCTTTCTATATTCATTTTCACTGAACTGTTCCACGGTCAGTGAACTAAGAGATTTTGTCACCACAACTGCTTCAGAAATCAACGGAAAATTCGATTGTTTGATCTCATCCAGGGCAGATTGAAGCCGAATGTATGAGGCGGGGGTGGTCGTTCGAAGTCAATATTTTTTAATTTACATTTGTAATACAAATGTGAAAATTCTTAGGATGTTTTACTTGAAACAAAAATCTTATTCTTGGGGCATCGGACCCCCTGGATCCGCCCCTGATCTCATCTGAGTTTCTGTTTTATTTTTCTCTGAAATTTTCTGCTAATTTAGAGCCATTCAAAAATGATTACGACCACTGTTTTATTTTGCAACTGATATTATAGGTGAATATACGGAAATCCTATTTACCTAGCTTCCCCCTTGTGCTCCGATGTACGACAGAATCAAAAATGATTTCATCAACTTACATATCAGAGGACAATATACGAGATATAGAGCATAGATGCTCTTTCTGATGCTCCATTATTATTGTACTAAATGTACGTAGAATGTAAAGCAATCTCAAGCATTATTACTAAATTCTTCTCTAGATCAATAACCGAAAGTAGAGACGCTTTCAAAGTCTTGACTGGAAGACCAATCGGAAAACGACCATTAGGAACACCTAGGCGCAGATGGGAGGACAATATTAAGATGGATCTCGCAGAGATTGGAATACAGAGTAGAAACTGGATGCAGTTAGCTAAGGATAGAAGTCAGTGGAGAGCTTTTGTGAACGCGGCATTGAACCTCCGGGTTCCATAGGCCATAGAGTTAGTTACTTAGGTCAATAACCACAGGAATATTTCCATATACAAATTACATATTTCTTCTTTCAAAATTTAACTCTTAATTTCTATCGAGTACATCACGATATATATGTAAAAGGACAGTGGTTTATTTAAGGGGGTTTCCAGGCTTAAGCCCACACCCAAAATCGTACTATAGTAAAGTAAATGAAACATTTTGCAGAATTTTCACATTTCCAGGCAAAGCCCTCTCGAAACAATATCGTAAATACGCCACTGAGAAGGGATATACCGAACTGCTAATATATCGTTATTGGATAATTCTTGGATATTGGTAATAATAATAATGACAATAATAATAATAATAATAATAATAATAATAATAATAATAATAATAATAATAATAATAATAAGTTTTGGACATGTGTTGCATTCGACAGAAACTTTGTGGAAACGACCGACATTATTCATTTGATATTATGGAAAGCGAATTTTCCTGGTGAGATCAATGTTAAAGTTACATTTTATATGATTTTTCTTTCTGCAGAACGTTGAGTTCATTTACGTTTTTGGACAAAAACGAATTCCTATAGGGTGTTGATTATTTATCCCATTTATTTATTAATGAATAAAGGTACTGCGTTCATGAAAATGCCTCCTCTGTTGTCCAAACTACTGTTTCACTTCACCGTGCCTAAAATTCTTTGGATTAGAAATTCAATTGCCTGCGTCTTTCAACAAAACTGAAAAACACTTCAACATCATGGTACTCTGACATTAACCATAACATCGAGAGATTCGCTCATTAGGTCAATTTTTTGGAATACCGACCTTGCCCAAAGAAAAAGAGGATAGAACGTGCTGAATTACATGTCAATTTCGGTAGACAGCAATGATGAATATGTTGTCTAAGAGAGTTTATGCTTCAGATCATATCGATGTACGAATTCTGAACAGTTCATGTAGTTTTGGCGCTGAAGTTTTATATGAAGCAACCAGGCCAATCATAGCCTAAAGTCCAGGACTCCGAGGATGGATTGTAAAGCGCCGTCAAAGGACGATCACCAACTTTGCCAGTCATGTGCTAGTACGCTTTTACTATCATATACAAACTCTTTCTCTCTCTACCTCTGACTTGCCCTTCACCACAATCTGTTTCTGTTCAGTAACTAGCTAAATTTAACTTCTTTAAAGAAGTCAAGTCAGAAACATATTACCTTTTGCTCTAAACGTTTGGTTTACAAAATCAATCTTCAAAACTCAACTATTTCTTTCTGTTTCAACGATCTACAGAGGTTAACACGATCATACTGCGACGACAAACTAATATTATATTAAGACAATGTGCATATTGTGATACTTCTTGTTCAAGTGCTTCTGCAATCAACTGTAACGGAGCATGAAGTCAGGACTGGCCACTTTATTTCAAATCCAGATTAAGCAGTCACCTTCTGATAGCCCAGCAGGCTTCGCAGTTGAATTTAATCTCCTGGAGGATGTCATTTACATCAGTCATCGACATCCGTTGCAGCCATCAGTATTTCGACAATGAAGTAATTTACCAGCTTATGTATGCAATGTTACAAGAAAATTCTTGTATGTATATCGAAATTGTAATAACATATGGTATCATTCCCTTTTCCTTCCAAAGTCTCACTCGCATTACCTATATTCTCAATTTCTTTTTAGGTCAGTTGCTTTCTCAATAAATTTGTTTTTACTGGACTCTCATAGTCATGCAGTTACATCGTATCAATGCTTGCCACGTACATTTACTCAGGTACCATTGACCCAGCTAGGAAATAACATTGTTCAGGAATAAGTACTTTGGCTTCGACAAGTCATTTCTTCCTGGTTTATGTTTAATCATCCTGAGAACGTTTGCAGATTCTTCAGAAAGAAGAGCTGCGTGGTGTTGTGTCATCGGCAGGAAGGCAGGTGTACATGAGTTGTGTCAATTTGGGGTAATGGACGGTGCTTGAATTGAGGTGAACATCCATCTTCGCCTCCGTATGACGTCAGAGAGACAGTCGAAAACAAATAGACTTGAGAAAGCGTGATCCTGGTCATTTGAACTGTTGGCGAGGATCTGTTGCCGGTGGTCCTTTTAGGAGAGCTGACCGAATGCTCGTTATGTCTTGGATTAATTAAGTTTGGAGTCCAGTCCATGGTGCCATGTTTTATAGACGGACAAGATGTCTTATGTAACTTCAGCTTCTACCTTCACGCCAGCCTAGAGGAAGATGTTAGGACCAGCTCTGTTCAAAGGGTGAGACTAAACCAAAACCGTTGCTTAGAACCTAGCTCTACTTTAATAACCTTACGCCCCTATAAGCTACGATTATCTAACATCGACCTTATGTGTTTGATTTATTGCTATGAAATTAGTACTGTTCTCTGGCACATCTAGGTGACTCCTGTTTCAACCCCAGCAACCTTTGGTTGGCGGCTCCACTTTTTGCTTTCTCTACATAACGATTTTATATTTGTTTTATGCTTTCTTCTCCTTATAAAATGTTTGTACTGTAAGTGATTTCGTCACGCACATTAGTTAATAAGTAGCTTTGATGTAGTGATTATGTTACAAATTAGTTAATGTGTATGATTAACGTATAAGCTGAGGAACGAACTTTTGTGAGCAATATTAAGATTATGATTTTTCAGGTTTTTGTGGGTTATTGTTTGGAGTACTTTTGCAGTCTTTAGTATTATAGTATCACTTAATCTTTGGAACAAGTACTACTACAACTCAATCGCTTACGAAGTTGAGACTGTCTCGAATATTCCAGAACTCAAGGCAATGAATGCTGCACTCGCTATTTGTGGGAACGAAGGAAAGTAAGTAGAAACGATAAAATACTGTTTTCTGATTATTTCAATTTGCAGTTTATAATCTAATACTGTGAATTTTAAAATGTCATTGAAAGTAACAGTCGTGAAACTGGGACAAGAAATAGGTGTACCCAGGTAAAATTGGAACACTCTGCTATGATTACCAAAGAACATATAAGTTTATACTATGCTGAGTGTAAGTTACTTCAGATACATTTTTGCTCACAATAAGAAAAGTATTCAATTGATTCTCAGCAGTATTAAAAATATTATGGATTAAACTTATTTGTCTGGATATTTTATGGTGTCCTTACTAGAAAAGTGCTGTTATATATATATATATATATATATATATATATATATATATATATATATATACATATATATATATATATATATAAACTCATAGACTATGAAAACTGAAACTTTTATATTATTTTGTAATTTCTATATTGTATCAAGAAAAATTGTTTATATATTATTTAACGGAAAATATATTTTTCTTTGGAAACAACACATTCCGCACTTGGCAGGTCGCTTACTAAGATGAGACTATCGAGAATATTCCAGAACACAAAGCATTGAATACTGCATTACATATTTGTGGTAACGAAGCAAAGTAAGTAGAAACGGTAATATGCAGTTTTCTATTGATTCCACTTTGCAGTTTATAGGCTAACAGTGTGCATTTTAAAATGTCATTATGAGTAACAGTGGAGAAACTGATACCAGAAATAAGTGTGCCTAGAGAAGGCTTGGGCACTCTGCTATAATTGTCGAAAAACATGTAATTGTATATCATTCTGAGTGTAAATTTTTCAGTAATATTTTTGCTCAGAGTAAGGGAATAATTTAATTGATTTTCAGCAGTGGCAAAGCAGTGCTAAGATTAGATGTGTGTAGTTATTTCCACACATATATATCGTCCCTCTCGAGACAAAATGGAGCATCTCATTCCAAGTCAGATTTGTGGTGGACAAACCCTTTGTGCGTGTGTTTTCTCTGGCTTCTCCTGTTTCCTCCCCTTTTAATCATTAAACCAGTCATTCAGTTCTCACAATCACCGTCTCATTTAGACTAGCTGTCATAACCGTGGGAAGTAAAACTTAAAGATTTGTTTTTAGTGCACTTTTTAGCATCCGGAAACATTATCGTGAGAAGTTTCTATATTGTAACTAACATAAATGTACTTGGATTTCACCAAAAGAAGAATAACATAATCAAATCCATCACATTTTAGTGGATAGAAGAAGAAAGCCATTTTAGCATAATTGATGTTTGGCCGTTTAGAGGCGTCCAATGCGAACGTGGTCATTACGAGGTAGCATCATAAGAGAGATTATCTTTGAATAAAGGATATATTCAACATCAGAAAACGGAGTGGTTTAGTTTCAAGGAAATAGAGGAGGATCATGAGAGAGGGGAATACTAGATTGAAGTGTCGATTTGAAATAACGGATACCATTAACATTTCAGCCAAAGAATAATTGGGGTACGTAGAAGTACATAGAAAAAAGAATACATTGAAAAGCAATGCATTAAAGTGGTAAAGAAGATAAAAACAGGCAAGATTGCGTTAGCTTCAAAATTGGAGGGTACAACCACACAAAAGTTTATTAATTTCAAACATGAAACTTCCAGAATTTTTAAAATATTGAAATGCAAGATTTGAAAACTATGATATACGAACATAAAACTAATAGTAAATATAAAAACATTTCGATATATATATATTGCACAAATGTGGTTAATAAAACATAGAAAAAAATTCAAATCGATACCTCAATTTTTTGAGTTGCCGCCATCGGCTTGAATGTTTTAAAAAATGATCCAATCGTAAACTTTTTAAGACACAAAATGAAAGATTATAACTTTACACAATGTTCCAAGAAGAATAACATAACACAATAACATAAGAATAACTTTACACAATGTTCCAAGAAGAATAACAATCAAATCCATCACATTTTAGTGGATAGAAGAAAGCCATTTTAGCATGGTTCACTTTTAATATACAACCATACAGAAGATTAAGTATTCCTTATTTATGAAACTATAATCTTATGTTCTTTTGACAGATTTTCCGTTCAGGTGTATAGTGTCCGTCTCGCAAGAACAATAACACTTTAAATTTAAAGCCGTTACCACGACAATTGTTAATTCCAATGCTTTAGTTATATATTCACAGAGACTTGAAAATTAACTTCAGAAACACATTCTACTTGTACCACCAGTCGCACCTCTGGTCGCACCAGTCGGTCTTTTCATAATATTAGAAATTTAACTATTTTTCGGTCATTTCATTTCGAATAACTCGCTACAGATTTATAGTGCTAATATCCCTGCGAACACACCAATCACTAACGAAAATTAACAAAAATTCACTGTCACGAGACTTCAAACTTCCCAAATGCTATTCCTTTAAACATGTGACAAACAGCTTCTACACAGCCACAAAGCGAAGCAACGAAAGAGTGTCAAACTGCCGAACTCTGGACAATGAACTGGTAAACGTAACTAGGTGTTACCCTGGCTCGTAAACCACAGGGAGAGATAGGCCACGCCCCCTAATCGCGCAACTCGCTACTTTTATCTCTTTCTCTAGTTGTCAATAGCATACGATTTTAAATGCAATTCTTAAATTCTTTCGTTTACAATTCTCTGCGGAAAGACCTTACTACGTAATAATGCACAATTCATAATAAATCAATTAAATTTTGTTTCATTATTTTACTTCCGTTCATTTATTTTTGCCTTCTTTTAATTGACGAATCCATTCTTCGATAATGGAAAATACTCGATGAAATGTATCGTTATAACCACTATTACTTGAGCAAAAAATCTCTAAACAAGGGCTTTTTGAAACAACATCCCAATCACAACAAAATCTAAGAAATAGAAGATTACCTTAGTAACAAATAAATCACAATACATAAAATTTAACAATAATAATTCCACAATTACTAAGAATAAATGTATCTATATTTAAAATATTTTTTGCAGAATTTATAACCATAATATCGTCTTTCAACAAAACATTCAAGGTTATATATTAACATATTTAAATATCAAAATAACAATGAATTTATTATACAATTACAAACTCCTAAGCAGATTAAATTACGAAACACTCAATTTATTTCTCTTCCAAATATTTTTCCAACTAATTCCTGGGTTCTCGATATAATGTTAATTTCTGAAACAAGACTTCTACGATGAGATTGTAAGCTATTATTTTCGTCAGATATCAAGACAGTACTTTCTGTTAAGTGTCTTCTCAATACAAAAGGCCCAAGCCGTTTATCGCTCAATGATTTCGCTACCTTATCTTTCAGAGAAGACTTAATATAAGCAGAGATCAAAACTTTTTCAACTAAATGGAACGTGACTTCTGTTCTTTGAAACATTAGTGTTTCCTTTTATTTCAGAATTTCTCCATATTTCTCATGGCATTTAACCAAACTTCATGAGTTGTATACCAGTCAAATCTGACTCGGAGAGGTCACATCGATTCTCCAAAGGGTTGTTGGAAGGACCTTCATAAACCAATCTCGATTGGAGTCATCTTGAAGCCCGCAAGCTCACTTATATTGAGGGAATATTGCAAATGTGGAAAAAGAGTCGCCTAGAGGTGTTCATCTGCAAAATAAGCACGAATAGAAGATTTCAAGGTCTTTATAAAACGTTCGGATGTATTTCTCTCAGGATTATATGTGCTCAATTTGATATGTTTGATGCCCAATCCGATAATAAATTTCTTGAAATAATCAGGAACAAAAATTGAAGCATTATGTGTTGATATTGTTTCAGGAAAATCCCAACCTACTAAATATATCAGTTGGTTTATCTGCTAAGGATGATGAGGTCAAATTTCGAAGCTTCTTAAGCACCTAACCCGACTAGCATTATCTACCTTAATTAGGAAATATTTGTAACCTTTACAGGTAGGAAGTACGCCTAGTATGTCAATCGTCCAGCGGGAACCTATGCGTTTTATGTATTGTGATACCAAAAAACATCTTTTTTGACTTTCTTCTTTCACAAGCTAACAACGATGACAACTATATACAAATTCTGATACTTCTCCCTTTATATTTTCCCAGGTAAATTTTTTCATTAATTTCTTTAGTGTCCGGTAAATACCCGAATGACCACAAATTAACTTGTCGTTATGGTAGTATTCTGTCAGAACGCGTCTTAATGCTTTAAGGATTACAATTTTATAAGGATTATTAACAATATTCGTTCTCTTAATTAATATCTTCTTATTCAGAACATAGCCTTGAACAGAATCTCCACTTTCAATCTTATCATTTATAACTTTATACTCAGGACCTTCTTTTTACACATCATCTATGGACTCTTTTATAAGCGGAAGTCTCCACATATGAAGTAATCTTAAATTGATATTAAAGCCAGCTAGCCCCATTATCTCATCTACTACATAAAACTCGAAAGGAACATAGACCCGTGTCAAAGTGTCGGCAATTAAGTTATCGCTGGAAGGAACATGTTTAATTTGCAAAGAAAATTGACACAAGGTCTGAACTAAAGGTCCATATTTCAATAGCCATTTTGAATTACTAAGGATCCAAGTTATAGCTTTATTTTCAGTGAGAAAATCAAACTCTTTAACAAACTAATGCCTGAATCTAGCACTAAACTTCTGAATTCAATTTCATATATGCTTCGGTGTTTGTGTGCCTCTCATAGTTTCTTATTGAAGAAGGCAACAGGCTGGATTTCCCCATACTATTTTTCTGAGACAGACAACTTTCGATGATTTTCCTGACCCATCCACATTAACAATAAATCGTTTATTTAGGTCTGGAGTCTTCAAAACCACATTCCCCGCCAATATATTTTTCAATTTTTTCTAGGATCTTTGGATGTTCATAGGTCCAGACACATTTCTTATTTACTGATTTAAGTTCGCTAAGTGTGCCCATCATTTATTCCATTTCAGGTGCAAATTTGGCGTAATAATTAAAAAGCCCAAGAATTTTCATAAGACTTCTGCGGTTTCTTGGTGTAGGAATATTTTTAATTGCGGAAGTTAATTGCGGATCGATTTCCATTTGATCTCCTGATACAATATACCCAAGATAGTTAATCTTAGTATAAAAAACATACTCTTGTGAGGAGACACTGTAACATTATACTTTCTGCACCTATCTAAAGTTTACATATACTTTTCTTATGTTTTTAAATCGTATCGAAAAATGTGAACATCGTCAAAATATGACTATTCTCCCACCTTTTGCAAGTCTCCCAGCATTTTCTGCATGAGAAGAATTAATATATTCCTTCGGTTTTAATTCCAACAGGGACTCGTGTATATTTGTATAGACCCTTAAGTGTTACAATAGTTGTTATAACTCTCGAACTATCGTCTACAATGATTTGATTATATGGGCGGCATAAATATATTTCTGAATACAGTTTCTTTCTTGATAACCGCGTGACACATTTCTCGATGTTAGGAGCAGGATAAGGATCACTCACAATAAGTTCCTTTGCCTTTATGTAATTACCAACTATTCTAAAAGTATGATTTTTATTCTTCATTAAGAAGCAACTGCTTGCGTAGTTAGAGTGGTCTACCTCTTTTAATATTCTTCGTTTACCGAGATCCTGAATTTGTTCATCAATTTTTTCCTTATTCTTAGGTATCGGGAATGGATTCTGCTTGAACGGTTTATTTTCTGTTAAATAAATACTCCCAACAAAATCATTTATACATCCCACTCGCTCAACTTCGGAATATTCTTTGTTAATCGACTCAATGAATAAGTTTAGTTCCTGATCACGAAAGCCGCAAGATTCACTCATTCCTGATTTTCCCTTTGAATGCACGACTGTTTTTTCACCTGTTGAGAACGAACTTGTTTGGTTTCTCGCCGTGGAGTATTCTCAACGCTATACTTCTTCTTCTGATTTAATAGATTATGAAAATTTTCCGCTTGTTCTATATCCACATCGGATGCCTCAGATGAACTACTGGATAAACACATATAAGCTTCTAGAACGGTTGAATGATCATTAATAATCTTATCCACACTCGAATCTGAACCTTTACAATCCTTATTCTTATCGTCAGAATTTTTTCTATTCTTCTTTCCCATCTTAGCTGACTTCCTAACAGAACTATTAGGTATAGATGTCTTCGAAAACTTATCTACCACCGCCGAATAATTTAAATTCGGAACATTATCATTGAAAAATGCTTGAAGATACTGAGGATTATCCATGGTCACCTGATAATTATTGGTAGAAATCATTGCCAAGTCAATGCAATATCTTCTTCTCAATTTCACTTCAAATTTAGAAGTTAAAAAACCCCAACTTCGTAATCTTCATTCACAAACTCGGGCTGTCTTCTATCATTAACAGCTTCAGGAACTGTGGTATCCATTACGTCATAGTTCTTGGACAAATAAAATTATAACAGGTTTCTTATATGTAAAAGTTGTTATTAATTTGGGACGTTAATTGTTAACAGCCCTTTTTCTAATTGTTGAAGTTCTAGTTCACATTGTATTTTTTCTCTCAAAAGAACAGAAAGAAATATTATCCGCTCTGAAGAAAATTGAAGTGAAACCCGGCGCATTCTTATTTATAAATTTTTTGAATGCCCTTCTGAACAAATTGCCTTTGGCAATTTAGATCAACTGATCTAATTCCTCTATTAACTCGATTAAACATATCTGTTTGATAATTCAAACGTAATCTTTTCCTTCCATCATGCATAATAAAAACCTTATTATTATAGCATATAACTGCTGACGTTGAACTAAGGAAAGGCATACTAAGAGACACTCGCATGGTAGTTGTACCACAATTCGAAAATTAACATTCTTGAAATACCTTCACAAATTGATATTAAGAGTTATCTCCTCTCCCGTAGCGAAATTTGACTCAGATGAAACATTAACATCATCCACCGCACAAATGTATTTATCAACACCACTTCGTCTAGCTAGTCTTCTCGTGACAAGATTGAAACAGGAACCTCCGTCTACACAAATACTAGTTAAAATGTTATTAATCCTGCCTACAACAAAAGTTGCTTCTAAGCCGTTAATTTCGGATGGTATTCTCTCCTTAAATCTCTCAACAAAATTTTCAGATCGGTCTCTTTATTATTATTATTATTATTATTATTATTATTATTATTATTATTATTATTATTATTATTATTATTATTATTATTATTATTATTATTATGAAATCCTGGAGTAATCGAGATCTCAAATCAATTGACTCGACTTTTCATTAAATGCTGAAATACAATTCTGATCTTTTGACCTGCCATCAGACATAGTTGAAGCACTTTTTGATAACCATTTGATTTTTTCTTTTAACACCCATTAAATTATTATATTCAAACTGTTCATGTGTATTTATTACAAACTGTTCTGAAATATCTATTAGCTCTAACCTATTGTTTTGAACATAAGAGCCAAGCATTCGAAAATGCTGATTTGGATTCATTCCAATTAAGATGATCCAAACCAATTCACCTTCCTCCATATTAAAAGTAAGAAAAGTCATAGATATTGTTACAGATTTCACGTATTCATTCATTAATTCTCAAAGCCTCTCCTTTCTCTAAACCCTATCACTAATCAATGAGTGAATTACAGTAGGAGAAACAAACCTAGCTAACAAATTACATTGAAAAGAATCCCAATTAAGATGTTCATATAAGACAGAAGTTACCATTTTTAAAATAATTCCATCAATTAATACCGACATAATCATTCTAAATGAATAACTACTTTCTAATAAAATTTCCACTATTTTCGTTAACATATCGAAAACTTGCATGCTACCACTACCAGTTACATTCTTCACACTCACCAACCTATTCTCTAAGTATGACTAAGATCTCATGTGAGTGTATTTCACCATTAATCTATGTAAAAAAAACTAGATTCAGTACGATAAAAATCTAAACGAGATGAGGTTTGAACACCTCTTGCAATGTCTAAAATTCGGAATCCAAAAATCTGGATTAAATTCCGGATTACTCTCAAAAACATTACTACTTCCTACCCTCGGAGCTCGGGTAAGAAATTTGACACCATTCTGTAATAATTGCCTATTTCTAAATATCGAATGCAAGCTCGAGTACCTCCTGTAGGATTAACATTCGGAGAAGAAACTCCAAATCCACTACCCAAAGGCAGTTCCGTAAGAGTAACTTTTTGGCTCATATCTTGAACAATTAGCACTCGGAGGATTAAATAACCGACTAAGACCATATGTTCCAACAGAACATTGAATTGATGGGTTTGACATATTACCAATGGATGAAGGAATATATCTTACATCCATAGAACCGCATATAGGTTGAGCTAATTCCGTTTCTAAAGAACCAAAAGCTGAATTTAAATTCAAACCTAAGATTCCTACTTGCATCAAAGGTAACAAATTTCAAATCAGGAATATCAATACTGACGTAATCACGAACGTTATACATTATACAATTTTAATATACGCAAAATTAAAACAAAATATAAGACCAATATTAAACTCTAGACATACACATAAACATTTTTCTACTACTACAACAGAAAAAAACAAATGGAAATTGACTGGAAACAAACTGAAATATTCTGGAAAACATTTGAAGGAAAACTATTCTTACAATTACTCATTAACAATCATATTCAACCGTCACGCAAACAACATTTATTAGGAGTATCACCTTTAAAAATGTTTCGTTTATATATAAAGACTGTCCCATAAATCGTGTGCAAAATTTAATTTCATAGTATGTAGCACTCGTAAAAGCTAGAACTGCGGAAATAGCAGGCAATTTAGAGGAGGGTCAGAAGTTTTGTTTGATAGCAAAACAAGATCGCAGGTGTTATTGTCTGCGAAGTTACAGGGTCAAAGGTAAAAATCCGATACTTTCCTTATGGAATTTCAATGTTAAATGGTAGTCTTGCATGCCATTTTTTGAATATCCATCTCTGGTAGTAAAATGGTATATCGACACAAATTCTGATCCGAAACAATGTGATAACAAAAAGTGTGGGCAATCTTGACCCGGTGACCTCTAGCAGGTCATCTGTGACCCATGAGGTGAAAGCTCCCTTTTCAACAGCTTATTGTACACAATTAATTCAGTTGAAGATAATGTTAAAAAGCACATGTATAAAGGATCTACCGAAGATCCTTTTTTGAAAATCGAAGTGGTCCGCAGTTACATCAGAGGTCAAAGGTAACGTAGTCAAAATGTCATATTTGATGGGTTCACAAGGAAGAAACTGACATTGGAAATGATGATTCGTGGTGCAATAGAACACATGCATAAAGATCCTTCCAAGGAGTGTGTATGGGCATAGAAGAAAGGTAAACAATGTCATAAAAAGGTCAAAGGTTACGTAGTAAAATTTTCACGTTTGACGTGTTAACGAGTACGAAACTGCGATGTTGCAAATAAAGATTAGAGCTGCCACAGAACACATGCAAAGCGATTCTTCCAATTATTGTATGTGAGGTCAACAACATCATAAAAGGTCAAAGGCCACGCAGTTAGAATTTCATGTTTGGTGTGTTAGCAAGTATGAAACTGAGCCGATTGAAAAGTGATCTGAGCAACCATAGTAGACATGCATGAAGGTCCTTCGAATTGGTGTGCATGGGCATAGGAAAAAGGTTAACAATGTCATAAAAGGTCAAAGGCCACGCAGTTAAAAGGCCATATTTGATATGTTAGCAAGTATGAAACTCTGATGTTGGATATAAAGATTTGAGTTGCCACAGGACACATGCAGAAAGGTCCTTCCAATTGATTTGTGTGAGGTGAACAATATCATAAAATGTCAAACGTCACACGGTTAAAATTTTGTTTGGTGTGTTAACAAGTATGAAGCTGTGAGGTTGGAAATAAAGATTCGATCTGCTATAAAACACATGTAGAAAAGTCCTTCCAAGGAATATGTATGGTCATAGGAAAAAGATGAAAATGTCATAAAAGGTCGAAGGTCACGCAGTTCAAATGTCATGTTTGATGTGTTAGCAAGCATGAAACTGTGACGTTTTAAATAAGGATTTGAGCGTCCATAAAACAAATGGAGAAAGACCCTTCCAAGGTGCACATAACCATAATGAAAATGTCAATATTGCCATAAAGTGAAGAATCCTAATTTTATAATTCATTTACTGCAGGCAATGGTATGCGTCTGCTTCTGTGATGTTTAAAACAATGAATAAAACATAGTATGAGTTCCTCCTTTTGTTAATTACTTAGCTTTGCAAAACAGCATTCGAAATGTTTTCTTAATTGAAACATATTAGTAGCTATTAACTACAAAGAAATATTTGAAATATTGTGTTACCTGTACAACAAAAACTGATGTTTTTGTAGACTGTAAATCTTTTCAGTAGTTCACTATTCATTCCACATGACCTCCGTGATATGCTAAGCGCAAGTTCACTTTGTGTATAAGGATCTTTGTGAAGATTTTTTAAGAGTGTCTGGAGTTATCTGTTTAACGGCACGCTTTATCGATTGTCGGAATTCTTCAAGTGTTGCTGAAGGAGTGTTATAAACTTGTTGCTTAAGAAAGACCCACAAAAAGAAGTCACATTGGGTTAGATCAGGACTTCTATCTGGCCACTCGACATCAGAACCCATACTTATTAAACGGTTTCCAAACCGTCCTCTTAAAATCTGTAAACTTACCCTAGAACGATGTGCTGGAACTACATCCTGTTGAAACCACATATCATTGTGTGGATCAAGATTTAAGCGATCAAGTTCAGGGAATAGAAATTCTCGCAACATATTTTGGTATGTAAGTTGATTAAAGTTTGCTTCGAAGAAAAACACCCCATACCACACCAGTTGCTGTTAGTCCCATCCACACCACAATACCCCTTTGATCTGCACAGCGTACTTTTTTCCGCAAGTGGACTGGGTTCCCAGAACCGTGCATGTGATGAAGATACCGTTCCATTAAAAAACTTAACTTCATCTGACATTATAATTTGAAATAAAAACATGGGAGTAAATGAAAACTGAGCGAACGCCTATCTCCGCGTTTTTGTAATAGACTTCCTACTAAGAACGTAAAACGCAAGTAAATCGTCACGTTGTTGCTTTGTTAGAGTATCCATTGTGACATAGATATTTACACACACAGACACACACACACACACACACACACACTCTCTCTCTCTCACACAAGATACAGAACATTCACTAACTCATTTAATTCTAAGCTCAACTCCGCACTATACTACCACACTGCCTCTGTCCAACCAGATTATCATTCTAGTAACGCCAAACCAGTTGTGTGAACGAAACAGACTGATTGTTTGACGTAAGCCCAAAACATAAACATATAGTGTTTATGCTTCAACCACGAAAGGGTATAAATAAGTGATAAGAGTGCGTTTCTTCCTACATATGGGGAAGCAACTTATTTCCAGTGGAGTTATTTTTATTTTCTTCTCAATTTCCTGCGTAAGCATGAAGGAAATATTAAGGCTGATGTATTTATTTTTCATGAGAATACGGGATATCTTTGTTCTCCCCTCAAAATTCTCAACACAATGCATTGTTTGGAAACAGTTTATTTTCAATGCATTATCCTATTTGATATGGATACAAAGAAATAACGAACAATCTCTAGTACACTCTGTTCTCAGAATTTTTTAGAACTTCTGATTGATTTGCATTTACATGTGATATTTTCATTGGAATATGCTACCCAAATAATATATTTTTTAAAGAATCTATTAGACGAAAGGAAATCGTGCACCCACTATGCCTTAAAATGTATAATGTATAATAAATGCATAATAACTTTCTAAAAATTATGAATTCTTGTTGTATAAAAAGAAACGATTTCCGAGAGCCCAGAAAAACGAACCGAATGCTTATTTAAAACATTATACGAATTGAATTTAACATTTCGCATAGTTTCATACAAGCAATATACAAAAAAACCCTCGTGATCTTTGACTCCTTATGAACATCCAAATTTTCATTTTTGGTTGAAACGGAACTTTCAATAATTATTTGATGCATGTTTGCAGTGGCATCTGTGCTTGAATTAATATTGTAGTATGACATGTGGAAACCGGAACGATTCCCACAAAGGTCACAGGTGAACTGCTGAAGGTCACAATTTCTCATTTTAAAAAAAAAAACATTCTTAGTTTTAAATACCATACCAACTAAATTCGTTTTCAAACATTAGCGTCTCATACTTGAAAATATACGAACAATGAACTTCTTATTTCGTGACCTTTGACCTTTTGTGATATTGTTGACTCTTAATTCTACCTGTATTCTGTGGCCACCTTTCTGCATGTACTCTATGGTAGGTAGTTTTGTGATATTGTTGAATTTTCATTATGTCTGTATTCTATGGCCACCTTTCTTCATGTATTCTATGGCAGGTCAAATAATTTCGCAAAGGTCGCCTTTCCATACTTTCATCAAACATGATATTTTAACAGCGTTAAGTTTGATCTCTTTTGACATTGTTGACCATTTTCTTATCCCCATACACACCAATTGGAAAGACCTATTGGCATGGTTTCTATGGTAGCTCAAATCATTTTTCAAACGTCGCAGTTTCATACTTGCTAACACGTCAAACATAAAATTTTAACTACGCGACCTTGACATTTTATGGCATTTTTTACCTTTCTCCTATGGCCATACATATTCCTTTGGGAGGACTTTTATGCACGTGTTCTATTGCATCTCAAATCATTATTTCCAATGTCACATTTTCTTACTTGTGAACACATCAAACATGACATTTTAGGTACGTGATCTTTGACCTCTGATGATATTACTGACCACTTCGCTTTGCTAAAACTGATGTTCTTTAGATCCTTTATACATGTGCTTTTTAACATTATCTTCATCTGAATTAATTGTGTACAATGAGCTGTTGAAAAGGGAGCTTTTTCCTCATGGATCACACATGACCAGCTAGTGGTCACCGGGTCATGATTGCCCACACTTTTCGTTATCACATTGTTTCGGATCAGAAATTATGTAGATATACAATTTTTTTGCTACCAGAGATGGATATTCAAATAACGGCATGCGAGACTACAATTTACCTTGAAATCCCGTAAGGAAAAATCGCATTTTGACCTTTGACAATGTAATTTCGCAGGCAATAACGCCAGTGATCTTGTTTTGCTATCAAACAAAACTTCTGACCTTCCTCTAAATTGTCTGCAAATTTCACAGTTCTTGCTTTTACGATTACAGAGTACTATGTAATTAAAATTTACACACGAATTATTCGACAGTCTGTATATATATAATTAATTTCCAATTCTCAAAAATATGATTATCAACATTCTCCATATAATTTAAAGCAATAAATTAATTATTATGTCTTAAGTATGTCAGTGGGAGCCTGATGTCGGAAGACAATACAAATAATGTTATTCAAAAAGTAATATATTAGCACAAATTAAAAGATCCTAACCAAAAAATTTAGAGGTGGACAAGTTCTTTGTTCTATACAACTTCCATGTCCGCCTAGCTCCATCACTTCGATTCCAAACCAAGAATTACTTTTTTTAAATGCAAACAATAAAGTTAATTTCAAAACTCTCAATTTGGATTCAGTTAGACAAAACCCGGCAAAACGAACTTTCTGGCAGGGTTATCATTAACGATTTAATCACGTAGAATGCTAACCATGTGATCCAAAACTTTTTCATACAATCAAACAACATAAACAAACCAAACACAAGTATTTCAATTTTTAATTAACAATTTTATTCAAACAATAATATGGGAGTGTATATACGCTAAAGCGTTTGAAAAACGCGTATACACAAAAATGGCATAACAACCCATAAAATATATAATGCGTTAAATATTATTAATTGAATAATCCAAAGTTTGAAATAATTAGATAATAATATGACCTCTCCAATTTATATTACGCAAATCTCAGATCAAGTTATTTATGACACAATAATCTGAAACTTAAATCTTTCTGAATTTCAAAAGTACGGATCAGACTCAAGTATTTCAATTTTAAGTTAATCAAATCCAAAGAATTTACTTAAAAAATCTTGTAGTTTGCTCTGTATTATAATCTCAAATTTTCTCAAGTTAATTGTACATTCCAAAAATTCCTATTTATGAAATGTTTTTCAAATTTATTAAAATCTAACGTACCGATAACTTCTACGAATTGTCAGTTAAAATAATGTAACTTTAAACAATACAAAACAGTCCTATAATAATTTATATTAATTTAAAATGGGATTCTTGCTTATACTTAGAAATGTTGCAGTTCAATTTCTATAAACATTCTGACTATTATACAACCATTCATTTGACAACTGGAGATGGATCGAAAAATAATAGTATTTAACTCTACGAAAAATTCGACTACACGCAAATTATCAAAAAGTAAGAAAATACTATCAAGATGCAAGAGAAAAATATGTATAATGAAATACTGGATCTTTAAATTGATTTTGTATTAGATTATTTTCTTTAATCTCCCATTTAAATGATCGCCACAAAATCAGTGAGGGCAAAAATGCATCAAGAGAAGCAAAAGCCTAACCGTTTCCTCTTCCTCAATGGAAATGTATTTCGAGTTACAAGCAAACGACCAAAAATTACAAAAGCAAAATGTGATACAAGTACCTTTTCAACTAGTAAAAAAGGCACTCTCCCCGTTGTAGATTGCTTATTTTACCTTGCTTCTTTAGATCTAATGGAACAATCTGTCTGACTTGTCCTCAACTTCTTAAATCAAGTATTAGGACAATTTTTCATATTAGAGCCGCTTGAGATTTTCTACAAAAATCCAGTTAAATAAGTAATTATTTATAAATTGAACAGAATAGAAATATAATGCCTATAAATGGACAAATCCCACTAGTAGCTGGGAATTTAAAGAAAATATCCAGCATCGAAGCCATTCACTAAACTCCGACTTGTTCACCACAAAATTTCTACTCTGAACAATCTCGCAAGAACAATAACACTTTAAATTTAAGGCTGTAAGCACGGCAATTGTTAATTCCAATGCTTTAATTGTATATTTACAGGGAGCTTGAAAATCCACTTAAAAAACAATCCACTTGGACTACTAGCCGGACCCCCGGAGATTTCACTATTTTTTCGGTCATTTCATTTCGAATCACTACCTTCTGATTTATACTTGCAAACACCCTAATCACTAACGAAAATTAACAAAATTTCATACTACCACGAAACTTCAAACTGCCCGCATACTGTCTCTTATACAATTAACAAATATCTTCTACAGTCTACGAAGCGAAGAGACGAACTAGATCCAAACTACCAGACTCTGGACAAAGAACTAGTAAACGTAACCAGGTGTTACGTTGGCTCGTAAATCACTTCTAGAGATAGGCCACGCCATCTATTCGCGCAACTGTTTACTTTTCTCTCTTTCTCTGGTTGTCATATTTTTATTTGCACTAGGGAGCTTCTTCCTTCTAACACTAGACTTGTTAGAAGACGTACTATCATCTGTGGCGTATCGGGTAAGGAGTTGAAGCTAACATGTTAGCTATGCTGAAGTTTAAAATTGACAGCTATTCATTTACGCATACTTTTAGAGTTTAAGAAAAACTTTGCATCTTCTGTTTTGTTGGTGAATGATTGGTTACTTCCTCAGCATGTTACTATTAACCAGGACAGTCACGTAGTTCACATAGTTAGGTTTGGGAAACCCACTGATTAAGCGCTACCTGAGAGTCACGCTATAGGCACAGTTTCCGAACAAACAACGAAGTTAATGCAAGCGTAATTCATAACGGCAAAATCTGTCACTTTACCACCAAAATCTAGTGTTTCAGTATCTGTTCGTAAAATTAATGATTTAGTGGGAGTTAATGATATTTTGCAACCAAATGAGAAAATCTGTTCTAAAGCTGAAATCTTTGTCAATGAGTCTAAAGCGGATTCTGTTAATCCAGTAATTAGAGTAGTCAACCCAACCAACAAAAAGTTCAGTTTAGAGAAAAATCTTCACTTAGGTGCAGCTATTAGTATTAGGCCGGGTGCGCATTACCCAAATGATGCAGATAGTGCTCAAAATCATGGTTTAGCCAGTAAACAAGACAACAGTAACTTTCCTGCTGGTTTTGATGTCAAAGGTGTGGACATTAACCCTCAAATTTCTGACGATCAGACGCAAATGTTTTATTCTGTTATAGAGGAGTATCAGGATGATTTTTATTGGTCAGAGGATGAGTTTGGAGTGCCCAAGGGTTTGGTACATGAAATTAAAATGCTAGAAGACGTCCCAGTTCACACCAATCAGTTTCCAATTCCCTTCCACTTAAGAGAAGAAGTTAAGAAACAGATTGATACTTTGCTGAAAAAAATGTCATTAGGAGGTATATATCTACTTGAAATTCACCTATTCTTCTCGTGAAAAAAGTCTGGATCTTTCAGATTTGTTTTGGTTGCCAGGGTCATTAACCTCTATATTTCACCAGACAGTTTTCCAGTGCTGTCGAAGGAAGACATTGTTTCGCATCTAAGTAAGTGTAGCTACCTTTGTTGCTCCGATTTATTCAGCGGTTTCTTCCAGGTGTAGATCGCTGAGGAATATCAACATCTCACTGCCATTGTAATCCCAGGAATTGGTTCCTTTTGTTTTGAAGCTCTCCCACAGGACCTTATCACTAGTTCCGTTGGGATAAACAGATTAGTGAAAAAGACATTGGAAGGATTAGAATCTGAAGAGACTTTTGGGTACCTAGATTATTTTTTCTTGGGTGGAAACACTTTTGAGGACACTACCAATCTCATTCAGGAGTTGTTTCAACGAACTAGAGAACGTAGTCTTAAACTTGCAGCAGAAAAATCAAAACTGGCTTATTTTTCATTAACAATTTTGGGACACGATATGTCGTACGATGGCTTGCGAATTTCAAAAAGATGACTTACTCTATTATTAATTATGAACGTCCGAAGACGAAAATACATGTGAAAATTTTCTAGGATTAGCTAGCTTTTTAAGACGATTCTTACATAATTTTTCTGAAATCGCGGAGCCTTTGAATTCGCTTGTCAGAAAAGATGTACCGTATAAGTGGACACAAAAACAACAAGACGCTTTTGAGAACATTAAAGATCTTATCATAAATTCGCCATATTTAATACATTGTAATCCGAAGCACCCTGTATACTTGTTCTGTGATGCATCAACGCCCGATCTGGCTCAAGTTCTCAAACAACCTATATGTTCTCCAGATGACCCAGAGATAGCACCAGTGATAGAAAGTTTCCACAAAATTTTCCAGAATATTTTCCGGAAAATTTTCCGATTCATAAAAACATACTCTACTTATTCCTCCAGAACAATTTCCGTTCTTAACAAATATCAGTGATCAAGGAGCAATTCCTCTCAGTATTCATAAAATCGATTGAATTCATGTATAGAAATGTTAAAAAGTCAAAGATCGACTAAAGAATCTGAAAATTTTCACGGCTCAGACAATTTTCAGTACTATGTATGAACAAGTGAAGAAATTTTTCACGAATATAAAAATTCTCTATTCTGTACAGTGATGAAAATTTTCTAGAAAATTTTGAAACGGAAAATTTTCTGATTCATAAAAACATACTCCACTTATTCCTAGATCGTTGTTTAGCCGTGATGCGAGGTGGAAAATTTTCTTCTATATTTTTTCAGAAAATTTTCCGTTGTCAACAAATATCAGTGATCAAGTAACAATACTTCAGTATTCAAAAATGAAAATCTTTAAGTTAACGTCCCACGGTTATGCCGGTTAGGCTAAAGAAGACGGTGATAATGAGAAATGAGTGAAATGGTGGAATGAAGAAAGTGGGAGGAAACGGGAGAACCCCGAGAAAACCCACGAGCACGGTGTTTGACCTCAGTATTCACAAAATTGATTGAATTCATGTATAGAAAAGTTAGAAGGGGAAAGATCGTTTAAAGAATCTGAAAATTTTCATGGCTCCAAAAATGTTCACTACTATGTAGGAACAAGTGAAACAAATTTTTCGTGAATCGAAATATTTTCTCTTATATGGAAAAATTGAAGAACTTTTTATGAGTCATAAAATTTTCATCATTCCGAAGCGAAAAGTAAAACAACTTTTCGTGAATCGGAAAGTTTTATTTCTCTTTATAAACAAGTGAAAGGAATTTTCATGATTCGGAAAAATTTCACCATGATTTAGAAACAAGTGGAAAAACTTTTCATAATCCGGAGAATTTTGAACATTATATATAGTGATGTTTGGTGGAAACTTTTCCACTATATTTAACTGCACATTCAGCTACAGCATTGAATTTCTGTAAAGAAAAGATAGTCAGTAACAAATTACCGTTTTCCAAGTAGATTTCGGAAACCAGAAAATTTTCTATTTCAAGTTGAAAAGTAAAAATATACAGTGTTTCTCTCTCTCTCTCCCCTCCCTCTCTCTCTCCCCTCTCTCTCTCTCTCTCTCTCTGTGTGTGTGTGTGTGTGTGTGCGTGTGTAAAGTGCAAGGAACATACATCGAGTTCGTAGACAACAAATATGCCATTCCAATATTTAAAATGTAATAATAAATTGAAAAGAAACCTTTCTGTATTTATCAATTTGAGAAACAGAAAACTCCACTATTTCTTCACATGAGGCCTGCGTATGTAATGAAATAACTACATAATTGTTCCTTATGAAGATTATTTTTGTAACAGAAAATAAGAAAAATGATTTTATTGTGTTTAACACTCGTAAATCATAATGTCAATAAAATATATTAGGGATAATGACGATTCGATAGAATAAGTACACACACACACACACACACACACACACACACACATATATATATATATATATATATATATATATATATATATATCAGAAATAAGTTTTTTTGTTAATTAAAAAGAAATTACTTGTTGCTCTTAGAACGCAGCGCTAATAGTGCAGCTTTTTATGTTTATTTTATTATTTTAGCGGAAGAACAACTACACAAATCATCTTCCTTATTACTTATATTTCACTTACTCTTCTGAATGAATATATGAATAAATAAATGTTTATTTTCAGTAAATGGTCAGTATTTGCTTTCATGAGTTACTTAAACTCGATTTTTGGGTAGTCAAAAATTTACAGAAGGCACTTTATATTATATCTGCTTATTATGAATGTTGCAGTATGTAAATCTATAAAAGTAGTAAAGCTATGAGAAAACAGTCGTATGCATATTAAACTGACGAAATGTAATATTGTTAGATCAAAGGTGGATTCTGAGGGAAGAACGCATTGAAGTTTTTGAAACATTCTTGAAATAAAGAATCGTTAGATTTTCACTTCTCGATTCTTTTTAAGACAATATTTATTACTAATAAATTTTACGGCTAAACAACGATGTAGGAATAAGTGGAGTATGGTTTTATGAATTCATCACTTTTAATAAATTGAAATCCATGAGCTCCCACTGAGAATCGAAGACAGGTCTTGCATGCCAAAGCCGCGTATGCTAATCGTTTAGCAACAAAGGAGCTCTCAGAAGAAGAGAGTGAGAGAAACAGTTTGTAAAATTTTACTTCCCAACTTCAGACATTAGAAAATTTCTCGGCTCCCGGAAGCTAATTGAGAAAAAATAATTTGTTGCTGACTAACTTTCCTTTACAGAAATTCAATTTTGTAGCTCTATGTGCAGTTAAATATAGTGGAAAATTTTAAACCTAACATCACTATACATAATAACCATAATTCTCTGGCATATAATAAGTTTTTTTCCACTTGTTTCTACATCCTGATATTTTTTCCCGATCTACGAAAATTCCCTTCACTTGTTTCTACAGAACAATAAAACTTTCAGATTCACAAAATGTTGTTTTACTATTTGCTTCAAAATAATAAAATTTTCTGACTCTAAAAAGTTCTTCAATTTTTCCATATAAGAGAAAATATTTCGATTCATGAAAAACTGTTTCGTTTGTTCCTACATACTACTGAAAATTGTCTGAGCCATTTCTGAGAGATTCTTTAAACAATCTTTCTTTTTTAACATCTCTATAAATGAATTCAACCAATTTTATGATTGTTGAGGAATTGTTACTTAATTACTGATATTTTTAGAACGGAAAATTTTCCGGAAAAATATAGCGGAAAATTTTCCGAAATGGATAATTATCCGCCGAAAATTTTCCACCTCACATCACTAGGTATCACACATTGCTTATTTTAGGCGTAGCTTAAACAATAGTGTAAAATGTAGACATCAGTATGAAGTTGAACTTTTGAGCATTATATATGCCTTTCGTTATTTTTTACTAGGACGTCACTTTTCCTTGGAAACCGATTGTAATTGTTTATTGTTTCTGAAACAGACAAAGAATTTAGTTAAATTTGCCAGTTGGCTTAGTTTTATTGAACAATACAACTTTACTGTCGCACATGTATCCGAGTTGTCTAACGTAAAGGCTAATGCTGTTTCACGCTTTTTATCGTGCCCCCAGGGACATTTCTGACGAGCAACAGAACGAGGAAGATCATAGAGTATTTTATTCCACTGTTACTGAGTGTAATAATGTGTTAAGTGACGAGCCTTCTCTCAGTGATGAACAAATGAAGTATCCGTTTTATAAGGATATTTTGATTGATTAGAAAACAAGGCAAAGAAAAATCCGAACATTGAAAGACAAGCATTTTGCTACACGGTTATAGAAGGAATTTTGTATAGAAAACAAAAAACATCTAGTAGTATAAAATTTTTAGTTGCTGTACCTTTTTCATTACGCTATAAAGTTTTTGATGCGGCTCATACTTCTGCCATTGGTTCAAGTCACGGAGGTTTTTCAAAGACACATGTTCTTTTAGTGAAATCTGTGTATTTCCCTAATATGAAACAATATATCTATCAAAAATATAAGGAATGTTTAATTTGTCAGTCAAGCAAAAATAAACCTGGTTCTGCCTATGGTACATTGCAAACGTATCCCCAAGTGCCGCCCTTCTATCGAATTTTAGTAGATATTGAAGGGATGTATTCCACGAGCAATATTATCAGACAGAAATATTTGATTCTCGTTGTCGATGCTGCTACCCGTTATACTATTTGTGGTTCATTAGCAGATATAGCAGTTTTGTGTTAGTAGTTTTCTCTATGAAAACGTAATTTTGAAATACGGTATTTTAAAAGAAATAGTCACAGACAAAGCTTCATGCTTTACAAGTAACCTTTTCAAGGAGTTGTGTGCAATGATTGGGGCCAAGATTAGATTTGTAAATGTTCAAACTCATTACGCTAACGGGACTTCTGAGATAGCAATCCGAAACATTGAACAGAGACTGAAATCTGCGTTGTGTAATGAAGACAAAAGAAAATGGGTCGAACTGCTGCCATCTTTGTGTTAGCCTACAGTTTAACTGTCAATTTATCCTCTGGATACAGTCCTTTTGAACGTTTGTTTGGATTCCGAGGTAGGATGCTCCACGAAGCATTTTAGACACACCGTGTCAATTTTAGGGCAGCGCTGAATGTTTACGGCAACTTGGAGAAATACGAGACAAAGCCCATGATAAATAGTTTCAGAGATATAAGACGGCAACGAAATTTTAAGACAAACGTCATTCCAAACTCAATTTCAAAGTCTCAGGCAAGGTATAGATTTTGGACAGTACCATGAAGAAAGGATCCCCCAGAGCTTTTAGTAGAAATTATTTTGGTCCAGGAATCCTTCGGGATATTGACCACCCAAAATTCCTATTTTGTTACGTTCAAGACTGCACGAGGAAGGTTCAAGGTTCATTCGATTGCAGTACAAAGATTGGAGAAGTACTATAAGAACAGGGGGAGGAAAACAAGGAAGAGGGAAAAGAAGGTGACGTTGACTTGGATATACAAGACGCTGTAGAGAATGCTACTGCTAATGCCTGCTGTTCTAAAGTACAGGAAGAGAAACAGAAAAGAGAGAAAGATAAAGAACGTTGTGAAATTGTTTTCAATCCTGCGTAAATACGATAGAAAAAGAAAAAGATATTAAATCTGTGAAACTTTATGAGGTTGTGATTAACAATGAATTACCTACTTCGGCTGAAACAGGGAAGAATTGTTGCGGTTTGAAACTGAGGTCTGGTGCCAATTCTGCAATCAACAAGAAAAATAGTGGTTTTCGAGGATATATCGCTGCGATGAAAGCTGATGCTGTTGCCAACCCCATGAATGAGTTACTTATTCCATTAGAAGGAGCAGATAGAAGTATTGAAGAAGCTGCAGGAGAATAATTTCTTAAAGATTGTGAGAAAATACGTTCTTTGAAACCAGGACAAGTGAAGATTTCTCCAGGCTATAATCTCCCCGCTGATCGTGTATTATTGATGTGTGGTCCCAGAGGTACGAACAAGAAGAATTTGGAGAATTGTTACAACAATTGTTTTGATTTTGGGTTGAAAAATCAGTTTTCAACTGTGGCTTTTCTCTGCATCGCTGCTGGTTCATTTCATTTGCCTAAGGAACCTGCTTCGAGAATTGCATTGTTAAATACACGAAAATTTTTAGAGGATCATTTGGACAACGTAGACCGTATTGTATTGTGTATTTTCGACAAGGAGAATTGGGATCTCTATATGCATGTTTTACCTGTGTATTTTCCCTTGGAAGACGGAAAGAAGCGGAAGCTGTTTCTCTGCAATGAAGTTGTTTCTTTTTTTTAAAAAAAAGGGAAAAGACGGCTCTCAAAGAAAGATTTGATGCATTAGGAACATCTGTGAAGTTGGTGATGAATTTTGTTTTGACACTGGCCATGTCATTAAAGAATTTGTTTTGATTTGTTTGAGTTTTTAAGTGTTGCCGAAATTACAATTACAACGAAGAAAAGAAGAAAAAGGCGTACTCATATAGACATCATTATCTTTTTAGTCACTTGCAACTGATGGTTAACTTTGTTCAATATGTCTCTTTATCCTGGTTACCTTATCAAGAGCTTATAACCTGAATAGTTAGTATTTTGACGCCAAATCTATACATTACTGATGCACTATGCTTAGCAGAAGAAAACAAGGGAGACAGATGCAACTGTGAATTGATATTTGTATGTTATCTATGTTATAATAGCAATGAAGAAACAATTGCTACGTTTTTTTTTTATTTTCAAGATGCATTTTATGACCCAAATGTGGATGCAAAGTAGAATGAAGTTTTCTTTTCTTTGATTATTTTGATTTGTTCCTACAATTTGTTATGAGTTATTGAAAACATACTCAGTCAATGAATTCTTTTTTCAAGGAATATATGCTGTTACATTTTCTTGTATGATTATAGTGAATTTTTGAATGGTCAATTATTCATTGCCTGCAATATATATAGTGAACTTGAGTATTTCATCATGAAGATGACTTGTGATTTATGTTTGAAGATGATTTATGCTATATATGATATGTATTTCTGTATATTTGAAGAATGGACTTGATTCCACATTTTCCTGTAGGTCCGGGTACTTTTACTTTCGTGCAAGAAGAAAGATTTTTCTCTTTTATCACATATTTAGTTAGGGATTTAGGAATGCGTTTGATGATGATCTGTCATGTTGATTTCTTTAAGGTTTTAATATCCAGTACAGAAGGCTATAACTCTGCCAATACGTCGGTCATTGTGGAAATAAATCCTACACAAACCGTTGTTCTAAAACCTGAAATCAACATTCCTTTGTGCTGTTTTATCTGTTTATTCTATTGTTAGCTAGATTAAGTTTTCTTCTATCGTGTAATAATTATTTTGATTGTAGAGCTAAAATTTTTATTGGAATCTTAGTTTTTATTTACTATATATAGATATATACGTATGGATTACTGTTTAGTTATTACTTTTGCATTTTCCCCCTGATGTATCATCGAATTTTATTCATTCCAATATTTTATCCAATTATTTTCCCCTACTTTCATATCTTACGTGTTTTAGGCAGTCATTGAATGTATCCCCTAAATTTTGTGATGTTACTATAATAAACCTGTCTGCCCTACTCCTATGATCTACTTGTACTGAATGAACTTTCCAGTTATGTGATGCGTAAGGACATTGAACCTGTGATTTTCAGACTTACATCTTGTGCTTAGTGATGCTGTGTTTACAACATCGAAGTTGCTGTGTTTACGTCATTTGGCCTTGACTGTTATGCTATCAACTGTGTTAGTATTCTGAACACTTATGCTGTACTCGTCATTTCTCTCCATATGATTTCTTTCCAGACTATATTTGCTGTTGTGTCTTTTATGAACACAAAATGGAACTACAAAGATGCTCATGTTCCTTTATTAAATAGAAAAACTAAAAGGTGATTTTTTTTTGTCATCGAAATGTTTTCATTCAAGACCTTAATTTCAGGGGAGATGTAAAGATATTTGTATTTGGACACATAACAAAACATTGTATTTCGAAATATGGGACATTTTATTTTAAATTTCATTACAGTGAAAAGCATAATCGTTCATTTAAAGTTGAATCACTTTTCGATTTTTTCGAAGTTCATTTGCTTTTCCTACTAGGAAGTGTTCTTGATGTCTGTCATTTCTTTTTTATACTTGTAATTTCTCAATCAATAAAACGACAATTTTTTTCCTGTTAGCATTTCTATCATCACCCCACCTTTCGTTAATATATGAACACGCACTTTTCATAGAGACTGAAGAAATAGTCAAAGACCCAGAATATTAACCCGAAAGGGACATGGAACAAAATACATTCAGAGACTTTTGGAAGAGGTAGTCCGGATCGTTTGCGAGACGAATCAACATGTAGGAGCAAGAACCACGATTCTAAGTTTACAAGAAGCTCACCTTACTCTATCTTAGAGAGCATTTTGTCTTAGCAAACGTTGTAGTTATCAGTTGCGATGGATAATCCGTTAAAGAGTAAGTTCGAATTTGATTAGATTTATTGTATTCGCAACGTTGGTTTTCCTGCCCGGGTTTCGCAGACCCTTAACACACGACTACTTCGACGCACAGCTGACCACAGAGAAGGATGGACGGACATCAATCCACTGGAAGGATCATTGAGAAGGCAACACCAAGATTTACAAGTAAGTGCAAGTAGATTAACCAGTCCTAAAAGCTTCTTCCTTTTCAACCCTTTCACCCCTTTGACATCACGATCTGTTTCTTTTGTATATGTTTGATTTTATTTATATGCAACCCAGGTCTGATCCTGTACTTTACGCTCTACCAAATTCAATGTTCACAAAATCCTGGGCGCAACTTGTCAGTTCTGACATCCCTAATTACAGTATTAGCGCATTATCTGAACGTTCAGACTCACAAAGGGCAATTGCACAGTATTTTGTATAGATTAAATGATTACTTTGAAAATTTGCTCATCACTCAGCCAAAAACTATTGCTTACGATGAAGAGGAAATTCACACAGTAGTACCAAGTATTTTAGATTCTAACCGAATAGAAGTAGGAATTGCAATACAAGGAAAGTAAAATATAGGAGTCGAAGAAATACAAAGTGGAAGGAATAAACTTTTCTTTTGATATTCACAAAAAATGCGAGAAATATTATTGTAATAATTATCAAGGAATTTCTTTTGTGTCAATATCCTACAAAATTTATTGAAACATTCTGCCAGCAAGATTAATTCCATTCAGAGATTACATTATCGGATATTATCATTGCGCATTTAATAGAAATCAATTAACTATCCAACAGACAGTTGTCATTCGAGAAATAGTTAAAAACTATTGGGAATACAATAAATCAATTATTTATTTATTTTTAGAAGTAAGTTCGATTAGTAATACGAGAAACCTCCTATAACGTTCATATTGAGTTTTCGTATTTTAAAAAATCTGGTTATGTTAATGAATATATCTTTATATTAATAAAAAATAAAGATGGAGTAAGAAAATACTTGTCCAAAAACCTTTCATTTTAAAAGTGTTCTGTGAAGTTTATTACATCATTCTTAACTTTTAATTTGAAAGCATATTTTACTAATATGTTTGAAATTTAAAATATAAGTTATTTATGTCTATATTTTCATAATATTTTCCTATATTTTCATAATATATAATAACATGATAACGCATAGTCTCCTTTAATTTTAAGTTTATTCTAGGTTACACTACAGGGGAAATACAGGATGACAACCAGTCCACTAATCAGCGACAAGTAATATGAAAGCACTGCAATATTACTCATGTTCTTAATTTTTTATATAATTAGCTTTGATGTGGCAAACAGTACAATTATCAGATTAATCCAATTAAATTAGATTAATCAGATGATAATTAACTTTATTTGTGTTAAAAAATGGATCATGTAAAAGTTGAAATAGTGATTTGAATGTCTATAAGCATGTTTATAAAACAATTTATATGAAATTTCTTTTGTGTATAGTGATTTAATAATATTTAAATATATAAGTACTCTTACTGTGTTATAACAAGTGTAAAGTTTTCAGCTTAGTAATCGAATTAATATATTACAGGAAATGTGAAGACATCTTTCGGAATTGTTCTTTTAATGGCATACCTGTTGACTTCTGCTCCCTAACAGAGTACATACCGACAAATGTACCAAATTGTTACATTTACAACTCCGAAATGACACAGTAGGTGTCGAAGTTATCGATATCATGTATTAGAAGTAATATATTCAAGAAGAGCATGTAGTTTGATGTCTTAGTTATGTATAAAGATATGTTAATTGTGAAGTTTATTACATCATTCTTAACTTTAAATTTGAAAGCATATTTTACTAATATGCTTGAAATTTAAAACATAAGTTATTTATGTCTATATTTTCATAATATTTTCCTTATACTTTATTACTTAGATAGTATTACCTTTCTTTGAGAAAAACATAGATTACTAGAAAATACTTCATAATCAGAAATCATAGATAAAGCTGTACAGGATGTGCATAAGCAAGTATACATATACACGATACAAAGTATAAAATGATAATGGTTTATATTTTAGTTTCTTGATATAATTTAACTTATAATAAGAGTTCACTTGCTCTACATACTAGTGTAAACAACAAATAACATTTCATCCCATCTCTATAAACTCTATATTACAATTTAAAAATAATCAGTCCATATTATAACAAAGTTATAAGAACCAAATACGGAACACGACATTTTTAAAGCACTCACTATATTTTATGCCCGATTATTTCGAGATAACATCCTTTCCTTTAATAAAACTAACATTCCCCTTTGGCGGCTGGAAAATAATTATTACTTTTTTCTTTTCCCTCCGACTACAGCTGGAAATGTCATCATGGTGGTATCTAGGACGGGGTTCCTTTCTTTTTAGGAGGCGCCCAGAATCAAATGACGCCATATCCTTTTTCTAAACCGAAATTGAGTTATATATCATTTGTTACATGTTTAATATAAAGAAATTCTATGGAAATACTATTTTGTTTAAAACCTTAGTATACCATACTAAAACACTAATTCAAATATGGAACTTAGTACGTGCATATATGGAGATTCACTGCACGCTTTGCCAAATTACTCGAAACAAAACCAAATGGGTGTTGCCGAGTTTAATACTAGGCACCTCATATATCCTATTTTCCTTCTCATAATATATTTGTCTAATTTATTCTAATAAACTGGTGTTATTGTTACGATTTCTATTTTCTCTCCTTTTCTGTCTATATATTCTGTTGTTCTGTTCCCTTTTGTATTTGTTGCTGCTGCTTCCTGATTTCTTCATGCATGTCAAGATTGGATCATCGTTCTTCTCTACTTTTTCCTTATCCACAGTTCTTCTTGTCGCTCTCATTAGACTACCTTAGTTCCTAAAGATTGTTCAGAGAATATTTCGTCACACGAATCTTTTAGCTGACTGTATTTGGCACTAAAACTTCAAATTTCTCCTCTAAACTTTGTTTAATGATTCCATTTCTGTACCATACTACATTCCAGAAAGGATAATTTGTTTACGGTATTGCGATCAATTTCCCTTATTATCTGAAAATATTTCAATGATGTCTGGCAAATTTTCAAGAACTGTATCCTCAATAGCATAAAGACTGACCAGATTTATCACTGTTCTCCGATAGTTCTTTGATGTCATTCTGACGTTCGTTGAAATTAAAAGTTTGAGCAAAATTATCAGAGCGAGAGCAATGAAATCATCGTTTGCTCTGGTTAGACCCCAGCCAATTTGTGCAAGTCCAAATCGAAAGATATTGTTTAAAACCTCTAAAAGTAGATGATAATGATGCTCTTAGTAATGGGAATTCATATGCAAACAAAATTGATCTAACGGTTTCTCGTGCACGTTCTAGCGAATACTTCTGGTACTTATTGTTTCGTATTTTGTAATTTTGCAACTGTTTAGTTAACTAAATTTGATACAATTTGTGAGCCATGAGAAGCTGCTACGCACTCACTCAGCAAGTACATAAAATACCATATAATATATTATAACATTTCCCAGACATACCTTCAAATTACAGAAACAAACATATTTTCTTAACGTTGGTAGATTCACTGATCACCAGCTGCATTAGAGGCAGCAGGACAAATGTAGAAACCCCTCTGCAGACGCTTACGCGTGCATGTAAGTAAAACGCATCGAGGGGGTACTGCTGCCACGTGCTTCCTCTCTTGGTATCCGTGTCAGTGAAGTGTGTGGTGGGGAAGCAGGTGGACCTGAGTACGTTCGACTGCAGATAATTGGGTGGCTAGATTTCGAAACTGGCTGCATCACTTGGATTTTCAATGACAACTGTTTGAAAAGTGTATCGTGAGTACTTGGCTACCAGAAAGATCGCACCCGCACGGGAAAATTGTCATGGTCAGGAGCGTGTGGACGACAGGGGTAGGCGCCGACTGGCCCGCATCGCAACATCCGATAGACGGACCATAGAACGAAATCACGGTGAGGTACATTGCAGGATAACGTTGTCGTGTTAACAGAAACACAAAGAACAAGCACCTACACGCCATGGGGTACAGAAGCGATCGGCCCACGTGAGTATACCTTCTAACCGCACAACACAGGAAACAACGCTTAGCATGTGCAAAGGAACACCACCACTGGACCGTGGAAATGTCGGAAAAAGGTTGCCTGGACAGATGAGTCACGTTTCACATTGGTAGATGTAGATGAATGGGTACGGGTGGGTCATCATCAGCACGAGGCAATGGTTCCATCGTGCCAACAGGGTACTGTGGAGGCCGATGTTGGTGGTATCTGGTGTATATTTACGTGAACTGAAATGGGTCTCCTAACACGTGTGACACAGTCCTTTACAAGTGGACTCTACCGTGATCTTCTGGATGACCATCTCCTCTCATTTAATCGGTTCCAACATCCGGATAGTTACCCCATGTTGCAGGAGAAAGATGGGCCGGCCCACCAATCTAGGATGGCAGCAGACCGTACTGTTATGACCAGGCGAGTACTGTTATGAGTACTGTTATGATGAGTACTGTTATGACCAGGCGACACTTCCATGGCCATAGTGGTTACCGGACATTAATCCAATCGAATACACCCGGATCTCCATAGAACGACACTTCGGGGCAGTGGACTCCCGAACAATATGCGGGCTCTGTAGAAGAGTTTGCAGCAGTTATAGATTGAATCACCACAACACTTCAGGCATTTCGTGGAGTCCATACCGCGGTGGGTAACAGTCTGTAATTTAACTGGTGGTCAATGTATTGTTCCGCAGACTACTTTTGTTATTGTGGAATAACGAGAGAATTAAATATTTTAACTAATTCATATATCGGCACTCTATAGTTCTAAACCATAGAGCCTTTTAATTTATTAACGTGTTTCTTATATGACATCTCCCGGAGACACAAAGCACGTAAAGAATCTTAGTTGGCAACCTTCCTACCTCTGTTAGTACGTTTCAAATGTTGCAACTTTCATTTGTCTGATTGAAGTATGCTAAATTCTACATGAAAAAGTTTCAAAAATGTAAAAAAAATACCACTGTTATAAGAATTTGAAGAATGTATTCTGAACTGTAACTGTGTGAGAAAGCAATATTTCTTTTTTCACTTACAACACGAGAGAGAACCTTTTAGGCTCTGATGTAAATCTTATTACTTTATCTGAACTGTATTAAAACACAGCTTATTGAACTCAAAAGAAACTACACAAACAAGTGCATTGATATTTGAATATTTTCTATAAGAATGAAAGCTCTAAATATTTAAACTTATAATAAGTATGAATTGTTTTACAAAAACACATCTTCTCTGAATATTGTCTCATATTCTAATCAACAATAGTTCACTGATCAATCATCACAAATTCTACAATTATCGATTGTGTTCACAGTATAATATGATTTTATATTAAGAAAGAAATAGTAAGGTGATACTTTAAAATGCTATGCCTAAATATTTTTTAAAATCACAATGTAAGTGTAAGTGTTTTATATGAAAAATGTAAATAGATTATACCATATACTACACCAACCATAACTCACTACCTTTTTAAATAATTTTCTTTATAAAGCTGTCATCGTTAAAATAAAGAGGAGTATACCTGTAGATATGAGGAGGGTGTATATTAAAACCTTAAGGAAACTAATAATCATATCCCTATTAACTACCACTTTTTCCATTGACTTCCCTCCTATAGCATTCCAGTGTACAGCCACCAGTAAATGAATCTCCCCTCTCCTAAGTGTAATAATTCCATTGCTTGGGGTGTAGATAATTTTCAGTTGTCAGAGCGCCTAGGGACAGATGCAACCCAACTTACGCGAAATATTTCTCGACACCAACAGCAGTTCGTAACCCTGATAAAGGTATATATGAAGGTAAAATTTTAAAGTAGGTGATTAACGAAATAATTCTTCATTCTAAGATTAATCTCTTTGGTTTGGATAGTGTTGTCCAATGTTTACTCTTTATTATTCTCAATATTATTGTATATGTAAAATAATATATCTTTATACACTGCGTGTTTAGAGAAATAAAAATACTGACCACGTATGAATCAGAACATGCTTTAAAGCACATTAAAATATAAAATCTAGAACAACTGCTTGAAATAAGTTTATAAATGATTGCCTCAATTGAACGATCTTCTCCAATTCTTCCCATTCCAACATCGTTTTCTTTCTGGAATTGTGATTTTATTGTCACACTTCGTATGCATTAACATTGATATTAGAGTATTTTAAAAGTTCGAATCTGGCAGGGATTTGAACCCGGGTCCACAGAATAGAAGTTCGATGCGCTAACCACTTACCTGCCGCATCACTTCATCTTTCATCTGCTACTAGCTACTTAAAACCGTTGCATGTAAGAGCATACACAAGATACTAAGGATCGTGTAAGGAGACATTTCTTATGTGAGTATCGCAATGACTTACTTGAGATATAATTCTTTAGGTCAAAAACTCATCAATTAGGAAAATATCACGAAACTTCTTTCAAGTTAAGACTACCTCTTCATTTTTAACGATGGTCTCGATTTACATTACTATTCTTCGTCACCATAACTTCTCATTTCCAAGGAAGAAAACACGACAAACATTACTTTCCCATTCTTTGAAATATATCAACACGTGTAGAAATAAAAAGTTCTATTTTAATCTTCCGTAACTACTAGTTTATTTTCTTATCTTTGTATGAGGAATTTGTGGTAGATTGGCAAAGCATGAAACTCGAATAGCAAAGTCACGTGTTCGAATCCCGTCGTGTCAAGTATTGTTTAGTAATTGGAAGGTATTGTTCACGTAATTAATGTTATAATTCAGTTATTCGTTGATTATGATTATTATTATTATTATTATTATTATTATTATTATTAATTTTATTATTATTTTTATTATTGAAAAATCGACTCTTGGCTACATATTTTATGTTATATGAAGTTTTTGGTTCTTCAATTTGATGTGAATATAGAACTATGTGAAATGGTGAAATGCTTTTAACATTAATATTTCTATCAGTAGTAATGATACAAGAAGTAGTAGAAACTTATAGGCAATTGCTGGGAAAAGTAATTTTGTATTTGATCAGTTGTATTATTGAGCTATCTTAGCCATATGCCTTACGTATTCATCAATTGTTGACGAGAAATATTACATTCCAGAGAGTACGAGTCAAGGCTGATACGGCTGACGTCATCCTGTAGGTGTGTTTCGTAGGTCACTGTTGTATTAGAAATGTACTGAACAAAGTCGTATCTACACTAAGACCGAGAGAAATTGAATATTTTCTATGTCATATTACATTGGGAGTATCAACATTACAAATAATGAAAACTTCCGATAGTTACCCAACGGGAATCGAACCCAGGAACATGGGGATACGAAACCAACGCTTATCCAACAAATCTAGAGAAATTATACTACCAGCGGGAGATACGCAAAGAAACACCAATGAATCAAAAATTACTCATCCTTAATATGGTAAATCGCCTATATGCGTCATTTGTTTACATTAAGCAGTGTATATTACCATAAGCGTTCGGGATCTGATAAAACGCGTTCGCCATATAATTTTACATTAAAATTACGCTCATTTATTTACTTCATTTCATAGTTCTTCCAAATTTACTTTATTTCATTGTTCTAATGATCGACGATAGTTGTCATCGAAATTCATGACAATTTCAATTATTGGTTCCTTCGCTATTGTCGCTACGAATGGAAGGAGTGCATCCAAAATGAATTCCTTGCTGGCAGGGTCGGATTGGCCCGGGCATAAAGGCTTGGATTCTCGCTTGGACACCATCAATAAATAATAATAATAATTTCCAGATACTACCACTAAAGTAGAACTAATTCCATGCAAAGTCCCCCTTCTGTACTGACTCGCTCACATGGACCCTTACAGTTTGTTTAACGAATCCTTGGCTACGCTCTTCTAAACATACGTGCACCAGTAAGACCAGGACTATTTTGACAGGCGAAATTAATAGCCTATTTTAAAAAGAATGAATTCCAAAGGGCAGAACTGGCATAACGTCATATTGACTTGGTATATTGAATATAACTGTATGAAGTTATTCAATGCCCGATTACGAGACCCTGAAGAGTAGCCGGAGCCCTTACCAAATTTCGTAAGTGAGATCTCTCTTGACATGATAATTATTAATAGTATTATTTGGCATTTTTGGTCAGTAGCTTCTGTTCTGATTTTGGGCCCCCACCAAATAATTTTAAGCCCTCTTGAGAGAAACGTAATTTCAGAAAGTTGAAGGGGAAGCAATGAAAGAAGGTCTAGAGTTGTTACACATCCGCGGGGTTGCAAGGAACAGAGCCTATTTTCTGGGGTCAAATGCCACAGAAAATGTGGGATTTACTCAGTATCCCACATTTGGTAAGATGGACCTTTAAACCTCATTCTGAATACTAGGGACTCGTGCGACATAATTCTAAAGTAGGACCCCCGAAGTCTTACTCTGTAAGATCAGTACTTGGAGACCTATAATTTTGCACTTGGAATTGACTTTTCAGTTTCCATGTGTTGCATACTTGGAAAGAGCAAAAAAAAAAAAATAAATAAATAAATAAAATAAAATTGAACGCCTCTGGGAGGTTTAGTCATTTTTTCAATATCAATCAAGCTATTTGAAATCTAATGCAGTAGTCGAACAATGCTATAATTTAGCTAATTGTTTTAAATTACTTTTTGTGTCGTTATTCATATCAAGGCCGATACGTTAAATCGAATATTAAACTCAAGTGTCAAGAGAAATAAAAGAATTAAAATTTTTATCCGTGTGTACTAGCAACGAGGTTATGTAAATTAATTACACCTCTTACATTGTATGTAGTTATATTATTTGTTTGTAATTGCAATAATTGTGATATTGCATAGACAGTTTAGTGTATTTAGGACATTTACGATTTTTAGAGTGTATTCTACATTTATTGTTGTTGGTTTGGGCCCAGCCCGGGATACTTTTTTGTAGACTCATGTTAATGTAAATAAATTACCCATATAGGCGTTTTATCATATTTTCGGGAAGAGATTTTGTGGTCCAATGGCGTTTCTTCGTGTCTCTACCGCTGGCACCGTTGCCGATCCTAAACGTTTTAGTATTCGCGCACTACCCTGTATATTTTCGCGCTCTACCCTACCGAGCTGTTTCAAGGTAGTCATTAATTAAGCGTTTCATATCGAGAACAAAACCATATCTAGCCCCGCGGGGCTTCAAACTCGTTCTTGTTACTACTACTATTGTTTTAATACTTCTACTACTACTTTTACTCCTAGTTTTACTGCTACAACTAATTATAATATGGACACGTATAGTAAAACTACATGCTTCTTTACTGAAAGAAGTGTTACGAAATTGTAAAACATATAAATCTTTCCTTGGGCTGGGTTTGAATTCCGCTAAAGGCGACTTTTATTACAGGTCCGTTCGGTTAATCACTTTTTGTGTATTATTTTCAATGCTACTTTCATATCATGCCGGACGCACATCAGATCTTCGTGGGCCAACGGCTACAGATCTTGATTTTCCAATATCGAGTAGACTGGATAAAATGTCGAACTCGGCAATCTACAATGTATATTAATAGCTTGTGAAAGGGTATAATCATTAAGAATACCGGAAGAGATATATATAAATAGTAGTCTCAAACAACATTAGGCTCAATGCTCAAGCAGGGCGTTAAACTTCTTCGTATTTAAATGCTGCAACAACAACCATTGAAACTACTTTTATTACTCAGTTCCAACAATTTACTTTGACAATTTGGATTTTCATTCTCTTGAATATTGTTTCTACATAGCATTTTCTATTTTATTATCACCGTAAAAAGAGTTTTACAATATTGAACTCGTAAAAATATGCATTTTCCTGAAGACGCTTCACGCCATTTTTTCCCTTTTATTAACAGCGATGTCTTAGAGTAGTTGAATATTCGTTGGTTTTACATCCCGCTGGTCATGGGTTCGATTCACGTTTGGTTATTAAAGAAGTTTTTATTTTCTTATAATGTTGATACTTCCAATGTAAGTTAACATGGAAAATATTCAATTTCTCTAGGTCTTAGTGATGAGACGACTATCTTCAGTGCATTCCCAATAGAACAGTGACCTACGATACACGTCTACAAGATGACGTCAGCAGTATCAACCTTGATTTTTTACTGTCTAGTAACGTAACATGTTTAAGCGAACAATTGATGAATACGTAAGGCATATCGTTGAGATAGCTCAATAATACGACTGACCAAAAGCAAAAAGTTACTTTCTCCAGCAATTGCTTATAAGTTTCTAGTATTTCTTCTACTATTACTACTGCTAGAAATATTACTGTTCTAAGCAATTCACCATTTCAACAAAAAAACTTGAAATTGAAGAATCTAAAATTTCATATAATATATGTAGTCAAATTTGACTTTCCAGTAATAATAATAATAATAATAATAATAATAATAATAATAATAATAATAATAATAATAATAATAATAATAATAATAATAAACTAATAGAATTATAACACTAATTACGTAAACAATACGTTCCAATTACGAAAAAATAATAACCACAACGGGACTCGAACACGTATCTCTTGCCCTTGTCACAACTTCACGCATTACGTCTTCGAATGATGAAATGTAGACTCATAATTTTTTAATGTTCAGGATATCGTTTTTCTAGATTCCTTGAATGTGGTTTCCTGAATGTCAACGGTAATCACTGGCTTCATAATTTTCTTTCCTTCCTTTGATACCTACATAGATATATACATACAACTGATTGTGACTGGCGTAATTTCAAACTTCAAGGAACACATAATCTCACCTTAAACTAAGGACGACAGCTATACAGACAACAGACAATGGAGACTAGAGCGTATGAGAAATACCATAAATCACCTAGGATTCTACATTAGCAACACAGGTAACATTTATCACTGACGCCACAAGTGTGATTACTCATGAAGGATTTATCGCACTTATAATTACATATAAGAGGATTCGGCATTTACTTCGCTTGAACTACCCATTCACAAGGCGCTTTCCCTCCATAGCATCACCATGACTATATTAACTATACATTTACCTGGTTGTGTACAGATGCGAATTTATCAGGCACATTTACTCATACTTTTGTTAATAAACAGATTATAGTAGAATAACTATCAAGCATATCGACATCATCAGTAATTTTCAGGCGGATAAAATATCATTGGCTCAATAAATTATTTAGTATCGCAATGATAAAGAAGGATTATAGCATCTTGCAATGTGAGATCGAATCATTTGAGGGGACCCTGAACTAGTTTAGTCGTACATATTTTCTATTGTACACATTGCAAATTTATATATTAAATTCTTTGCAACAACTTCAAAGTCGTTATAGGAAGTGTTTTAATGATCTTTAATTAACTTACAATACATCTATATCTCCTATAAGATTAGCAATCACTGAAAGCAGTATCACTTACTTCGTAACTTTTTTTTGTACCATGACAAGACAATCTCTATATGTTTTATCTTTTTTTCTTCTTTTTAACGTGAATTAGATTTCCGATTTACAATCTGTCGAAATCAATACATATTTAACATATTGTGCATATGAAATCATTCTAATTAACGATATAATTTTAATAAGACGTGTTTTGTAAACATTCAGTGGATTACATACGTTCAATTATAATAATTAATAAATTGTATAGATACAATATAGTATGGTACAATTATACAGAGCTATGTTAACCAGAAGAAAACTAATTCTGGTTTTCCCTTTCTCAGCAGAGAGCGCAGTAGGTCAAATGCATCGACCTCCGTTTGAATCAATATTATTATTTTAAATATTTGTAAACAATCATATATTCAGCGGAGGTTTTCATCTAAGAATATCGGAAAATTAATTGTTGTAAAAACGTTATATTCAAATTTCTATTTGTTTCTGTAATTTTAAATTTTTAATAATTAATGATTTTATTAGTATGTAAAAATAATAAACAATTCAAAGTAACATAAAAAATATTTAAAATTTTACATTAAACAAAATGGTCATATTACGGTATTTCTCAGCATAAATAATCTCTGACATGAAATACTAAATTCAACATTTTTCTTACTTCTCCGGGACGGAGCTACTTAAAGTGATGTCAGAGTTTATTTTTTCTGTAATGAAACAAATCTAAAATTTGGTTCGTTACACCTTACGAGTTTCATGTTTTGCCAACGTACCACAAATTTCTATTACAATGATACGAAAATAAAGTAGTAGTTACGGGAGGTAAAAATAGAACTTTCTATTTCTATATGTGTTGATATAATTCAAAGAATGGGAAAGTAATGTCTGCCGTGTTTTTTTTTTTTTCGAAATGAGAAGTTATGGTGACGAAGAATAGTAATGTAAGTCAAGACCATCGTTCAATCGATGAGGTAGTCTCCACTTGAAGAACGTTTCGTGATGTTTTGTTCATTTACGAAGGTCTACTAAACTTGTTTTTAAGTTGAAGAATTAAATGTCGAATAAGTCATTGTGACACTTACATAAGAAACGCCTCTTTATACGACCAGTAGTGTCTTGCGTATAGTCTTACAAGCAACGGTTTTAACTAGTCATAGTTTGAGTTGTGTCTGAAGCGACACGGAAGGTAAGTGGTCAGATCATTGAACTTATATTCTGTGGAACACGTCAGGTTAAAATCCCTGCCAAGTTCAAACTTTTGAAATTTTTCCATATCAATTTCTATGTAGACTTAATGTGACCATCAAGATCTCCTCTTCAGAAAGAAATTGATGTTGGAATGTTAGAATTAAAGAAGGTCTGTCAATTGAGCCAATTATTTACAAACTTATTTCCAGGAGTTGTTCTACATTTGATATATTCTTCTACTTTCAAGCATTTCCTGATGCATACGTGGTCAGTATTTTTATTTCACTAAATATACACTATATAAAGATATAATAGATTACATACGCAGTAATATTGAGAATAATATATGGTGTGCATTGGACAACACGATCCCAACAAAAGAGATTCAATTTATCATTGAGAATTGTTTTGTTGGTCTCCTACTTTACAATTTTACCTTCGTAAATATCTTATGCTGCTGCTTTTAGTGTCGAGAAATATTTCGTGTAAGTTGGGTTGCATCTGTCCCTAGGCCCTCTCACAACTGAAAATTATCTAGACCCCAAGTAACGGAATTAGGACACTTAGGGAGGAGTTTTGCTGGTGATTGTACCAAGGTGAATAACAAACGCAAGTTGTATGAACTACAGTAGCTTCTGGCCTTGTTTTGTGACATCGTATTTTACGAATCAATATAAATGATCGGTATTCATTTATGGAAATTGATATAATGCAAATTGGGAACTACTTATATGTACTAATTACTTAAGCATTTGATATTTTCTCTTAATTTTTTCTTTCGTCATAAAATAAATAAATAATGTCAGCTCCGTGTTGTTGATATCTGTATATGTCTGTTATTGGTAGCACTGCATTCAGTTCTATTAACAAATAAGCATTATTTTAAAAAGTTGCTATTACGTCGTCCATTGATTTATTCACGGTAGGAGAGTACATAAATTCGAAAGATTTAAAGATGCTCCATTCACTGTATACTGCAGATCAAAGCATTATCTAGTCTCGCTGCTGATAAATGGCGTAAACCCTAATAAGCCAACCAAACGATGTATGTAAGGGTTGCCTTAGTGTAATTAATCACTTTCAGGAATAAATGGCACTCACATATCTTTTCGGAAATATTTGAAGCCGTTTTCCCGTTCTGATATAAACCTTTATAAAGTAGATGTTAAGTCTCTTTTGCCGTAAAGGAGTCTATAAACAGCTATATTGTAAATATACCGTAATGTGACATAGCAATTCTTGAATATTGGAAATAATAATAATAATAATTTCTGGACATGTATCAGATTTGACTGAATTTCTGTGAAAACATTAAACATTATTCATTTGACGTTAGGGACAGTAAAATGAAATGAAATCTTTGTTTTACGTCCCACAGTTATGCCGGTTAGGTTAAAGGAGACGGTGAAATGAGTAATGAATGAATTGGTGGATTTAAGAAAGTGGTAGGAAACGGGAGAACCCCGAGGATACATAAGCACACGGTGTTTGTCCAGCAAAGTTCACTTGGGCGGGAGCTAGGATTGAACCCGGGACCATCTACACCAAAGGTATTAGAGACAGTAAGATTAAATGTTCGTTACAAGATCAATGTTAAACTTATATTTTAAATTTTCACTTCTTCAGTACAGTTTACAGTTCATTTACACTCTGAGATATGAAAGAATTCGCATGTTCTGACTACTCATTCTTTTTCATATATTCCTCTTAACGAATAAACATAAAGATTGCCTTTTCTCTGTATTTTAATGATTGTTTCACCTAACGTCAATTTACTTGTACCGTTTTACAGAATATCTTCCTTTCATTGAGCTAGAAATTCAGTGATCGAGATATTTTAGAAATAACTCATCCTCAGGAGGACACTCCCAATTTAGCCATGCAATAGAGACGTTCGCTCATTAGGTTGTTTCCGGAGCGTTGAATTTACCCAAGCTAAGGTGCCAATCTTAGTTACCTATCTATTTCATTACACGGTAAGGATATATTTGTTCTCTAACAAAGCTTTAATTTGACATCACATCGACGCATAAAACTTAAATTTCTCATTCTTTTTCCGTGCCAGAGTTTTATTCAAAGTCGCCAGGCAATCATTCTCAACGCCCGAATGCAGAGGTAGAATGTTAACTTGGCATTAATGGGGGATGTCTAACTGTGTCAGGCCAACACTGTGTAAATTTTCATAATGCTATTCGTCTTCTAACACTTTCAGCCTCATTCTCACATTCAAACATCAGAACCAGTTGTTTATTTTAAATGGCAACATGGTCATACGCCATGAAATAATATCCTCCTTACAAGAAAAATCCGTTGGTAAAGTTATTTTTCCAAACTCTGCAACGGTTTTCAAATTCTGAATGGTTCTAAGATATGCTATGTAATGTTTTAAACTTAAATTTTGTTACGTGGGGAGCATTATATAGGTGGAAATTGACTGCCTGTTTATTTTTCCTTGCAGGTAGGACGGGGTTTTAACTCGAGAGGGAAGTCGAAATTACCGTTTTGGCTGGAGGACGCAGTTCAGCAATAATAGCAGCAGTCTTCAATAAGCGACATCCTTATCGCATGCCCGTGTCAAACAGCGTTGTATGAGAATTAATCCGCAAATTGAGATGAGCTGAAATTCTTAAAATGTTGATGATTTATCTCGATCAGGACGACCACGAAGTGCAACGGATCCAGACAAAATTTAAGTCTAAAAGATAACACAAACTATCCTCAATCCATTCACAACTTCAAAACCTTTGCAAAGTTTGGAAAAATATTTTTACCGTTGGATTTGTCTTCGAAGAAGGATGTCGTTTTATATGTCACACGACCATGTTGTCTTTCACTAAAATATACAAGTTGATTCCAATATGGCGGTCACCAAGATGGCATACGACAACCTTAACCATGTCATAATGTTTCCTCTATTCTACCAACATTGATCCCAATAAGTTTGAATCGACTACGTTTACAGTTTCTCAAATATTTAGAGTGGTCCAGACTAAAGGTATAACTATCCTCTTTCGAGCACAGGTCCATGTAAAGTTTTTTTTCTTGTTTAGATATGAGGAATCTATAATCAAAATATGGTATACATGCGCACTCCTAAAAGAGTTTAGGTATACTTTAGTTAAGAGGATGTGGTCTGTAAAAAACAACTTTCCATCAGCAATGCATGTTCATTTCGCTAGTTCCTAGTCTTAACAGTTCACAAAAAGCCTTTTGTTTTACAATATATTCAATGTGTATGCTGTTTCATTTTATTAATGCACTTTAAAGTTTATTGACAAAACTGATTTTTCTTTTAGACGCAAATTACGGGAAGAGGACAAATATTTTTATTTCAAAGATGGTGTTTTTCAGTATAAAATTGAGATACTTGTGCCTTCAACAGAAGATGTCAAGGTGAGCAATTAAACAAGCATGGGGCCTCCCTTACAAAGTAATTGTTTGATGATGGCAAATTGTTGGTAATTTTTCTCACTAATGAAATTATTAAAATTAATTTTGTCATAATTATTATCGGCAAAGGAAGATATGATAAGTATATACATCGTCAAATCTATTCAACACACTGAATTTTGTTTCCTTTATTGAGGATTGAAACGCAGCAAGTGCACTTAGGTAAAATTTATTTATACAAACAGTTAAGACCATATGAAAGAGCTAACAGTAAATATTAATATGGCATGATTGTTTTAAATCTAGGTACTATTTTCAAACTTTTTGAAGTGTAAATTAGGATTCATCACACGATCAAAAGAATTGGTGATCAATATTTCCTTGTATGCTTTTACAATACCACAACTAATGAAAGTTGAGTGTTAAGTTAACGTTTTGTTTAAATACAGCTAACTTTGATTGCCCAAAAATAGATGCACAGGAAGAATAACGTTGCTACCCTTCAATCACTTATAACGTTTCGAATACTAAATATGTAACATTATGAAAAGTACCGTTCTGATCAATAATTCAAGGAAGTTTTGTTATTCCTCTAAGTAATCAATCACGTACAGCGTTAAATATTTCGATTCCCAAGCTTTTAAGAAATACAGACGCCTACCCTGTGATGGAATTTTAGTTAATTTAAAAAAGTGCTTAATTTCAATTAATGTTATTGAAGAGTACTTAAAGGTTCAAAACTGCCCTCTAGGAGATGTAATTGATTTTTTCCATTGAGCTACTGTACCTGATATCTGTTCGATGCTGCCACAAACGCTAACACATTACCCATTTTATACAGCTAGCAAAGAAAGTTTTTTCGCATTCTGTGTAGGTCTGTGTTCAATTGGAACACACACCGTTAATTGAATGCGAATGGACTAAGGTGAACGTCAGTTGTTCGTGTGGTTATATCCAATATACTACCTGATTGTGGCAGTTCAGTTACACCGTAAACTTCCGTAAGGACAGAGTGAACATGGGACCTCCACAGAGTTGAGTTGAGTTGATTTTAGTTTAGCGTCCCTTTCAGCAGCGAGGCTATATGAGACGTGGACCTACTGATTAACGTGGAATCCGAACCACATGAGCTCCCGCCGGGAGGGACCTCCACAGAGCGTATGCTCTAAGAGTTCAAACTGGGGTCAAACTCCGCTGCAGCCGATCGGAAGATATGGCAGGCCTAAGATGTAGGTATAGTGAATACGCGGGCATAGCAGCAGTGTTATAACAAGATTAAGGACGGTGACGAAATACTCGAAGATGCATCACTTGCCGGAAGACCAACACATGTACAAAATAAAGATCTTGAGGCAGCAATTCAGACGAACAGCGGCCAGATATGTAAGAAACTATGACTACAATTCACTGTGAGTGGAAAAATCATTCGAGAGCACCTCCATCAATTTGGGAAGCACTATAAGTTGGGTCGATGGGTCGCACATTATTTCACTCTGAGACAAAAGGCAACGCGAGTAGACATCTGTGTTTCTTTGCTGTTTCGTCTGAGAAAGGAGCCATTTCTGAATGGTGTGTTGGATGAGATGACTGTTGTGAACTATACAAAGCTCCACGACGCAGTCATCATTGGTTAGCATGCCATTAACAGCTGAAACCAGCACTGCACCAGATGAAGATAATCCGTTGTGTTTGATTGACTACTCGCTTTATCGTATATCGCGGTATCCTATATAGTATTGTTACCAGCTGCTCATACCATCAATGCAACTGTGTACTGTCAGCAGGTGAGCTGAATTCAGGAAAAAGTCAAAACTCTTGTGCCAGCACTCCTAAATCCTGTTACCGAAAAAAGATAAGCCCCATGTATCTAGGATGTTGCGGGACACCACTCTACGCCTTGGATGGAAAGCACTTTTGCTTCCACCATATTTCCATGACATTGCACCGTCCCATTATCACCAGTTCCATTCCTTGGACAATCGCCTTAAAGGACGTCAGTTCGAATCCCTATTAGAAGTGCAAAATGAAATAGATATTTTGTTCGCTTCGCGGCCAATCAAGTTCTACCGCGATGAATACCATGATCTTCCAGAATGTTGGCATAAAGTCGTCGAAGTTGATGCGGTCTATTTTTTGTCTTGCAGGTAGATCTCAGGTGACACATAGATCTTCGAAGGTGGTGGATGGAAAAGCAATAGAACTTTCCTAGTTCTTTTATACGTTTGTTTTCACATCGAGAAAAATGGAATAATATGCATATGTACTTCAAGTGACATACTTGTTCAATACGCTCATATACGTTCGTGACACTTGAGGGCTTCTCGAAAAACACTAAGCACCACGAAATTCAAATTTTAAAAATTTATGTGTGGTTCCTTGTTTCCCTTTTCAGAATATGAATAACATTAGCTTTTTATTTCAATTTATTATTTCTGTCTCTCTGTCTATGGCTTAGCACACAGGTTATAAACATTGTTTTTAACATAAAAATAATAATTAATAAAATATATTTAAAGGTTTTATGGATGCTTTTGTATAATAAATAAAATACATAGCACTTGTCCATCTAGAAGATTTACGAAATAGCTTATATATATTATTTATCAAACTTTAAAAGAGTGTTGTTTCAAATACAGGGTATTAGAAGGGTTAACTATATAAAAAGCTGCTTTCACAGCAAATTGCATAGTTATTAATTAACTCTTTTCTGCATGGCGATAGAAATAATTTTGCTAGATTCAGTCACTGAAGTAGTGTTGTAAACTGCTGTATGCTTATACTAATTTAAGAACCATTATATAGTTTCAATGATAAGAAAGGGCACAATTTCATTAGTTCAAGTGAAGAAGACGTGTTGGTGATTGTTAATCGCTATACACAGATTAAGTAAATTTGAACGACACAGTGAGCTTCAACTTACATTTGTTATGTTTCTCAAGAAAATTAAACATGACTTACCGACTAACATGGAGGCTTTCCATGTACATAATTGTTTAATTTAGTCTACAATACGTAGTAATATATCTACAAAAGCTGAGGTTTTATGTTTCCTCATAAACTTTCATTTTACATTCTAAGAAATACGTTGATTGTAACAATTTCCTCATGGCATATATATATTATATTTTACTATCGTTTTAGATATATGTTCTGTCTCCGTATGATATACCACTCGAAGGAGGTGTTGGCGCAATATTTTATACAACAGTAGGAATATTTCCTGATGATCTAACTATCGAAACGACAATAATGGATGAAATTTTTGACAAGGAAGTCAGTACCCTTCCTCCAGAGTCCCGCAAATGTAGATTTCCGTACGAAAATGAAGATATGTGGGCATTCAATCATTATAGCTATTCAGCGTGTATTGCGCAATGTTTAGTAGAGAAGAAAATGGAATTGTGTAACTGTACGGACTACATTATGGGAAATGTCAAAGGTATGGTTACAATGTCTTTTTGGCTAACTTTATAGACTATGTGATCGAGATACTCATAAGAGCGTGGGTATCGCACGAATCTTAATCGAAACTTTTCGCACATACAAAGAAAGAGAGAGACAAAGGAAAAGAAAGAGTGTGAGTAATAAAAAATTGTGAGTACTAAACAGTATTAAATAAATAATAATATATTACGAGTAGTGCATATAGAAACCTAAGTTTAATTTATAGGATAGGACAGGATTTCTGCAAACAATCAATATTTATAAGGTCATATTTTTCATATGTGACGTCAAAATTAGAATACTGTTGTACTGTTTGGACACCAAATGTCATTAAATACACTGATGTAATAGAAAATATACAATTTGAATTCTTAAAAATGCTTACATACAAGAAAACCGGTTTCTATCCAAAGTATGTCTCCTATGAAGACTTGGTAAGGAATTTTAATTTTCAAACATTAGAAAAAAGGATATGTGTTTTTGATTTGTTGTTCTTACATAAATTATTAAATGGTAAAATTGATTGTCCAGAATTAGTTTCAGAAGTATTATTACGTGTCCCAACAGGTAAGACTAGAATAGCAAACGCTGGGACAATCTATTGTAGAAAAGCAAGAAGAAAAATATTAATTAAGTCTCCTCTGTGGAGAATGTGCGCTTCATATAATGAAATGATTAGACTTCATGTAATAGATGTGTTTAGTATGTCAGAGAAAAAGTTCAAAATAATTATCATGCAATAAATTATGTATAACTAGATAACGTATATTTGTGTATGTACAATAGTGTATGCTAAATAATTCTGTATACGACACTATAACTGGGCATTAAGCCTGTTCTGTTGTCTTTATGAAATAAATAAATAAATAAATATTCTGAAATAATACAAAGTTCCATGTTCTTGGCTTCAATACAACTTTGAATTAGAATAATAAACGAAAAACATATAATAAAATGAATGAAAAATGCAAAGAAAAGAAATAATATAACAAAATATGACCAAAGGTCATTTACTTCAATCTCTTTTTTCCTCTATAAATATATATTTCCTTTCGTTGGTGAATGTTTGTTTAGCAATAATACACAGTATACTATTTTACTGCAAATAGGTATATTTTCTTTAATTTGCTAGTAGTTGTATGTTCTACTAGTATGTACATTATAAGATCGACAAACTATTAGCTAGTAGAGGCCAATAACTAGTTAGTGCAGTTTCAAGGGCATTGAAATTTGTTATACAAAAGCACGTACTGTTATCTAAAAAGTGCCGTTTCACGGATATTATCAGAATAAGATGTTTGTTGGTAATATACTTCATTTTACCGACTTAAATTACTATGCACTCAACAATGAACTACAAGTTTACGGAACACATATATGTTTGATTATATTAGCAGCAACATTCACAAAGCACTGTATCCAGTATTGCTTTATATTCTTTACACATTCATTAGCTCGAAAGCAAATGTACGATAACATATGAGGAACTAGAATTTTTAAAATATATTATAGCTTCTAGTAATGCAAGAGATAGCATACCAAATATTTCACGATGAGTGCTCGTATTTTATATATTTATGAATGATCTGCGAAAGAATCAAATAAGTTCCAAATAGGAACCTGTATATTATCTCCAATAGGTCTAACACGAAAATCATTTAACATAGACTATATATGCAGCAACTTCTTTCAGTGAGAGTACCACAAATCATTGTACGCACGACTTCAAAACTGCACTACCACCTGTAATCTCCGTTTCCCTTAATAATACGTAACATCATAAACAGAGTCGTTCAAGTTGCTCAGAGTTAGAAAGACGTTGGACCAAACCTCAATTTTGTCACAAATATATGAGTGTGCCACACTGCAAAGAAGAAAATGAAATAAGTTTTTTTAAGAATGACAATTTTACTATCGTGAGGGCAATGAATGACTTACAAACTTACAAAATGATTGTACCTAAGCAGTTCAAACAAGGTGAATGGTAATAAATAGTTGTCAGAAAGAAAGAAATTTCTCTTCTTTTCCATGAAATAATAATAATCTCGTAAGAAAAGAAATACGTGACATAATATACATGTTTAAAAGGAAAGCCTAAAAGCAAAAAATCAAACATCCGCACGAAACGGAAAGAGAGAAAAACACAGAATAAGGGGTGCCAGTTGGAGACTTGCGGTCCTCTCATGAAAGATAAAGATGGGACCCCAGTTCTAAAACCCAATTGTTATAATAATAATAATAATAATAATAATAATAATAATAATTATTATTATTATTATTATTATTATTATTATTATTATTATTATTATTATTATTATTATTATTATTATTATTATTATTATTATTATTAGAATCTCGTTTTGTAGAAAGGAGAAATTGGTTTTATTAAGACTAAAGAGCACATAAGAATGGGTTATAAGCTATTAGTGGGATGGTGTCGCGAATAGCTTGTAGTAGTAGGATTGTAAATTGTAGACGAAGGATTACCTGAAACAAGCGTTGACTGTTTGAACAATCAGAAAAATTCCACATCCAAATTCGCACCAACCGCCTGGAACCACTTGTATACTTACGGCAATATATAGCACGATCGCAACAACTGACTATTCAGACGATTTTATCGCTGCAAGGTATTAAAATGGAATTATTTTACGTCTTACGTTTATGCTCGTACGGCTAAAGATGACTGGTAATTAATGAGTATAAACGAAAAGGAAAATATTTTTTGTATTCTCCTACCGGGAATAGAACCCGGAACCTCAAGCATCAAAGTCACACGTGATACTGCCTAAACTAATATGAAAGGCTTGAAAACTAATAATTTTGTCTCAGGGTAGAATATTGTATTCACATTTATTTGCAACAGTTAACTTATAGAAAATGACTTAGCTAATTTCTTTATTTACTTTTGTAACAGCTTGTAGTACTATTCACTAACTTCAGTAGCCACACAATCTGCTATGAAATCACAGTGATTGAATTTTAGTTAACATGTATTTTATTTATTTAGTAACTGAAAAGATTGCGATACAGATAATATACTATTATTTTTTGTAAATTGTTTATTATTTTCATGAAGCAAGAATTTTCAATATTCTACATGGGTTCTGAACTATCCCTAAAATATTTTAATAGACGAGTAATAGTTTACGTTTTTGTTATTTATGTCCATCTTCTACATATTATTTGCACAGAATATTTGAAGTAAATGTTTTATTTTAGTATTATTTCCTTTAAGTTTAGTCATAAATCTAACATTTCAAATATTTATAAGTTTCACATTTCGGTCATGATAATGCTTGGAAATGAAGGTTTCTCTTTTAAGAAAATTGTTTAGAATTTCAACATTTTTAAACACATAATCTGAATTATTTGGATATATTCAAATAAATTAGAATGAAGAGGATAATACCTAAGATCATTATTAGAACAAACCATTGTTTTTTTGTTGGTGAACTGATAGAATCAAGCTTCTCTATAACAAAAAAAGGTTAATGTAGGATCTGGGATTTGAACTGTTGATCGGGGCAAAACTGGGAAGGGAGGACGCCTTTAACAACTACAAAAATATATAAAATTCCCATCTCTCAGTAAATATCACTGCGCGTTTGGCACGGTTACGGAAATGGAACTTAGAATTTCGCGATGAAAGTTTCGGAAATTTCTTTTTTAAATATAACTTGCTTATTTATTTTAATTATAACTTGCTTTAATTATAGAGTTATTTCTATTTATGTCAGACATATGCAAGTTAAAACACATGGTGGGTCAATCACACAGGACTTCTACTGGCGTCGAGGGCTGTACGAGACAATGTGTAACATTTAGACAGAGAATTGAATAACAATATATAGAATCTCATTCTTGTACACTAACATCACAGGAACGTTAAAACTGTTTGATCGGTTACCAAAAATATTTACTTACTAAAGAAAAATATAAAAATTTTACTTATTACGAGTTTTTAAGCACAAGGGATTGTGCTTAAGGGGTGGGATGGGATTATGCTGAAAAGAAATACTAGTTTCTGGGTTGTTTTCTCATATTGTAAGTCTTGCTGCGTGTCCAAGGGTACCAGTTTTTATTCAATTTTAAATTTTGGTAAGTCATGCAGTTTAAATGGTGTCTAATGTGTCTTACTTACTTGTCTGGAATCAATGTGTCGGAGACTACCCGAGGGCAGCCTGTTGCACATAGCTGATTTATGTACTTTTTTTAAAGATTTCGGACGAATTTTGGACACAAATGTATGCATATAAGACAACAAATTGAGAAATGTGTTTTTTGTCTTTTGCCTCCCGCTTCCTCGAAAACCTCCTGGCAACCTTAAATTTAATCATGTCTTTTACTTACATAATTTCATTGTGTTTTACACAGAATATATACTTGTGTATTTTATGTAATACATAGAATATTTGTACATTTATTACCCTTCTTGCTTTACCACAGCAAAGCATATTCCTTGTTAAGGAAAATCAGTTTCCATTGTCAAATAAACCAATGAAGCCAACGTAATAATTCAACCGCACATTTAAGATTTGGAAGAGTGTCCTGTGAACAGGTCATGGTAAATTCCTATGCACCGTTAGACCTTCCACTATCAATAAAAAGCAGCTATTAGCTCAGCCGGTTGAGTTCTGACTTACTAATACAAATAATATGAGTTCGATACTTTTCTGATTTAACTTCTGATATTGAAATAGATCTCTCTTCACTTTGTCTCGCAATACTGAATAGAGATGCTCAAGTAAATGTACTAGAGAATAAGAAAAGAAAGGTCAATTATATGATCCCTTTTGAGACTTTTAAATACATTTTCACCTTTCTAGGACGTTTCTAAAAGTTTAGATTTCTAAATGTTCCTTTCGCTCCCTCGCGCGTGTTTTAGCAAGGGTATTCTAATTTCTGTAGCTCCTTAGTGAAACACATAGATACTAGAGTTATTGTATCACTTTCTTTCTCTTCTTTGTATATCACGTCTGGATATGAATGTTCTGGGAAATAGGCTACAGCGGACCATATAAGCTTTTCGAATTTGAAATGGAAACGAGATTTTAATAATAATAATAATAATAATAATAATAATAATAATAATAATAATAATAATAATAATAATAATAATAATAAGTGGGAACCCCAGTTATTATTATTATTATTATTATTATTATTATTATTATTATTATTATTATATCAATTATGTTTATAACTGGGGTTCCCACTTTATCTTTCATGGGAGGCCCGCAAGTTGGCCACGCCACTGGTGTCTCTTATTATGTGTTTGTCTCTCTTTGCGTTTAGTGTTGATATATGTTTTTGTGATGTTAGGCTTTTATATTACATTATTTAACGTTTATATTACATTATGTAACGTTTTTATTTTTTACGAGATTATTATTATTATTTACAAAGGGGAGAGAAATTGCTTTCCTCTTATATCAATTTCTTACCATGCATCTTGTTGGAACTGCTTAGGTACGATCATTTTTTAAATTTTTGTGTTATCCGTTGCCCTAACAATAATAAAATCGTCATTCTTAACGATTTATTTTACTCTCTTATTTACTGTTTGCCACACTGATATATTTGTAATAAAATTCAGGTTTGGTCCAGCGCCTTTTTGATTCTAAAAAGCTTCAACAGGCCTGTGGTTTGGGTTGCCTACTATTGCAGGAAATGGAGAATTGCAGGTGGGAATGCACTCTTGAAATCGTGTGTACAATATTTTCTTATTCCATCGAATTTACAAAAGATTAAAATTATTCTCAAATAACTTCGAACACGATATATTAACAATGCTTGAAGTTTCCTTTAACATAAGTGTTGTAATTATAAATAATCGGCCAAGTATTAAGCTAGAAACAAATGAAGAGAGTAACAATGTTGTTCTTTACTTACGTACTAGAAAGGTTTTAGGTTTATTTTAATGCCAAATGTAGCTAAAGTTACTTGTATAGTTTTCGGATACAGAAAGGTTCCTGTGTAATTGTAAGTTTACTGTGGTAGATGAGTAGTTTGATATGGTGATATAAGTTGAATTTTGATTATATTGAAAATATAGTAATATATACATGCAGTGTTTAACTTAAGTTGTTTGTAGACTTTGTTGAAGTACAACTTTGATTTCATTTCAGATTTAAAAATAAACATCTCTAACAATAAATTACGAAATCTTGTATACTGCTAACGTAAACGAATTGTAACTGTAGTCTTCTGTTTTTCTTTGTTTGGAGACAGAGAAATATTCCTCTGCTTTCTGCTGCTTCTCCAATACATTATCTGCAAACCAGTGTAAATTACATAGTTGTTTTCTTGTAGCATTCACAGACATGACTGTTAACACTTTCTGATCTTTTGTCAAGTCGGATTCGATATGTACTTTTGTTTGTTCGAGTACGATGTCGAGTTATGTTTGACATTTTTCAACAGTTGATTTCGTCAAACGTCGAGTGGTAATAGGTTGATTTATTTGTTACTACCTCTAACGGAGAGCAATTAAATCATGATTATTCCTTTGTTTTCATTTATAGCGTTGATGTATTTTTTTTTTTTTTTTTTTTAGAAAATGAATGCTATAGTTTTCAAATCCATTGAGACAAAAGTACCGCAAAACGTTACTCACGGGCTTGTTTATTTCATATAGTTGATTGTACTACCATGAGCAAAATAAATGACGCGTCTCTTTATTCTGAAGTTTTTTGAAAATATCTCCATTTTCTTTATATGTTCGAAATTTCGGAAGGTTTCCCCAGCAGGACAGGTTAAAACAAACCCGTTTTTAATATTTGTGTTAGATATTAGCTTAAAATAAATAAATTAGAAGCAAAAAACATTAAATCGACAGAAATCTCGAGAATTACCAACTCTGCTAAAGTGGGTAATTTTCAAGAACGCGATTGAATTCTGCAGTTCAACACGAAGAAGCGACATCTATGTCACTGAGAGAAATGTGGATAAAATCTACAAACGAAACTTTTAACGAAATATTTCTAATATGTCTTATTTCGTGCATTACACTAGTTAACAAAGGTTTTGTTACATAAAAGAAAATACCTGTTCTTAAAGGAACTTTTTACGCTGAATTCGAATATGCACTCGGTTTTTCTCCATCACGTACGATTTTCCCTAACAGAAGGATTTTCGGGAAAATCCCTCAAAAATTTCCCTTTTAGTTTATTTTACACCCCAAGATCTTGTCCCCTTGCATATACTAACATATAAATTATACCTAAGTATACTTTGATTCATATTTAACAAACCCTTCAAGTTTCGTAATAATCGCTTTATTCTTTTTAGAGAAATAAATATGTTTGTATGTATACTGTGTGTACTGTTTATTGCACCTTATAGTAAAGCTTTCAGATCTCTTAAGTTGAGGTAAAACGTTTTGCTTTATTTGTCATTTTTCCCGGCGAACTGCACCAAATATTCGCAATCGTTAATGCTAAGAATTACTTAGCTATGAGATAATTTTATGTAAAAAGTCAATAATCCGCTGCTGCATGTAAATCACCTTTACAGTAAGATACCGAGGTGAGTAGTATGCCTAGTATCACCTTAGATTTGGATATGCAAATTCGCGAAAACATCAATCACCTAAGTTACTGGAAATACCTCGAAGATAATTACTGTATGCTACGTAGTCGAATACGTCAGGAAGAGTTTTAATATTTATTCTTACTTACCAAAACCATCCATCTATCGAAAAACGACACTTGCCGTGCTATTATAACTCATAAGTAGATTGAGCAGATACGCGACAAAAAGAACTATACTAACATTCAGTATGGAAATATTTCAATATAGAGCTTCTTTTTTTTTAACTGAGAAGAAAACAGGATTTAATATAAAACTCAGTCAGAATTTTTAATTATGCAACTGACTTATACAAAGTTTATTAAACTATATTTTATCACGAGACTAAACTATATCTTATTTTATCAAATAAGAGCAATGATTATTATCATACCTTTAGATTAACTGAATAATAGGTAATGAAACAGAATATCGTTCAATACACAGTACCTTGAACTTAACTCTGCGTCCTGTGATTATTTTTATTATTTTGCTTGTTTTCTTTGACACTGGAGAGCTGTAGTTTGTATATTGCTATACTGAGAATAATCTTTTGTTAGATACCTAGACTTTTACGTAGATATTGTGCCTTATTATTTTTTAGGCAGTAAGTGATTATTTAATATTCATTTGTTATTGATACTGATTGCGATTTGTTATTTGCAGTGGCACACGAGGTATTAACTCTCCGAACTTACAATAATGGCTCTTTCCTGAGCATTGCTGATATCATTGGAAATCACACACACAAGAACATAAATATTCTCCCCCACCATATTTTAAAAATAGAAGACTAGAAGAAATTGTGATTACTCCTGGATTGATTGGTCCTTCATCTAGTTTAGTTCGGCAAGCTGCGGTTCCGAGCTTGAAATTAATCTTGATGAAAACGTAACCAACCACCTTTTGCTTGCTAATATATGTGCATAATAAACTTATATGTTTCCTTCCTCGATCACTTTACTCGTGTCCATTGGACCGTACTGCGTTGATTCACCATTAGAATTGCTAATATTGCTTACTTATACTTTCTGACAGAGAATACAATCCTTTCTATTTTATACGAGAACTGGAAAATATATTCTTTTTTTCTTCTCTCTCGTTCGCTCTCTCTCACGCACTGAGTGGGCTTCTACACAAAGAAAAAGTAACGGGTAGTTCTTACACGCCTAGAGATTGGCAGAAAAAAAATGCAAAGAAAGAACTTTGCCCAATAACATTGCGTATTGCTATGCTGTATGCAGAAAAGTGAGTATCGTCGAATGCATGCTGGACGTTCTCCGAAAGTTACTACTATTTATAGCCTCGACAGATGATCAGTTGTAATTGTTAATCACAAAAAAATACTATTAATTAAAATAAAATATTTAAAATCGAATTTTTCTTTGCTGGTAGGTAGATAGCACGATTACATAATCAATGTTATAGTAAGTTACTGGAGTATGGTTGGTGAGTAGAATCGGTTAGATTGGTTTACATTACGTTACAGGATTAAGGTTGGCTGTTAAGGTAGGGTAGGTAGAATCTGTGGCAGTTGGTTGTTAGTAGAGTATACTAAGTTGGGATTTGCTACGTTACGTTGCTAGAGTAATATTGTTCAGGGTAGTATTGTTAGTTAGGTTAGTTTACTGTTAATTCATTTCATTTTATTTTCATCCATAAGTTAAACATGAATCTCGAAGGAAGACGATCGTATGAATCGGACACGTCAATAAATAGATACAAAGAAATAGTTATTACATACTAAAAGACAATGACGCTGTGATATTATGAGACAAAATTACCAATCCAATCAACCCCTGCGGGGCTTCTAATTCGTTCCTACTACTACTACTACTTATACTAAAGTAGCCTTACCCTGTACTAAGCATTACAATGCTTAACTTACCTCACATTGTATGTGGGTATAGTCTACCGACAACGCTATACTTACTGATTTCGCACCCTTCACAAACTGAAATATGCATAAGAATCCCGCGTGCAATTTTCGATGTCAATTTTTGACGTCTACTCGTCACACTAAATAGTTCTCGAATTTTCTTTCCTACTTAATACACTTCGGGTTAATACACTAATAAGCTCGATCAGTGGCCACATATACGTACATACGACAAGGCCACTCCAAGTACTAAAGGCAATTACACATTATAGATCATTTTAACGAAAAAAGGATCTCATACTTCACAACACGCACTACCATTTAATATTTAAAATTTCAACGAAAAGTAATCAATGCATTATAAATTTCTGCATGAAGCAAAGAACTACTTACCAATTTAAGTGTTCCGCCCGCCACACTATAGAAATACAATTTCCGCTACATGCGCGCCCACACACTCACTACAATGTAAACAATCTACATGGCTTCCAGCAATCAAGTTTTATTACGGAAGACCTTTTGTGATTTTTAAATTAAATTTAAAGCTACTTATAGATAATCTTCAATCTTCGTTACCACCTATATTAAATCGAAACATATCTACATAAAAATAAACCTAAAAGTGCACTTCTACCTACTCGGGTAGTACTACACCATCGTCGTAATATATAACCAAAAATTGCACCTGTATTCACCACCCGCATTTAAGAGGGTACTTACGAATGAACATGCGATAATTGACACAAGCTGTGCAATTTAAATGACCAAAAGAATGAATAATATTTTGCTTAAAATATTGACGGAATGCATCAAGTATTTGCTTACTTACCAACTGGCGCTACAGCTCTTTGTGAGCCTTGTCCCCCCCCAACAATGGTCCTCCATGCTTTTCTATCCTTGGCGGTCTCCCAACATCCATTCTCTTTTAATCCTTTTAGGTCTTCCGTTACGTCGTCTATCCACCTTATCATTGGTCTTCATTTCCTTCTTAAAGAATACATTTACTCTTTCATTATTTTCCTTTGTATTCTCGATTCTCTGTACTTGGCCTAGTCGTCTTATTCGTTGAGATCTAATAAAGTTTAAAATATCTTCATTTTTAATATACTTTTTACTTCTTCATTGCTCCTTATTCTAAATATATCGTGTTCTTACTCTGGGCCGTATATCTTGCGTATTCTTCTTCTTTCAAATCTTCGTACGGCTTCTTCTTCTGAGTTGAGATGAAAAAAAAATTTGCTGCCTACGTTACGATTGGCCTGATTAATGTTTTGTATATAGTAACCTTGGTTTTCCTGTTTATGAGTTTGCTTTTTATTAGTTGCATGTTTGCGTAGTAAGTCTTGTTTCCCATTTGTATCTTATATTTTATCGTTTCTTCCTTTCTGTTTAGTATGCCAAAATATTTAAACGAGCTCAGTCTTCCGAATTCTTTTTAATGTATAACTATGCTTTTCTCTTTAAATTTCTCTGGTTTCCTAGTGACAATCGTGTATTTTGTTTTGTTGACTTTTGTTTCTAATCCAAGTTATTTGCTTCTTCTAATCTTTGATATATTTACAACAGGTCTTTTTCTGTTCTAGCCACTGTTGCCATATCATCTGCGTATGCGCAGATCCGGATGCTTTTGGTGAAAATTGAGCCTGTTTTGTCTATTTCTTGTACAGCTGCGAGCACTGCTATTATAAAGAGCGTGGTGAATAGCACTTCTCCTTGCTTGACTGTTTTGTAATACTGAAATTCTCGACTTACATCATTTCCTATTCTTACTATAGCACTTGTTTTTTGCATTATCATTTCTGTTAAATTAATCAGCTTATTGGAAATGCTCGTTTGCTGCAACATCTTTAATGATCTGGTTTCTATTTACACTGTCAAAGGCTCTACGATAGTCAACAAATAGAAGGTCAAGTCCGTATTCGTAATGTCTTCTGTGGAACGAATAGCTGATCAATCGTGCCTCTTTCAGGTCTAAATCCACATTGGTATTCTCCGATTATTATTTCTGTGTACTTTTTTTTGTCCATAATGTTCGATAATATTGTGTCTAGTAATATTATCGGCCTGTAATTGCTGCCTTTTGTGCGATATCCTTTCTTGTGTATTGAGAAGATAATTCCTTCTTACCAATCCTTATGCATTCGTTCTTATTCACAGATGAGCTTAAGGAGTTCATGAATTTCTCTCTTCATTGTAATGCCTGCAATCTTTATTAATTCTATTGTTATCTCATCTTCACCTGGGGCCGTATTGTTCTACATTTGGTTAAGGATTCCTTCCACTTCTTCATATGTTGGCTGCTTCTCTGTGTCGTCCTTTATATTCTTCCTTATATTTGCACTCGTCGTGAGTTTCAGCTCTTGCGTCTCTTCCTTTCCAAATTGTTCTTGGTAATATTTAGACCACCTTTCTAGTATGTTATGTGTATCTCCTAATATTTCACCATTTTGTGATTGTAGCCAATTTCATTCGGTTGATAGCCTTTATTTTCTTTTTGATGGCTGCGTACATCTTACTTGTGTCGTTCGTTTATTCGCTCAGATTATTTATCTCCATTATCTGCTCCATGATCATCTTCTTATTTTTCCTACATGTGCTGTTGGCTATTCTTCTCTTCTGTTTATAGTTATCAACTTTTCCTCTTGTTTCCTTTTTTAGCATTTTCATCCTTCCGTCATTTCTCTCTTTTATCGCTCTCTCGTACTCTTCGTCGAATCTCCTGTTTCTCTTTATAGTCTGTATCTGTTCCTCTGTTATTTCTTTAGCCGATTTCTTCACAGTTTCTTTAATTTTCCCCCAATGTATTGTATAATTTATTTTTCCGTTTCCGTCCATCCTTCTATTTCTTACTTTGTACTTTCTTGATATCGTTGTCTCTTTTCTGTATTTTTCAGTTCTTTTGTGTTCCAGTTCCACTAAGTATATTTCCTGTATATGTTCTTCATATCTTTTCTCGCAGCTTTACTTTCAATAGAAACTGATCGGAATCATAATTTTGTCGTGTGGAGCTTTTGGCGTCTATTAGTGCAGCTGCGTGTCTTTGACAGATCAGTGCATGGTCAATTTCGCTGATTGAGTTCCCGCTTGGACTCTTCCAGGTTTCTAGATATATTCGTTTATGTGGAAAACCTGTACTTTTTATTATAAATTTCCGCCTGATTGCCAGCTGGATAATATATTACCATTACTGTTACTTTCTTGGTGGATTGTATGTTTTCCACTTATTCCTCTTATGCTATCGTTCTCATCTATCTGGGCATTCAAATCTCTCATGATCATCTGTATTTCGTATTTAGGTGTTATGTCCAGAGCTTCTTATAACTTGTCGTAGAATTTTTCCTTCTCATAGTCTTCTTCCTCTTCTGTCGGGTGTGAACTGTTAAAATAGTTATGTTTCTGCATTTGCCTTTTAATCTGAGTATGCTGATTCTTAAGTTGATTGGTTTACATTGCAGAATGCTTCCTCTCACTGCTTTTGAAACTATGAATTCTGTAGCATATTGGCCAGTTCTTTGCTCCGTTCCACAGCAAAACATTGTGAAGTCTTTATCTTCTCGTTTTCGTTTGCCTTGCCATCTTATTTCTTGTAAGGCCGCCACTTGTATTCCATTCTTCAGTACTTCCTGCGCTACTTCAAGCATCCTGCCCGGTCCTAAGATACTTTTCACATCCCAGGTTGCGAAAATCATGTTTTCATTCCGTTTCCATGATCCATTTGCTATTGTCCCATCCGTCGGAGGCCCACGTTCGGATTTCTGAACGGTTATTTTCTTCGGTGTGTGGTTGTTAGCCTCACTCCCAACCCCTACCTGAAGGACCGGGTGTTTTTTGTGAGGGTTGTCTTCCCTTAGTCTTTATGGATCCTTCCACAAGCTTCAAGGCAGCAGTGCTGATTTGGTCTACCCCGGTTGACTCCTGTGACTAATATAGCTACTAGGCGTTCCATTATCCGCCACTTGGGGAGGAGAGCGCCCAGCAACCCCTTGCAGGTTGGACGTCAAGCATATGCCACTTTAAATTTTCTTACTGTTTGTAAACAAATAGTCATAGGTAACAAAACTAGAACAGATATCAAAATGATTTGTTACACAAAAATTTCTCGTTGCTAAATCTCTGTCTCGGTCGGTTTGGGTATGGTGTCTAATTGAAAACCTCCGATGTTAATATAAATATTTAAATTTCAACTGTAGTATTAAGTGAGGCACTCAATACTGCTACAAGAATTTGTCGTGTAGATTAGGTATGTAGCTCATCATCTCAATTGAATGACATCTCTCATTATTGCAGCAATTTAATATTATTTAATTGGATTAATCTTTCCAGCTATACAATAAAAATTGATCAGTTTTGGTCATCTAAATTTCATTAGATTTCTGTGTAAGGTTTCTTATAGAATGTTCCGCAGCTATATGATGTGTTGTTTAGAGTTACACTCTGTGATCAAAGTAAAATCATTGCATATTTCTTTATTTTATGTCTACCTTAGGCTTGATGAACTACAAATCTATATTCAAGATATTTTCATCGCCAGTATCTTGTTGTCATACTATTTCAATTTGAGAAATTTAATGATAGAAGGGGCTGCAGTGGCTCAGTGGTAGAGCGTTCAGCTGAGGTGCTTGAGGTCCCGGGTTCGATCCCAGACCCCGCCAAGTGAACTTTGTGGTGGACGAACACCGCGTGCGTGAGTTTTCTCGGGGTTCTCCCGTTTCCTCACACGTACTTCATTCCACCATTTCATTCATTACTCATCACCACCGTCTCTTTTAGCCCAACCGGCATAATCATGGGACGTAAAATTCAATGCTTTCATTTCATTTAATGATAGAACTTGATGTTACGGACTTTTATAACAACTTGTTGCCTAGTGTCTCCGTTTCCAAATGTTGCAGTTCGTACGAAACTATTTGAATAAATAGCATTGTTAACTGTGTGTTTCAAGTAATCCAGAAAAATTTCTACAGGAAAATATTGTTCCCAAGGCAGTGATCTAATATGACACTGAGAGTTTCCGTAACGAACAGTGCTTTGTTCCACATCCAGCCTTCCGTCTCTTGTCTATTTCACGTTGACAATAGTAGATAAGCAACATATAAACGGGTAACAGAGTTCAGGAGTGGCTTGTTTGTAAAGTATCAACTCCAGAAAAAAATAAGTGGCTTGCAAAACGAATTAGAAGTGCTAATACTTTCACTTCTTAGTATATATTTATAGGTGTTCAAGATCTCTTTGATTGTAATTCTGATGAAGGCAATGATAAATTCTTGAAAGAGTAACACTTTATAACTAAGTGTATTAATATCGGGTTGGAAAATATTAGCTTTTCTTTGATATTGAAGTTTATTACCGTTCCAGGTATATTCGTAACGTATCAAACTTACATCCCATCGCACTGTTCCCTGCTTGAACTAGACAGGCTTTTGTTTTTCTGGAGAAAATACATACATGCCGCCAAGGAACTAAATACTTTATTAAGATACATGCGTAGTTGGACTCGTTTTTCATTTATACAAGGTTCGATTTTTCAATTTGATCCTTGAGCTTCACTTCCTATGGGCAAGACATGTTTCTAATATCTTTTGGTCATGAATATATGAAAGCTGTGAGCGATTTTATGATATATGATTTACTTCTATATCTTAAACTATAATTAAAAGAGAAAGAAATACGTTTACAAGGAAGGTATTTTTAACAATTTACATCCAGAGACTATGTAATTAAATGTACTATTTTTTCACTATTTATGCGTACTGTTTATTTTTATTTAGCTCGGTCAGCTGTTTGTAAATCATGAATATACTATTTTCTACTTTAAAACGTCTTTAATATTTTATGACGTATGCTTGAATGTTTTATAAGTATTTATATTTGACCAATTCTTTATCTATTGTAATTTACAGGTCCCCAGAAATTATGTGATCGGAGTGGAAAAGCATGCCTGGAAAGGTTTAAAGGTAGGCCGATGTATAATTTTAATACCGACGTTCTTTGATATCCAAGTTATAGAAGTGTGCAGTATTCATTTAACAATTTTTTGAGAAAGTTACAAGTTACTATTATAATCGTCTAATAACAAACTCTCAACCTAATAAATCAACTTCAAATAGGTAAGGACAAATATGATTTGCATTGTGCAGAATGTGGGTATTAAGAAACAAGAGTTTGTGGGAATTTAAATAATTTTGAGAAGGCATAGACATATAAGTGTATATCAGGTGACAGTTTAAACGTTTACATGATTAACAAAATACACTGAACTTATCTAATAAATTTAGTTTGATATTTTTTAGTTAGGAATGTGGCTTCCAGTATCTCTTCTTTTACATAATAAGTGTATCTCGCTTACTGATACCCCAAGAATGCGTGAAAAATGTATTGAGACGGTACATTTTTTTATTCGTGTCTTATTACTTTCTTAACAGCTTTAAACCTCCTCATGTTAATATTCATATAGGCTTAGAGCGAATGTTTAATCATTAAATAGACAAAGTTAACAAAGAATCTAAAAGTAGTGCTGTTAAGGGGCATACATTTTTACTAAGATTTCTTGAAGATTGAACAAAATATGCTTACAAACGTTCACTTCTTCATTCGAAATGATGCGCCCATATTAGCTATCCTATCACGTTTGTCACAGGAATACTTCTTCAATATTTTTTGCTTAAGCGAAATTAACCCGAGGAAGTTCTATGTTATGTAATGCCCAATAAGTGAAATGTGTAGCATAATTCCAGGCGAATACTAACCCAACCTATCGTGCAACTACAACCAGTAATCAGAAACAACTATGACTCTCTCTTTGTTTAATGTTTATCACGAACAAACTACTAACTATAATCTTAGCTTATCTGCTGTACCCATTTGTGGTAATTTTATGTTCCAATTTGATTCCATAAGCACTACAACCGATCAGACAAGAAGAGGTACCTGGTTTTAAGTAAGACACTGTGTAACGTAGCCTGAGTGAAGTTAAGTTTTCCCCACAGAGACTAACGCCATTGGACATGTACAGTTTGAGTACATACACATAATTGATTTTAAAGATGATGTATAAAACATTTAAATCTGAGTTACTATACTCCAAATATGAAATAATGTAATTTCAAAACTTAGTAATGGAAATCAAGGAATTTAAATTGACTGATTTTTTAATGAACAAAATAACAAAATATTAGACTTTACATCAAAACGACTAATTTCTGGAATGATCATGAGACTAAGTATTTTGAACAAGACTTCAACACTTACCAACATTGCTGGCTCTAGAAATTATTACTTCCATAGCGAATTTTAATTCTTGTACAATGCATTTAACGTTATCATTCCAAAAAGTAAATATGGAGCACTAGACCCACTTCAAAGGCTATTAATTGGGTTGCTAAACACACTCGAACGGGACTAAATTTCTTGAACTTTACCGTAACCACTATAAATGTGAAAATTTGAGTATAATTTTACCACTCGAAACTTCAATGAGACAAATATCATTAAGCCATTCACAAAATTAACACACACTCGTAAATTTAAAGGTTGTCGTTTCAATAACCTAGATGAATTAATTATTTGAATGAAGTAGCCAAAATACTCTTCTTTATAATCTTTGTTCTAATTCCGGCAACCAAACACTTTAACTTATCGATCGATAAACTTTTTTTTAACTTTCAGAATATGCTTCTTAAAGCTTATATCAACTTAAGAATATTTTTTTTGTTTTACATTGGCACTCTAAACTACATGTGTATCTTAAGAACTTTCACTAAGATCAAATTCTATAACACTTGAATTTAACGAATATTTGACTGTGTCCAGTTCTCGATCGTTGTCGTAATTATGAGCCTACTCCATACCCGCGCAAAACCTTCAGGTTCTAGTACTCGCTATTCCCGTTATAAACTCAATGGCGCTGTTTACCATTTTAACCGACTATCATTTTTTCCTTTTCTTTAAATGAAACTGTTACACTCACTCACCAGTATAGCAAAAAAAATATTCATACAATTTTTTAATAATTATGAATGTATATATTGAAGTCCAATGTCGAAAACAAAATTTAATAATATAATTATCTATACCCATACACCAACTACATAATAATAAAATCAAAAATAAAGCCCAATAAATCAACTAAATACCAACTACAAGTCCCACGTCTAAATGTCGAAAATAGTCTACAGCCAACGTTCCAAGTACTAAATACATTCATAAACAAACATCTAATAGAAATTTAAAAAATAATGATTAAATTAATATCGAACATAGAAATAATTTAAATATAACTTACTAACCAAATATTATTGTAATATAATATACATAGCAAAATATCAAATTTTAAACACTAACTTCTCTCCTTTACAAAATTCAAATAATCATGGATACAATCGTAATGGAACAATATGAATTACCACAGAAAATGACAATGTGAAAAGTTCATCCAATCTTCCAATTCATGCCATTTCTTTCAATCAGATCCATCCATAATAAAACCATTTTACTTGAGCGATGTCTAACCAGTAGACTTACAATAGCTCTTTCTGGAAGGGATCAACACCTCTTTTACAAAAGTATTTTCTAGGTCTGGAATTATAAAATCATATTAGAACAACTTAAAACAACAATCATACTATACATTGTCATACCATGAGTAACAAAATCAAAAATAAATATCAATAATCAACAATAATCTTTGTCATACAATGATTAACGGAAATTCACCATACTCCATCACAAGTGAAAGACGAAATTGTTATACTATAAACTTCTATCCGATCAAAATGCCTTAATTTAACCTTGGCTCCCTAAACTTTTTTGTCATAGAAGCGTGCACTTTCCTAATATCATTATTATCTTCGACTGCTTTACCCTGAACACAATTTGAATTTAAGAATTTGACTATGACGTATGGTCCCAGCCACCTATAGCATAAGCTTTTTGTAACTTTGTCAGCTAGCGAGGACTGAAATTGTGACTTAACAAGAATCTTATCCCCAACGCTATAAGAAGTTCCAACTCTATTCTTATCATAAAGTCTCTTTCTAGGCTGCCAAGCTAACTCCATGTTATGTAAAGCGTTTTTCCAAATGTTAGGATTCCTCTTTCTAATATCTGTACAATCAATATTACAACGTATATCTAATGGATCACACACGTTGTAAGTATACACTATATCCATTGGGCTATGTTTAAGTTCCGTATGAATTGCAGAATTTAATGAGAATTCAATCTCATTTATTCATTTATCCCACAACTGTTGTTTTGTAGCAAATATGATTTCAAACTATCTTTCACAGATCTTATATATCTTTCACTTAAATTGCTAGCACTGTGGTAAGGGGAGATTCGAATATCTCTGATCTTGTTACTAAATAGAAAATCCTGAAATCTAGCTGAGACAAATACACTATGGTTATCATGACTTAAAGCGTGTGGAAATCCGTGTCTGCACATTAATTTATATAATTTATTTATAAGTACCTGGCTAGATAAGGTCCGAAAGGGTTCTAGATACATAAATTTAGAAAAAGAATCCACCACTATCAATCAATAGCGTCCAGAACTTGAGTTCACCATTGGTCCTATTACATCACACGCCCAATTACTGTTTACAAATGTTTGATACGTTGAACTTAATTGACCCATAACCTTCTTATTATTACTTTTACTTTTCTGACATTGCACACAAGAGGTTACGTAATCTTTAATTTCGGAAATCATCCCATCCCATGAATAAAGGGGTGCAATTTTAGCTATAGTCCGAGAAACTCCTAAATGCGATCCCGGCAAAATATATGAATGATAGAATTCTATAATATTTTTGATAGACTCTTAGGGAGACAAATTTTATAAGGATTATGGATTGCTCGAGTCTTCTTACATAAAATCCCTTTTACTATTTTATACCCGGGAATATATTCTTTATTATTTAATCTTTCAATGATACTCTTTAATTCAGGATCTACTTTCTGATGTTCCGCTATAGATAATTGAGCATAAGGCATATTCCAAATGTTAACTAAAAATAAATTTATCACCTCTTCATCCAAAGAAGGATCTTCAATAAATTCTTCAAAATCATTCGTATTATGCAAACGTGAAAGAAAATCAGCAGGAACATTCAAATTTGATGGAACAGATTTTACTGTAAAATTAAATTCAAATAAGCTGTACAATAAACTTCCATACCGCTTAATGCGTCTCAAATTACGTAAAGCATATGCTAATCCCAAGTGATCAACTTGTAATTCAAAAAGAGCGTGTAAATAAACACGAAACCGTTCCATGTATTCAACAGCTGCTAACAATTCCAAAAGAAAAATCGGCTTATTCATATCATATTTACGCAATTTTCGACTAAAGAACAATATTGGTACTAGGTTGCCTTCCTTATCATACTGTGACAATGTTCCTCCTAGAGAACGCATTGAGGAATCTGAGGTAACTACAAACTTACTATTTAAATCTGGTAATTTCAGCACAATATAACTCTCAAACATTTCTTTTAATTTATTTAAAGACTCTTGTTGTTCCCTACCCCAACAGAAAGGAACCTTTGGAGACCTTAGTCGAGAAATAGGTTCTATTATTTCTTGAAAATTAGGTATATACTTACTGTAGTACTGGGCAAAAGAACATAGAGAAATAATTCCACGCCTACTTTTTGGAGCTGGTAGCTTACGGATAACCTCTAATGTAGACGGATCCATATAAATATTTCCATCCTCTATGATATGTTCTAAGAACGATATTTTCTTTTGAAAAAAGGAACATTTATTCAAGGACAAAGTCGAACCATTTTCAGCTAATTTCTTTAACACAGCTTCTAAAGTTTTCTTATGTGTTTCTATATCAGGAGATTTTATCACAAGATCGTCAAAATACCACGTGACATCCTGATCTTTCATTGAATAAAATATGTCTGTCAATAAATTACTCAACACAAAAGATCCTGAAGCTAATCCAAACGGAATATATCGAAATTCAAAAAGTCCTCTATGAGTTAGAAAGGCTGTATATTTGTAAGAATTTGGATTCAATTTAAGGGTATAATATGATTTCTTTCTATCTAACCTCGGCATCACTACTCCATCTGAGAGTTCTGCAAGAACGTACTCAATTCTAGGCGTATACTGAGGATTTAAGATTAAATTACGATTGAGATCAATATAATTAATTGCAAGCCGTTTGTACTATCCTTGTTTCCCACCAGGAAACAAGGAGAGGAATAATCACTTGTACTATGCTGAATTATATTATTTGCTAATAACTCATCTATAATAACATCAAGTTGTTTTTGAGCAACCCTTGACATAGGATAAGCTTTATGCTTAATAGGTGTATAATCTTTTAACAAAATAGTATGCACGAAATTTTTAACTTCACCAACAACATTATTAAATACACCATTATAAGTTTTAACTAAACCATCTACATACCGTTGTAATGTAGGATCCAGTTCTAAAAGTTGAGGATCTATATAGACTGAAGGTTCCTTTGAATCCTTATTAATGGTCTGGTACAATAAAGATGCTGATGACACCTTAGCAGAATGGCTGGCAACACTGCTATTTTCGAAACGCCGTCCCATTTCAGTAACATCACTTCCAACAAACGCTCTTGAATGTAAGTCTCTTTGGTCACAATTTGGATTTCCATTAAACGGATTGGCTACAACATCTCGTAGAAACATTTTTGACGAGTTATACTGTTTAGCACTGCTATATGGTAATTTATTAGCGTCTTCATTATCCGTATTATTGAGATTAATTTCACTAGAAAAAGGCAATGACGTATTATAACGTAAAGGCACCACACTATGTTCCAAATCCAATTTTAAAATATTATTGTTTAAATCAATAGTGGCATTAATAGCTTTTAGTTCGTTTACTCCGATAACGAAAACAGGTTGCAAGTTAGAAACCAAATAAAACTTAAGTTTATAAACCTGACGTCGGAAGCATAATGGAACATAAACAGCACTGTCTAGTTTTATTTTATTTTGATCAACTCCCACACCACTGAAATAATCAGTTAAGATTCGCACAGGAAATTTCTGTTTCGAGTTCCATTGCAGGAATCCTTCCTTGTTTATTAAAGACACTGTACTACAAGAGTCCAAACCACCAATAAGATTTTCTCCCAAAATATACGCAGACACAAAGGTAGCAACCAAATTATTACGATCACTTGAACAATTTTTTACGGATGTCTGTTTTTTTAATTTTATTTCCCATAATCTTATTATCTTCACCATTCCGAGAACGAACCAAGGTTCTCTGTCCACTATCACCAGAAGGTAAGCCCTGTTCACCCACTGTCATTCCTTTACTCACTGATTGTTTATCATTTTTAACAAAGTTTTTCTGTGCCGACTTTTCCGTAGTATATTGAGTAAATTGCTTACTATGCTGTTGAGATAAAAGTTTCTAATTTAATATCTGTTGTTTACGAATCTCACACTTTGCAACTGGATGAGGGCCACTACACTCATAACACTTTAGAGTAGATTTATAAGGTTTACTCTTTAAACATTTATTAGCAGTCTCACTTTGCACTAATGCCGAATAAATACGTACATTCTTTTGATGGAGTTCAAATTGCTTGACCATGTCTATTAATTCCGCAAGAGAGTTCGGGTAGGAATAACCAAAAACCTTATAAACAACTTCGGGATTTGGTCTGGCCATTAAAATGTCTTTTACTGCACTGTCATTTAAATGTCCATAACAAATTGTAAAACTATCCACGACCTTGTTGACAAATTCCACTGCATTCTCATATGGCCTTTGCAAGCAATTCACAAATGAATCGAGAATGAATTTACGGCTTATCTTGTTAAATAAGAACGAGGCAATTTTTAACCAATTATGTGAGAAAGTAAAAATATTGAAAAATTCGCTATGGAAGTTACCTACGGCCTTCCCTATAGCTGCCATAAGAATACTTTCTTTAGGAAAGATGTTTAATTTAGCTATTTTATAAACTGACAACAAAAACTGAAATAATATACAGTCATCCTGACCATCACAAATAGGTATTTGTTTACATAAATTAGTAAAGCTGTCCGCAGCAATGTCTACAGTTACTTTATCAAAATTTGTATTAAAAGGCATAAATGAATGTACTACTCGTGAATCGCCAGGCACAATTCTTTCTGGTTTAAAAGCAAAAGAACGAACACTTTCGTTTTCTTCTTCTTTCGCCTTCAAAATAGCTGATTCAGATGATTCACACGCGACTCTGAATGGGTTGTTATCAGCAAGGCAATCTAAAGAACTTCCGTGAACAGCCTTGGGCCCTGTGTTCACACTCACACTATCAACAAACACCTGCCCCGTATCGTTATCGCTGCTAAGTAAACAACTGGTATCATCACGTTCTGTTTGTAAGAGAGGACTAAACATATCGCCAAAAGAAGATAGAGACTGTCCGTCTACCTGAGTATTAGTATCCTTATTTCCTTGCACAAAAATTCCATGCGAACCATTAGAACAACTTATCAATATTAACTTACCTGGATAAGATAATTCTGAATCCTAGGACTCCATTATAAACAACAGTTGCACAAAAGCCAAATAATTATATACTCTAAAACCGGTCTACGACGAACGGCTATGGCTTTCGTTAATGTACTACCTCGACTTTCATACGTCATCTTAGTCTCATGAATTATCAACAATATTTTAACTCTGCTGATTAAATAAAAATTTAGAAAGAAGGTAAGAACAATCGAAATATATTATGGTAATATACAGCGTGCACCACTAAAAATAATAGTAACTTGTACAGTGCACACACCTAATAATAATTACGACAACGATTTTGTGTAACGTAGCCTGAGTGAAGTTAAGTTTTCCCCACAGAGACTAACGCCAATGGACATGTACTGTTTGAGTACATACACATAATTGATTTTAAATATGATGAATAAAACATTTAAATCTGAGTTACTATACTCCAAATATTTGAAATAATGTAATTTCAAAATTTAGTAATGGAAATCAAGGAATTTAAATTGACTGATTTTTTATTAGATTTTACATCAAAACAACTAATTTCTGGAATAATCATGAGACTAAGTATTTTGAACAAGACTTCAACACTTACCAACATTGCTGGCTCTAGAAATTATTACTTCCATAGCGAATTTTAATTCTTGTACAATGCATTTAACGTTATCATTCCAAAAAGTAAATATGGAGCACTAGACCCACTTCAAAGGCTATTAATTGGGTTGCTAAACACACTCGAACGGGACTAAATTTCTTGAACTTTACCGTAACCACTATAAATGTGAAAATTTGACTATATTTTACCACTCGAAACTTCAATGAGACAAATATCATTAAGCCATTCACAAAATGTAACACACACTCGTAAATTTATAGGTTGTCGTTTCAATAACCTAGATGAATTAATTATTTGAATGAAGTAGCCAAAATATTCTTCTTTATAATCTTTGTTCTAATTCCGGCAACCAAACACTTTAACTTATCGATCGATAAACTTTTTTTTAACTTTCAAAATATGCTTGTTACAGCTTATATCAACCTAAGATTTTTTTTTGTTTCACATTGGCACTCTAAACTGCATATGTATCTTAAGAACTTTCACTAAGATCAAATTCTATAACACTTGAATTTAACGAGTATTTGACTGTGTCCAGTTCTCGATCGTTGTCGTAATTATAAGCCTACTCCATACCCGCGCACAACCTTCAGGTTCTAGTACTCGCTATTCCCGTTATAAACTCAATGGTGCTGTTTACCATCTTAACCGACTATCATTTTTTCCTGTTTTTAAATGAAACTGTTACAACTGTAAAGCGGCATATTCTTCGGAAACACGGTCAACTACCTGTTAACGCTATTTTCTTTATTTTATATAAAATATAGAGTTCTATAATGAACGAAAGGCGTTAATTATTATGTAAGAACTTTCTATGTTCCTCATTGCTAATGTGTGCTTAATAAGTTTTAATACAATGGCGTTTCTTTCTTTTCTAAATAGTGTTAATAATAAATATTTCTTAGTGTAATAACAACTATTACAGATATATCATATTACATAAGGTATCTGTTAAAACAGCAAGCTTTATAATTTTCGGATATGCCGTTTTATATACAATCTTAACCATTTTCATTATTTAATATACTGAAATGATTCTGATCGCATCAAAATATTTAATGAACCTTTTACTTTTGATTTATGGATTTAATGGAGTTACATTATAAAAAGATTAAATTAACAGGCGTTGAATGTAAGTATTCGCGTTCAACATGCAGCGACGTTTTCTGCGAGTGAGTGAGATTCATATTTATCATGTAAAATATAAGATTCCATGTATCGAGTTCAGTAATTAGTAAACAACGCTGGCTCTTTTCTGAGAACTTTGTTTTGTCACGAAAACTTTTTGAAGTGTCGAATCTTTCGTACATCGTTGGGAGCACAAATATACATTTCCAGTTTGGCCTGTCCCCAGAGTAATGCTTGACTTGACTAAGTATAGGTTTATATTGTGGTACCAAGATAAGATGTCTATACCTTGAAGTTTTCGTAAGCAATGATACAATTTTGTACCAAAGATATGTACCAGCACATGAGTTAAAATTTTAGGTGTGTAATTCTCATGTGCTACCACCATTAAAATACAGAATATTACTCCATCGAGTCTTCTTGTTCAAAAACAAGAGGACCTCTGCATTATGTAATGAACTAGACTCTGTTAAATATATCATAATATGCTGGGTGTAATATCGTAAAATGTTCGTATTTGATAATATGGCAAAGTTCGAGTAATAAACAATAAGCTCTATAGTCAATAAACACATCCTGTAAATAAGGAGATTTCAAGCTGTCTGTCAATAAGGGTCATTTTAAATATTTTAATGGCGTTTGCGACCATGCTATTCTCGAGTAGAGTATATGATCTAATTCATAACACATGTTTACTACCTGACTTTTCCAGTGACACGGCAGAAATCTCTAGAAACAACTTCTGTTCAGTTGCTATGCCTCTCAAATGAAGAGGAGTACAATATTGTGCACTTAGAGTTAAATAAGACACATCTCTTTTAAAATTGATCCTGATTGTTTATCCTAACTGAAATTATCCGCAATAAGTTATCTGTTAAAACCTCTTAACTTGGCTAGATTAAGTGCAGATATTATTATATATGCAATCCCGGTTCTCCGGGTTATTAGAAAAATATATATAGAAATTAAAATAACGAAGGCTGTTACGAAATTATAAACGTAAATAAGATTGATAGTAGTTTTGATAGGAATGAAAATGAGTCAGAGGAAACGATCACATATTAAAAACAATTATCCCTTTAGAAGTTTATGTTACACAGTGATAAAATTAGAGAATTAATATTGTGGACCATATACGATGCGTTGGACTCTGTTTTTAAAGAGATTAGATTAAGTCATTTCCGTGAACTTCAAACCATAACGTCATGAATAGAAAAGTTGCGCATCTCAGAGATAAAAGACCAAGCCATAGGGCAAAAGATGGCACCACAAAGAATCGATTTTATAAGCATTTTATATGTCGATTCTAATTAAAGGTCTCAGCTTCTCACAATGTCTCAAAACTGACTTAAGCCACTTTCACATCCAACGCCTCATATTTTTTGATACCAGTTCACCTGAATCACTGTTTCAGGTGTTTCTGTAATGGTTTAAGGTATTTTCACCTTACAATTAGTTACTGACAATTTAGTATTTACATTTTCATCGTTCCCCTATATTTTATGATTGATATCTCATTTACTATAAGGAACAGAACCACAGGATGTTAAATCAATTAATCTTTAAAGTATTCAGAGAAAGTACTTAATTTTTGGAAATATCGTTGACTTAACCCTTTCACTACCACTGGACATATGTGTCCCACAGTACATTCTTGGAGAAATCGTGCTAATCTACCGCAAGTCATTGCTATGAATCGATGTTCCACTGGTAAAGAGAAGTCTGCTAATGATTTAAAGAATTGTTACTATAACCGCTACCAAGTTATAGAAGTACTTTTTGTGGACGCCCTGTACATTTCGTAAAGACAGTGATCATTATGTCTGATTTATAGATTATTCTACGACGCAAATAAGTTCTTTCTTCGGTGGGAGTTGCTTCTTTCCAACGCAACTAAACAAAGAAATCTCTCATTGTTTTTTTCATATATATATATTTAAAACATTGCTTTCAATGAGTAAATTTCAGTTAGCCACGAACCTTCTCAGTCTTTCTCCATGACTTATTACTATGCCGAGCATATATTCTATAGTTATTGGGAACTGAATTAAGTGCTTTCTTTAATCACTTATGGAAACATTGCAATAGATTAGAGCAGACTAGAACAGAACAGGTATTCAAGTGACCAAAGTGACGCCAGTGACTTCCTTATCTGTACTTTCTCACGCCCGCGTTACCCCAGTGTCTCGTGCATCGTAGCCACTGGACTAAAATTAACAAAAATTATTTTCCTTATTGTGTTTGCATGTGCACACAGGTGATCTAACAGAGTGATTTTTGAAATGAACTGTCAACACTCTTCAGCAAACCTCTGCTGCTCGTACCTTGAGCTTTGGTACTCAGAGAGTTTGACTCCGGTATTGTGTGCAGCCACCACGCACGTTGCGTCAGGAATCAAGTATGATTTTGTGTTGAGGGGCATAAGCTATTAGCCGGTGAAGGACGTTTTCTTACGGCTAGCCCCAACTAGTAAAATCCCAGGTTCTTAAACCTTGTGCGCTAAAAAGTTATACACGCGCCCACCAACATCAGCATTCTACCTTCTTATTTTTAATTTGCTGAAGACTCATATTTACGCTTCAAGATTGTTTGGCGCATTAACTGGATTCCTACCTGTGATTGTCCCGGCAACCTTTCCCCCGGTGTTAATCCCCCAAGTGCGTCAATGATGTGAGAGAAACATTTGCAGTGAAATCTGAATTATAATCTTATATATATATATATATATATATATATATATATATATATATATATATATATATATATATCTATACATATATATATATATGTATATATATAAAAGGCTACAGTGCATTACACACCAAAGTGCGATTTTAGTGACAAAAATTATTATACATACTCTGTGTTAAATGTTGTGTTCTTTCTTCTTCGCTATTCTTTTTATTTGCATAATAGTATTCTAATAAATAAGTATAGTGTTATTTAATCCAGTGTGTTTTCGTTGTTTGTGTGAATGATATTTGTGTGCGTTATGCTCTGGAGGACCGTCTGATCGTCCGTGAGGTTTTCGGGACGAGACATCCGAACCTCTCGGCGCCTGGTGCTCCTCTCATCATTGAGACCGACGAGCGATTTGGAAACAATTTATAACCGTTCTTGGAGAGGTTCTTCATCGTCCTATCCAGGTAAATTGAGGTATCGGGAAAATACTTATTGGTAGGACTACGAACGACGAACAGGGACTAGATTACATGGAGTGGTTAGAAACAAATGTCCGCCCTAACAGAGACCTCGAATTGAAATGGTTACAAATAAATGACGCCCGAACTACCGACCCGAACTTACGGTTGTAGACGTCAGAGGTCGCAAGCGCACTAAAACCGCTGTCTCAAACTACAGAGTGAAAAAGTGCAGACGAGGTTATAGTTATTGTAATAAGCAAAGATACGCCAAGCAGAACGTACACAATATGAAATTTAAATGGAATCAGAACCAAGACCGCACTCGAAAAGGCAGTAACAGAAACAGAAGGAATCGTAAATCACGGCCACGTAACCTGAGTTATCACAAGCGAGAGAGAAACCGCAACTTGTGTAACAACATTAAGCATAGATTTGTACGGAGAGGTAACCATTGTAGGATAAAACGAACATACTGCAGTTACCAAGACAGAAACAGTAATCATAGAAAAAGAAAAAAAGTAACCAAGACTTTGTATATTGATACAAATTTTTCTTCCAGGAAAGCAACGCATTTCTTTTAATCTTTTTTTCAACTGTTAGGCGATAAACATGTATTCATTTTTCTTTCTTTTTGCTTTCAGATTCGATGACTCACAATAAAATGAAAAGAGAACTATGCATTGTTTTTAAAGTTCCTTTAGCTTCTAGCTTTTAACTGTTCATTGAAGAGCAGCTATTATATTTTTCTTTCTTTTTTTGTTTTGATAAGGCAGTCGCCAAAGTCCAGAACCACCTGTGTTTATGGTTACGAATAACGGGCGATACATAGCTGATTGATTCTTTTTCTTTTCTCTGTTTGTGCTCAGTGTCGTGTTCCATACATCCAACTACTTATCAATGTTGCAAACGTTATTAATAACTTACTATTAGTTTAATGTCATTGTTTTAGATGTTTGAATTTAGGATTTTTAGTAAAAACGCAATCTACATTCGTAGGGGAATTGCATTTTGAAAGCAATTTGAAATTTTGGAAAATATCCGCACCCTAGGTAGTGGAAAGATGTTTCCGCCCTATGATATATTGTTAATTAATGTTTTTAATTTTAAATTCCTTTGTGGGATCCCTCCCCACTTTCGAGATTCCTAAATATGTTATTACATGTTTTTTTACAATTAATGTTTGCTTTTCTTTTTAATTTTTTCCCCAAAATTTCCAGATGCCCAGGACGAGGATATTTTAGTTGTTATATATATATATATATATATATATATATATATATATATATATATATATATATATATAGATAGATAGATAGATAGATAGATAGATAGATATAGATATAGATATATATATATAGTTGTATGTTTATAATTAAAATTTAGTATGTAATCACATACGTAGGGGAGCCGTACTTATCTAAAAACGGTTTGCACTAGTAGCGCAGTTCCGTACCTCAGCCAGTGGGAAGGTATTTTAGCGTTATAATATATTTTATTGTATCTTAAAATTTTTAAATAACCTTTTAGAATCCTTTCCCACTTTCCAAATTCTTAAACATGCTATGCGTATGACTCACAATTAATGTTTGATTTTCTTTTTAGAATTAAAAAAAATTATCGAGATGCCCAAGATAAGAAAATGGTTAGTTCTTAAGTTTATGTACATTTGTATATTTGTAATTGTAATCTACGTAATCTCATGCATAGAATGTGGAATTTTACACTTATAATCAATGTTAAATCTGCTTTTTAGTGTTAATCTTGGATTTTCGTTCTCATTTTGAAGTGTTTACTGTAATATTGTTGAACCTCATTTATGCCATTTACCCGATTTTGACTCTTTTGAATTTCCAGGATGTGACATGATATATTTTGTTCGAAGAGAAAAGTTAAGAAAGGAAAGTAGGCTAAGCCTTAAACAAGTGAAATCAGGCATTTTCTTGTTGGTTAATAGTATGTGGAGGAATGTCGTGTGAATAGGATATTCTCCGAACTAAAGCAGTAATCTTTTATTTTTAGAAGAAACTATATGAACAGATACTATGATGGTGAAAGGTCGTCTTTCTCCCATATTGATATGTATGTGGAAATATGTTTAATTCTTATATTTTTTCTAATTTATGATTAGCGTTCTTTTAGTCTCCTATAGACATCTGGCGAGCGTAGGGAAACTTCTTCGTGTAGGATATTTCATGGGGATAAATGTATTTTTTACAGGGAGGAAATATTTCCTGGAATTGCGGATCTCTTGCAAAATGGATGTGGCTAATCATTGGATATTCCATAGCTAACTGTATTTTCGCCATCAAACGCAAAATATAGTTTTTCATTTCTTTTCTTCCTTAATAGTAACCCGTAACCAAGCATGCGTATTGTTAGATTAGAACTTTTCCAGCATGTTTTATTGTTTAGTCATATCCCAGTAAATATTTTAATATTTATGAATCGTAACTATATTGTGTACATGTATGCTAATGTGTTGTAATGTTTTTTATTATTAATTTTGAAAAAGTTAAAATTTAGTCACAATTTCTCCCAAAAGTATTTGGAATTTATTAGTAAAATTGCTATCGTTATGGAGGATTTTAGAAATCAACAGGGCCAAAGGTTTTGGAATATAAATCTTTAGGTTTCAGCCATACTACAAATGACGGATGATTTTCTTCAAAAATGAACATGGCCCATTATTTATAAGGATTCAGCCGCCTTAGAGATATCGATATACATTCCGAAAAATAAACTTATTTTCTTTCTTTCCAACAGCATGAAGCCATAATGTTTTATGAAAATTACTTTGTCAATTATTTCATATGCTCGATGGCTGAATTTTAATGCGTTAATAATACCATTTTAATATTTTTTAGGAAAGTGCCTAAGAGAGTTTAACTGTAACGGAATGATATAACTGTTTTGTAGCGAATTTAATTTAGATCTTTCCAGCCGACCAAAAAGTTGTAATGCCATTGACTATATTCTTGTTTGTATCCCATGTTTATCTTTTAATAGGTCTCATGTATTTTGTCTTCCAGAGACATTTTACGATGCTACGAGAGCATTTGTATTTTGTGTGTTTACACATCTTTGTTCTAGGCGGAAGACTACGTTATGTTCCGGGAAACATGCATATAATTTACTCAATATTAAAGTGTTAATATTTCAGTTATGTATAGAAACATTTTTTAAGTGCCTATGGTTGCAGGCCTTTTCATGTTTCTAGTTTTGCACCCGTAGAAGACGATCGCATATTTTGCGGGTAGGGACGTGTAGTATTACACATCTTTCCAGCTATGGTTTTGGTCAATTCATGACGTAATGAGAATTTCTTTTCAGGAATGTTTGGACTACTGAGTCAACTTCCTTGATTCAGACCCTTGACAAACTTGGATCAACACCGTATAGTTTTCAACGCTTTATTAATAATTTTTTGCAGATAATACCCACATGTTCTGGTTACCCTAAAATAACTATATCTTTTGGGACTGAATAACAATCATTATTCTAGGACTAACCTAATAATAACTTTGTTTCAGAATGAATCATTTATTACATTGAGCATTATCGAACTAATTCCCGATTTTCACATGGCGAGCAGATGCCATTTTGATCTTATGGCGTGCCGAATTTTCTTCATACATGTCAACGAAATCACGATCTTTTTCTTGATGTACAGAATCATGCTTGTTTGTTGGATTTACTATGAACGTCATTTTGACACTTAAGTATCTTTTTTATTTTTGAAAAACGATTTTTCGTCCTTTTCTGCCAAACAACGCGAGGCACAGTTAAAAAAAGGAACATGCAGGGGAAGACCTTATTTTGTTTGTATATTGTCAGTTTATTACGTGTTTACATTTTCATTCATTTTATTTTTTCAATGATTTTCATATTTTTTAAATATATTATTGTAATATTGAAACTTTGACAATAATTTTAATATTTTAATACCTTTAACATGTTTGCTATTTGCTTATTCCTTCATAATTTAATATTTTAAATACAGATATCAGTATATTTTAAAAGAAGAAATTTACTAATTTTTATTGAGATGTTTGATAATTCTTTAATTCTATATTTTCTTGAATAGTTATTGAGTGTATATATTTACTTCATATCATATCAAATAAAGTAAACGAAATGGAACACTTAAAATATTTTACGAAAAGTATTTTTGAAAAAAGGTAAGAATTTGAATAGCCCTAAAACGCCTTCTGCGAACTTCGAAAAAAGTTATCACACAGGTGTTTATACTACATTTCGTTTCTCACACCAGTGTTAAAAAATCTCCCTTTCTCCCCTCATCAACTCATCGTTGGAGAACCATGGAGGATACTCAACACAGAAAGACAGCATGATTTCAACATGTAAAAAACCGAAGATAAGGAAAACCAACTACTAACATTCGAGAGGATCTTATCACTTCATGAAACATTTGGATTGAATATTGTTCATGCAGGAACCTCATCATGTTGTAGTGTGTGAAAAAGTTATTTAACTATTTTAAATAGCTCTTTTTCAGGTGAAAAACAATTCAACGTCTCACACCACATTACAGTGTTGTCAACTAAATGATTTTGAATTTTTGGCGAAAAAACAAATTTTATTCATATTTCATTATACGAGAAGGTGTTCTCAACCTGTCTACGTGTGCACTTGACAAGTCGTTCCGCTTTCGAGCCCCAAATCTATACCCGCCACAGGTTATAGAAGTACCTTTTGTGGTCGCCCTGTATATTTCTTAAAGACAGTGATTATTATTTCCGATTTATACTTTATTCTGCGACGCAAATAAGTTCTTTCTTCGGTGGGAGTTGCTTTTTTCCCTCGCAACTGGACAAAGAAATCTCTCATTGTTTTTTTAATATATATATTTAAAACATTGCTTTGAATGAGAAAATTTCAGTTAGCCACGAACCTTCTCAGTGTTTCTCCCTGACTTATTATTATGTACTGTATATATTCTATAGTTATTGGGAACTGAATTAAGTGCTTTCTTTAATTTCTTATGGAAACATTGCAATAGATTAGAGCAGACTAGAACAGAACAGGTATTCAAGTAACCAAAGTGACGCCAGTCACATTGGTTTTGCACTTCCTTATCCGTACTTTCTCACGCCCAAGTTATCGCAGTGTCTTGTGCATCGTAGCCAGTGGACTAAAATTAACAGAAATGATTTTCCTTATTCTGTTTGCATGTGCACACAGGTGATTTAACTGAGTAATTTTTGGAATGAACTGCCAACACTCTTCAGTAAACCACTGCGGCTCGTACCTTGAGCTTTGGTGTTCAGAGAGTTTGACTCCGTTATTGTGTGCAGCCACCACGCACGTTGCGTCGGGAATCAAGTATGATTTTGTGTTGAGGGGCATAAACTATTCGCCGGTGAAGGACGTTTTCTTACGGCTAGCCCCAACTAGTAAAGTCCCTGGTTCTTAAACCTTGTGCGCTAAAAAGTTATACACGCGCCCACCAACATCAGCATTCTATCTTCTTATTTTTAATTTGCTGAAGACTCATCTTTACGCTTCAGGATTGTTTCGCGCAGCAACTGGATTCCTACGTGTGATTGTCCCGGCAACTTTTCCGCCAGTGTTAATCCCTCAAGTGAGTCAATGGTGTGAGAGAAGCATTTGTAGTGAAATCTGAATTATAATCTTATATATATATATATATATATATATATATATATATATATATATATATATATATATATATAAGGGCTACAGTGCATTAAACACGCAAAGTGCGATTTTAGTGACAAAAATTATTATACATACTCTGTGTTAAATGTTGTGTTCTTTCATCTTCGCTATTCTTTTTATTTGCATAATAGTAGTCTAATAAATAAGTATAGTGTTATTTAATCCAGTGTGTTTTCGTTGTTTGTGTGAATGATATTTGTGTGCGTTATGCTCTGGACGACCGTCTGATCGTCCGTGAGGTTTTCGGGACGCGACATCCGAACCTCTCGGCGCCTAGTGCTCCTCTCATCATTGAGACCGACGAGCGATTTGGAAACAATTTATAACCGTTCTTGGAGACGTCCTTCATCGTCCTATCCAGGTAAATTCAGGTATCAGGAGAATACTTATTAGTAGGACTACGAACCACGAACATCGACCAGATTACACTGAGTGGTTACAAATAATTGTCCGCCCGAACAGACAACTCGAATTGAAATGGTTACATTAGGAATATTATCAAATAGTAATAGAAGTGAACGTGGCAATAGTGGAACAGATGAAAGTGGAGAACAAGATGCTAGTTATAAAGCAGTGGTCGCATATAGTGTTACTTGGAAAAGGCAGCAGGAATGTAAAATATTTGTAATCATAAATACGATACAACTGTTTTCTGATAATATACGTATCATAATTGAAAATACAAGAAATCATTCATTTCACTACCACTCGGAAATACAGGTCCCACGTAAAAATATCAATGGGACACACATGTCCCGCCCTTCCCACGTCGGAAAAGGAAACGTTGGAGAATGTTTATTTTTTTATTTATACGTTTGAAACTAACTTACAGTAACGACATATTAACGTTTCTCACTCCGAAAAAAATTGGTAGAGAAAGGTTTAAGTTAATAAAAGAGAATTATCTTTTGTCTTACTCAGGATACATTTTAAAGTATGAACGTTAAAATTGTATCAATGTTTGTTACACAATTCAAGAGTTTATAACGAATAAATAAAATACTGTAAGAGCGTATGAGTTTTTGACAACATTGTTATATGATAATTATGATATTGATTTTTAAAATTTCATTTTCTGTTTTAGACCAATTGGAAATTGTTCAAACACCAAATGAAAATGGTCTCTACTGCAAATGCCTGCTGTCATGTGGTCTATATTTCGTTGAAGGACGTTACAGTAAGACGTAGGTATATACAGTATGTTATTGTTTTAAAAGCGAAATGAATAACTATCGACACTTATTCTACTTATCCCTAATGTATTGTTTATAGAACGACAGAAGTGTCTTTTCAAATAAGGTTTCAAAGTTTATTGCGATTGTTTTTCCCTAAATACTTACAGTATTGTGTTAAATTTCTTTGCCGTCATCTGTGATCCGTAAAGCTCTACTCTCCATACCAGTGTCTTAATTAATCTTTTTCCAACGTCCGACAACACATTTGTTGATATTAGCGATGCTTGTTTAGTCTGTACTTTTCTTAAACTTATGTCTTCTCCAATCGAATGAACGTGTGTTATTGTGAAATGAAGTTCAAAAAGTTAAATTTTAAAGTTTGTTTTCCATACAGTGTTTCCATGCAGTGTCAGCAGCAAGCAGATAAGAAAATGGCATTAACTGGACAACACATATTATTCTTTGTGCTTGATTACACTGCTCGACAAAATGAAACTTTTTGAAAGCTGTTTTTGATTTGACACCTGATTGTATGTAATTTGAGGTGTCTAATTTCGAAAATGCAATTAGGTTTCCCCCATCAGGTCAGGGTTTTTCAGAAATCGGAAAACATGATTGCGTAAATCGTGCTATTTACACAGCACTGCTACTAATATAGAGTAATATTATGACTGTATATTTTTTAACAAAAAATACTTTGTTTAATAACTACTCTAAACATCGATATTCTAAATTATTAAGGTCAATGATAAACAAGTTGCCTCATTTTTGTCTCTGCCTTTTCCCTTAGAAACTCCTAAAACTAGACTTCATTTTGTGAGTAGTTCGTGATTCTTCACGTACCAACATCTAACAGTAACTCGCCAGCACTTGTGTACTACAAGGGCCCTCATAGCGGCATTCAATTGCTTTGATGTCCTGGTGAAATATTTCACTATGTTCTCCACTTAAGTCACCCAAGTTAGAACGAAATCTGTTTAAATGTGAATATAGAAAATGAATCTTAAGACTCATTTTGCGCCCTAATCTTCTAAACTTCTGGAGCATATTAGATAAAATGTACTTGTAATGTTCGTATTTGTTGTTTCCAAGGAAATTCTGATACACTCCATGCTTACTTTTCAACACTTGTCATCACATGTAAAAAGTCTCAATCCTTAAATAACTTTCTGATCTGAGGACCAATGAATATTCTTTTTTTAACTTAGCACTTGAAAGTTGTGAGAATTTTGTTACTAGATACTGGAAGCATTGACCATCTTTATTCAGAGCTTTAACAAATTGTTTCATTAGGCCCAGTTTAATTTGCAAACGTAGTAATATGATTTATGAAGGGTCTACGAGGCAGACATTTTTCACATTTTTACTTCCTATATTGCGGCTTTTCCTGACAGAACAATCACTTTGAGTCTAGTGTTTATTGCCTTCTCTGCTGTCCCATTCGCAAATGTTGCATGGATATTTTTTGCACACTTGCTGCTGTCCAAGAAGCATACATATTACCTTTAGATCGCAGCACAATAAACACTGATGATCCTCAAATTTGTTTCTTTAAAAGACATTTCCGTATTTTCGTAAGTCTCTTTTAAATGTACTGAATGGTCAATGGACACAGACGGTTGTTGGTTGATGTTATGAAAGAACACATCCTTCAAACTTCTCTTATTGAAATTAGTAAAATGCCTCCATTACTCTGTACTATATTCATTCCCTGTGAGTTTTAATATTAGATTTTTGACGTCCTATCAAAAACATTAAGTGTCCGTCACCAGAAAAGTATTGCACAAATTCTTTCTCACGATGTCTTAAATATGAATATGATGTCCCTTAAGCCAATAAATTCTTTTCACTAAGCCTTTAACCTAAGAGTTTGTCTGCTTGCTTGGACCAATCGAGGTATTGCATTTAATCTTTTAACTCGGGTTGTATAAATAACTTCGACTCAGCAGTTTTCTCTTCCCTACCATACATTTCATCACTACATTCGGTTCTACTAGAAGCAGAATCTGTAGACAGTAGTTCTTGCGGTGGGGTAGGTACTGGAATTTCAAGACCATGTGATACAGGTTGTAAAGCAGATGGCAGGTTAGGATGTGTAAGGCTTCGTTTGTTTTAGCGGTAAAACATTACGAACAGAAATAGGAGTGATTACTATGATCTTTTGCTTCACACCATATCATTGACATTCCGAAACGTACAGATTTCTTCTTAAATTTTGTCCAGTTCCTTGGGCACATACAATACATAATGTGTTGCGCAAATGATTTGTCTTGATCCCTAACTTTATTTCGAAATAGGTGTGATATGCACGTTTCACAAACGATGTAATTTTTTGTCTCTGTTTCGACACTACATAACTTCCACATATGTAGATAAGTAATCAGGACTGTTTCGACACTTCCTACATTTCATTTCGATTCAACAACAAACCCATAGCTAGATACCACAACACAACATACGGCGACCCGTAATTCTCGCAATCACAGCTTACACAGCGCTGTTATTGCGTTACCAACGTGTAACGCCTTGTGATATCATTCAGTGCTAGCAGATACTGTACATATTTTTTATGTTAGCAGAATAAGTAACGATACGTCTTTTATTACAAATTCAAAGATAATCAGTATTATATGGCATCGAAAGTATATTTTTTTATTTTGTAATTATAATCAGTATTTCTTCCGAAATATATTTATACAGCTATTTTCCTCTCCTCTTCCTCTCTATTTTAAGAACGCTGTTAGTGATAGAGCCAAACTAACTACATTTTTGGATTTCTCTGATTAAAAACATTAAGAAAATATTAATAGTTTCCAAACAGCGTAATCACTGTAGAGCAGTGTTATCATGCAAACAAGTCTGTTTGCAACGGCATTTCCACAGTAAATATTGGAGAGAACCACCTACAGGGAGGCTACTCGTACTGTAATGTCCCTCGATCCCGCTCCGAAAGTACTCAACTTTGAAAGCTAGAAATTTTTAGCAGAATAATAGTAATAGAAAAAAATCCTGACCCCACAAGACCTGTGACACGTATCCGTCTAGGATACCAAAAGTCGCAGCTAAATACTCCAAAAGCAAGACAATTATTAATATCAAAAAATTATGTTACATATTGGAAAAGCAATCAAAATTCAATTCCCCACTAATAACAATGTATTTACAATTTATTATGTTCAATACTAATAGCAACATAATATACTAAATAAGCAAATGTGTGTATATGTATATGTAACAATTGAATATAAATAGTAACTTCAACAAGGATAATCTGTTATTAATTAAACGATTATTTTAGGTCAGGCTATCGCACAAATTTACGTTACCTTTAATAGCAATATTTTAATATTAACAGGGCAATAATTTGAGAAAATACCAATTTAATAGTCAAACCAATGCGGCAACAAACGACCTATTATACATAGGAAACTACTAAATGACGCTTTAATTTTAACTCAATCTGATTTTATAAGTCTTGCAATATCTGGAATTTACTGGTATTCAAAAATGAACCAATGGGCCTAACAAGAATTGATCATAATTTTAAAAACCTTCGACTGAGCAACCCAATCGGATTCGATATCTCGACCAAAGCAAACGTTTAATATAACAAGGAAACAGAAAGAATAAACTAAGAAGTTAACAATTTTAGATTTAACTTTAATATTACGCAATCTGCTTACTCTCCTTTTTCCTTCCGGACTGTACCTAAGATTTCACCAAATCAAGGAAAGAAAACGAATACGATACGGAAAATCGAAACCACAGTGAACTTGCTAATACAACAACGGGTCCTTCTTCTCAGCTGCATTCTCCTCGTAACCATCAGACTTAATTCGATTCACTACAAATCGCAGCAATACCAGTCATAAGTAGCGACAGGTCACAATTGACCTTCCCTTTCCAAACCGAGCACGGGGCTGAGTGGAAACGAGCTATGTTGCCACATGATTTTAACTTCAAACTCCTTTTAAATTTAACTTACACAATCCGATATTATTTTAATTTATCAACATGAATATTTTAAATATTGTCTTCTTCTTCTAACGTTATTATTTTTTATTTCATATACTATTTATGTTATTTTACATCTTATTTGATTTAATAGGACAATCTTGTCCATTTTACGACATTGAGATGTACTTTCCAATTCGCCGTAAGTTGGCTCTGAAGGAAAGTCCCATCCAGTGGCGGTTCCTAAAGGAAGTCACACTCAGTGGAGTCTCGAATGTTAAATCACATCTAGCGGCGGCTCGAAACTGTGAAATATTACAGTACAACAACAGAACCACTTACATCTACACTTGCCTGATCTGCTAGCCAGCATTATAACAGCCATTGCAGATATTGACTGCAATTGGTCCAAAAGATTTAACATTAAATAAAATTTGGGCATGATGTGTTTACTGGTATGCGAGGTGCTCATTTGGAACACCACTGATACGTTTGAAGAAAACTAAGTCAGTTTACGTTTCTTAGCACATGTCTCAGGATGACATATGTTTATTAGATTCCACCGAATACATTTCTGACATCATATCTATCATGTTGACTTGCCGTTTATTATTTTATTATTCATGTTATGTTCCCCTTCATTGTTGGTGTTCTTCAATAGAATTCAATTTGTTATTTTGAGTGAAAAATGCGGCCACCCTGAAAACGACTCATAGACTTACTTAAGGCTTTAAAACTCACCAGTGAAGTTCCTCTTTTACCTGTAACTAAGTTTTATTAGTACTTAAGGAATGAAGAGTGAAACATGATTTTGGAAGTAAGTCCAGGTATTCTTTCACAAAATTTTGTTCACATGAAAAATCAAAATGTGAGGTGGATGCATTTTGATACTGTTCACTGGAAAAACGTATCCTGTACAAGGGTGACTTGTAATCACAAATAAAGTACATTAACTCTGTGAGTTGCGGTGATTGACCGTATCCGGGAGGGTTCTATTCCTCGGGAAATGATTTTAGACTAACGTTAACAATTGCTTACAGTAGGACAACAACAGTAATTTTTGCTCCGATAGTGAACTTCGCGGTCAAAAAACTGACTATATAAACTATATATATATGGTTTAAAATACGAATTGTTTACGTGTATATCAACAAAGAAAAAATCTAAACATATCCAACTACCAAGATATAGTAAATTAATATATATTTGCAAGGAAAGTATTACAGACTTTTCAAAATTATTTCATTTGAATTAAAAAGTATATGTTCTGAAGAAATATTCTGGCCTTCAAACGTTAAATGTCAATGAGAAATTAAATATCATATTCTATTTGATCTTTTACCTGAAATTAACTGTCGTATATTTTTTTCTGTACGTGGAGAAGGTAAGCGTAGTCTTCATGACCATCTACTCACCTACCGTGGTTAGTTATCCAGAAGGTAAAACGGCACATTGTAACCAAAGCCTTCAGCATGTGTTTAGACAGGATTGAAAATATTTTTCTCTCTTGTGCTATTTAAAATGCAAAATTATCTCCTCTTTGACTGTGCAAACCCCGGTTCTATACTAGCAGACTTCATTTTTAGATTTGTCAATTTCCAAAATTTATAGCAGTATGCATCTCTCTCATAATTTGAAGGGGTAGGAAAAGTACATGTAGCCCAAATTAATAGGGGATAATTTTATGTACCCTAAACCTATTTCCCCTTGGGCAACAACCTTAGATCATGAAGCAGGGGTAATACGACAAGTTTAACTGACTCGGTGAGATAGAACACTGCAAGTACTAATGTAGCATTCAAATGTTACTTACAAATTTCTATTTCTTCTGATGTAGAGAAAATGATAATATGAGGCAGCAAGAGATTTCTAGTTAAGTATCCAGTATCCAAAATTACATTTGACTTCATCTTTATAATATTCTGCTGAAATCGGAAATATTAGGAAGTAGCAGAATGTTCTTTTACTTTACCAATTTCTATATATTGTGGCAGTACCCGATTTTAATCAGAATTTCATGTATAATAATTTCATTTTTATTGATCAATTTTTATTTATTTTATGGATATCGGGTTTTTATAAAATAATGAGGTGAAGGTAAACAACTGTTAAGAATCAAGATTAACGCAAGCTGATTCAAATGTATTATTTAATTGTCAGCAAGATTCAGAAAACAAAAATGCAGAATGGAGAGTCAGCGAATGCAGGAAGACAATGTATGTAATGCGTTAACTCCTACATAAACGACATTCTGTAAATCATGGAAAGTAATTGTAATCTGTTTGTGAACATTTCACACATTCACGGATATGAGGAAATTGCCTAGAATCGGGAAATCGGAGTGTGTCGAGTGTTGCAGTTTTTGAGTCTTGACACAAGGAAAGAACTTGTTTTTCCAAATGAAAGGAGGTCACACGTGCCGAACAGCAGACGACGCCAGATAATTCCAGAACGGAGAGGTTGAACAAAACCAAGAGACAGGAGGTCTTCTGGAAAAAGATAGAGAGACAGAGAGAGGATAGTGATAGAGAACCAGGAGAGTGACAGAGAGTCAGATAGGAAACCTTGAATTCTATTGAAAGAGAAGTCATCGCGATTCGGATGGAAGCTTCAGCTTTTAGAGAAGCTCCAGTATTTTATTAAAGAAGTTCTACGATTCATCTAGAGCATTGGGAGTGAGACCAGACTCAATGCTAAGCAACAACGCCTGTTCTTAGAAGTATCAACTTGGCGATACCGGATTCAACTCGTCAACACCGAGGTCATCAGAGAACGTCATCTGGAAGAGAACTGAAAGGTATGTGTTTATCCTATTCAGGATTCGAATGATCGATGCTCGATAAGCGATACTCGTCTGGCAAAGTTTCCGAATATCCGTAATCAAATTCACAACATCTACATTCATCACATTTTACTGAATACGAAATACAGTTGTTATCTAGTCATTGAAGTTAATGTTTTATTACTCAAACTCAATTCCCAATTGGTATGTGTAAAATTTACAAACCACTCGCATATGAATTTGAGAACTTGCCCACTCATTCTAGATGGTGAGTGGAAGGCGCTCAGCTCAATTCAATTTTGCATCCCCAAATTAGGCACGAAGTGAGCTGGGTTCTCATGGTGGCGATTGCTGGTTTTGGTAATAATCCATTTGGTAGCGATCTCAGTAAATATAGTAAGAGATGATCTGAGTCTTTCTCAGAGAAATATATTTGTAAAGAGTATAAAATAAGTAAAATTAATTCCCACCCAACCCACCTATGCTAATATCATCTTTATGGAATAATTTTATTACGGCGTAATAATAGAAATAGTGACAATAAGAAATACCAACAAGATCGTCCTGACGAGTATTATGAGAAATAAATACGAGTACGTAAACTTGGGACTGTACTCAAGTTCGATCCCTGGCGAAAAGATAATTATGTGCAACAAGGAATAATATTTTGATTTTCCGATATTTTTGATTTTATCGTTTATAAACCTTAGTTATTAGTTTCTGGTGAGGATATTATAATATTCATGATTATAGGAAGTATTTATTGTTATTGGTATTTAGGTAAAATAGTAATTAAAGTGATTTTAGTTAAAGTAAAATAGTTTGTAAGAATAAAAGTCATAATACGATAGGCATCATTTTTAGCCGATGCATGAGAGGCGCACGGGCCACTGCAAGCGACTGAACCGAGCGTTTCCGATCCGTTACGACGATCGACGAAGCCTCGCATGAGAGAGAGGTGCTCAAGGTCGTGAGTACAGCGGCAAGCAGAAGCGAATCGAACGAGATACAGTGGAATGAGAATGTGCTATTGTAATTAAAATAGCAAAGTTTGACGTTATAGGATTTAAGAATAGTACTATTAAGGTTAACAATATGCTATCACTTAAGAATAATCACAAGGTTCATTACCCAGTGTTAAAAGACAACGGAAAGCCAGCGTCTATGTTTTCTAAGTCTAGATATTATTGTTTGGACCTAGGAGTACTAAAACATTTCACAGAATATTCTCCAACGTATAGCGATAAGAAACAACAAGCATTTAGATGTAATGTGTTAGTTTACGCATATAAGCATTATTATTTAATAGAGTTCTATAAATTTTAGTATAGAAGATTTGGTAGAATTAGGTTTCCGAAGACATTATTTGTCGATTTTGACAGGAATAGCTGAAACCAATACGTTGATAAGAAACGCCGTATTTTTTGCAGTGAAAGAGGATCAGATAAAGTATAAAATATGTGCGTTGTTCTCAAGTGGTGCTGGCCAGGACGTAGTGAATAGATGGCTAGAAAGATTCAGACATAGATTTAATTGTACACAGGCTGTCAGAATCTCTGACTTCATAACAACATTAGCACAGTTCGAGAAACAAGCAAGAATAGTTGTAGCGAGCGATAAATCTTTATTGGATTTAGCTGCGTTCGCGACATTTTTCAAGGAGAGGACACCTTGGTAATCGGCCTAAAGATGACTAAGAAAGTGAAAATTTTGTAAATAGTATTATTACTAGTATTTAAAGGGACATATAGATATAGGATATATAATTGTTAGTGTACACATATTCCAGTTTATTAATTTTAGTTTGGTGATTAGTTAAATTAGTAAAATAAGTGTAGAAGTAAGCATGATATGAGTATATTTAGTAATATGATTATAGTTTTAAGAAATAGAAATCTGACCCTTTGTTTTATTAGTTGAACTATGTCTTTATGACATATATTATTTTAATTAGATTTAGTGACGTAATTAGTTTTAAGAATAGATTAAATTAGGGAAAGAGTATGGAGAAAAACAAACAAATTTTTGAATGATTTTTGTAATTAGATTTGTATTAGGGAAAAGTAGATTTAAGAGAGGCAAGGATGAAAAAAACACACAAGTAAATGGATGATGCAAATGAAATAGAATTAAGCTAGGCAAGTAAGTTCAAAATTAAAAATCAGGCAATTTGGCGAACCTTTCATTAGGGGAAACTCTAACCAGGAAGGAAATCCCATTCTCTTCGAGTTGAATTGGGTGTTAACCAAACTTCGATGAGAATATTATATTTATTAAGTCACATAAGTCTTCCGATATTGTTGAAAAGAGACACATGAGTTGACTCGTACATCACGCGCAAAGCAGTGAAATTTTTTTTTTTTTTGGTGGTGATATCCTTCGTTTTTAGCTTAAACCTTAGTGATAATTAAAATTAAGTTAGAATTAGATTAGCGAGTAAATAATCCTGTATCCTAGTGAGTAAGAGTAGGATAGTCAGTGCGATTATAAATTTTAAAGAAGCATCTAGCGTAATGAGAATAGTGAAGACTGGAATATTTGGTTGTTTTAGTGTTTTACTCATATTGTTAAGAATTAGTCTAGTTTAATCTTGAACATTTGTATTGGTTTGAAGGAAGAGAGAAAGAGAGTTTGGAATGTGAGTAGTGAGAAGAAGGAAATATTAGTAAAAATAGATTATAGAAAAGTGTGAATAATTATTAAATAAATATAGGATAGACGTAATAAAATTAATAAATATAGAGAAGATGACATAGACGTAAAAGTAAGAAAATGTGAATATGGAGAAGAGCAGAGTTATAATAAATAGATAAATGAATAAATAGATAAATAGTTACTAAAGAATAAGAATAGAAAAAGAATATTAATAGCTATTAAAGAATTATAGAAAATAGAAATGCATGCATCGTTGAAAGAAATATATAGATATAGATATACATGTATAGATATGATAAGCGCTATAATACTATGAGAGTATAAGTATATGAAGAATAAACGCAAAAAGTAGAAATAAGAAATAAGATTTGGGGACAAGCAGACGTAGATTTTCTGCAAATAGAAGCCCTGAACAAGAGAGAACATTTAGAGTTGGACAAGTGTAACAGTCATACGACTAATTTCGAGGATCCTTCTCACAAGCTAGGCCCTGTCGGCATATTTTAATATAATATAATATAATAAGAAGAAGAATAGTTAATAGTACATAAATAAATAAATACATAAGTAATAATATAATAATAGTTAATGAAGGTGCACGATACAATATAATTAATAAATATCGTAACTAACGAAATTGTTGTGGGAATGGCCAACCGGAACAATGTAGTTAGGCAAATAATAAATAAATAATAAATAAGTTAGTATGACATGTCTATGATTATTAGAAATAAGTCTATCGAAATAATAGATTATTGTTTACGTCTACGAATTTGGAAAATGCGTCACGAGTATTTTATGGAAAAAAATTTTTTTTGAATATAGAGAAGAATTGAATTTTGAAAATTACCATTAGGTAGTCAGATTTTTATAAATATGTAAATAGTTCGAGTGTAAATGTGATAGCTGGAGCCAAATCTTGATTGAGATGGACGGCTAGGCAAGCAGCCGTTTTTAACAACCAAAGCTTTTTCGAGTCTCAAGGAAATGTGAGATTCCATCGATTTTTCCCTGAATCTCAATCGATTTTTGTATTCAGTTATCAAGTATTAAGTATAATAATAGTGATTATAGGTTTAAATAAAGTTAGGTAGTTATACACATTTTTAAATATATATATCCGTGTTTAAATAAGTAAAATTTTAAATGTACTGACCACTGTAGGTATTGTATTCCATTGTTTATCCCATTGTTTATATCCTTTGGCGTGCAAGACCCGGGTTCGATTCCCGGCGGGAGCTCATGTGGTTCGGATTCCACGTTAATCAGTAGGTCCACGTCTCATATAGCCTCGCTGCTGAAAGGGACGCTAAACTAAAATCAACCCATTGTTTATATCCATTAGTCAACGGTTTATATCCATTAGTTTGTTATTATCACTTTAAAACATCACATTCACACTTCATTTTAATAAGTAAATAGTAAAAGCCAGATTGAGTAGAGCGTAATCAGGCAATAGCATTGACACTGAAATAGGGGTAACACTAGTGAATTATATAACACCACGCAGTTGTGTCACGAAACGAAAACTTTCTGAACGCCCGTTAAACATCAACATGGGAAGAAATATTCCAAAACAACATGTGACATCGTTATAATGTAAAACACTAAATTTGGCGAAATTATAAAAAATTTCGTAGTGCGTTTCGACATCAAGTGAACATGGAACCAAAGCGACGCGCAAAATGGGAGTGCCAGCGTGGATGTAGTTTTAACCTTGGGTCAATTTTGCTGAATTTGCAGTTGCCGCCCAGAAATTTTCTCAGTGTAGCAAATGCCCTAAAGAAGAATTTTATGCTTCCACAGTAAAAATTCAGTGTTCAGATTTATTGGAAAATAAAAGCGATGATATTTTGTGATTTATTTTAGTTACAGTTCCAAATTGGATAGCAAAGATACCAAGGTTTTAAGGGGGGACATGTGGCAGTACCCGATTTTAATCAGAATTTCATGTATAATAATTTCATTTTTATTGATCAATTTTTATTTATTTTATGGATATCGGGTTTTTATAAAATAATGAGGTGAAGGTAAACAACTGTTAAGAATCGAGATTAACGCAAGCTGATTCAAATGTATTATTTAATTGTCAGCAAGATTCAGAAAACAAAAATGCACAATGGAGAGTCAGCGAATGCAGGAAGACAATGTATGTAATGCGTTAACTCCTACATAAACGACATTCTGTAAATCATGGAAAGTAATTGTAATCTGTTTGTGAACATTTCACACATTCACGGATATGAGGAAATTGCCTAGAATCGGGAAATCGGAGTGTGTCGAGTGTTGCAGTTTTTGAGTCTTGACACAAGGAAATAATTTGTTTTTCCAAATGAAAGGAGGTCACACGTGCCGAACAGCAGACGACGCCAGATAATTCCAGAACGGAGAGGTTGAACAAAACCAAGAGACAGGAGGTCTTCTGGAAAAAGATAGAGAGAGAGAGAGAGGATAGTGATAGAGAACCAGGAGAGTGACAGAGAGTCAGATAGGAAACCTTGAATTCTATTGAAAGAGAAGTCATCGCGATTCGGATGGAAGCTTCAGCTTTTAGAGAAGCTCCAGTATTTTATTAAAGAAGTTCTACGATTCATCTAGAGCATTGGGAGTGAGACCAGACTCAATGCTAAGCAACAACGCCTGTTCTTAGAAGTATCAACTTGGCGATACCGGATTCAACTCGTCAACACCGAGGTCATCAGCGAACGTCATCTGGAAGAGAACTGAAAGGTATGTGTTTATCCTATTCAGGATTCGAATGCTCGATGCTCGATAAGCGATACTCGTCTGGCAAAGTTTCCGAATATCCGTAATCAAATTCACAACATCTACATTCATCACATTGTACTGAATACGAAATACAGTTCTTATCTAGTCATTGAAGTTAATGTTTTATTACTCGAACTCAATTCCCAATTGGTATGTGTAAAATTTACAAACCTCTCGCATATGAATTTGAGAACTTGCCCACTCATTCAAGATGGTGAGTGGAAGGCGCTCAGCTCAATTCAATTTTGCATCCCCAAATTAGGCACGAAGTGAGCTGGGTTGTCAATATAGTAATAATTGTAAATTGCATTAAGAAACTGTTATTAATATGGATTCAGTGTTAGGTAAATATGTTTCATTTCGCATATGATCTCTTTATTGGAGTCGAGGTCGACTTTTTCAATATCGAATTCACGTAGTTTGGAAGTGTGTAATGGTGTCACCACCGTTTGCTAACATGCAACTTCCTTTAAAATGTGATTACTAATAAGAAGAGTATTTTAAAAATTCATATATAGGGTTTGTCGAAGAAGTAAAGATAATGGCCGTCGCTCAGCGGTCCAGTCGCCAGCAGAGCGCTCTCAACAGGTGGTATCTGTGGTGGATGTCTTACCTAAGCATGGCACCGCGCGGCAATCGCTTCTCAGCAGTGAGAGAATAAGACTCAATCGTAGTGCAACGTTTTGTTATTTTTTTTTAGTTTGGCCACGGATATAAAGCGAAAAATGCCAATCGAGGATACGCCATTAAATTCTGCGTTCGCTTTGGCAAAACTGCTTCAGAGACACTTGCTTGATTCAGCAAGTCTACGGATACAATGCCATGCCGAAAGTTAAAGGTTTCGCTGGCTTAAGGATTTCAAAGATGAACGGAAGACAATTGAGAACAAAGACCAATCTGGACCACTTCGACGAGTTCTTCTAATGGAAACGTGTCAAAAGTGAAAGCACTCTTGAAATCTGACCGACGGTTGAGTCTGCGATTCATAGCTGAAGAACTTGTCATGTGCAAGTCAACGGTACACGACATTGTTACCGAGAATTTTAATTTGGGAAAAGTTTGTGCAAAAGTGGTACTAAAAACGTTGTGTAGTCAACAGAACAAAAAAAAAAAAAAAAACGACGAGTTGACGTGTACTGTAAAATGGTTGAGGCTATGGAAAGTAAAGCAGACATTTTTCTGTTCTCCAAAGTGAAAGTCGCACTGAAGGTCACCGTTTTGATGACGTTGCCGCCAGGAGGCCATAACCAAATTTTTAAGACATTTTTAAAGCTGATTCCAGAGAGAGTATGAATTATAGAAATCGCGCTGGCAGCGGTGTATCGTCACTTAAGGAGAATATTTGGAGGAATTTTGAGGAGTTCCTAAAATCGGATTATTAAATTCCTGTTTATGGACTCAGTGTTAGTACTTCTTAGAAAGTGCTCTGCAAGCATTTGTTCAAGATATATCTAAAAGTGAATTAAGAACAAACTCTGGAATGAACTCCTTAAAAATTAAAGCGAGTCTCAACACTTTCAAAAATTTTGATTTTAAGAAGGGAGAAGAGTTTAATTTCTATAAACCTATTTTAATTTGTCATTCTTTGTTTACAAAACCTCAAAGTGAGAAAATTGTTAAAGTGTTACAATGAATAAGTGACTTGTATAAATATTTTTATAATTTCAATTCGGCTTACATTCTACGTAGGGGTCGGGATTGCGCAAATGAAGGGCGTATTGCAAAAATATACATTATATATCCACACAGCTGCTAGTTTCAAAAGAGAATAAAAGACAAAACCTGACTGGAAAGCGATTTTGAAAATGTGCAATTTAAGAAAAATTTCTTTAACGCAAATACGACAATCACTTTTTACGTAACATTTAAAAAGGAAATGGCCGAAACGAATGAATAAGGTTGAAGTTGACTAGCCCGATATAGTTGATCCCAAAGATTCAGAAACAGCTCTGGAATTAATTCTGCAAAAAGAGAAATTTTCCATTTTTGAAAATAGGATCTTCTAATGTAACTGAAACATTTTCCAAAATCTTGATAAAGTTTGCAACATTGCTGAAAATGGTGTATTTGTCGAAATGTGTTTCCTTTCTCTTCAATAGAATTTCAGCAATAGATTTTAGTATCTATAATTACATTAAGTTCTCGCAATTACACTATTTAATGAATGTTGTAAACTTCAGCAATGCTTATCATATTTCTGGAAAGTTTAGAGATATCGAAGTGCTGTAAACGGCAAAATAATTTATACATCCATTATAAACCATAGGTATGATACGTGTATCAGCATTTATTAGAAATAAATGCTTTCAAAAAATTAAACTTTTGAAGCCGTGGTAGCTTCGTTATTATTCACTCCAAACAGGTCATACCATGAGCATAGTACCCAACACTAAAACACTTTCGATGTGCATTATTCTGTGTATCTCCTTTCTGTTGTAGCCCTGTGTGCGTTAGAGGCTTTCGTACTTTGGATGATTGTGATAGTATAATATCCTTAGTTTGCAACACTGAATAATAGAAGTAGTTTATGTTTGACATGATGATTTGAAATATGAAATAATCTGACGTAGTGTCATTTGAAAAGTATAAATTTATATTAAGTTTGCTGGATCTTTCTGTTTAATACATAAAAAGATATCCCACTCCTTATACAAGTTTCGTTTTCCTATACATAAATTGTACAATTAGTAGTTTTAATAAAATAAAACTATAGTAAAATATTTTTCAAAATGTTTTTAGGTGCCAATGTAGTGTGTATTGAGTACAAACTTTCTAAAAATTAGCCTTATAAATGACTTGCAAAGTTACCCGTATATGGGGTAACATTGAGACAAAAAATATTCAGGTACTAATTCGAATTTTGAGAAAGATGTTACAGATATTAGAAAAGGAAGGTTCGAATGTCATGTTGACTTTTGTTTAAAAATTGGTTCTTCAATAGTTCGTGAAAAATTTTGAAAAAGAAAATTGCCAATGCTCCTCCAATTTACTGTACTGTGGGAGATGTCGATACTATATAAACAATAAAATCCTTCACATCTTTAAAACCATTGTTCTTTACAACAATTATAGAACGCAACGAAATACTAGATGTAAGGTTTCTACTATCTACGTATTACTTATTTGTAAACTTTGCTGCATTTCTTTACAACTATGTTGAAATACAATAACATTGAAACTATGTAAGTTCGTTAATAACGAACTTTGTTTCCAACCTGTTTTACAACGTGTTTTATTTCAATATTTCACTACTTATAATAATTAATAATCAAAAATCTTAATTTAACACAATCATTTTCGGAATCCATATGCGAAGAATCCAACAAAGGCTGATTTCTTGCAACTGAAACTGACTTTCTGATAATCTTCTTTCACAACATTTTGCCAGGTTACCTACGAATAAAGTTGTCGTAAGATAAGTGGAAATTTTCTTTTAAACTGCGGAAGAAAGATGCATTAATGATTGACAATTTTTAGTGTTGTGTAGTGGGAACATATGAAGCTTTTAGAGGCTTTTGTTAATTTTATAGGAACATTAGAGGCATGTACTGTACTAATCTAAAACCAAAGGTACTTTACCATTAGGCTTATACTGGACTAAATGGCCCAAAAGCTGAGAAAATGTGTTTGTCATACAATCTAAAACTACGATGTATAGACTAAGATAAACCAGATTGTAGTCCTTTTGTCTGATGACTTTCTTTAAAAGATAAGAACTACATGTTAAAATTTCCCTACAATCGCTTTCGATTTATCCCCTAAATTGCATTGATCTATAAAAGCGGTTACGAGTTGTTACTATAACAAGCAATGTATGTCATCCTGACACACATGAATGCAAAGGGTATACTCTATCATAGTAGGTACGAATCCTTCGCCTCCTTTCATCAACATATATTACAGCTATATCTTATTTTTTACTGACTGAAACTTATGACGTGGATATTTTTCTTACATAAATCTTTATGTTCGCATTTTAGAGGCTTCTGCTTCGTTTAAAAAAGGTAAAATTAATTTCTCTGTATATGCAACTTGTCACTGAGAATCGACACTAACCTTCCACTTAGAGAATGTTTCTTCTCGCTTGCGTGTATTACCACTAGCTTTGTCAAATCTTAAAAGTGTCGAGATCTCCTGAATGTCGAGATCTCCCTAAATGACCATATAGGTGTTTCAAAAAGACTTCAAACTTTCAAGGAGGCCCATTGCAAAAATGTATAGTTCATTCTTATGTGCATTTTCTATTAATTGCATTAACCCTTAAAACACCAAGGTGAGTCCAACGGGCCCCAAGGTTATATTTTAGTGTTTAGATTTTTTTGTATTTTGCCTACCTTGACGGTTTTCTGTGCCAACTATATTTGCACTTTTCTGCTTCTTTCGCCTGATTTTGAATGTTAGATCTGTTTTTGACTTTTATACAAGGCTGTGACTGCAAAATAGTAACACTAAAACTCAAGGTGTGTCCATTGGACTTTTATATAATAAAAGAGGATTATCATTGCGAATATCAATATCTAGGTGTTGACAACACTGGAGATACACAGGGTTGGCAACTCTGGCTGCAATCGTAGTTGGCAACAATGCGATCGTCACTTGTAGATCGTTTTCCACTTCTTTTCTTTTCTATTACATTTCACTACACTGATATTGCAGTTGTTGACAAAATTTAGTTTCTTGTTGCACAATGGCGAGAAATTGCATTCATTCGGAGAAATTGCTGAATTTTTAGACGAAGTTAGTGACGAGGACATGGACTTTGTAGATTTTATGGTAGGAGACGAGAGCTATGTTCCTAGTATAGTGAAAGCGATTACGTAAGTGTGACTTCAGAAGGGAGTAGCAGGTTTGAATAGGATTATGCTGGAAATAATATATGAGAAAAGAGTGATGTTTACCGAAGTAAAACTGTAGAATGGAAGAAAACTTGTTCTAATTCTAGCAGAACTAAAAGTTTTAACATTGTAAAATCAAAACTGAACAAAGTTGTGATACCTCCGTCAAAGGAAGTAAAGACCCAAGAAGATAATTTCCAATTGTTTGTCTGGAAAAGCATCATCCAGAAAATTGTTCAGCACACAAACTAGGAGGCTATTAGAGTCTGGGTAATAAGGTAAGTATATGGAAACCATGTGACTCACAAGAAATCCTTGCTTTCATAGGTTTGCTGCTAACAGCAGGTCATTGACATGGAATAACTTAGATATAAATATTCTTTGGGGTTCAGAACTTGGACCTCCACTCTTTCGGGCAACAATGAATAGAAATAGATTTCAATTACTTTCAAGATTTCTGCGATTTGATAACAAAAATACTACGAGTGAGAGAAGGACAAAAGATAAATTGACCCCAATTATGGATGTGTGGGAACAAGTCATGAAATCTCTTGAAAAGCACTATTTGCTTGGGGTCAATATTACTGTTGATGAACAATTGGTTCAATTTCGCGGACGATGTCCGTTCAGAATGTATATTCCATCTAAACCGGACAAATATGGCATGAAAGTATGGTGAACTTGTGACTGGGTAACCTTATACCCTCTCAAATGCATTCCGTATTTGGCAAACGAACAGAACGTAAAAGCTGAACCAAAATTTGGAGCACGGTAAGTACTCAGCTGATTGAACCTTATTATAAAATCATAGAAATGTTACTTGTGATAATTATTTTACTGATTTCAATTTGGCGAAAGACCTGTTAAAAAATGGAGTGACAATGGTGGGAACGGTTAGAAAAATACAAAACATTTGTACCGAAAGAACTCCTAGCAGATATTAAGAAAGAGGAGAATTCTACACTGTTTGTTTTTTATGAAAATTTTACTCTTGTTTCCAGAGTTCCAAAAAGGGTAAGTGTGTTTTATTACTATTTTCCATGCATAATCCTATATTATAATGAAACGAAAGGCGGTGTGAACACCTTGGATCAAATGTTACATGAATATTCCTCCAAGAGAAAAAAAACCGTTCGCCTCATGCATTTTTATGAATTTGATTGATACTGCTGCTGATGATTTGATTGATGATTTGCTGGTCTTGCCGCATACGTTGTGTGGATGAATCTCAATCCTGATTTGGAACAATCCAATCCAAACAGAAGGCAATTCAAGTTTTTTATAGAATTGGGTGAAAATGTATCTATTCCTCATCTGAAGAAAATAAATCAGATTGGGCTTCCAAAGCAAATTCAAGAAATGCAAGCAAGAATTTTGGGTAAACCAGATTGGAAACCCTAAAGATTTCTGTTCAGCATGGTACTGCCAGAAAAGGTGTTTTTGTATCCAATGGAAACAGAAGCAACAGTGTGAAGTATCCAAGAAGAACGTGTGTAACGAACTTTCTGGGGTAAAGTGTCTTTGCGTTCATTGTAAGTAAATTATTCGCTGGTGTGATTTTCTGCGTAAATTCATAATTCGTTGTCAAAAAATCAACATATTATGTTATACCAATATGATATTTTGAAATCCACACAGAAACATTTATACTACTAAGGTAAATTTGGAACGACTTCTGAAGTGAAAATTTCTGATGTACGATTTCTCAATTATATCTCTATAAATACTATGCTTTATCCAACATTCTACGAAGCCACTTACTTTAACATTACGGGTTCAAGATTAAGTTAGCGTAAATTTCAATGTTAAGCTTTTAGTAGAACTTTTATACCAATTTTCCCCATCACTCTTTGAGATCAATGATTTGACACATCGTAGATGAAATTACAAATGTTAATGTATGAAACTCATATCACTTTAATATGTTCAAGAAAAAAACAAATGAGAGCTATATTTTCTTTATTACAAGTATTAGTTTTCTTAGAAAACAAAGACCTGGTACATAGTTGCCAAACTTTGCTGCCACTATGTTGTCATCTCATCAAGTTGATAATTACGTGTGTAAACTGATTAATTCCGAGATTTCTGGGGCTTCAGTATGAGACAGTCGACGGTTGTGTACGATCCATCGTAGACAGCAATCTTGGGGGTTCACCTCCCGATAATATGTGCGTAATATTTGCTTCTAACCGTTGGAATTAGACTCGCATCAATACTTTTATGGTACACTTTATCATCTTCTAGTAGGTCAACCATGAGTTTCTGTTCAATTTCAGTTATCTCTTTGTGAATTGATCTATTATATGGCGAAGGAATTCTGAAATTGTTCCCACGTTTGCTTGCTTGCCCGTTTCCTGATGGATGTGTCCTGTGTTTAACTATGTCCAGCAACAAATAGATGATGCTGGTATATTCACACTCTCACAATTTCAATAAAATAGTAATTGCTTGTACGCCACATTCAGCAACTTTCCATATTTTTCTTGGTGTTTCTATCAAACATTCTGATTTTAATACTGGTTTCATTATTAATTTCTTTTATACATTATTTAATTTAATGTCAATCGTAAGCATGTATTTGTTATAATATATTACGATATTCCATTCTCAAATGTTTCAGAACTTACGGCATGCATAATGTACCAGTAGGGCAACACTTTCGCTCCACCGTTTCAATGGTTCTCTCGAAGACCAGAACCAAATTAAGAGTCATTCGAGATATGTTGGACATTACAGGTAAATCAACATAGGCTAAATTACTTTCTAGGAAGAAAAGGTATGACAACCTTACTATTCAACATTTAGAGAGAACTTAATTATCATAATTGTTTGCAATGCCATATAAAACGTTAAAGGGTATACATTTCAAACTCACTAATTCATGATATAGGAAAGGGGTTTAGTAATAAGAACCAGGAGAAACGGAAGAGTTTTATCGAAATAGGGAAATAAAGTAAGTATGTGGGATAAAATAAATTAAAGTTGGTAGGGTCTGATTGGTCATAAATTCACAATAAGTGAATCTGCAAAATTATCGACTAAACTATGTTTGCTTGTTTGCACTATCGTCCGTCCGCTTTTCGTTTGCTGCTTTGTTCTTGCTGTATCTGAGGCTTAAAGAGAATCCGAGCAGAAAAACGGAAGTGTTACGAAACATCTACTTAGAAAAGACTTGTAAAGAAAATTAGAATCTCTGCAGATGAAAAGTGATTATTTTATAGATTTATTTCCCTTTCCGTTTTGCTGAATTATATTGCAAATCGTGATTGAGCGTTTTCTGAAGATAGTATATGCACATCTTATGTGAATATCAAGATTCACAGTTAAAGTAGGATATCTAAATCAGGATTTTTTTTATCTCTTTGATATGCACTAATTAAAGCTGATTTTACAATACATTATTCAAATAAATTTTATATTAGGAAGAATTATTGAAACTACCAAACCCAAACATTCTGTGCAAGTGTAGGAAATTATTGTTGTCTGAATGATTGAATATGATGCAAAATTAAAAATATATATGGCTACCAAAGTAGTCTTAATAACACGTTAATAATATCTTCAAGAATTTCCCGATAATTACTCGAATTTAAGACGTCCTCAAATCTAAGTAGCACCCCGATTTCGGTGGATTAAATTAAGGAAAAATAGTAATATGTTCAATTTTTACTGTTACAAAAGCGTTCTTTAATATTCGTCATTTTCTGTGATATATATATATATATATATATATATATATATATATATATTAGTCTCTCCTCCACATGTTGTGAGGAACGGCATGATAAAAATTATCCCAGACCCGAAAGTCATGTATGTTGAAAATTTGATCGAGATCGGTTGGGGGATTCAAGAGTTAAGTTCCTTTTATTTTAATATGCTCATTTTCCCCTCCCGTCCCCCTCACCTGAGTTCTACCGTCAAAGTGAAAATATTAAAAAGGAAAACTTTCGTGGCTCGAATGTCATCTATGTTGAAAATTTGAACGAGATCGGTCAGATGCTTCGAGTTATTAAGATTTGTTCGTTTTTATATATATCTCTTCTCTCCCTTCCTCCTGTCTCTAAGTTCTACCATCAAAGGGATATGATAAAAACCACCCCAGGTCCGAATCTCATGTATGTTGATAATTTGATGATTAAGATCGTTTCGGTGGTTTAAGCGTGATCAAGTCACTAAGACAATCATTTTCATTTTTATTTTTTTCACATGCCCCCCTTTCCCTTCCATACGTTGTACCGTCAAAATAATATGACGAAAACATGCCAGGTCCAAACCTTATCTGTGTTGAAAGTCTGATCAAGATTGGTCATTTGCTTTAAGAGTTATTATGTTTTATTTATTTTTTATTATTCAGTCTCCTCCCCCTCCCTTAAGTTCCACCGTCAAAGTGAATAGCCAAGAAACATTCCAAGGCCAGAACTGCATCTACGTCAAAAATTTGATCGAGATCGGTCGGGTGGTTCAAGAGATTAAGAGTCACATAATCACTTCCGATTTGGATCTGATGTTTTTTGTTCACAGGCACCGCTATTAATATATAGATGCCTATACCAAAACAGTACTACTATGAAAGTAAGTGAAATTGCTTGTACTATATACTCTATTCAGACTAGAAATCAGGGATGTTGTAAGAGAATACACTCTATGCTTTAGAAATAAATAAATATTTAATAAATCCAGATTTAAAGTACGGTACGTATTTCATGGGTACTACCTTTATTTCAGTAAATATAATGCAGAGGTTTCGCTCGAGATCAACAAGTAGTCGATAACAATTTTGACTAACGTTTGAGTTAAAAAGGATATTGTGTGTCTAAGTTAGAAATAATGTTTGGGGTTGTGGGCAGAAAAAAAAGGTATTGAATAACACACATTAACCCTTAAATACATAATCTGAAAATTATACACAAATATATAAGCTCTATGTATTATTGCAAAGTGAGTGTGGCACATTTAAACCTCCATGTTTAAATAATGAGGTATATATATTATGTGTGTCGTTTAGTAATAGTACCTGTGATTATGATTTTTTCATTACATATTAATATTAGTTTTATGTTTTTACTAATAAATAAATAATAGTAGAATGTAAATATCAATTCTCTATAGAATATTGCAACTATTGTATCTGCTCTTGTAAATAATATACTCATTCTTTAACTTTTTCACTAAATTTTTTACACATCAGCCTTTGATTCTATTAATAAAATGATACGTTGATTAGAATCAAATACACTTTACATTATATTAAAATTTATTTTATAATTATGAAGCCTTCTTTCGGATTTCACTTTTTGAAGTATAATAGCAAAGTTTGAGCCCCATTTCATAGACGATACCTATTGTTGGTTTATGATGATTTACTTTCGTTTTCTCTTCTTTCTTCGGATGGTCCTTGTCTATAGATTTCTGTGGCGTACTTTACTGAAAAAGTCGGTTTTAAATATCATTGCTATAATTATGTAAGTAGCTAAACACAAAAGCATTATAAGACTTGAGAAGTCCAGCACATGCTCTAAAGCATACAAATGAAAACATGTAAATAACTAAAAAAATACTGGTATTTTCAAACATAATATACATTGTGTATTGACAGTTAATGGATTAGAAAAAAGGGCATCCATATACATTGAGCTAAGTTAAGAAGACTAACAAGAATAATATGCAGGGCCTCAGAGACTGTAGTTATCAATCCAGGTGTTATTGCGGTAATTAAAGTTAATGTATTCGAAACATTCCGTATTCTTTCTCAATTACTTACAGTAAAATATTGTTGCAGGTACTTTCACGTGATTTGGAATCATTTTATATCTATGGCTAAATGCTTGTTTGTTTTTCCTTACCGATACTAATTTGCTGTGAGAAAGAAGGTTCAGTGTTTCAAACCGCGTGGAAATTCTGAAAGTCGTGTTTCAGTGCTTAAAATGTCGCTTTTTTTGTTTAGTAATTGCAGTACTACTTGTAATTAGTGGAAATGAAGTTAATCCAGGTCCTAAGTCATTAGAAGCAAATCCAGGCCATAAGACATTATATAACTTGTACAAAAAATTAGAAGCAGTGGACTTGAAGATAAATGGAATTTACAGTGTGACTAAAGACCTAAATAATCAGCTTTAATTAGTGGTGAAAGAACTCAGTGCTGCCAAAAAGAGGAATGAATAACGCAAAATTCAGCTGGCTGCTAACAATGAACTCTTAGACAAATTAGAAAATAATTCAAGAAGAAATAATCTAATATTTCAAAACATTGATTCTTCTTGAATGATTTTCTAATTTGTCTAAGAGTCCACTGTCAGCAGCCAGCTGAATCTAGTATTTCGAAACATTGGCGAGTGTGAAGTCGTGGAATCTTGGGAAGAATCGGAGAAACGTGTTACAAAGTTTTACACAGAGCAACTGAATGTGGACTTTAACGCGAGTGGAATAGAAATAGCCCATCGTTTAGGCCGCGGACATAACAGACCAAACATTGTAAAGGTCTTTTCCTACAAGAAGAAGAATCTAATATTAAAAAATGCGTATCATGGTAAGGGAACCACTGTCTCAATTACCGAAGATTTCTTTGCCTCAGTTCGTGAAATTCGCAAAGAACTAACTGCCTACATGTGAGATGCGCGTTCCAAAGGTGAGCGTGCAAAACTTCAGTATAATAAGTTATATATAAATAATAAGGCATTCACTCTTGAAGAACTGTAACGAAACAATGCGTCATCGCCATCGAAACAAGAGGAATTTCCGAAGAAAGTGAATACTGAACTTGCAAGACTACAAGTTCCTAACAAAACTCCCCCCTTAACGAGTGCAACCACCTGTGCAGAAATTCCATCGTATGACAACTAAAGAGGGAGGAAGAACACCCGAGTGACCTTAACCCACCCCCAAATTTACAGAGTGTGACTACAGTACCATCAAAATGCTGTGTGACTTGTGGTAAGTTAATTATCTAATAATGATGAAACATGTGTGTGCAGTTAAAAAATAACAACTGATCTTACAAACAATAAAGAACTTTTAAAAATATTTTATCGAAACGTTCGTAGTTTACGTGGTAAAAAATGTGAATTCTTTGATGCTGTTTTATCTAATAATTACGACTTATTGCAATCACTGAGACTTGGATTAACGAATCGCATTATGACATTGAACTATTTGATAACAGATATACAGGGTTGAGACAAGACCGAAACTCTATTAAAACTTGTAAAACAAAGGGAGGGCTGTTTTTATTGCAGCTCTAACAAAACATTGTATGTACTTGTTAGAAAGATGTGATGATAATTATGACTGTTTGATTACCAAAATAATCACTGAGGGGAAAACTATATATATTTGTGTTGCGTATTTCTCACCGGGTTCTAATATTGAATTCTACAATGATTTATTTAGACTTCTTGAAATTAATTGTCCTCAAGGAAGTCCTGTTCTCCTGATTGATGATTTCAACTTATCGGAAATAAATGGCACGGGATTCAATTTTGAAACAAGTTCTTCTAAATGCAAGAATTTATAAGAATTTATGTCTTAATATAATCTACAATCTTTAAATAATGTGACAAACATAAACAACCGTCACTAGATCTGATTCTGTCTAATAATGAACATAGAAGTCTTAAGGGAAGGATATCCACTAATTCCAGAACATGTACACCACACATTCATGGTAATAAACTTGATACAGCAGTGTACCGCAAAAGTAAAAAACAGACCAATATATCTTGATATAATTTTAGAAAAGCAGACTTCTTATGGATGTTGAATTTTCATATATTGGCTGGAACTGCCCAAAAGACCATGAAAACGTTAATGACTTAGTTAATAATCTGTATGATATTATTTATACTGTATTCGATAAGTGAGTGCCGCTTAGAAACACCTCGTGAACAGAATATCCGTGCTGGTTCACAAATGAAATTATCAAAAAGTGAAAACGAAAGCAATCCACCATAAAAAGTACACACCTTACAAAGAAGTATATTATCTTAATAAATTCAATGAATTGCGTAGGGAAATTAAGAAATACATTAAGCTGGCATACGGAAAATTCATACAAAAGACAGAAAATAGCATCAATAACCATGCCAATGAATTATGGAACTCTGTAAAAAAAAACAAATAAGACTAAACATCTTCCTGGGGGGAAATTGAATTACGAGGGACGTGAACCTTTTCGTAATAATGAAAATAGCCAATGGATTTGCACACTATTTCTCTTCAGTTTTTGTGCATGACCTAGAAAGCAAAAATGTCACTATAGTAAATGATGTAAATGAAAAACTAGAGTAACTTAGCGTAGATGAAATCACTCAATCTGAAGTAGAAATGACAATAAAAAATAAAGCCCAGAATAGCTGCTGGACGAGATGGAATACCTCCATATAATATAAAGGGGTGTATATATGTATTTACGTATCCACTATGGCTCGCATACAACCTCTCTCTGAAAACATGTGTATTTCCAGATAAATGGAAATCATTTATAGTTTGCCCAATACCAAAGACCAATAATAATAATATAATAAACAACTACCGGCTCATATCAATTTTATCTACTTTTGCAAAGGTATTTGAACAAATGTTATACAGACGGATAATTCACCACACGGTAATATCAGCATATCAACATGGCTTTATTCCACACAAATCAACAACAACTAATCTTGCAATTATCACAGACTTCATAGCGAACTCGTTAGATGTTGGATGTCAGGTGGATGTAATATATATAGATTTTGAAAAGGCGTTTGACAGAGTCAATTACAAAGTATTATTAAATAAGCTAAACAACTATAATTTTTCTTTTTCCTTAATCAAGTTCTTCTCATCATATTTAAGCAATCGTAAACAAAACGTTACCTACCAAAAATTTAAATCAACCGACTATACTGCGTACTCTGGAATTCCACAGGTCTCCAACTTAGGTCGGTTATTGTTTCTCTTATTCATTAAGGATCTCCCTGATTACATATCATTAAGTAACAAATTGCTCTTTGCGGATGACCTCAAAATATACGCCAGGATAGAGATCATCCATGACTGTCTCAACTTACAACATGACTCAGAAACTCTTCCAAACTGGCGTTATCTTAATAAACTTAAAAAAACATAAATAAATGTACTATTTTATCGTTTACTAGAAACAAAAATCAAGTAGCGTTTAATTATTCATTTAATCAGATCGTATTAAACAGATTATATTCAGTGAAAGATCTCGGGGTTAAGTTTGATACGAAACTAATATTTAATGATCATATAGTGAACATAGTTAACGAATCTTGTAATTGTTAGGATTCATAATAAGAACGGGAAAGGAGTTTAACAATATCACAATACTAACAAAAATGTATTATTCTTATGTCCGATCAAAACTGGAATATGCTACTGTGATCTGGAACGCATCGCAACGCCAATAAAGAAACCAACTCGAAAAGGTCCAATCCAAATTTATCAAATACTTAGTATACCAGAGTACTGGAATCTATCCATCTTACGAAAACTATCTTACATTAATAGACAACTTCTGTGTCCCTACATTAGAACAAAGGCGAAAAGTGGTATATCTGATCTTTTTTCGTAAAATAGTAAAAAATGAGTTTAACTGTACAGATCTGATACGGACATTAAATTCTCATGTCCCGACTCTTAAAACTCATGTTGAAAACTCTGGCCTATTCTATTGCAAAAAGACAAGGACCAACATATTATTGAAGTCACCAATCTTTAGAACATGCTCTTCTTATAACAAGTTATGTATCGAACACAACGAAATTGTTATATGGAATATGAACTATAATATGTTCAAGAAAATTATTGTAAGTTTATTTTGTAATGCACCAACACTATAATTGGGCTTTGCCTGTTGTGTTGTTGTTCACAAATAAATAAATAAATAATACAAATCGTTGGGTTGCCATACTTGAAGGTATGGCATAGTTCTAAATAGCTATCGCTAGTACAAAGCAGCAGATGCAAAATTTTTCAATGTCACGCCCAGTACTTGGCGTAAATATAGAATCAGAGAACGAATATAAAACATTACGTACTACCTAACATTTCAATAAAATTGACTGTTACTATCTTGAAAAATTCTGTTTTATATCGTTCGACGTATTTATCGGTGGAAGTTTGCTTTAGGAATGCATAATTATTCTTGTCATATACCTAGATATACCGATTTCTCTGCGCAAATTTCGAGAGACCATGGTTTATTAAATTTGTAGACTGTTACCTTCGGAAGTTTCAACTCGTAGTGCAGAATATATAAGAAATATATACATTTTCAAGGACAAATGCATAAAACGAAATACATTCTTTTACATTTAATACTGTATATTAACCAGATTCCAGAAATACACTCAAATTATTTTTCCATATCCTCTAATTTAGTATTTGGAATTGTTTCTGTTTATAAAGTTGACATCTAAATATTCACAGCGCTATCTGTAAAATGAATCAATTTTTATTAGGAATAGTACATATAAATTTCGAGACGAGATCGAGATGAAGATGGACTTGTATAAAGCAAAACGAGCCTGAGACTCAACATAATGAGACCTACTCAAGACGAGACCAACACAGACTCTTGTAATTAGAGACTATACCAAGACGAGACTAAGGCCAATTTCGTACGTCACATTTTCTACTGGTACGTTGACAAAAAAGTTATATTTACTCAAACTTCGTGTATTGTTAAGTTACATGTAAGAACTCATTCGTGATTAAGCGTTTTGTAAATGTGACTTTGGCGTGAAAGTCCCGGATTCCATTCCAGTCTGGAGCACATATGTTTCGTATCTCACGTAAAGCTATATAGTTTCATGTCTCATATAGCCTCGCTGCTGAAAGGAACGGTAAACTTAAAATAAAATTAAAAAATGCTACAAAACAGTGTTAATTTTCAATACAATTGAGGAATTATCCAGGTAAAAATGTATTTAAAATATTGTTGTTTTGCTACAACCACTTGTATAAACAAAGACACCAACCTTATTTTGAAACTGAGGGTAAAGTCTTCAGATTGATGAAGAGAAGGCGGAGAAATCCGTGCATAAAATCCAACAAGATCATAGAATAAGAAAGAGCATAAAATTAAAACAGAAATATTATTACAGCTATCAACTAGCACTGCAACAAATTTTTATATTACTTTTTCACTAAACGGTGACAAAGTGCTACAAATGTTTTTTAATCTATCTTGCTTTATTTCTATGTTGAAAGTAGTCTGTATATCATCCACATGTTTTTATTGAAATTAGAGATTCTGTGTTAGTGATCTTATAATTCTGTTAAATAGACTAATGAAACACTCATTGCACAGAGGTATTCATCCTAATTACGGTTTTAAATTAATAGCAAGGAGAAACTGTAAGTTGAATCACTTTTTGTAACAGTTTCTCCAAATATTTTATACAAACATAGAACGCTATATCCAAAATATTGATGGTCTCTGTTTTCTAGCAGCAATTTGAAGCTGGATTCAAACGTGATCCACTTCACCCGTTCCACTGACAAGTCCATCTTTTATATAGTTCTAGGGATTTGCAGAAGCATTAAACTTCGAATCAGCTAAGCAGAATATTTGAGTTTCTGCTTAATATGATACCGCTAATATTAATACTAAAGTAGTAATTTAGATCCAGTTCTTTTAAACTTGTAACTTGTTGTTAATAAGCTCCGTCGTGGGATACTGATTGTTTAAACTAGGAAAAGTACGAGTATTATGAGACTAGACATTAAACACAAAAACTTAAGGGAAAAAAGATACTGTGAATTATTTCTTATATAAAAATAGCAAAATGTCTATAAGTGATTTAGAATGAGTCTTAGTTCTTCGAACTTCTACTCGAGTCTGATTGAAATATTTCTATACTAATGTACTTTATTAGGTATTCGAGGACAGGATAAATGAAAGAGTTTACATATATTTTAATAATTTACAACAATAAATTCGAAAACTTTGACATATAAGAATGTTATCAGAACAGGAGACAGAAAGTATGACGTAACTATCTGCACTTAACCAATTAAGCAATGCAATATAGAAGTCAAAAGGTACTAAATGGACTAATTCCAATAGCAAGAATGAATCAACGAATAATTTAACTATTATTCAATTAAAGAACATTGGCATCCGAATAGGATTCTAATAATGCTTAACTCCAATATATATCTTTATACAACGTATACGAAACGGTAATATAATTCATATTAGTACAAAATTTTGACACTCACCAAATATAGTAATTATACCACTCTCCATTCAGCTCTCTTATGGAAATTATAATGCACCTCTATGTAATTGACAATTTCTATTGTACCACTTACACTTATGAATAACAACGCTTATTGAAATTTATAAAATTTGATTCATTGTAGAATATATATTTTCAAATTGTATAACAATTATATAGTATGTATCCATAAGCGAGATCGTAGAACCTCTAGGCATATATGTTGCCCAGTTTGATACTTTGCTTTGAATGGTTTTTATGTCCGTAAGACATGTATTCGAAGGTTTCAAGATTCCAAGCCTTTCCACAAGAGGCGGTATAATAAACCGGTGGTTCGGGTGGGGTCTCCAGGTTAAATATACTAAGATCCGATTTTTTTAAGTGGTGAAGTTACGACACGCAACACACTTGAGTGACTCATTTGTTACATTGAGTTGCTTTATTAATAAGTCTTTCTTTTTTGTCATAAATTGTAGAATGACCTAGAATATAGCGTAAGTGTTTACAAGGATCTTTTGCAGGTTGAGGGAAAAGGGAGTTCTGATTTACGCAGATAACAATGCAAAAGAAATTAAATGTATCCTCGAGTGTAAGGAAAAACAAGTATGCACATGCTTAATTCAATCATAGATTAATCTGAGTTTAAACTATTTTTTTCTCTATTTAGCATAAGCCAGTGTTTTTTCTTCGTATTAATCTAAAGTTGCAGTACTAAAATGGAATTTCAGTTTAACGTACCATGGTCAAGCCCTTTAGGCAAATTGAGACGAATTATGAACGCAGCTTAATTATGATGGAAGAATGATAATGTGGAAAGATACGGTGATACCCCCCACCCAAAATAAGCTCACGTACACAATTTGGCCATGCCCACCACAAATCTATTTGGACGCAAATTAAATCATAGACCCTACGCACTAAAGGCAGGATCTCTACAACTAAGCCACTATACACCTGATACATTATAATAGCTTAATTTTAAACAACCTCAAATACGAATTAATAGAAGTAGGAACTATTCTTACTATTCACAAGAATAAAGTCAAGGTTATATATAATGCATTAAAACTATATGAGTTAGTATAAGAGACAAGACCAATGTTTGAGGTGGAATCCGAGTAACACGAAATATTGGGGTATGGATCTAATTGATTGAGAATCAACCCGAGAGTATGCATAGCAAAATGAGTACTGTTCTATACATTATGGAGAATAAGCTCACATAAGCTGACATTAAGGCCGGAGGACGCATTATTAAATAGAGTAAAAAAGAAAGAAAGACGAAAGAAATAGAATAAGTACAACGGTAACGAAGTATTTCATCCTTTTAAAACATAATATATTGCAGAGAAAGTTTTCTGCAGTAAACATAGTAGTTAAAGAGAAATGTACGAGATAACAAATCAGAATTTTTAAAGTTTGAATTTCAGTTCAATTAAATACACTCTTACTGCTAACTACTGTTCTTGCACAGTGTAAGGCTTCGTACGCCCACAGAGGAGTAAACCAGCGAACACACACAGTAACATTGGGTGTTAACCACTTAGATATGAATGATACAGCGTTTAGAATATTGTCACAATCAAGAATGAAGTAAAATATAGAAGAAAAGGACCAAACGATTTATTACAAAATGGTGTTACGATTTTCTTTTAATTTAACATAATTTAGTTAAAGACTTTCGAGAGGAGATCGAGACTGAGAAAGAAAAAGCGTTTCTCATCTCAAAACGAGAATGAGATTGAGCTCACTTTTTGTAAACAGAGAAAAGATCGAAACTTTATATTGTTATTCTCGGATTGCAACGAGACCATCCTTAACATTTACATGTTTTTCCTTGTAAATTTGCTCCTTTCGAGTTTTCCCGACAGTTGAAATATGTTTGTTATTGAAATAAGGTAAGATATTAAGCTAGTGTTATTGTAATAATAACCTTTCATGCAAATTTTGGAGGTAAGTAGTTATTTGAAGATTTTTTAAGGATCATAAAATTAGCTATTTCCTTTGCGATATATATATAGAATTGGTTCAACAGATAAGGGATCATTTTCTCTTTCCTAAAATAATTTTTCACAATTTATCAATCAAGGTGAGATTAGAACTGTTGTTTATTTTCCCGAAACGTTAATGAGTTGATTGGGAAGGCAATAACCCCAGGTAACTACTAATTGCCTCAACTTAATTAATCTATATTCTCTTTTTTAGTTTAAACTCCCAGAAATTTGGTCCCTCCCCAAGCTAAGAGGGACAATGATAATAATGATGAATAGAATAAGATAATGAAGAAGTGATGAGGAAACGGGGAAATTTCGACAAAAGCACTTATACAGCGTTAGTTCACAACAAAGTCCATTTAGTGTTAGTTCGGATTGAATCAGAGATTTCACATACCAGAAATAATCCTTCTCCCACTGATCCACCAATGATTTCTACCATCTTCTAGTATACTTGATAGATGCTTCGATTTATTATTCACGATAAACTACGATAGCTAGATTTTATGTAGTATATTTAACAGAAGTATGACTTTTAACATTAATTTCACATATTTAGTTTCAATTTCAACATTAATAAGTATGAATGTTAAGAAGTTTTCTGCTTTTTCGGAAATAAACTACTTAATTTATACTTCCGAAGTTTGTAATATTACATGATATATATATTTGTTACTTAATTTAGCATTAAGTTGATAGTTTTACTAGTTATTACTAACATAATAACTGTATTGATTAATATACATCAAAAATAACTGTTCAAAGATAACAAAACATATAAGCGACAGAAGAGGACACGGTGACTAAGTATTAGGGCGTTCACCTCTGAAGTAAGGGTCCTTTCTTCGATTTCAGCTCGCACAAAGTCAGCTTTGTTTCAAACAAACATTTTGTACGTGGGGTTTCTTACTGTTCTTTCCTTTCTCCTACTTTATTAAGTGCACCATTGCATTCATTTCTCACCATCACCACATCCGTTAGCCACGCCAGCATAAATGCGTACGTAGGCAGAAACTGGAAGATTTCATTTCACTTTTTCATAATCAACAGAAATAGGTTACACGTATGTGAAATCAAGTAGTAATATTTGGGTCAACTCACAAATCACGTATGAAAGGTCCAGAATTGACTGGCCAAAATAGTGAAATTTACCTAAAATGCAACTTAATTTATTCAAGGTATGAGTAATCCGATTGTGGAATATGTTGCAAGATATTCTCTACATTTCACTTTCAACACTTTTATGCCAAGACACAACATTATTTGACTGTGTAATATACCATTACACTCAGTTTGCAATGCAACGAAGTTGAAATATTTATTCGTCTCATTCTTCAACTTTATAATTTTCCCTGATGCACCATTCCACGTCGGTTCATGTTCATTACTGACGGTTGAAAAGAAACTGTTCTTGATTTGCCGCGTATAAAAGTACCAAATCTCTGTGGAGAAAAGTAGGTATTAATAATCGTATTAACAGCTACGTATCTGAACAGCAGCTTCACATTTATATATTTTACACCCTGAGCACAAGAAAATTTTGCGACCTTTATTTATTGGTATCTAAGTGTATGTGGACGGAGCAAGAAATTTGGTCGCTTTGTAGTGCCTACGTTCTTTCAGTATGAATTTCCCCTAAATGTTTCTCTAGTGTACAGCTTCTCTCTTCCCACATGCTAGCTTCAACCTTGAGATTTTAAAATACGATGAAGATTACGAGTAAAAAACGTAATTGTTAGGTAATAATATTTAAAGATTCAAATGTTCTAAGTTATTGATATCCCACTAATCAGAAGCTTCTAATAAGAATATCGATGTATACAGGCCGTATATACAGATATTTAAAATCATATTACGATTATACCGTACATTGTTAATTGTGAGTGATTAAATATGTAACAATTAATTGTAACAATTACTATTAATATTTACGAAAAATTTCATTTGAGTTTTCATATATATCAAAAAATAAAGTACTCTCGTACTCTTTCACTTCGTACTCTTATGAAATATATTTATTTTGCTTTTCAGTAAACGTTGGCGGAGCAATTGGTCTCTTCATTGGAGCAAGCATTATGAGCATAGTGGAAATGGTGTATTTCCTCCTTTTGAAACCAATATTCTTGCTATGTGTCCATGCACTAAAATGTGGAAAATAAACAAAAAAGTCCACACGCTTTTTTGGTGACTTGAATCAAATGTAAAATTAAGTTCATAGAAGAAAATATTACTGAAACTACTGACAGTTCCTGTCTAATGTGACTATGGGAATTCATAATGTAAAGTGAAATTTTATTCTCAGCTAATAATTAGGTAACAGTAAGGGACAATGTATCTTCGAGATATTTTCCAGTAGTTTTAAAACTATATTATGGAAAACGCCTTCCCTTTCCACTATTGATTACATCTGAATCTATGTTTGCTTAAGGAATGTAAGTCAATATTTTCAAGATTTATTTTCTGCTTCTTTCTGAAGCCTATTTGAATACAACCATTATTTAGAGTTCAAACAAAATTACAGACATTTCCCATAAAGAGAAACATCTTACTTAATAACACAAAGATAGCCCTATATATATAATCTATTTGCAGAAAAATGATAGTCGCAAATATACTGATGCGATTGACAAACTGCATATAACACGGAGCGTAATGAGTAGTTAGGGGTGGTTACTTCTGGCGCATTTCCCCCTCCCACCCCTAACTACCAAAAATTATGAAGCCGCCACTGACCATTGAACTTTAACACAGAAGGATACCCCCAAGTGAGACTGAATATGCTTTTATGACATTTAAAATCATAAAAACTTATATCTAACTAAAACTAAAACTACAACTAACTTATTCTACGCATTTACAAATATAATCATATCCATAATTTTCACATCTACTACATCTTCCAAAGCTACAGAAGTCACTTGTACAATCTTTTTTAGTTTGCGTTGCAATTGATTTACATGTTGTGCAATAATATCGAAAGTAGTCTAATTTTATTATGTTTTGTTTAGGCATTTATTATATAAATGAATTGTATATATATATATATTTCATTTTTCTTCTAACTTATAATGACCCCATGGTAGAGTATCTATCCCATTCTTTAAAACACATCTCTTATCATCCACACAACTTAAAGCTAGCTTATTTACTTCTATACTGTACAAATCGTGCTTATAACTTCTAATCAAGTTCATCTTCTTATAATATTCTTTTTGGCTAATCAAACAGTCCTTATATTCGTCAAATGTGAGTTCTTTATACACAACACTCTTCTTAACACCTTTAGCCTTCTTACAACACTTTTCTTTATCGAACTTACCTTTAAAGTCTTTATCTGTTAAATCTATTTGAGGTGCTTTTATACTGTACATCTTACTTCTTAAACCTACAAACTCTTCTATGATTGTACCTTTAATCTCATCCTTCATCTTACCAAGTATTTTCTTATTGATTTGTGGTATCTTATATTTGTTATCTTTAGGGTAATCACTCGTATCGAAGTAATCAATGTAGTTTTTCATGTCCTCGTACACATCTTCTGTTTGAATATGGTATATATAGCTATCAGTATCTGTATAACATACTTCTATTTTGTCTTGGTATTTTGGCTTCATCACATTATAATGGAAGTCGTACATTAAATATTTTGACAAATCTAGAATTGACATACCGACATAAATCGGTTTGTTAAATTGCACTTTAACCTTGTTCATGTGAACTGCTACTAAATTTTCCGTAAAAACTGTGGTACTCTTATAATTCGGTTTTG